>NW_028227267.1:61293851-61986351 GCF_978045245.1 Mus caroli
GTTGGCAGAATTCCTGGCATTTCCAGCTAAGTATCATATTACTGCAATGGGCTGCCCAGAAACCACAGGAACTACTCATTTCCCAACAGATTACAGAAAGGATTAGTTCTGGCAAGTTTGCTGGTGGATTTCAGTCATCGCTTACTGGAAGCAGAAAGCCAACGCTGCTCCACCGTCCACTGTATGAGCAAGTGTGTCTCTCACAAAATAGCATACTTTAAAACAACTCAACAACACCTATGCCTTAGTCACCGTTCTACTGCTGTGAAAAGATATCATGACCAAAGCAACTGTTTTAAGAAAAAGCATTTAGCTGGGATCGTGTTTACAGTTTCAAAGGGTTAGTCCACTATCATCATGGTGGGGAGCACAGGCAGGCACGGTCCTGGATAAGTAGCTGAGAGCTATGCAGAGAGCATAGATGGACCTGGTATAGGCGTTTGAAACCTCAAAGCCCAACCCCAGTGATACATCTCCTCCAATAAGGCTTCACTCCTAATACTCTCCAAACAGTTTGCGTACATGGGAAGGCGCAGCCCATATGGGTTTATAAATAACTAGATAAATGTGCTATACCAGCATGTAAAAGGCCCTGGGCTCAATCCCCAGCACCAGGAGTGCATACATGCGCACACATGTACACGTGCACACACACACACACACAGAGGTACACATATATTCACCTCTACTACAAGGGAGCAAAAATGATAAAAACTAGAGGGGGCATTAAGCGTGGGGTACTATTCCACATAGTAAAACACACTGCCCATTTTATTACCATGATGGGGACACCAATGTCTGGCCACAAAAGGTCCTCCGAGGGCAGCTTGGGAGAGTTCCACACCACCACTACCTTGTTCAGGTAGGGGAGGCCGTTGAGTCTCTCCAGGGAGTTCATGAGCACTTCCTCCCGCTCGTAGGTCAGCATCACAACCGTGAACTGCTCCCGCTGGACATTGCCTCCAAGCGCTGCCTGGAACTCCTTGCCAGAGCCCCCAGCCCCGCCACCGATGGGCCGAAATCCAGTCCCTGAGCCCAGGAATTTGGCCTCAGAGGGCAACACAGGATCAAAGGGTGTGTGGGGAAAAAGATGGAAGGGTCCCGGGGCAGAGTTCCAGCCACGGTAACAGTCTGTGACAGTCAGAGTGAAATTGCGGAGGTATTTAGGTGAGGCATAGGGTGGTTCTGTCTCTACCGGCCCCAGGTCCAGGTCCCCATTGTCAGCCATGTTGGGGTCAGTTCCAGCTGCTTTGCCTGACCGATGGGGGATCTCAGCCGCTACCTCTTCCCGGATGGGAGCAGCTGGGATCTGAATTCGAGTCCTAATCATGGCCAGCACGGTATTAAAAATACTGTCTGCGGTGGAGAAGTAGGTCTCCCAGAGAAAGCGGCCTTGCCGTCTCATGGCCAACAGATCACTGTCTGAAAGACTTCGTAACAGGAAGTGGACCTCTGTGACACGAGGCTTGGGCACTACCAGGGCGGCCTCGTTCCACTGCAGCATGTCGTGGTACGGGAGCTGCACCTGCTCCCCGAGCACCACCGGCACAGCCCCCACCTCCAGGGCCTCGAAGAGCCGAGTGGCACACCCAGATGAAATGAGCAGGCGCGGGTCCCCGGGAGTGATGATGAGGGCAAAGGTGGAAAGCTTCAGTAACTCCAGGCGGTCTTCCCGCTCCCCACACAGTGCCCACTCGGTTGGCAGGCTGGGCTTCGGCTGGTTTTTGCAAGTGAATTCTACCAGCACCTGATCCAGCTTGCTGTCCTGTACGGCCTTTAGGGTGGCAATGATGCGATCGTCATAGTCAGCCGGAGGGTCGCCCTCCATCTCTTCCTCGAAGGAACGGGCCTCCTGAAGGCTAGATCTCAGAGACTCGATCTTCTCACCCTGGAAAGTGAAGAGATATTTCCGCTTAACTGGCACCTGCGGTGGGATTTCCATGAAGTTGGGTTCAGACATAGCATGGACAAGGGGTGACACGACCAAGTCAAAGCCAGCTCTGTACTGGGCAGCATAGAAGGTGGACTGGGCCACCATGGCCCGGCCTGTACTGACGTTGTACAGTAGATTCTGTGTGTCTGACTTCCGGGACAGGTTGATAATGATGTGGTTGTGTCCATCTGTCCTCCAGTGTGGCAGAGAAAACAGCTGCTTTTCAAGGTCGGCAGGCCGCAGCACAGTGGGCTCTTGCATTTCCCCCACTAACACCACATACAGGCAGGCGATGGCCGCATTTTCGGTAACATAAACGTTGGCTCTCACTGTAGCCTGAAAAGCCTGCTTGACCAAAGGGTCCAGGTAGCTCCCAAAGGCAAACTGGTCACTGTCATAGACGTAGACGGGAAAGCCAGACGTCAGAGGACAACGAGAGTAATCAAAGCAGTTGTGAAGGCGGCAACCCCGAGTGACCTTGGGGGGTGGAAGGCCGGCGTCGTCCTTCTCAGGGAGCAGTCGGATGGGCAGGGACAGTTTGGGCTGGTTCTGGGCCATCAGCTCCTTGTAGGAGTGCTCTGTCTGGCTAATGACATTCTTGAGCTGCAGCAGGTCCTGCTTGGCATTCTCTATGCTCTTCTTACAGGCTTCAATCTTGAGGTTCAGCTTGGCAATCTCGCTGTTCAGTTCCTGCCGCTTGGCTTCGAGTTGTAGAAGCTCTTCGCTCACAGACTCACGAATCCGACAGAGATCGAGAACGTGCTTTACCTCACAGAGCTCACTGCCCGCCCGAGGGCCGAAGATACGCTTGCCGGCCTCGTCTGCCTCGTCCAGAGTGGTGAGGTAATAGTGAGCAATGAGGGGGAAGAAGACGAGGATGATGAACAGCGTGAAACTCAGCCATGTCAGCCGGATGCGGTTGGACCAGCGCAGCATACAGGTCTGACCACCGTTCCCCACTCCCCCATTCCGCAACATGGTATAGCCTGTCATGAGTTCACTGTGCCTCTTGCCCACTCTGATCACGTCGGATCGCTCGCCATAACCATGAGTCTGTCTGACAAAACGCAACCTCTTTTCACACGCAAGTTTCTGGAAAGATCAGTGTGCTCCCTGCACAAGGCACCAAGTAAAATGGAAATTTCATCTTCCTCACCGCGATTCAGGTTTCTAACCCTAGTCAGGCAAATCTGAAGTATCAGCTGTCGTCATCAAGTAGAAGAAGGTACCACATTGCTGATGGGATGAAAAGGAAGAGATCCATGGTGCTAACAGCCAGGGAAAGAGCCCTGGACTCAGAGGGACCATTTTAACAGCCATAGCTTTTGTCCCTTGGCTTTGTCGGCCAGCCAATATGCATAGCTTCTATTCAAGTGATGCAGCGGCTGGTAAAAACAGCTGGCAGTCTGAAATGCCAGCCCCATCCTCCATGTCACTACCAACAATCAGGCCTGCAAGAGAAGGAGAGTCTTGTCAGTTTTGAGAAGCTTCCATTCAAAGCTCCACTGCCTCCCCAACCCAGCACAGCTGGTTCTACCTGAGAGCTGGGCACCACATGAGGTGAAGAGAGGCAACACGCACCAACCCTCCATCCTCCCGAACATGAAAGTCTCCTTTTGAACTACTAAGCAAAAACAACCCCAAGAAGCCCAATTTGTTAAATTTAGAGTTGAAAAGAGTTAAGAGAACTCTTTTGAACTTCACCCAGGAGTAGATAAAAGGTATTTTCCAGCTTGCCTCTATTTATCTTCCATTAGCAGACATCAGGCACTCCTTCTTAAAATAGAAACAGAGAGAAGACTATACTTAGAAATGAAAGGCATCGTCCTGTATCCTTCAGAGACAGAACTGTGGCCGGCCTTTATCCTCAGTGACCTAATCTTGTAAAGTGGACATAAGTGCGTACAGACAACAAGGTATTATTATTTATTGTGCTATGAAAATAAGCAGAGGACGTGAGGTACCGAGACACAGGTCCAACGCAGCTTCCCAGTCCTGCTCCCTCACCAAACTCTACAATCCCAACATACAGAAGAGTCCCACCTATATTCCCCTCAAACCAGACAGAGCTACAAGTCAAACTTGTATAGAGTACATACATACATACTAATCTATGCCCACAAGATACTCCAATTTCATTCTTTCACATCTTTACACACACAAAATACTTTCACAGCAAGGTAGGGTGACAGACACAGCCATTCTAACTGGCACTCAGGAGGCCCAGGCAAGAAAGTCTTGAGTTCAAGGCCAGCCAGTATTACACAACAAGACCCACCTCAAAAAATGAAACAAAAGTGTGTGTGTATGTGTATGAGAGAGAGAGAGAGAGAAAATCTACATGTATTTTTGACAGTCTAGCATATGTCTAAAAAAAAAAAAATTCTATCATGGTAATAGCCCTGACCTCATCAAACTTTACTGAGTCTAAGAGACAAGATATAAAACCGCTAAGGAGAGCTTGTCCATCTTGCACAAATCTTCAAATTCCACACCAGCAGGGAGAAGGGGGAGGGGAAGATAGAGACCACCTGCAGGAGCACTCCTACAACAACAACTGTCTCACAAAGGCTCAGCCACTCCCAGCCTCCATCTTTGCTCCAGATGTGCAACTGTTAAAGTCTCGTAAGAGCTCTTCTGTCCTAGAGTAAAACCAAAAGCTGAAGGCAATTTTACCAAGGGTGTCGGAGAGCAATGATCAGGGAGACAGAAAGCAAAACAAATTCGTCCTTAAAATATTAAATGTGGATAATCTACACTTGTTAAATAGAGGGTTAAATAGAGGCTCAGCAGTTCAGAGTGCTTACAGCTCTTGCAGAGGGCCCAAGTTTCGTTCCTAGCACTCATGGGGTGGCTCCTGCAGCAACCTGACACAAACCTATTTACAAAGCCTCTGGCCTCCACATACTTGTGTGCACAAACACTCACTCTCTCTCTCTCTCTTTCCCACACACACACACACACACACACTTAAAATAAAAATAAGTTAGGGCCCGGAGTGGTAGTAACTTTGATCCCAGAATTCATGAGGCAAAGAGAAGCAGATCTCTATGAGTTTGAAACCACCATGGTCTACACAGTGAGTTTTAGGCCAGTTAGAGTTATATGTAAGACCCTGCCTCAAAACATAAAAATAAATCTTCAAACTCAGATAGAAAACTTCTACTCAAACATTTTACATCAAGACCTGCATTTCATCCTTTGTTGGATTGTTTTGTTGAGACAGGGTCTCACTACATAGCCCTGGCTGTCTGGACTATATAGACCAGGCTGGGCTAAAACTCAGAGATCCACCTGCCTCTGTCTCCTGGGTGCTGGGACTAAAGGCGTGCACCACTGCCTGGTTCCTGACCTACATTTCTAAAGCATCCATATTATCCTTTTATTCGAATGTGTGTGCTTCTACCAACCCAATGAGTAGATAAAGAACAGAACAGAGGGAAGACAGACTTCAGGCCGAGAAGCCGGGGCCTTAACGCTCACCCTACCTGGCTGTGCTCTTCCTTTCTCTGGCTTATGTAGCAACATTATGCTTCAACACAGGATTTCTTGAACTAATGGACACCAGAGCTTGTTCTCCTGGTCTAAATAAAGAGAAAACAGAAAGTGATGGTTTGGAAAGTGCTCACTACTATGTAAGGTGCTGCTAAGGACTTAACTAGTCTTTCTGAGAAGGCCTCCCTTGCAGACTCAGCAGTCACAGAGCACACTGTCTGGAGTCAGCAGGTACTACAGACAAGCACAAGGACGATGGGAGTTTTTTTCACAGGCAAACTACTTGGCAGTTGTTGCTTGCTGATGTGCTTGAGAGTGTAAAACAGGATGCTGTAAGATGCAGGCAGAGTACGCGGGCTTGAGAAGCACACAGGAGCTCTTTGTAGGCGAGGCGATCTATAACTAGAATGGAGCTCGGGATAAACAGGAGGCAGGTGTGGAGCATCTGGAGGCATAAATGAACCAGCATCCGTGTGGGCACACCTGTAATCCCACACGGAGGAAGCAGAGGCAGGAGGGGCATGGGGCCAATGCACCTGGGCAACAGTGCTCCCAGTGCACCCAACATACAAGCAGAGTCGACAACAGAAATAAATGTTCTAATGGAAACCGGCACTGGTTCTAAAGGATTTCATTCGACTAACTTCTATCTCATTGACCAACCAATGGCCAACAGTGTGGGCTCTTTACAGTTTGCAAGCAGAGAAAGAAAAAGAAACCCTCAAACTCTCTTCTGTAATTCTCCCATCTAGAAATAAATGGCCCCTCAATGCTTACACAAAGTGATCTTGTGTGGTTTTCAGGGCAAGGGCACTGTGCACCCTGTAATCCTCACCAGCCACAGCATTAGTGCCCACCGACCTGCCCTGTCCCTGCCTACAGCGCATCCTTCACACTGCAAACCTGAGGCAGCTCCTTCTCCCCTTAGGCCCAAACGTGCTTTCTCCTTGCACTGCCCCCCACCGCTCATACAAACTGAGCGGCATGGCTGCCCTTCAGTTCATCCACATAAGTTCTGTGCTACCACGTACTTGCTGCTCTGTCTGAAAAAGTCCACTTTGCCTGCTTGACTCTCGGGCTTCAGGTCCAGTTTCTTTTTGTTTTGTTTTTTGTTTTTTTCTGAGACAGGGTTTCTCGGTGTAGCCCTGGCTGTCCTGGAACTCACTGTAGACCAGGCTGGCCTCAAACTCAAAGATCCCCCTGCTACCTCCTCACTCCCCCCTCCCCCCAGCTCAGGCTCTTTCTTAATGCTCTCACTTTCAAGCTGTCTTCTGTAGTCCCTGGCACTGTCTAACTTTCTGGTATTAACCTACTAACTTTCTTCTCTTTCTTCCTTTTTTCCTTCCCCCTTTCCTCTCCCTCCCCCCTCCCTGCCTTTACTTTTCTTTCTCGCCCCCTTTCTACACTAACCCCTATTCCCTGAGAGCAGGACCCTTTCGACTCCAGTCTTGCTCTGTCGTCATTGTGTCTGCTGCGAGTTAATGAGTGAGTTGTGTCACTGATGGCCATCCCAGTCTCTTCCCTTGGTTTTTATGGTAGGACATTTTTAGTACCCACCCACACCTTTGACTCATGTTCCTTTTTTTGTCTTGGGGACATCCAGTCTTCCTCCTACCTCCTACTTAAAAAGGACTCTGAACAGCTCTCCCCATCATGCTAATGAATCCATCTGCTTCCATGATGTCAAGCGTCACCTATGCTCAGCTCTTCTAGAAGCTAACCTCAACACTCACCTGGCTGCTCTACAGCACAGCGAGGTCCTCCTGGCTCCGGACGGACCTGCCTCTCCTGAGGTGCACTAGTCACTTCAAGGAACTCGTTTTCCAAATATCTCGTAGTTCTACCCATGATTCCACATTCCTCCAGTGAGAAACAATGTGTTATACTCAGAAAAGAGACCTCAGAGCAGCCAGGCCTGGATGGAGCCCCACTCTCAGGTGCTCATTTTATCATCAGAAAGGCAACAATGTCTTTACTTGGAAGCATAAAACTCAGAGACTGCATGTAAGCATACACTTTTGAGTATGTTGGTATAAAAAGTTACAGACTGGCTACAAGCCCCAGTTATTTTTTAATCTCCAGCTCCTACATCTGTGTGTGGTCTCGTGCCAGATTATGCCATTTTTATTGCAATCATAATCACAATAATATACTTGTAATAATGGTTTAGAATTTTAACACTTACCCCTTTTTAATTAATATTCTGCCTTCACCCGAGTCCTAGCCCACAACAATCATACTACTTAATCCCAGATTCTCTACCAACTTACCCTATGTATTACTGAAATCGATATGGGTTCCAGCGTGAATATCTCGCTGGCCCATCCTTCAGGTCTGCAAGCCACTCTTCTACTACACACAGTCTACTGATGACTGCAACCCACCTCACCTTCTCCCTACCTTTCTGTCTTACTTAGAAAGAATTAATCTGTTAACCTGGAATGATGACAAATGCCTGCCAGAGAGGCAGAGGCATGAGGACCACTTGAGTTAGGAGTTCAAGACCAACATGGACAATGTATGGAGACTCTTATTAAAAAAATTAAAATAATTAAAACTTTAATATGATGATACCAATAAGTAAACCACCTCTGCTCTCATTTCCACCAGGCTATCATCCACTACAAATGTGACACAGCCAAGGGGCATTTGCCAAAGCCAGCACTATGCTTTCTGAATCTTCAACCTCAAAGACTATGAGCAAGCTCAAGCCATGCAAAATCTCAGGAGGATGAGGACAGACCTCATCAAGTCCACCTCTCGCTGAAGGGCTTGCGCAACTAAAAGCTGCTAGCATAGAGATCAGGAAAATGGCCGTGCTAAGTTGCCCATGCTCTGGTGGATGGCCCTCTACCCATGCACAGGACAGCACTGACTGGACTCTGGGTTATAAAAAGAGGGCATGAAAGCCAGGCGTGGTGGCGCACGCCTTTAATCCCAGCACTCGGGAAGCAGAGGCAGGAAGATTTCTGAGTTCGAGGCCAGAAGAAGAAGAAGAAAAAAAAAAAGAAAGAAAGAAAAGGAGGGCATGAAGCTGGAAGGAGGCAAGGAGTTGGGTGGGTAGTGGGGGGCTGATAAGATCAAAAACTGTACATATGTATGAAATTACCAATGAATAAAAAACTGAGCCAGATAAGCCTCCTTATTTTCTACATTACATAACCTCAAGTGTTTTGTGACAATGGAAGACAGACAGACAGTAGTGTATTATAAGTAATCTAGAGATGCCTTAAGCACATAGCATAGGGATTCTTCTCTGTCTGTGGGTCGCTAAACCTTTGAGGGGTTAAACAACCCTTTCACGGGGTCACCTAAGATCAACGGAAAACATGGATATTTAAATTACGATTTGTAACAGTTGTAAAACTACAGTTATGAAGTAGTGAATGAAAATGATTGTATGGTTGGGGGTCATAACAGGAAGTACAAACACCATACCATTTTACGTAAGGAACTTGAGCATCTGCAGGTTTTATAATCAACAGAACCTAATACAGTCCCTCTCTCATACTAAGGAGAACTATATTTTATCTGTCTTCTCTAATGGTTACCCATAAATACAAAGCATGACATTGGCTCCCTCCGCTCAGAGCTGCATGGTAACCTGCACCAGGCACATGATGACCCATGTTAGCCTTAGCTCACAGTGCTCACCAGGCTCTGGCTGGTTTAGGTTTGCTCATGTCCTTGCCCATTTCTTTGCTGACAATATTTTGCTCCCCTCTGTGCTGCCTTCATTCCTTCGGGTTGGTTTTTCCCCTCACACACAATTTTCCTTCTCCACACTCAATCAGACAGCGGGATCAAATTGCCTTACACATATGGATATGCTGGAACGTTCTCTATACACCAGGCTGGCCTCCAACTCAGAGATCCACCTGCCTCTGCTTCTGAGGGCTGGGATTAAAGGCCGGTGCACTGCGCAGGGCTCCAATCTTACTTTTTAAGAGAAGGTCTCTTAGCAACCCTGGAGCTGTACTTACTGACTGGCCCCAAGGATGCTTGCACCTCTGCCTGCCCAGCACAGATGCATGCCACTGCATGTGGAGTCTAGGAGTGCTGGGAAGCAGACGCAGGTAGAAAGCACTTTACCCACTGAACAAGCTCCCCAGGCCCATGCTCTGCTGTTTGAAAAATCAGTTTACTTGTAGGGTTTTTATTTGGAGAGGAGTCGCTGAACTTTCTGAATCTTAGGACTCATGTCGCTAACCTAGAAGTTTATTAATTGCACTCTCTGGATATAGTCCGCCTCTGTCTCCCCTTGGGTCTATACGTGGTGCCTGTCAGAGCCCATTCCAGCCTCCAAACCTTCTCATCTCCTTTACAATTTTCACTTTGCCCTTTGTGCTGCCTTCTGGCAATTTCTTGGAATGGTGGCTTGGAACCCAGTTCAGAGGGATCTGATGCCCTCTTTTAACCTCTATGACTCCAGGCATGCATGTGGTACACACATAAACACATATAGGCAAAATATTAATATACATAAAGTAAAATGAATCTTTAAAAAATTTAAAACACTTTTAAAATGTTGTTTATTCTTAGACTGAAAACTATAAAAAGCAAGACACTCATGGGGCACAGTGACATATACCTTTAATCCCAGAAGCACCTGGGAGACAGGGGCAGGTGGACCTCTGTAAGTTAAAGGCCAGCCTGGTCTACACAGTAAGACCCACACATACTCACTCATACACACACATTCATATTCATATTCTCTCTCTTCTCTCCTCCCCTCCCCCCTCTCCCCCATCACCCCTTCCTCTCTCTCTCACTCTCCCCTTCATATGTATAGCCCAGAAGCCAGATGCAGCCTACAGGCATGGTCGTCGGTTCTCCCCTCTGACTACCACTACTCACCCAGCACTGGGCTTTCATTCTGTCAACTATTCTGCGTCTCCAGGAGCCCCAGAAGGCCCAGAAGACAAGTACGTACTCCTTGTCTTCCCTGGCTCACCTTACTGTAGCCGCTGATTCTTGCTTATCAGATGGCAGGTTGCTTCCTTTGTCATCCTGTATCAGTCACTCTTTGGGGTTGTTTATTTCTGAGAAACCTATGGGCACCCATCTAGAACGGTCTGTTGGACAGATAGCCCGGCTTTATTATCGGCCTTCTGTTTCATGTCAATTTCTCAACCTAGAGATTCTCGACACCACACAGCAATGATAAATGTGAACACAGAATCCACAGACAGGAAAACCACAGCCGTGCTTTCTTGGTGGCCCTTTCCTCCTCCTGACAAACCACAGGCCAGGGTAAGAGAGACATCTGTGTGCCTGTGGTAGAGGCTCTCTGTCCCATACTGCTTCCCTGAAGATCTATTCTCTCAACATGGTATCCCAATCCTACTGCTCACAAACTCCAGAGCTTCTCCTCATCTTTGAGAAAGTACAAACAAGCCCAAGTCACTAACACTGACCACCCCCTCGGGTGAGGCCACCCCAGCCTACTGACCAGATCCTTAGACTCTTAGCCCCTGCTTCCTACCCCACCCCCACCCCCACCCCCACCCCCCACTTGACTGCTTTAAAGAGAAGTTACCTCTCTCTGGACTGCACAACACAATATAGATTCTAAAGGGGAAACACATATGTTGTTTGCCAAAGGCAGAGGCTTCCCTTACCCACGCAGACATGCTTACAAAACTAGGACACCGTATGTTCTCTTTTGCAACCTGATTTTTCTTTTCACTTCTATTAAGAGCTGTTAAGTCAGACATGGTGGCACATGCCTGTGATTCGGAAGCAGTAGAATCAAGACTTCAAGGACAGGGCTGAAGTCACAGCTTATCGAAGGACCCAAGTTTGGTTCCCAAGTCAGCGGCCCACAATGGACTACAGAACTCTAGGACCAGAGGATCCAAATGTCCTCTTCTTGGATTCTGAAGGCACTGTATTCACACGCACACAGAGACACACACATATACACACAATTCTAAAAAGTAATAAAAAATAAATTTTAAAAATAGTTCAAGGTTGGCTAGAGAGATGGCTCATTGGTTAAGAGCACTGACTGCTCTTCCAAAGGTCCTGAGTTCAATTCCCAGCAACCACATGGTGGCTCACAACCATCTGTAATGAGTGCCGATGAACTCTTCTGGTGTGTCTGAAGAAAGCAAGAGTGTACTCATACATAAAATAAACAATCTTAAAAAAAAAAATTCAAGGTCACCCTTAGCTACACAGCCAATTTAAGGTCCTCCAGAGTTTAAAAAAGAAAATAAAACCCCTGTTCTCCTACCCTGAGACATCCTACCACAAAAGCACTAGCAGTTAAAACATTATCCCCCCACAGGCATTAGTAGTTGAATACCCACCCACAGGAAAAGGCCTTGCACTAGTGCAGCCCTTCTGTGTGCTAGGTAAGCACCAGGCAGATGCTTCTAGTTTCCATAACGATCAAGGCCTTCCTGAGCATTTCTGCATAGAGCCAGCACGTGTTTCCATGTACAGCTAGCTGCTCAGTTAGAAAGAATGTCTTGCTATTTACTAAATCATTGTTTACTAGGAAGAGGATCATACATTTCCAAGGAACAGAATCCAGGCTTCCACTTACCAGCACTCACTGGTAATGGTGACAGGTGGGTAGAACTCAGTTACCTCTTAGCTCACCACATCTCCTATCAGCTGTCTGGTCAAAGCTAGAAGACCAGGACTGGGCAAAGAGGAAGGGACCCAGAGCCATCTGTCCTCCGTACTAAGTGGAAGTTAAGAGTATGGAAGAATTCTCTCTCTCTTCTCCCAGAGAATGATAGGGAAACATACTCTACCACTAGAAGAGCCACACCAAGCAGGTATAAAGAAGAAAAAGACTCCATATACAAGCCACTATAAATCTTACAGATTCCATAGAACTTCCCAACTACAAAGGACAACTGCCAAATCTCTAGACTCCCATTAGACTCGTTAGAATTATTTGGTTCAAAACTAAGGTCATTACTTCAACAGATTATTCAACCCGATCAGAAACTCTTTAGAGAAACTGAATTTTTTTCCTCTCTAGTTTTTAAAACTGCCTCAGAGAGATGGCAGCTATCACTAAAATACTCATCAAACTCTCAGCTGACACTGTCATCTCTAGGCAAATGTGACATTTACAGCCTGTTCTCCTGTCACCTCTTTCCCTGTCATCTATTCCTACGCCCTTATCACCTCCTACTTCCTCCTCTGTCACCTCCCCATCATATCACCTCCTTTTCTTTGTCTCCATCTTCTCTTTGTCTCTTTTCTGTCACCCCCATCACTTCCTCCTCTGTTGCCTCCTTCTTTCCTCTACCACCTCTTCTCCTCTCTGTCTCTGTCTGTCTCTCTCTCTCTCTCTCACTTTCTCTCTCACACACACAAACACACACACACACACACACACACAGCCCTGTCACCTCCTCTGTAGCTACCTTCTCCTCTAGCATTCCTTAGCATTCAGCCAGCTCCTGAATTGGCAGGAATATTATTCTGCTCTATCAGGACCTTGCTTTTAAGAGTTTAAGATATATTCATATCCCAACCATTCTACTTGACTTTTCTTCTTTTAAGACTAAAGCTCTGAGTCGAAGCTGGGCATGGGGCTCATGCCTTTAGTCCCAGCACTGGAGAGGCAGAAGTAGGTGAATCTTTGTGAATCCAAGGCCAGCCTGGTCTACAGAGCAAGTTCCAGAACAGCCAGAACCACAGCTACACAGAGAAACCCAGTCTGGAAAAACAAAAAGAGAATAAAGCTCTTGTTTTCTAGGATACTTTGGGACATCTGTTTACTTAGATCTGTTTAGTGTCTTTCAACAGTTATATCCTAACAAGCTGGGGAGGGTGAGGAGAGAACAAAGAGGACGTGGAGGAAATGATTTCAAGACACTCACCAGATGTGCCTGTTCACTTGGGTTGCCCTTCCAGGTGTTGCCAAGTGAAACCTTGCATGTGCTTAATATGGCTCTCAATAATTGTGAGCCAACACTTCCCAAGTGCTCCGTGTGTGCCAGGTTAAGTCTATACATTCCTCAATACACCACCTTAATCATCCAATAATCACACAGGTCGATGCCACTACACCATGTACACAAGGAAGCCAAAGCACGGTGTCCACTACAATGTACTTACCAAGGCAGCCTGTCTGATTCAGGTTGCAACCATTGTGCTAAACTGCCTGTGACACTCATCTAAGGCAGAGAGTCGCATGTCCCATAGGCATACACAACAGGATGATGGCTACACCCTCCATGACTGTGCTCATGCACTATATATAACCACACTGATTAGAGCCACGACTCTCTTCAGCTTTACAGTGTTTCTTTACTAAAAGAGAAAATGATAGATCAGTGTATCTTTACCTGTGCACCCAAGACCTACCTACGTATCCACCCATACAGGACTATTTTCTTTTTCCTATTTCAGCCAAAATTGCCTCATCGAGCAGGAGAATTCTATCACAACCCAACACAGGTTCTCTACACATCCTGACCGTGGCCATGAGACCTGACTTTTTTTTTGAAGGCTGCTGGCAAGTGAATCAATGTAATTAAAGCCAACTACAGAAGACAGCTCTGCACCTAGACTGAAGCAGAAAGCCAGCAACAACACGGCACCCACGGTTCCTTCACCTCTGCGGCGCCAGGCACGCACGCTCCAGACAACACAGCCCGCACTATCGATCGTTTCAGAAGCCACTTGGGGGCTCCCATTATTTCTGCTTTACAGACAAAGATGTGGTAAATCGTGGAGGTTAGGAAAGTTGTTTAAGACACTATAACCAAAAACTGTGGAGCCAGACACAAGCCAGGATCTGAGGGACCTGCACTCTGCACTCAGCTTCTCACTCGCCTACTATCTGTCTCCTGGCAAGAAATACTCTGTTGCTATTTCTTTTACTTGGTAAGTATGTATCGTTTTTGTAATTAAAAAACAAACAAAAAACTAGGCCTGGCAGTGCACTCGTGTAGTCCTAGCACTCAGGAGGCTCAAGCAAAGGACAGCGAGTTGGAGGCCAGCCTGAGCAGGACAACAAACAAGAGGAAAGGGAGGTGGGGAGACAGGGAAGTATTTTGTTGCAAGCTTTTAAAGTGTGTCATGGTTGACAGTCCAGTAAATAATGTGATGATTATCTAGGGAGGGGGGACAACGACGACAGATTTCTATGACTAACCAGAATAAAAAAGTCCCAGATGAATTTAAAAAGAAAAATTGTCACAAATGAACCATACGAAAAGGAAAACATGCCTGTCACCTTAGCTCAAGTTGAACATGGCTACTTTTCTAGGAATCCAAGCAAACGCACAGCGGTGCACCCACAGAAGTTAAACACACAGCAGTTAGCACACCCACAGGAGTTAAACACACCTGACTACCTGTGAATCAAAGGACTGTGTGTTGGGGGCTGGGGGGATGATCAAAAGGCTCTGGTCTCATCTGACCAGAGTTTAAAAGGGAAAAACATTAAAGTGGTCAAAGAATAAAGACAAGAAGTTGCTAACTGAAAGGGCCGAGGGGAAGTCAAGCAAGCATGTTCCAGCCAAACAAACTTTCCACCAGTGAATCAGCAAAGGACTGAACAGTACCCAGTACTTCTCAGAATCTGGTCCCATGCCTTTTGGAACACAGTCTGGCAAACGGAGGCTGTCCTGACCCCCAGCTCCACTTCCAGAAAGCCTTAAGAGTCATGACTAGGAAAACAATGACCCGCAAGAAGCTCAAACGCTAAGGTGAAGTTCAGAGCACTGGGGGCCACACAGGTATGGTAGGTGTTAGTTACCTGTGAGCGGTGATGAAACTCCTAACTTTTCCTAGCTTTAACTCAACAGTTTCACTTTCTAGGGCTAGATTCTAGGTGATAAAGACCTATACACAAGCTGTAAACACCTCAGCATTCTTCCTACAATAGATACAACAAAACACCCAGAAAGCTGCGTACAGCTACATGTAAATATGATCTTACTTCTATGGACATCAGACTGCAAACTTCTCAATAATTTTAAGATGGGACACAGTTACAATGCTATATTAGTGGTAAAATAACATTCAGAACCATGTATGTGAATGGAAAAATACTCAGATGCAAAACACCAACTGTGGCTCTTACAAAGCTAGGCAGAATTTTTGCTTTCTTCCTATTTCCCTCCCTTCCCCCCCCCCAAAATCCTAGCACTTGAGAGGCAGAGCAGGTGCATCCCTGTGAGTCTGAGGGCAGCCTGGTCTACATAGTGTATTCCAGGGCAACTAGCGTTATACTGTAAGACCTTGCCCCAACCCCCACACAAAAAAAATTATAAATAATTTTTTTAAAAAATTCCATGTGAAGCAGGCTAGCCCCAAACTTATGACAATCCTCCTGCCTCTGCCTTTATCTCCCGAGTGGTGGAATCACAGACCTCTTATGTCTTTTTCCCCAAGCATATTTCTGAAAGTGAGAGAGACGTGTGGGAAGGAAGCAGTTTAATAGGGTCTCCAGGTGTTCGTCTGTGGTGTGACAGAGACTTAATTGATCCTTCTAAGGCTTCCATTTCTCAAGAACACGGGACTTTCCCTTTCTTCTGTGGCCCGCATAACGGCTACCATTAGTACCCTGGCGCTGACTCGTGGTGAGACACAGAGCTGAAGCAAAAGCTGGCTTACCGGTTTGTAAACCAGCTTGTGACTCTTGAGAGCAGAATTCTGCCCTTGCTTTATCACCGGCATCTTCTGACTCACCAGCCCTTCAAGGCCTCCTCCTGACTCCTAAGCTCTTGGCACCTTTTGGGTTTGGGGGCAGAATCTATGTAACCCAGGCTAACCTCAAACTCCTGATGACCCGGGGATCACAGTCACCACGCCCTTCTTCACCCTTCCTAACTCCTAAAGGGAACAGCTCGAGTAGCTGGCCTTCGTGTCCTCCAGACACTAGGACTTGACTGACAAGCACCTTGCCCATGAAATGCCCAGATGGTCACATGGTTTGGTTTGGTTTTTTTTATTGGAAGAACAGATGCCATTGTGTCAAGTGATGACACCAAGGCTCCAGACCTCCGTCCCACCTCACTTTCCTTTTAGCACCCCTTCCCCACCCCACCCCTACTTTCCATGGAGTCCATTAATAACAAGTTTGGGGCCTTATCTACTGTTTTCTTCCTCCCAAGACACAGTGCTCTGGGTATTTTACAACTAAGAAATAAAGGAAGTCATGCTGAGAAGGGTCAGTCACGCCTGGGAGAAAATCCAAGATACAAAGAGCTATCAGCTGGATTTCTGCAGAGGAAATCCAATATAGATAAAGACAAAGCACACACTTTGATCTCCAACTGCATGGGAATGACTGCATCTAGCTGAGCAGGGGCCGAGGCACTGGCAGGTCAGACTCCAGCTACTGCCATCAGTGCAGCAAGGACAATCCAACCACTTAGGAAGAGCCCATTGCCTTGAATTTGGTTTTCCTTTTTTAAAAGAACAAAAAACAAAGCAGAGGGTGGGTGGGGGAGTGAAAGGCAAAAGTGTCCTCAGCACTGGTGCCGAATTCTGCGACCTGTGCTGAGAGCCACGCCGAAGGAAGGCCATGAACTGAAGAGCAGGGGCCTCAAAAGCTGGCAAGGGGATTTTAAAACCTTCAAATAAGAAACTGCTGGTGGAAATGGAATGCTTTGTGTACAGCAGAGGCCTTACGAGTCACACAGACAGACAGACAGACAGACAGACAACTGAAGTTGGCCAGGAAAGAGAGCAAAAATGCAGAGTCTGTCGACACCTATGCCATTTGCTGTCATCACATGGAAGTTAAACACAAACCAACGCTACAACCATTTCCTCAGAACAAGACAAAACCAGTGATTTTTAACACAAAATCTGCCTGTTTCTAAATGCTGGCTTCTGCATAAGGTGCAAGTCTTACTTGATTCAAACCACCACCAGCATGTAGCCTGTGTCATAGCGACGAAGCAGACACCGTGACTGTCTCCTCACAGTTGCAATTTTTCTATGCAGTCCGAAATGATGACACTTGGGAGACAAAATAAACAGCTGGATCTAAGAAAATACCTTCTGGCCTGAGTCAAAGGTTGGGATGGTGACATCGCTGTAAGAGTTTAGATGCAGGGCTGGAGAGATGGCTTAGCGGTTAAGAGCATGGACTGAGTTGAAATCCCATTACAGATGGTTGTGAGCATGGTGGCTCACAACCATCTGTAATGAGATCTGATGCCCTCTTCTGGTGTGTCTGAAACAGCTACAGTGCACTTATGTATAATCAATAAATAAATCTTTAAAAAAAAAAAAAGAGGGGGCTGGTGAGATGGCTCAGTGGGTAAGAGCACCCGACTGCTCTTCCGAAGGTCCAGAGTTCAAATCCCAGCAACCACATGGTGGCTCACAACCATCCGCAACGAGATCTGGTGCCCTCTTCTGGAATGTCTGAAGACAGCTACAGTGTACTTACATATAATGAATAAATAAATCTTTAAAAAAAAAAAAAAAAAAAAAAGAGTTTAGATGCATACAGGTCAGTAAATACTTCCGACCGGTTTAACAGCCTTACCACCTCCTCTGTATAGCTTCAGTGTCAGGTCTCCTGGGCATTCAGTCTTTCACTACCTGCCAATCCTCAGCACCACACACACACACACACACACACACACACACACACACACACGTCAGCCTGTTAGTGTCTAGTCTCCTATCTCTCAGTGTCTGGGTTTTTAGATTTATTTCACTTTTTTATTCTATGAGTATTTTGCCTGAAAGTATGCCTATGCACCACATACAGCCCTGGTGCTTGCAGAGGTCGGAGGAGGGCACCAATCCTCTGAAACTGGAGTTACTGATGGCTGTGAGCCACCATGTGGGTGCTAGGAACCAAACCTGAAAGAGCAACAAGGAACTCTTCTTAGCTGAGCCATCTCTGCAGCCCCTCAGTGACTCTGAAGAATAAATTCTTTAATTTTTTAAAATGACTTTTGCTTATTTTTATCTTATATGCACCGAGGTTTTGCTGCATATGTATCTGTGTGAGGGTCTCAGATTCCCCTGAAGCTGGAGTTACAAACAGTTGTGAGCTACCACGCAGGTGCTGGGAATTGAACCCAGGTCCTCAGAAAGAGCAGCCACTGCTCTTTTAACAGCTGAGCCATCTCTCCGTCCCCTAAAGAATAAATTCTATAGAAGAAAAGAACACACAAAAAAAAAACCGGGCATGGTGGCACACACCTTTCATCCCAGCACTTGGGAGGCAGAGGCAGGCGGATTTCTGAGTTCAAAGCCAGCCTTGTCTACAAAGTGAGTTCCAGGGGAGCCAGGGCTACACAGAGAAACCCTGTCTCAAAAAAAAAAAAAAAAAAAAAACCAACCCCCCTCCCCCCAAAAAAGAAAAGAACACAAAAATGGCAAAGAACTTATACAACAATTAAAAACACTATTTTAATCCATCACAGTGTTTATAGTTTTAATTTATATTTATTTTTTTTAAAGATTTATTATTTTTATTTATTTATTTTTGTTTTGTTTTGTTTTTGAATTTTTCGAGACAGGGTTTCTCTGTGTAGCCCTGGCTGTCCTGGAACTCACTTTGTAGACCAGGCTGTCCTCGAACTCAGAAATCCGCCTGCCTCTGCCTCCCAAGTGCTGGGATTAAAGGCATGCGCCACCACTGCCCGGCTATTTATTTTTAAAGATTTATTTATTTCATGAAGACCCTGTCACTGTCCTCAGACACACCAGAAGAGGGAGGGCATCAGATCCCCATTACAGATGGTTGTGAGCCACCATGTGGTTGCTGGGAATTGAACTCAGGACCTCTGGAAGAGCAGACTGTGCTCATAACTGCCAAGCCAGGTCTCTAGCCCCTTAAATTTATTTTTAAACATTTATTATTTGTGTGTCTGTGTACGTTACAAGGAGGTCAGAAGGGTGTTGAGCCAGGAGATCTAGGCTGCTGTGAACAACCTGATGTGGGTGCTGAGGAACTGAGCCTGAATCCTCTACAAGAACAATGTGTGCTCTTATCCACGGAGCCATTTCTCCAGGCCCATGTGCTTACACAGTTCAGCGGTCGTGTTACATAGACTGTGGGCATATTCCCAACCTATTTCTGTTTTATATTCCTCCCTTGGGCTATGAAATATTTCTGTTGAGAAAAATATTTAAAAGAAGTTGGGAACACTTCAGATGATAACATGTGAGGGGACAAGATTACAGGGTAAAGTGTCCACAAAGCAGCTGTCAATCATTGACATGGCCAGTCAGTCTCCAAGTTACGGGGCCCAGTCCAATGGAAGAAGACGCAAACTGCGCTGACTCTTTAGAGCAGACACTGGGCTTCCTAGACCACATGCTTTTCCACACTTTACTGCCCACACAGACTTGATCTCTGGGATACATGCAGGTATCAACTACTAAACAGATTAGATTCTACACTGTATTATGTATGTGCTGCTCTCCTTTGTATGGCTCCATCCTTGGGATGTTATTTTTTTTTTTAGATGTATTTATTATTATACGTAACTACATGGTAGCTGTCTTCAGACTGCACCAGAAGAGGGTGTCAGATCCTGTTACGGGTGGTTGTGAGCCACCATGTGGCAGCTGGGATTTGAACTCAAGACCTTTGGAAGAGCAGTCAGTGCTCTTACCTACTGAGCCGTCTCACCAGCCCCCATCCTTGGGATTTTAATGGGTCATTTGGATGCCTCTGAGCAATACCCTACACCACACATTATGGACTATATAGAGGAGCCACACTATTAAATGAGTCTCTCTGTCCCTCTGCACCTCAAGGCTACAAATTTGTTTTTTTTGTTTTTTTGTTTTTTTTTAAGAAGATGGCTCAGCGGGTAAGAGAACTGACTGTTCTTCCAGAGGTCCTGAGTTCAATTCCCAGCAACCACACGGTGGCTCACAACCATCCGTAATGGGATCTGATGCCCTCTTCTGGTGTGTGTCTGAAGACAGCTACAGTATACTCGTATAAATAAAAATAAATTTTAATAGAGATTTCTTTTTTTAAGAGATCCAGCTTCTTTTACACCTACTTATATCACCCAAGACACCTGAAAGACTGCAAACACAAAAGGTGCGTCTAAGAGGTTCAGGCAGGAGAAGACAATGCTCACACGTTAGTCTACCTCTGTCCTTGAGTTCTCGACTTCATCTGCACACAATCTGCTATTTCATGGAACCTATAACACGTGGAAAGTCTTTCCCGTTTGCTCAGCTGTCCCGTTATCACAGATTCTCAAAGGGAGCAGATACCAAAAGTAAAAGGAAATGAATGTAAATAAAATTTTTGTTGGTTGGCTTATTTTTTGACATAGGCCTCGTGTAACCTAGGTTGGCTCCAAACTCTCCTATGTAGCTAACGATGACCTTGGACTCCTGGTACACCTAGCCAGCGCTGGTTTCAGGCATGTGCTACTAGAACCTGCCTGGAAAGAAACAACTCACCAAGAACTTTCTCAACTCAACTTAGTTCTCCAGCAAATATTATTGCGTAGTTTTAGAACTTTTGATGGAAGAGCCTTGGTTCTTTTTTTTTTTTTTTTTTTTTTTGGTTTTTTCGAGACAGGGTTTCTCTGTGTAGCCCTGGCTGTCCTGGAACTCACTTTGTAGACCAGGCTGGCCTCCAACTCAGAAATCCACCTGCCTCTGCCTCCCAAGTGCTGGGATTAAAGGCGTGCAGCCTTGGTTCTTAGTCCTTGCTTCCCACTGAACTATGTACAGAGACAATTAGAGCCGCATCAGGACTCCATCTGGTGAGACACTCTTATTTCTAATACCTTATTTTACTTTAAACAATACCTTTAACCCCTCTCCAGTTACCACCAAAGCAAAGGCTGTAGCTCAATGGTAGAGGGTGTGCCGTACGGCATGTGGGAAGCCCTGGGTTCCACAGGTAAAGAAGCGAACCGACTCAGTCACTCAACTGACAGGGCCTGCTTCACTCCTTCCCCACCTCTCACTGACCTTTCCCACTAGGCTAGAGATCATGACTTATAGCAGGCTGGCCTGGAACTCTTGGTGAGCCTCTTGCTTGCCTACACACCCCACAACCCTGGCCCAGCGCCTTCACACAGCACAGTGTTTTCCAACCTGCACACTTCCATCTGAAAGCTACTAGCCTATTTTAGACCATTTTTCTCTCCCACCTGGTTACTGAGGTCTTTTCACTCACAGGCAAAAAACAAAGCTCTCAGACCTAATCACTAAGAGATTCCAACAGACATCAGGTACTTAATAATGGTTTTTCTTCTAGAAAGTGAGGATGAGAGAACATACACACACACACGCGCACACACACACAAGCTTTTTGTGAGTTCTACCATCACCTTTGGTGTCCAAACCTGTGTCTCAAGAATTCTGAAGATGCTAGGTCTGGATTTGGTGGCTCCAGCTTTATAATCCCAACACTGCAGAGGCTGAAGCAACAGGCGCACCAAGAACTCCAGGTCAGCCTGGGCTACAAAGTGACCCTATCTCCAACAACCAAACCAAACAAAAAAAACCTACACACAATTCTTAAAGCCACAATTCTAGATCTCCTCCAGAAAGCATTTAGACTAATGTCAACTCTTCAAGCTCTTCAGGCTCACCACGGGCAAAGATCTGGAAACCCTCACAGGAAATGGATATGTTCAACACACCAAGTAAGAGTTTAAGAAAGTGGTTTTTCTTTCATTACGATTTATATAAAAGTCCTCTGCTGGAATAAGCTGTTGAGAAAGTCTAGTTTCACTCAAGATTATCAATGCCCCAGGGAGGAACCACCATCCCAGACTCTACAGAGAGTTATAGTCACTGAGTCAGAGGGGAAAGCTAACTGTTGAGCAATAGACAGGAACTTCCAAGCCTGCTTGGATGGATGGATGGATGGATGGATGGATGGGGAGGAAGGAAGGGTAAAGAGAGGGGGTCAAGAAATCCAGCCTTGAAATGCCAGACTCTCCAAGAGGAACAAGAACAAGACAAAAGTGAAGAACCGCTTAATGCCACCTCTTAAATCACATATTGACTTTCCTCTTCCCCAAAAGAAGAGGATCTATTAAAGGCCTTGAGAATTTAAAGAGCAGCGATCCAGGCTGGGGCTGATACCCATCGACTTTCAGTGGGCTCAGGGCCGTGGATATCTCAACAGAGGCTAAGCAGCTGCTCACTACTGACTAGGACAAGCTCTCGGGTGCTGCCCAGCTTCTCAGGCTCTGACCTGGGGCTGTCGCCAACAGAACAGTCACTCCATGTGGGGCGTCACGGGGACCCCCATCCCTCAGCTGTGGCACACCCCGGCCCCGGGAGGACACAGAGCACAGCAACACCTGAACCCCTGGCAGGAAGTGGCCACCTGGAGAGAAGAGCCCGACGGGCAGCAGCGCGCAGCTGTGCCGAGAGAAGCGGCCAGATGTGGGAGTGATCGCGGGGAGCTGAAGGCTGCGCTTCCACGGGAGATGTTCCCGTGGGCCGCTAGTGCCCGGCCCCAGCGGAGCGAGGCCCCCGCGCGGGGCAGGCCTACCCGGCTGCGCCGCCGCCGCAGCTCCCAGGCACCGCCGCTCGTGCCCCCGCCCGCTACGGCCGCAAGCTCAAGGTTGCCCGGTGCTTCCCACCAGCCTTTCCAGCCCTTCCCGGGTCCTCAGGCTTCCCTGCCGCCCAGACTCCTACCGGCTTCCAGTCAGGGACGAGCCACCGCCGTTGCCTGCGTGAAAGTCCGCTTCCCACAAGCCGCTCTGGCCGCCGGCTGCGCGCCTCCCAGGCCGCGCCGGATCCTCCACTCCCCCTGCCGGCCGGCGGCCATTTCCGACCGGCGCCGGCGGAACTTGCCGAAGATGGGCCGGAAACGGCCGAACCCGCGTCTGCCCAGCGAGAGGAAAGCGCAGAGATGTTCGTGACTTTCCGGACGCGTCCGAAGGCACAGGCGGAGGGGGGCGGTGGGCTCTGCCCTCCAGGATCCCAGGCGCAGGCTGGGTGCTAGTGATTGTGAGAAGGTCCAGGAGCCTAGAGGAGAGGCCCCACTAATCTGGGTAACCCTCAACCTAAAAATAAGCCCATGCTCCGATGGGGTACCCCGTGCTAGCAATGACCCACAGTTCTGAAACACTTTTAAATATTTAGCTGCAAATAAAGGGCGGGGCTGAGTGGATGCTTAGGAGGAAAAAAATCCCTGGCTTTGCAAAACAGATTAATCAACCTTGCAAGTTATGGGCTAAAAGGAATATCTTTTAAATACTTTAAAGCCAGGCCCTGTGGTTTGGGAATTGGGAAGACCCTTCGACTACAGAGAGAGAATACAGAAAGAATGGGGGGGGATAAGGAGGGGCCTCAGAGGGGGCGGAGAGAGGCGGGGGGTGCAGGGGGGGGGAGAAGGGAAGGAAAGAGGGAGGAGATAGGATCAATCTTAAAAGTGGCACGAGGTCACCAGAGTTAATTTAGAAAACAGTTCAAAATCATCTATTAAAACAATAGTATAGTCTAAAGTCAGATTGCTTCGATGTATTTATTTGAGTCCCCCAAAACAAGGCTATTGCCCCAAGGCTTCCTCCACAGAGTCCAGACACACCCGGCTAGGTTGGCTCATTTCCATCCCTGTGCTTGGGTGGTCTGTTACTTTAAGGAGAACTGCGCCCCAGAGATGGTTTCACAGCTGCTGACCCTTCCACCTGCCCTTCTTGGGAGCACCCAGACCCAGTGCTTCGGACAGGGAGGCTGAGAAAACAGGATTCCACTCCCACGGCAGACGGTTTGAGTTAACCATTCCCTTTGCAGAACAAAACATTTTTAAAACCCTGACAGTCGATTTTCTGGAGCAGTCTCCTTCTCCTGATCTCTCTACCCATCTCCAAGTCAGGCTCCGCTCTTTCCCTCATCTATCCTATTTTACTGTCTTGTACCTATGATAAAACACCACGACCAAAAGCAACTTGGGGAGGAAAGGGTTTATTAGGCGTACACATCTCAGTCACAGTTTATTATTGAAAGAAGCCAAAGCAGAAACTTTAAAGCCTTGGAGGCAGAAATTGAAACAGAGGCCATGACGTTAGGCTGTTCACTGGCTCATTCCCCATGGCTGGCTCAGTTTTCTTTTTTTTTTTACACTAGAGACCACCTGCCCAAGGGTGGCTCTGTGCATAATAGGCTGGGTCTGCCCCAGACTTGCCCACAGGCCAATCTGATAGATGAGTTTCTCCCTTCCCCCCTCCCCTCCTCCCTCTCACCACTTGGGGGAGAACATTTTGAGGTCTCCTTCTACATGGCTATTCTGGAACTCACTATGTAGACCCGGCTGACCTGAAACTCACAAAGATCTGCCTGCCTCTGCTGGGATAAAAGGCACATGCTACCCACCCATACCTAAGGTTCCCTCTTCTCAGAAGATCCTAGCTTGTGTCAAGTTGACAACAACTTACCATTGAACCATCTTTCCTCCTTACCTTTTTGGGGCCATGTAATACTCCTCTCTCCTACTGATGAGCGCAGGAAGTAGAAATTGACTAGACAAGGCGGGGGCGCAGGAAGTGATCGGCCTTTTCTTGGCTAAAGGCTGGAAATAGGTCAAAGATGCCACAAGTGCCTAAGCCAAGTGCCACCAGGCTGGAGAGGCCAGGAAGGAGGTCGTCGTCTCCTACCCCTTTCCTGGACGCCATACTGAGGCTGTGACCCAAACTGCAAGGACCTCGACACCTGGCATGAAAGCTGAACTGAGTAACTCATCCTCTTTCCTGCCTCCATCCTTAACGCCCAATTAACTTGCAGGCAGTGACGCTCAGTGGGGTCCCAGCCCCCCCCGGGGGGGGGAGGACCCTTCCCATTGGACAGGAGCGCCTCTGTCTTTCTCTCCCAACAGTGGGTTTTTGTTTTTTCCCACCTAAATCTCACCCCCTCTGTGGTACATGAATTTCATTCTTTGAATTTGGGAAACGAGAACCCGAAAGCATCTGGCTTGGGGTGGTTTTGATGGCGGTTGAGTTTCCAGGATCCTCCCCTCTCAAGCTAAGCACGGAAGAGCCGAGAAAGGATATCCCTGTATCGATATTTTCTTTGCCATTCACACCAGCCTCTTCCTCTCTCTCTCTCTCTTTTTTTTTTTTTGATTTTTCGAGACAGGGTTTCTCTGCATAGCCCTAGCTGTTCTGGAACTCACTTTGTAGACCAGGCTGACCTCGAACTCAGAAATCTGCCTGCCTCTGCCTGTGCTGGGATTAAAGGCGTGCGCCACCACACCCGGCTTCCTCTCTCTCGTTAAGGAGAAACAAACACACACCCCAAATCTCTACCTGCACCACTGACATATCAAAATATAATGACTTCCTTTTTTTGTTTTTTGAGACATGTCAGGGAAGTAGGAACAAACTTTATGAACTGGAGAACTGAAAAATGGAGAAAGCTTTGTCTGTTCGGCTTGAACTTCCCTTCAGCAGTTCATCTAACTTGGCTTTCTTCCAGAGATGTGTAGCGGCAGCAGTGGCAGCAGCAGCGGCAGCAGCAGGAAGAGCCCGGCAATGGGACAGGATAGGAGGCAAGGTAAGAATTTCCAGGGGTTGGTTCATCTCCATTCTGGCAAGAGCAGACTTGCAGATAACAGCTGCCTGGTGGACTTAGTCATCCAGTGGACCTCAGTAACACAACACATTGCTGCTTCTACCTCTGGCTGACTTGATTTTACCTGTACCTAAGCTTTAGGGAGAAAAAGGAGGTCCCTGTGAAACTTACTGGACATTATATCTCACTGCTGCTCTCTGGTCGTCACCCAGGACCTCTCAACCTCGTCAGTCTCCTGCCCAGCTCCTTCTAAAAGGTGTGCCAACCCGGCAGTGTGACTCTGGCTTTCCCTAACACTTCTTGCCACTGTAAGCGGTTGCTGGTTATCAGTTCCATCGACAGCAGTTCCCCCGCTGCAGGACTCCACTCCTTGTTTTGCAGTGGCGCCCTAGATACCATCACAGCCACAACATCCCCCAAATTCATATTTTATGAATACTTAATTGCCAGGCAGTAGGTTACACCCTTTACATGCCCGAGGCCTCATTTTAGTCTGGCTAGGAATTACCACCCTACAGAGGGGAAAATGAAACTCCAGGAAGCAGAGGCCTGGGACCACAGAGAGCACAGCAGAGTCCACGACTCAAAACCATCCTGACCTGGAACCCCACATTCTTGACCAAAACAATCTAGGTAATCCACCAGGATGTTAAATTTACTATTTCTCATAGTGCCTTCGTTTCTATCCCTTCCTCCTGGGTCTACCAGAATGTCCTGGTTTATAACCACTTTACCTTCATCTTTCCCAAGACAGGAACTCCAAACCTGGCATAAGCCTCACTGTTTCTCTTTACACTTACATCCAGTTACCAAGACCTAAAGCCTTGACCTCAGGGTCTCCACCACCCATCTTTCAAAAATTCTAGTGCCTGACCCTGGGTCAAGTCCTTTTATTCTTCCTATGGACTTAGCTCTTCACCAAAATTTATGGCTCAAAAAGCTTTATCATATTCACAGTGTTTCCTTCAGAAAGGAGCTGAAGTCAGAATACAACAAAGCCAGCTCCTGCCGGCCTCACCCTGGGTGGAACGTTTACAGTGCTTGTCGTCTCTACCTTACATTTCAGAACTTAATCAGAAATAGGTGGTCAGCAGTGGTGACCCAGAGGCAGGGGGACCTCTGTGAGTTCAAAGACAGTCTGACTGGTGTTCCAGGACCACCAAGACTGCACAGAGAAAACCTGTCTCTGAAAAAGAAAAGAAAAGAAAAGAAAAGAAAAGAAAAGAAAAGAAAAGAAAAGAAAAAAAAGAAAAGAAAAGAAAAGGAAGGGAAAAGAAATGGGTTTGCATTGTGATTCAACAACCACATAAAGAGATCCCTCTGTCCTAAGGAATTAGGATAGGAAATTAGGAAGCAGAGGCTCTGTTGTGCCACTAGCCCCTAGTGACACAGTGTCTGCCAGCGGTGCTTTGCCTCCAACAGCTCCTAATTTTAAGTTTCAAAATGACATATGTGATTGTTTTAACTTGGATCACATGTACCTCGATTAACGCAGCCTAAGCAACAAATCACCCCCAAACCCACCTGTAAATAGAGCTTATGTCCAAAGCACAGAGGCACACGCCATTCTCTAGTCTGTTTATACATCTGGCAAGGTGAGCACCTACCAAAGGTACCCAGTGCTGCCAACATGCCGTGCCCTCACACCGTGACAGTCACCTGAAGAAAAGACACTCCCAGATAAAATCTAACAGCACTTGTAGGAGATCAATTCAGCTACACAGAATGAAGTCAATTTGACACATTCTGAAAGCCTCTAGTGGTAAACAGTCCACATCAGCTAGTGCAACAGTAAGTTAAACAGAAGTTCACAGTATCACCACAAAGCATGGGCACAAAGGAGCTTACAGAGCTGGGGAAGTAGCTCGGTTGGTAGAGCTCTTGTCTAGCACATACAGGCCTGTGGTGGTGCAGGCCTGTAATCTCACAATGGAGAGGTGGGGGTAGGAGAGTCTAAAGTTAATGGGCTTCCTCAGCTATAACCCTAGATGTAAGAGACCTTGTTTAAAAAAAAAAAAAAAAAAAAAAGATTTAACAAAAGTGGAAAACTACCCAAATGGCCAGCAGCACAGACCGCATAAAACACAACACTCATATGGCACCAGGAGTGAGCGCACTGCAGATCTGCAGCAGACACTGGTATAAAGTCTCTGATCAACACAATGCTAAGGAAAAGGAAATGGGGCTGGAGAGATGACTCAGCAGGCAAGAGCACGGGCTGCACTTGCAGAGGACTTGGGTTCTGCTCCCAGCACCTATATGAGGAGTGACAACCATCCCCATATAACTACACTTCCAAAGGATTTTTCCAAAGAGTGGGATTCCTCACTCTTCTGACCCCCACAGATACTAGGCACAAACATGGTTCAAATACATGTATATATGCAGGTGAAACACTCTGACACATAAAGTAAAAGTTGATCTTTTAAAAGAAGAAAAGAAAGAGGACCCGGGGACAAAATAAGTATAAAATATACGATTTCTGTACAGAAGTACAAAATCATGCAGAAGCTAACCCAGAGTGGAGAGGGAGAGGGCAGACAGCCATGGTTTAGGGTTTCAGGCTGCCCTCTGGGCATGCGTGTGTTCAATTTGTCCAGCTGCTCACTTCCCACATGAACCCTTTTACCAACATAGATCACTGTTGAATGAAAAGATTTTTATTACATAGCTGAGGTGCTGCCATATGGTTACCCCAGAGCTTCCAGTTGTTGTCAGCCTAGTCCAGCAGTCCAGAGAGAAGGCCACCATACTGCTCAGCCTCCCCAGCTCTGGTTTGGAACTGTGGGAGCAGCAGGCTGGGATGTAGTCACATGACAGGGACTGCTCAGCATTTAATAGCATTTAAGTAGACTTGGGGTATTTCTAGACCCATGTACAGTAGTTAACCAAAAAAGCTGGTCTGCAGAAAGCAGAATAGAGCCAGCACTTGGAGGGAACTGGACAGCCCCATGAGAGGAGGGAAGAGAGGCTGTCAACGTTCAGCTCCTCCAGTTCCAGGACCGACCATCTCCCACCATCTTTCCCAGCTGTTGCGGCAGTGGGATGCAACACCTTTAGTTATTACCAAGAAAACCTTTAAGTCATTTACATTAACAGGAAAAGTCTCGTGTTCCTAGCAACCAAGCTCACCTCGACTAAAGTCATTAGCACACTTTGCTGAAAATGACTGAATGGTAGTCGCATGCTGACATGCCGCTGAGCGCTTGTCGTGTGTCATCTGATTTTTCACACTCAACACAACATAGCCAGCACGATGATTATTCCTACTTCCCAGATAAGGAAACAGAAGCCCAGAAAGGTTAAATTCCGTGTTCACGTCTCCTACCCGGTAAGTGGTTGTGCCAGGTACTGAACCCTCTAAGATGCCTGCCATCTTAGTGATGAGGGCAGCAGCCAGTGCACAGTGAACCCATGCACTGCAGCTGAACCGTGGCTGCAGCTGCAGATCGGACAAGTTGTTCAAGTGCAGAAAGTTTAAGAAAGGCTGGTTGAGAAGTCGGTGAGCATCTCTTTCTGTCACAAGGGACTAACAGTTTGAGTTAGAGAAATGTGAAAGCGCAACATACAGCAGAAGGTTATGAAACAAAAACTGGATGCCAGGGGACTGGTTGGTGGCACACGTCTTTAATCCTAGCACTCTGGAGGCAGAGGCAGGTGGGTATCTATGAGTTTGAGGCCAGCCTGAACTACAGAGCAAATTCCAAGGTGCCCAAGACTACACAGAGAAACCCTGTCTTGAAACAAACAAACAAACAACCCAAAAACTGGATGCCAAAGGGATGCCTCTTGCAAAGGACCTGGGTTCATTGTCCAGGTCCTTTGCATGTCAGCTCACAGCCATCCATAGTTCCAGTTACAGAAGATCCAATGCCCTCTTCTGGCCTCCCTAGGCAGCAGACAAGTATATGATGCATATACACACAGAGAGACAAAACACTCAAATAAGCCTAAAAATAAAAAATATTTTTAAGCCACAAAAGCTGTGCTCTTTTACCAGGAAAAGTATTCACAGAGCATCAAAAATGTTCTCTTAGGGTGGAGTCCCTGCTGGTGACTTATTCTTCCCCAAATGGTGACTACCCAAGAGTATCCTGGATGTCAGTCCCATAGAAGAGAAATTGATTCCAGAAGGTCTCAATTTTTAGAGAAGGTGTCTGTAGTCACTTCCCCCAAGGACAGCTGCCAGACCCATAAGCCACTCAACAAAGATGCCATCAGTGACCCTGCCAACCTTCAAAAAGTAAGATTCCGGAGTTGTCAGTGAGGGTAAGTCAGGTAAGTGCTAGTTCTCTGAAATACTCAGATTTAAAAAAAAAATGCTGAAAGCCACCCTTGCAGATCTTTTTCTATACATAAGTGACTGGGCAGTTTTGTGGCTTATAATTAGAACAATGCATGACAATTTCTAGATTAGGGCTCCAAGGTGACTCTTCTCTTCTCAGTCAGCGCCAAAGAGTGAGAAGGTTGATCTCCCAGCTCCACGGGCAACACCTCACCACACTGCTAAACGGCTCCTTCCCAAAGCCCAAGCTTTGATGTTACCTTTTCTAAGTGGCTGGCTTTTGTCTGCCAAAATTGGTGAAACATTTGGAGTGGTGAGCAGATAATTTATGGCAAGAACATCAAGTTAACATCAGCTTCAAGCCAAAAGCACATTTTATTGTTTAAAGACAAAAACAAACCTATTTGTAGATTAGGGTGGGGCGTGGCTAGTCAAACACAGTGGCCAAGGGAAGTAGGAGGCCCTGGGTTTTGTCTCAGCACTTCAAAACACACACACACACACACACACACACACACACCCTAAAACAAAAGCACTATTCTGTTAAATCATTAACACCATGACATAGTATTGCCTATGACAGGAAAAAGTAAGTTGTGCACTAGCTTCCTTCCAGAAGCCTTAGCCTAATTCAAGCCTGTTAACTACATTAAGACATCTAACCTGAATTAAATAAATAGCAGTCATGGTAGTGGGGCTGGAACTATAGCTCAGTGGTAGACAATTTGCCTAACACAGGCAAGACTCTAAGTTTTATCCCCAGCATCTCAAAAAAGAAAAGAAAAAAAAAAAAAAAAAAAAAAACCACCTCACATCAGTTAATAGATATCAAAATGCCACTGGCATTTCTAAGCTTGACCCTGGGAGCTCTGCCTGATGATAGCCTCCTAAAGCAAACACAAAGGCACTAAAAACCCATCCTAAATTAAGTCATTAAGTAGCAAAGCTGTTCAGATAAAGCATACCACAGTACTGTCCGTTTGAAGGACTTAATGTAATGAGAGCTATAACCAGAGGAAAGTAAAATTAGGCAGGGTGGTGGCTGCACTCCAGTGTCACATTTGTATGCAGCTCCAAGCCTGTCCTTACACCAGGAAGTCACCCACAGACTTAAAAGTCAACTGCTTGATACCTTTCATCTACAAACCATCTTGTGGGGAAAAGGCCTTCCACTTAGCAAATGGTCACAGAGGTTTGGTTTGGTTTCTTAATTACATTTTTTTTCACACAATATATTCTAATCACATTTTTTCCTTTTCCCAATTCTTGCCAGATGCTGCCCACCTTCTCTCTTTAACATACAACGACAAAAAGGAAGCAAAATTCACACATGAAAGTGCACACGTACACAGAAAACAAAAATATACAACAAAAGATCAATTAAGACAAAACATGTCCAAACAAAGCCAAAAAAGGTCTACAAAACTCCACTGAGTCATTTTGTGTTAGCCATCTACTGCCAGATGTGCGGTCTACCCTGAAGTGTGGTTAATTTACTTGGTGAGATTCCACTGAAGAAAACAAGTTTTCCTTTACACATGAGTATCAGTTGCAGATAGGTTCTTGGTTGGGGGTGGGAACTTGTTGGAGCCTCTGCAGGCCCTATGCATGCTACTATACTACACAGTCCTTGGGGTTCTTACGGGCATCAGTCCGGCTGTTTGGAGGACCGTCTCCTTGGTGCCCTCCATCCCCTCTAGCTCTAACAATCTTTCTGCCTCCTCTTTTTCATAGCTCCATGAGCAGTGAGGGGAAGGTTTAATGAGGACATCCCATTTAGGACTGAATGCTCCAACACAGACATTCTTAAGGAACGGCAATGAAGCTGGACCTTGTGGCATATGCCTGTCATCCCCAGCACTTATGGGTAGAGGTAGGAGGATCAGAAATTCAAGGCCAGCCTCAGCTACATTTGCAAATTTGAGGCCAACCCGAAACCTTGTCTCTAACAAGCAAATACATACATTAATAAATGTAGTTAAGTTTTATTTCTATGTGTATATATGTATGTGAGCATTTGACATTTATGTGCAGATGCCCAGGGGTGCCAGAAGAAGAATACAGGATCTCTGGAGTTGGAGTTACAGGTGGTCGTGAGCCACCTGACATGGGTGCTGGGAACTGACCTCAGGCCCTCTGCAAGAGCAGCAAGTGCTCTGAACCACTGAGCACCTCTCCAGCCATGTCAGTGATTTTCTTAACCAACGTGCCTATAAAATCGAAGCTCAATGTGCAGCTTCCAAGAGTCATCACACTGTTCACGTCCAAAGATGAGTCACGTGCTAACATCTGGAGCTTCTATGGAGGCTGGGGGGTGGGGGAGGGCAAAAATCAAGTTTCAACCACCCAGAATTTCTAAAAGAAAAATGTTAAATAGTTCATAGAGGCTTCCAGCAAGATTTTGTTGGAGAAAATTTCTATGTTCTTTAATATTACTAATTTTAATTCTCCATCTCAGTGGTGGGAACATGATGATATTAGGAGCCAAGTAACCATTAGAACAAAATAATCACCATCCCTCTCCCAACCAAAACCATCAGCCAGAAATATGGTCAGACTTTCATGGCTACATCTGGACCATATGTAACCACAGTTTTACAAATTCTTCAGTTTGAGGAACAAAAATATAATTATCCAAAGTTCCTCTCTAACAGAGAATGCTCTCTAAGTGAGAATGTTCTCAGACGTGCATAATTACATGCTATAGACATGCATAATTACATGTTATAGACATGCATGTTATTGAGAGCAGCTTATCGCCAAAGTAATGCGGTGACCACTCAGAAACAAAACCCTTGACAGAAATGATGTAATAAAGGCGGCAATACATCAATTTCATGTGATATGTACAGTATATATGGAAACTCTGTTAAAAGCCACATATGCATGTGTATTGTTCATATGTATTATATGTAATATATATTATGTGTTATACATATCATGTAATATATATATAATGGTGATGATGCATGTTGTCAATTTGACAGAATCTAGAATCACCTGGAGAATGGACATCTGAGCGTGCCCGTGACTGGTTATCTTGGTTAAATTTACTGGTACAGGAAGACTCATCTTTTGTTTTGTTTTGTTTTTTGAGACAGGGTTTCTCTGTATAGCCCTGGCTGTCCTGGAACTCACTCTGTAGACCAGGCTGTCCTTAAACTCAGAAATCCACCTGCCTCTGCCTCTCAAGTGCTGGGATTAAAGGCGTGTGCCACCACAGCCTGGCTAGGAAGACCCATCTTAATGTAAGCAGGGATCCTGGACTGCTGTAGGTGGAGGGAAAGGGCTGAGCAGAGGCATGCAAGCATCCATTGCTCCTGTTTCCTAACTGTGAATACAATATCTGCTGCTTCATGCTTCTGCTGTCTAGACCTTTCTGTACCATGAACTGTGAGCTGAATAAGTCCTCTCACCATTAAGGTGCTTTTACCAGCGAGTTTTCTCACAGTAACAGGAAAGGTGCTAATATGCTGAAACAGTGATATATCTTTCAGTATTCATGTGTAGGTAGTGCCTCCAGGTCATGGGTGTCTGTTTCTTGCCATGTCTATACACCAAACACCTCAATGTTTTGTTTGCTTGTGTCACTTTTTAATCCCATGATCCTCAGGCATCTCACTCATGGGGAGTTCCCCATGGCAGTTTGTGGACCAAGATAGGATGACATCTTCATCACTCACAGATACACAAGAAAGGCAAGAACAAGTTAACACTGCTTTTCTTAAAAATTTATTTTATCTGTATGATTATTTGTGTTCATGCATATATATGCACCACATGTGTGCAATGCCCATGGAGGCCAGAAGAGGGCATCAGATCCTCCTGGAGCAGAAGCTGCAGATGGATGCAAGCTGCTGTGGGTTCTGGGAACTGAATCTGGGTCCTCTGTAAGAGCAGCAAGTGCTCCTACCCACTGGGCCATCTCTCTCCAGCCCCTTTATTTAGTAGGTTTTAAATAAAGTGATTGAAAGGATGTCTTTCTTCCTAAGATTATGCTGAGATTATGTCCTCTTTCTTTAATGTCAAATTGTGCTTTCATGAAGTGACACTGCTGGTTGATGGCAACTATATCTTCCTTACTGGAAAAAATGCTAAAACATTCCTTTTGGTATGCACCACTCAGTTTGTAACACATTAATCCATAAAGTCTAGGAGAATGGTAACTACCAGTCTGTCCAATTACATCCTTCCTTGGCATCTTAAGGTATGTGGGGCACATAACACTCACATGCATGTGTGTGTGTGTGTGTGTGTGACACATGTGCAAACACACACACACCACACACACATGGCCTACACTACTAGTAACACTCCTTTGGTAGCTAGACTTCTATAGTCCTCAGGGAACACCAAATGCTGCCATTTACACTCTAGTGTAGTCCCCTCTACACTGTGACCAAGGATTCTTGATGTGACTAATAGAAAGTCGGAAGTGGTAGTATGTTAATCAGGTTGTGGTGATACAAGCCTTTAACCCAGTACTAGGAAGGCACGGGCAGATGGATCTCTGAATTCAAGGCCAGCCTAGACTATAGAGTAAGTTCCAGGACAGTCAGGGCTACACAAGACCCTTGTGTTTTTGTTTTTGTTGTTTTTTGGGGTTTTTTTATATTTATTTATTTATTTATTTATTTATTTTTGGTTTTACAAGACAGGGTTTCTCTGTGTAGCCCTGGCTGTCCTGGAACTCACATTGTAGACCAGGCTGACCTCAAACCCAGAGATCCGCCTGCCTCTGCCTCCTGAGTGCTGGGTTTAAAGGCGTGCGCCACAACACCCGGTTATGTTTTTGTTGTTTTTAAGGTGATGGTATGTCATCTCCAAGATTTAGGGAGGTCTTTCCGGTCCCCCTCCTCCCCTTGACCGTTCTTTCTTGAATCACTCAATTCCATAAAACCTCGCCATCAGAGGCTGGAATGATAACTCAGCAAGTAAGTAAAGGCACCTTGCCCAAGCCTGATGACTTGAGGTCAATCCCCAGGACCCACATTGTAGTAGTAGACAGCCAACTCCCACAAGTGCCTTCCAATCTACACACACGGTGGCACACACACTCAACATATACACAAATATAAAATGTTTTAAGAAAACAAAAAGATCTTACTTTGAGGCCAAAAGCATCCACGGAGAGACCCTTGCAGAGAGGTATCAAGGCTTCCTCCTGGGGGGGAGCTGATGGCCCAGCCCAAGTGCAGCCTGCAGGTGCTATAAGCCTCATCAGAGACCCAAGCCACATCATTCCTGAGTGCCTAGCCTTCTGAAAGTGTGAGCTAGTAAACCCTGGCATTTTAAACCCCCGATCTTGGGGTAATCTGTTAGGGAGCAGTGAGAAATCACTGTAACTCCTCTATCCCAGCAGCATCACCATCAGAAGCTCCTGGCGCACTGTGCCTGTGCTGGAGAAGAGGGGGTCAGAGAAGAGGAGATGCTCATTTCCACTACCCGGGCTCCAGCTTGCTTAATCCCACTCCCTTGTCTTCCGCTGCTTCTTCAATTTCTCCTGTTGACCTTTGTGCTCAGTAAACGCAATTTTCCATCTCCGGCAGCAAATCGGTTCCACGAATTTGCAGGCTTTCTGAGAGGAGGCAACAGTGTAAACATGATATCTTGGGAAGGGTTAGAAATCTGGTACATTTCTGTTGACTGGTTCTCTGACCCCAACTGTGACATCATCACTAGGCCCATATTTAGCTCCTCAGAGAAACAAACCTCTGTACGTTTCACAAAGAAAACAGAAAGCAGCAAACACGCCTCTTTTAAATACTGCCCGTCCACCTTTACAGTTAGGAATAAGTACTAGAGAAAAATAATAGTATTGTGGCCAGTGCCAGAACTCCTCTGAGGGATGCAAAGACATCTGTTTAGGGAACTACCATGGTATGGTGGTCAGAGTGTGGATGGAGAGGATACCATGGCTTAGAAGGAAAAGTCAAAGGGGGATGGATAAAAGGGCACACTAGAAAGGTTCCACGGATGGATCCTGGAGGTAAAGTGAGATGGAGCTCAGATAACAGCAAGGGAGAGGTTACAGTTTGGGTCAGAGTCCCAGTGATGGCTGTTTAAAATAGCAACATCTATTTTTGGACTTCAAGTTATTTGTGTTGTTAAGGATATAAAATCGCCCACATCTTCATTAATATCTGTCACAAGCACACACATGCTGTGTGTGAGGAACTTGGGAGAAAATCAAGGGAAAAGAGGAATGGAGGCTAGATGGCTCAGTGGTTAAGAACACAACTGACTGCTCTTGTAGAGGACTCGGGTTCCATTCCCAGGGCCCACAAAGTGACTCACAACCATCTGTAACTCCAGTTCCAGGGGATCTGGTGTCCCATCCTGGTCTCTCGGGGACACATGCAGTATGCAGATATACATGCAGGCAAAACACCCACACACATAAAATCAATAGTTTTTACGATTTAAGAGAAAGGGGATGGAAGCTGAGTTGACAGCTATGTCAGTGTGGAACCAAGGAATAAAATCATCCATAAGTGAGGTACAGTGGGACACACACGTGGGCAGAGAGGCAGAAGGATCTCTGAGGTTCAAGGCCAGCCTGGTCTACATGGCAAATCCCAGGCCTGAGAAAAGGGTTCACTATACTGTAGCCAAGGATGTCCCCAGGGTCATTCCTCCTGCCTCCGCGTCCCATGGACTGGGCCTACAGGTGTGTGTCACCATGCCGGGCCTCCCATTTCCGCTGAGCCATCACCACATTTTGCCCTGGATAGGTGAACATAACTGTGATGCCAGCAGTCAAACCTGTCTTTTCCGGACCCTTCCTCAGAGCTCTGGAGCCACATTGCCCACTAAGCATCTATCCTGTTTTGCACAAATCACTTGTTCAAATCAACTTCATACAGATCTCAAGCGAAATCCTTCTCTCACCTGCCCAGGTCTCTCCCTTCTCCAGGTACCACAACCTCAGGTAACACCGTCACCAACCAGGCTGTAGCCCAAGGTGGAAACACAGGCTGTTACGTTCCCGTGGTCTTCATCCACCACATCCAACTGGCTATCGGAGCCTGACAAGGCTGCTTCTACAAACCAAGGCTTCTTAACCCCGCTGGACTTCAGAGTGGGTCTGCATGTCAATGGTGTCATAAACTTACTATGACCGTTCCTGGCCACGGTAATAACTCACTGCTATTGCTTGGGGGTTTTGTGATAATTAAACAAGGCATCATATATAAAATGGGTAGCACACAATAGAGAACCAAAAGCATTTCCCTGGACCACCCTTTTCCAGCCTTCACAAGTTGGCAGGCCAGGATTTCTACCACATGGCTCATCTTGTCTTTCCTCTTCTGATCTACACATGGTCCCGACATCCCGTCTCATAAAACCTTTCTGCACTGTGATTTCTCCTGCGTGTGACTCATCTGCACTTTGTCTTGTTTTCATTCTCCCATCCCCCAGGTCTGCACAGTGCAGGTTGGCCTCAAACTCACTTTTCACCAGAGGATCCCCCTACCTCCACCTCCTCCCAAGTGCTGGGGTCACGGGCAAGTACCACAGCCCGCTGTGGTTTTGCCTGTGGGTTTAAGTCTCAATACTTAAGCGTTGTAAGTGGTGAGCTAACTGCCCTTCCAGTCATCCTGAATCCAGTTAGCACAAACTCTGAGCTCCCCACAGGGCACTTCCTGTCTACAATGGCTTCCTGTCTGCACATGCTGAGCCTCTGGTGGTCAGCTCCTGGCCCACAGAATCTTCTCCAGAATTGTGACCTAAGGGTACCTCCCTTTCGCTCTATTGTTCAAAACACAAAAACTGAAATGAGAAGTGGGGGGTGGGGTGGGGGGATCATAGGGAAGTGGGGGAGAGAGAACAAGAGGAGATGGATAGAAGAGGTGGGGGAAGGAAGAAGGGGAACAAAAGAGAGAAAGAATATGAATGAAAATTAATTTGGACATAGGCAAAGTTGTCAAAAACTGGTAAATCTGGTTAAGGGTAACATCAAACTTACAAAATTATAACAAAGTACTATATAACTCTGAGAACTTTTGCTAAGTTTAAAATCACTTCAAAAGACAAGATTAAAAATAAAAAGCATTATGTAATCCAGCCATAAGGAAACAATAACAAACCCAAGTTGAACATTTCCCCAAACTGACCTACATTCCCAGAATGCCAGTGTTCTGGAGAGGACAGGGAGGGGAAAGCAAGAGAAGGGAGGAGAGGAGGCCGAGGGGGAGGGAGACCTGACGGAGGCCAGGGGTGTGAAGTCAAAGATGAACAGTGTAACGGGTGAACTTGAACTGGATCAGACTGACGAAAAGGTCCTGACATGTATGACTGGCACAATGATGACATTTGAGGGCAGACTCCATTATTTCATAGCAATTCAGCAGTTTGAATTTCCTGTGGTTAGGTACGAGAATGTCGTAGTCGTGCTTAAGAAATACATGCTACGGCCTGGGGTGTGGCTCAGTGGCACAGCAATTACCTGGGATGCTCAGGGCTCTGGATTCTCACCCACACACCACCATGAGTGAAAAGAGGAAGGAAAGGAGGGAAGGATGGAGGAAGGGAAGGGCACAGGGTAGAGACAGGAGTCCACAGGGAACCATTGACGACATTTAAGGGCAGAAGATTATATTTCAATGTATAATAGTCTCTCCCCCGCCCTTCTCTCTCTCCTCTCTCTTCTCTCCTCCCTCCCTCCCTCCCTCTCTCTCTCTCTCTCTCTCTCTCTCTCTCTGTATGTGTGTGTGTGTTAGCATTAATGTGCTTTGTATCACCAAAGAAAAAGCATCACTTCCTGTCTCCTGTGAAAGCTTCCCCTATCCATTGAGACAGACCACACGGCCTTGCAATGACTATATAAATGTTGATGACCAACACTGAAGATGACCAAGAAAGATTTTCTGTGCTGGTGGGATCAATGACTACTGTTAAAATGCCCATACTAAGCCAGGCGTGGTGACGCACACCTTTAATCCCAGCACTCGGGAGGCAGAGGCAGGCGGATTTCCCAGTTCGAGGCCAGCCTGATCTACAAAGTGAGTTCCAGGACAGCCAGGGCTATACAGAGAAACCCTGTCTTGAAAAACCAAAACCAAACCAAACCAAAACAAACAAACAAACAAAAACAAAACAAAACAAAATAAAATGCCCATATTATTCAACCCCCTATCAAAATCAATGATAGTTTTCACAGGGAAAAAAGGCAATCCTGAAGTTCATAGGGAACCATAAGATCCTAAATAAATTACACGATCTGGGGCAAAAATAAATAGCCAGAGGCATTCCATGCCCGAATTAAACCACACTGCCTCCAGCTAGTTTTCTTTTTAATTTTTCTCTTAAACATTCTTTTAACTTTCATTTATTATTATTATTATTGTTGTTGTTGTTTTATTTTTTGTGAGAAAGGATCGCAGTATGTAGTCCTGGCTGACCTGGAAATTGCTACGCAGCTGTGGCTGACCTTGAACCTCAGACATCCACCTGCTTCTGCCTCCCCAATGGACTAAAGGTCTGTGCCACAGACCTAACTTGTTTGTCTCTTTATAAATTTTTATTCCATGTCATTACGTTCCTTATAGAGTTTGCTTCTATTGCCATGAGTTATCTCTTCATTCGTTCTGCTGGTCATGTCTTTTGCTGTGCAGAAACTTTTTAAATCTAGTATAATCGTGTGTGTTGTTGTTGTTGTGTGTATATTTTCTTTTGTAATTTGGGTCATATCCCAAACTTAAATTCCCAAGCCAACGTCAAGGATCCTGTATTTCTTCTGTATTTCACCCTGTATTCTCTTCTACTAGTTTTAAATATCAAAGTCTTATATTTAAGTCTTACTCCATTTGAATAACCTTTTTGTTTGGTTGGTTTTTGTTTTTTTTAGAGACAGGCTTTCATTGTGTTACTGCCCTGGCTGTCCTGGGACTCACTCTGTAGACTAGGTTGGCCTTGAACTCACAGAGATCTACCTGCCTCAGCCTCCCGAATGCTGGGATTAAAGGTGTGTGCCACCATTGCTCAGCTGAAGAGCTTTTTGGTGTGATGTGTCCAGTTTCATTCTCGTGCAGGTGGATTTCAGTCTTTGCCAGCCATGAATAGACGTCCTCCCTTTCCTCACTGTGTGAGCTCATTATTTTGGTGTAGTTGTCCGTAAATGTGTGGATTTATTTCTGCACCCTCTGTTTTGTTCCATTGGTCTTTTGTGTTTTTATGTCAGTACTCTACTGGAGAGATGGCTCGGTGGTTAAAAGCTCTTCCAAAGGATGCCGGTTCAATTCCCAGCACCCACATGCCAGCTTACATGCCTGTCTGTAACTCCAGTTCCAGGGGATCTGATGCCCTCACACAGGCATATTTTGCTTGTTTGTTGTTTATGGAGGGTCTGGAGAATCAAACCTAGAACGTAGCACATGCTAGGCAAGAGTTCTCCCACTGAGCTATGTCCCCAATCCAGTCACTCTTTAAAAAACTGTACATGCATGAGTTCCTTCATGTATGTGATTCATATGCATGCAGTGCTTGGGGAAGCCAGAAGAGGGCGCTGGGTACACTAGAACTAGAGTTAGAGGTGGCTGTAAGCCACCAAGTATGTGCTGGGAATTGAACCCTGGTCCTCTGCCAAAGCACTGAGCCATTACTCCAACCACCAAAATGTAAAGCCTCTAGCTAGCTTTTCAAAACATAAAAAGAGAATTCGTGCTGTGGTCTCTTCGCTACTGTAAATGTTTTTAATCTTATTATAAAATGCCCCAGATTGGGTTGTTAGAATTGATTCTTCTCTTATCTCTTTAGACCTAAGGATTCTGGAGGCAAGAATCTAAGTTGTCCTCTGGGATGGAACAGCAGGCATAGAGTGTAACCCAGGACAGTTTTAATTGCTGCTATGATGTTACTAGTGAAATTTATACTACAATCTGGGGTCACATGAAACACAGCTGGATATTCTTGAGATGAGAACTGGTGCAGAAAATGAACCCTTGGTTGAACTTAGCATGGCGCTGTCAATGTAATCATTGTGTGCTTGTGTCTCTCCTGGAACCTCGAGTGAGCAACGTTGGAATGACCACAGCTGGTTCCAGGTAGATATGCAGATAGGCAGCGAGACAGGGGATGTGTGTGAAAGTTCCTGCCTCTATCTGAGCCTCTGGTATTTGCATCTTCTGGTACCCCACTGCAGGTGATGATGCCAAGATAAAATCCCTCCAGAGACCCTGGGTTCAAGTCCCAGCACCCACATGGTAGTTCACAATTTCCTTCGGTAACCCCAGTCCCAGGGGACCCAGTACCGAATTCTGGCCTCAGTGGGTGTACAGGCATACGTGCATCCAGAGCACCCAGACAACATAAAATTTAAAAAAGAAATATTTTTAAAGCCCTGGGATCGACCCTCTGAAGAATACAGAGATGTTATCTGTGTTCTTCCCCCATTCCTTACTTGCTGCCATCGAGAAATCTATAAACTTCCTTTTCTCTGTAACATCTGCCCTTCACTCTGCCCATGCTATGTGGCAGTTTGGAGTGGAACTACTCAGAGATACTATGAAAAAACCTTTTTTATTTTATTTTTTTTTTCATTTTTCAAGACAGGGTTTCCCTGTGTGTAGCCCTGAAACTTTCTCTGTAAGACCAGGCTGGCCTTGAACTCACAGAAATCTGCCTGCCTCAATTTATGGGATTAAAGGCACAAGCCACCATCACCTGGTTGGTACTAGAAACCTTTATTAAGAGATCTTGGGACTGGAGAAATGGCAGTAGTTAAGACTGCTTACTGCTCCTCCAAAAGACTGAAGTTTAGTTCCCAGCGCCCATATAGGGCCGCTCACAGTCACCTGTAACTCCATTTTGAGCAAATCCAAAACCCTCTTCTGGCCTCCAAGGGCACCCACCCATGCACATGTGGCATACAGACCCATACGCATAATAAAAATAAAAATAAAAATAAACCTTGAAAGACAAGAGTGTGCTTGTGGGAGGCCCTTAAGTCACTGGGGGAATGCCCATGGAGCAAACTGTACAGTCCCAGTCCCTTCTTCCCTCTCCTTCTCTGGCTACCTGGTCATGGGCTAGAACTGTAAAACCGTGAACCAAAATAAAAATGTCCTCCTTCTAAGTTACTTATTTCAGGCATTTCAGCACAGTAACAGAAAGTCCAAGGCCACACTAGCCAAGGGACTCCTGTTCCTCATATGAGCACACTATCATCTCTGTAAGTGACAATACTTGGTACATGGTCACATCACACTTGGGGCCCAGGCCCCTCTGACTTCCTCTTGGGAAGGTACCTGCCCCATAGGTCACATGCACACCTCTCTTTGTGCAGGGTCAGGTCAAGCAGTCTCCAGATACCTGTCAAAGGGAAACTCAGTTCCTGGTGAAAGAAACAAGCCCCCCCCCCCCGCTCTCTCCAGGATAGATAGCTTAAGCAGCAACGAGATATTTCCCAGCCATAGGATCTGCTTCAGATGCAGGAGTCCTGAAGGATCCCACCCCCTAGACCCTCGGCAGTGTTTATGGAACTCACAATGCTTGCTCTTACAAGCCCTCCAGAGGTTTCTATTATCTTGAACTCAAGAGTGTATGGAACATCGACATTCAGCCGCTCATCTATTCTCAGGGTTGTTTTTGCTCTGTAAGGACACAAAGTGGTTTTTGAAGCTCCTCTTGTTTGTCAGAGGGTTCTGCAGCTACAAGGGAGCAGGCTTTTGGTGAGCAAAGGAGAGAGAGAGCTGTGCCTTTGTGCTTTCCTGTGATTGCTCTGCCAGAGAGCGACATCCCGGGGGAACTGTCTAACAGCAGACAGCGTTGCTAACAGGAAGCGTGCAGCAACATGGTTTTTAGCAATAATGATCAAACATTCTTTGAATTTCCCCCTTTATCCTTGAAATGCCTCGTGTTGCCTCGGATCTATTCATTGCCACTTATTCATCTGATGCGAGTCATCTCTGCAGATCTGTACACTGAAGTCACGGGGCTCTGAGGACATCGCTGGAGACAAAAAGCTCAGAGGCTCAGAGGGAGGGCCAGGAAGATAAACAGTCACTCCAAAGCCCGAGGAGCTCTTTAAAAACCAATAAAGGACAAAGAGCCACAAAAACATCTCCAAACGGCCCTTGGGTTTTGAAGATGGCCCCTACAACTTCTAAACATTTTTTACCCTGCTATCTCTGACTTCTCCATGCTCTTTGGTCCACTTCTCTTATCCTCTGGCATGAATTTCCTCCATTAATTATCCATCCTCCCCATGGGATGTTCTACATCTCCTGCCTCCACTGCTTCCTTCATCTTCTCCGTCACCGGAAAAACGCCCTAGGACGCCCTGTTTCTTGGAGGCCCTTTTCCATGCAGCCTGAGCATGGACTTAAGACCAGCAGCTCCAACGCCATTTTGAATTTAGAAATCCAAATTTCGGTGGTTAGGACTGGATCTGCATTCTAGAACCGGATGTGGTGGTCCTGGAATCCCATCGCTTACGCGGCAGAGTCAGAAGGACCACCCCTGAGTCTGAAGTCACCAGGGCTATATGGAAAGACCTTGTCTCAGAAGAGTGAGGGGTGGCGGTTTGGAGGCAAACGGTGAGTGGGGGACCCATGGCCCAGCAGTTGAAGTGCTTACTGGCCAAGGATTAGGACCTGAGTTCCAAACCCCAGCCCCCACATGACAACAAAATATGCAGGGAGTCTGAAACCCAGTGCTAAGATACAGAGAGAGAGAGAGAGAGAACATTCTAGGGGCTTACGGGGTCAGCCTGTCCAGCTGAAATAAGTAAGCTCCAGGTTTAGTGAGAGACAAACTCAACAAATCAAGGTAGAGGGCAATAGAGGAAGACACCATCAACCTCTGGCCTCTCTATGCACATGCGAGGGCTCCAGCAGCCCACCCAAGCTCCCCCACCCCCAATTTGTGTTCTAACAGACACCTGGGTGATTTGTGAGCTCCCTAGAGACTGGGAATCACTGTTGCCTCCAGTTGTCCCTCTCTCCAATGGCTTATCTTCCTCTTCCGTTCAGTAATTCATCCTCTAGGGCTCCGTCCTGGGCCTCAGGTTTCCTTCCCTGTGCTTTTTTCCTCTAACGCCAAGCTTGTGTTTGTTTTCATATACATGAGTCTACACCAGATACTCTCAAGTGTGGGTCTCCAAGTCTGGCCTTTGTTCTGAGCCCCTGGGATATCCGGTTGCTTTCTTGATCTTTCTAGCAAAATATCACATGGCTTTCTAAACTCCACTTGTCTGAAATGAACTCAACACCTTCTAACCCACTCTGCATCTGTGATGACAGTGACAGTCTGGGCTACATGATGTGGTTCTGGCAGCCACCTAGTCCCTGCCATCTCAGGAGCCAATAACCCCTACCACTTAGGAGTTTTGAAAGCCACAGCCTGAAACTCCTGGTCTGAAGCCCGATTCTCAGATGAGAGCCATCCCTGGTCTCTTTAGGGATGTGGGACTCCCTCACAAACCTGTCTTTGTAAAAGATCAATCTTTTTAGACGGTCCCAGTGTGGGTGAGCCAGTCCAAGCCTGCTCTTATACCCAGGTCTCCCTAAGCTTCTGATTCCCTTCCTCCACACTAAATCAACACACATCTGTCACTTCTCATCTGCTGGGGTGAACCCTTCAGCCAAACAAGCCAAAGCCCTTCTTTCGGCTCTCTCAGCCATAACATGAAATGAGGGCCTTTCGCTTTCTAAACCCACGCCATCAAGCCCAAGCTGATCCAACTTTATCTTCCTCTCTCCATTACCCCATCACTCCACACCTTGGGATTCTGCTCTCACACAAGTTCTCAGAGTTTCTTCTGCCTGTGTAAATTACAGAATCCATCACTCTTGAAACACTGTGGATGGTCTATAGTCACAGGTTAAACCATGTGTGGTATGAGACTATCCTCTGAGCCAAACTGCTGCCATCCTTAGGAGCATGGCTCAGCCTGCTCACCAGAGGTCATCAGTTAGGCTTGCTGAGACAGGTACAGGGTGGGACATGGTTAGTAAACCCCGTCCCCCCAACCAGCTATATGCAATTCTTCCCTAATTGTATATGATCTCCGGGTCTCTGGGAAGGGGCTATAGGGTATAGGTGAGGAAGGATGAGGTGATAGGACTCTAGCCACACAGCTATGGGAGAACCATCATGCATGCTGAGTACAGACCTTCCATTGCGGCTGCTGTAGGGTCTTCTCATGCTCCTGTCTGTCCCCTCACCCACAGCCCTGTAAGTAATCTTAATAAACTCACTAGTCCCCCAGAGCAAACTTTGGTGGAATTTCACACTGGTTTATCATTAGGATCCAAAGAGAGTGGGTAGGCATTGTTTACATCACACCAAGGGAAGGATTTTAGAAACACCTTCTGATGGCTTGTATCTGCTTAGCCCAGGGGGTGGCACTCTTAGGAGGGGTAGCATTGTTGGAGTGGGTATGTCACTGTGAGTGTGGGCTTTAATACTCTAGTCCTAGCTGCCTGGAAGTCAGTTTTCTCTTAACAGCCTTCTGATGAAGATGTAGAGCTCTCAGCTCCTCCTGCACCATGCCTGCCTAGATGCTGCCATGTTCCCACCTTGACAATAATGGACTGAATCTCTGAACCTGTAAGCCAGCCCCAATTAAATGCTGTCCTTATAAGAGATACCTTGGTCATGGTGTCAATTCACAGCAATAAAACCCTAACTAAGACACACCCTGTATCTCATTTTTGGGGCCTGCTGAGATCTGAGTCCAGTGGCTAGCAGCAAAGAGGGTTTGTGTGGTGGCACCTGGGGGGAATCTGCATTGCCAGTAACTGCTTCAGTGGAGACTGTGACAATTTCTTTGGGCAACACAGGGTTAATCTCCAAAATGTAAAACCCTGCAGTGAGAGTAGAGAGGCCATTTCCTCCTGAGCAAAGGGGTCAAATCCACTGAGGGTGAAAAACCAACTTCTTCCACGGTAAAGAAAGCATCAGAATATAGGTTCTATGTCCATCCCAACGTCCAGATCTCATTCTGTCCCAATAACTGTTGTCACTTTAATTAACAGACAGCAAGGCAATTTACAGTGTAATCTGGCCAGTTGCAGGGGTTCTATATTCGTTGTCATCTGAGGCAACAAAGGATACTTCCTCTTCAAGGTGCACATGGAAAGTCCTAGGTCTTGCAAGTGCTTGAACTGGGAATTGAATCCCTGAGCCCATGTTTTTCCAACATCAGGACCAACGGACAATCATGATTATGTTAGTAAGTAAAAATGTTTGAAAGTTGTGAATATAGATATTTGGTTCCTTTGCTCTGTGTGGGTGATGTATGCACATATATGTAGATGAGATATTTCTTGCACATGAAGGTCAGAGGTTGACTGGATATTTTCTCTAGATGTACATTCATTCATTCATTCAATCAACTCAAGAGTGAATGGAAGGCCGAGAAGAACCACTTTTAGCCTCACCCGGACACTGGCTCTTTGTTGCCTTGAGGCACAGATGGAAATCTTGGATTTTCTGAGTCTTGAGCCTGCCAGCTTTCTGACTGGAATAGATATTGCTCTCCTAGGCCTCCAGCAGGACAACTGCAGGCCTCTGGGCCTCTCAGCTCCCCCTCATCACATGAGCCATCCCTTAGATTCTCTTTGCTTATTGTCTGTCTCACTGTATAGCATGTGCATATGTGTTCAATGTGTATGTGTATGTCTTCTGTTTCCCTGAAAAAACCTAACAATGAGCAAACATTCTCCTCTAGATGCTCTGAATTCTGCCATAATGGCCACATTACTAAGAATTGGCGCCACTGCTAGGGACCTCCTCCCAAGACCCTTTGGAGGACATCTTGTCTGTAACTTGGTATCTCAAACAAAGAGATCCTGATTCCATGACTCAATGTTGACATCAGCTCTCTTGTGCGATTAGCCCTGGAAGTGAAGTTAGGGTTGAGATATGCTAGGAGTGTGTGTGCTCACCGAGACACTTGGCATCACCAGGGTAACAATGTCCTCTGCCTCTTTCTGAAAGTCGAGAAGTTGAGAGACAATGTGTACTCCCCATAAACTGCTAAACATCCCGTCTTCTTACTTTAAGATTTATCTGTATGAAAGTTTTGTTGCGTATATGTCTATGTACCATGTGCATGCAGAAACCCATGGAGGCCAAAGCTCCTGGAACTGCCATGTGGGTGGCTGGGAACTGATGTTGGGTCCTCTGAAGAACAACTAGTGTTCTGAACTGCTGAGCCATCTCTCTAGCTGCTCTGACCTTGGTGTTGACTGCTCTGTATGAGTAACTATAAAAGTGATAGCACTTTCTCCTTTCCATCTTCCCCTAACACACACACACACACACACACACACACACACACACACACACTCCTTCTCAAACTGCTGAGAGCTCTTAGACACACTTCAGACACTGAAAAGGCTATGGGGGACCCATCCATTAATAAGATTGACAGTGTTAATGCAGATGATAGCTTTTTTTAAAAAATCATTTGATTGGCAAGAAAGACCAGATAAGCTGTGTAGCTAACACTTTATATTAGGCACTCAAATAGGGAGAGAGTTGCTACAGTAATTATGCCATTAAAAAAGAGTGTTCCGGGAGGGGCTTTGGGGGGAGGACTGGGAGGAGAGGAGGAGATGCGATTGGGATGTAAAGTGAATAAATAAATTAATAAGGCAAAAAAAGTGTCCCAGGGCCAGTGAGACAGCTCAGAAAGTAAAGGCATTTCCCACCTAAGCCTAAGGACCAGAGTTCAATCCCCAGAGCCCATATTTGAAGGAGAGAACCAACTCCTAAAAGTGGTCCTCGTATCTCAATATGCATATTCCTACAGACACATCATCTAAGAGTGTTCCCAGGGCCAGAGAGATGGCTCAGCAATTAGGAGAGCTACCTGCTCTTCCAAAGGACCCAAGTTCAGATCCCATCACCCACATGGCATTTCAAAAACACCTTTAACTACAGTTCCAGAAGATCTAACACCCTCTCTTCTGGCCTTAGAAGGTACCAGCATTTACATGCACTCACACACACACACTCACACAAATACACATGCATATGCATAATTAAAAACTAAAATAAATATTTTTAAAATGTTCCCAAAAGCTAAGAACAGTATCAGATAGCATCTGAGACCTATAGCAGAGATCTCTCTGCTTTGACGTAACCCCTCTCTCTGCTGGTTCCACTAATATCTTTTGAAAGGGCCTTGTGTGGTGGTCTGAATAGGAACGGCCCCTATAGATTCATGTGTTTCAATCTCGGTCCAAAAGGAGTGGCACTATTAGGAGGTATGGTCTTGTTGGAGTAGGTGTGGTCTTGTTGGAGGAAGTTTGTCACTGTGGGGGACGAGCACTGAGGTCTCAGAAGCTCAAACCAGTTCTCTCCCTGCTGACTGTGGATCTGGATGTAGAACTCTCAGCTCCTTCTCCAGCACCATGTCTGCCTGCATGCCACCATGCTTCCTGCCATGATGATAATGAACTAAATCTCTGAAACTGTAAGCCAAGCCCCAATTAAATGCTTTCTTTTATTAAGAGTTGCCATGGTCATAGTGTCTCTTCAAAGCAATAGAAACCCTAAGATTCCTTGATTGATCATTTTCTTTCCTTTTGTGACTATAAAAAGTTCATGTAAACACACACACACACACACACACACGGGGTTCCAATGGGCTTAAAGCTATCACTATTGCAATAACTTTAGAGTACATTTCTTAGAATACAGTGTCTACTAGAAAGGCACCAGTATTCTTTTCTAAGAAAAAGAGGTATCTCAGAGAGGCTCAGAGATCCTGCTTCTATGGAAAAGAGGAGGACTATGCTCTTGGCTACTGAGAGCTGTTAAACACTCACTGATCCACCAAGCCTAATAAGTGTGTGTGTGTGTGTGTGTGTGTGTGTGTGTGTGTGTGTGTGTGTGTGTGTGTGTTATTACAGGGCTACATTGGTTTAGCTTCAGGAAATCAAAGTGAATAACTCTACTACTTCATTGTTAACCACTCCAAGAAGAAGGCATTATTAAGTGCTTGGCCCAAAGTGGAAGGTGTCAGAGATGAGATCTGACACCCCATGCTTTCTGAGTGCAAAGCCTGTGCTCCTGACTGCAATGCAGCCCTGTCTCCCAAGATGCTAGGAATGGGTGATCTCTAGGAAACTGTTTGCGATAAAGACTATGAAAGTAGAGACACATCCAAGACCCAGACTAACAGTCCAACAAGGAAGATGGCCACGTGGCCAGGAGACCCAGTGCTGAACAGAATAATCACACTAAGTTGTGTATAGAATGAGGCAGGAGCTGGTGAGGACCCCCTTCCTAAGCTGAACTTAAGTCAGCTCCTCTGAGAAGGCCTGTCTACTAAGCCTACTTTTTGACCTGCCATCCTTGTCCTGCTGCATCCAGTTCAACCAGAATCCTCCCACCCTTGGTACCTAACCAAGTTCCATGTATTTATTACCCATCCACTAACCCCACCATTTGGCCCATTAGATAGAAAAGCCCAGCCCTCCCCACCCTACTCACAGCTGTCCTAACACAACTGCAGCCATCCTGAAGAGTGTTCACGGCCTCCTCACGTTTATCTGAAAGGCCCAGGAAAGTCCCAAAGAGCCCTATGGTACAACCACACCATTTCATCCTCAAGGCCCTGCCATGTTAAATTAATGAGTGATGGGTGGGATGGACAGATGGTTCATGTTTATATACCATTCCTATAGAAGATCCGAGTTCAGTTCCCAGCACCTATAGCAGGTAGCTCACAACTATTCACAACTCCAGCTCCTGGGGGTCCAACACCTTCTTCTGGCCTCCACAAACATCTCCATCCACAAGTACATACACACACACACACACGCACACACACACACACCTACACACAATTAGAAACCAAATCTGTTAACTAAGTACAAAACCCCTCTCTCCTTTCTAAGTCAAGGACCCATTAAAATTTATGAGAATGATATGCTAACAAAAATAATGAGATGACCACAATACAAAAGTATGAACGGCTGCCCCTCCACAGCCTAGGCCATGACAACCACCCAAGAAAGCCTGGGCTCCACTCGCATCTTGGCCTATTTTCTGTTGCTGTATTATAATACCTGAGGCACGTTTAGCACAGAGGAAAGTTGTCCATGTAAGTTCACTGTTTTGAAAGATCCAGTCTAAGGTCCAAGATCAACTGACTCCTCAGGCCAGCTTCTGGTATAGGGCTCTCTGGCTACATCACGGAATGGCAGACAGCACGGTGGAGGTCGCCTTGTAAGAAAGAGTGATCACATGACAAGACGCTGGAGAAATCCTTAGATCAGGCTAGCTCTATGTAAACAGTTGCTGTTGGGGAACTAATCGGAGTTCTGAGAGAACCTCACTCCCCTCCTCTGAGTGTGGTGCCCCAGTGGCCCTCCACTGGACCCCTCTTCAGGGCCTCATACCACCTCTCGCACTGCCACACTGGAAGCAAGCTTCCAACACACAAGCTCGGGAACGCACTGCACCCATCTTCAGAACACAGCAGGTAGAGGTCCAGAGGATAATGGAGTGATGACCTCACATGATAAGCGTTTTTCATCAGCGAATTATACAGGTAACCTGTAAAGTTGGTCTCAAACGAAAGTCTGGTCTCAGATTTACTATGTAGCCCAGGCTAGCCTCGAACACATTGTTATCTTCCTGAATCTGCCTCTCAAATACTGGGATTGCAGGCATTTTCTCCAGGCTCAGCCATAGATGGTAAACTTTCTGAAACATGTATTTTAACATAAAGCTATAAAAACTGATTGCTCAAAGCCACGGGCTCCATTTCAGAGAACGAGTATCCATGCCTGCTGTTAGGGCAGCTTCAAACTCCCTGTTAGTCAAGGATGACCTTGAACCCCTGATTCTTCTGTTTCTACCCCAAAAGTTCTGAGATCATAGGTATGTACAACCACCCCTATTTTATGTAATGCTGTGGATGGTGTGTGCTAGGCAGGCAATGTAACCACGCTACATCTCCAGCCCTGGTCACACACTTAAAAAGGTAAACTGCCATGCTTATGCATGTTTTACTAGTATAAAAAAATCTACATTTTAACTGGGGAAATACATATATTGTGTGTACCTTCATAGAAGTATTTGCCAATACTTGTCTGTAGAGTCAGCATTTATAGCACTTGTGAGATAAACTTCTTCAACTCACACTTTCTGTGTTGATGGTTGATATGCAAGGAGCACTCCATTTATGAGGTGGGGCAAAGCCTGCAGGATGGCTATGTAGGAGCGGACCTATGCGGTCATGCAGCATCATGGAAACCAAGACAGCAAAGCAACAATGAGCTCATTTTGCTACTGGGATGCAAGCAAAGTAACCTGAAGTGATGTAATGTTTGCCTACATAGCACATATGAGACGTGCTTAAAAGCCTCTTTGTTCTGAGGCTGACGCTGGGGCAGGTGCTGGCACATGCTGAGGAAAATGAGCCATGGAATAGGCTGAGGCTCCAGGACAGAAGCTGACAAGCAAATAAACAAACCTGCTGATGGCCCAAGTCTAGGGTCTCATCTCAGTGGCCATTCTATGGCACTTGGAGAAGGAATTCAAAATATCTTTGGAGAGGGGGAGGGAGGAGGAGAGGGAGAGGGGGAGGAAGAGAGGGAGGGAGAGGGGGAGGAAGAGAGGGAGGGGGAGGGGAGGAAGATTCTGCTTAACTCTCTCCACATGTGAGACTCCTCTCCTCCGGGCATGACTGGCTGCTCTCCCAAATTACACACTGGAAACAAAAATATTTATTGTGCTCCCGGGGTATGGCATAATTTATGAATGGAGAAAATTCAAGCAGGAAGATCTATATCTTGTCCTTATTTTCCACACATCTGCCCCCAGTTGGGAGGACAATAGCTGCCTGGGAAAAAGTGACAAATCCTTGGGCCGTGTGTGAGAGACAAACACTCATCCTAACAGAAGTGTAGACTGGGATAGCCCTCTGTGGAAGAAACCTGGTCTTAGGGATCAACATTCCAACTGAGAATCACCTTTGACTCCTATCTTGTCACCTGGGAATCTATCCTTAAGCTGCAATATTTAAGGAATACCATATATTTAAATTGGGGCATTGCTCTGAATAATGAGAGTTAGGAATAATTGAAACCCCTTTGACTAGGGGACTGATTAGCTACACAGTACCTCGCACATACAACATAAGACTTAGAAGGCATAAAAATACATGAAGCATCATTCAGTGTGCAGGTATTTTAAAAGTCTCCAAATATAGTATGTGACCAAAAAGCCTCAGCAAGGTGTGGAAATATAGGATGCTTTCATTTATTTTCAAGGAGGGAAAACGAAGAACATAAGCTTTTTGTATGTGTTTAATATTCAAAAGCTATATGAATACACATATCCATAGGCACACTGGTTACTGGAGAGGGTTGATGGGGGTGATGCGGTTTGAATATAGTTTATTCTCTCTAAAACTGAAGCTGAAAGTCAATATCCATTATGAGTTATAAGAGGTAGGACCAGATGATTAGAGCTCTGCCTTCATGAATAGATTAATAAATCCTCCTTATTAATGAGCTAATAGGCTATCTTGAAAATGGGTCTGCGGAACTGGAGGGACAGCTCGGTGCTTAAGAGCAATTACTGCTCTTGAAAAGCACATGAGTTTGTTAGTTCCAGAATCCAGCATCCGACGGTGCACAGCAGCCTTTAACTCCAGATCAGTGAGGACCCAATGCCTCTAGCCTCCGGGGCACCTGAATTCACATGCACACACCATGTGCATAGACATCATTTAGAATAATAAAAAACAAAAACAAAAAAAACTTTTTTTTTAAGAGCTGGGGAGATGGCTCAATGGTTAAGAACACAGAGTGACCTTCCAGAGGTTCTGAGTTCAAATCCCAGCAACCACATGGTGGCTCACAACCATCTGTAATGGGATCTGAAACCCTCTTCTGGTGTGTCTAAAGACAGCTACAGTGTACTCATATGCTTTAATAAATCTTTTTAAAAAAATCAAAAAGAAAAAACATTTTTTTTAAAGAAAGAAAGAGGGTCTCTTTGTTATTTGTTTTTCCAACACAGTGTTTCTCTTTATAGCACTGTTCTGAAACTTTGCTCTGTAGACTAGGCTGGCCTAGAACTCAGAGATCTACCTGCCTCTGCCTCCTGAGTGCTGGGATAAAGACAAGCACTACAGGAAAGAGAATCAACAAAGACCAACGTGTCTTGGTTTCTGCCATGTCTCCATCTCTAGCTTGTGAGCTGTACTGTGCCAGGTAAGGAGGATCCTGTACGACAGATGTGGCCCCTTGACCTGGGATGAGACCTGTCACCAAAACAGACCTCCTGCCTTTATAACTTACCTACTCTGTGATAGGATGGTTAGCACAGAAAACCAGCTCAGACAGAGAGTGAAAATAGGGTAGACAGGCAGAAAGACCCCTGCTGTACGAAGCCCAGAAGACTTCTCACTCAAAGTAGGTAATGCAAGAAGAGACTGAAGAAGCCACCCCTACTGTGGTCTGGTGTCCCTCGGAGGAAGCTGGCTGCTACAGGAGCTGCCGTATGAAGCACGTGCTCTGTGAACAGTCAGGAATATGACAATGACAAGTGGGTTGCTTCCGTACCAAGCCTCTGTGCCACAGCCCTGCCCAGCTGCTAGGCTCCCCTGCAGGTGCCATCTGCCTCAGCCAGGCTACGGAGCAGCGCCTCAAATGATCGCTGCCCCACTCCTGAAGCTTGTGATTGGCTCTCCTCCCCAGTTACCAGAATCCATCCCCCTGCCTCCTCAGCTTGAATCCTTATTAAGTAGGATAGAAAGGAGGCAGGGAGGGTCGATTAAGTAAGTGCTATTAACAGAGGACCCAAGCCTGGGAGGTCAAAGAGACCGGGATGGATGATGGCTGCCAGCCAGACCAAACTTGGAACACTCCTCACAGATACCAAAGAGACATGTGCGCCATGCCAAAGCTGCTGGATCTGGGTTGGAGAATAATGGGTGGTTGCTTTTCTGGGATTTCTTTGATATGCCTTCCAGTTGCTTTTATGAGTATAGATCGTTCTTATAAACCAAAAACGTACAGTGTAAGACAAGAAAACAACAGAGATGGATGCATTAAAGGCAAAGCCACATCAAGATTCTCATGTAGTCTGAAGCCTTTAAAGAAGAAGGCTGGGTGTGGAGCTGCACGCCTTTAATCCCAGCACTAGGGAGGCAGAGGCAAACAGATCTCTGTGAGCTGGAGGCCAGCCTGGTCTACACAGTGAGTCCCACGAGCTGGGGGTGTAGTTTAGTTGGCAGTGTTCTTACCTAGTATGTGTGACGCTCTGGGTTTGATCCCCATTACTTCATAAAACAGGTGTGAGGTACACACCTGTGATTTTAGCACTTGAGAGATGGAGAGGCAAGGTCATCTTCAGCCACACACTGAATCCAAGACAAGCTTGAGTGACTTGAGATCTTATCTCAAGTAGAAAGGGAGGGAGGGAGGGAGGGAGGAAGGAAGGGAGGGAGGAAGGGAGGGAGGGAGGGAGGGAGGGAGGGAGGGAGGAGGGGGAGGGAGGGAGGAGGGGGAGGGAGGGAGGAGAAAGAACAGCCGGGCAGTCAGGCAGTGGTGGTGCACGCCTTTAATCCCAGAACTTGGGGAGACAGAGGCAGGTGGATTTCTGAGTTTGAGGCCAGCCTGGTCTACAAAGTGAGTTCCAGAACAGCCAGGGCTACACAGAGAAACCCTGTCTTGAACCTTCCTCCACACCCCCCAAAAAACAGACAGGCAGCATAAGGGTTGTAGCCCAGTAGTGAACTACCGCCCTAGCACGTATGAGGCTCTGGGCTCAGCTCCCAGCTGACCTGAAGGGCAGAGGAGAACTGTCAGGAGGTCAGGAGGTACAAGTAACTCTAAGACCAGCAGCTCACTTCTCCCCTCCCCCCTCCTCACTGGCTTGAAACTCAATAGCCCTTCAAGCCATCCTCCTCACCCCACTCTGTAAACCCAAGTGATGCTGATGTCATACTCATCTCAACTTAACCACTCTATATTCAAACCATCAACATTTTCCAGCTTCAGCCCTTCACAATTATGTAAAATCAACTAGTATTTAAATTAGTGGGCTGGTTTTGACATGTAAACGCATCAAGTCTCTCGCCCATTTAATGCAAAGTTTTGTACTAATTAATAAAATTAGGTGCAAAACTCAAACCCCTCAGTGCTTGAACAATCCAGCCGACCTAGGCATCTCCAAAGTCTCCATCCTAAATAAAGCCTTCCTGAATCCCACACTCGGAAGCGGCATGGTGGCTAACTCCCTGCCCTGCTATAGTCAGAACTCTGGATTGTAAGGGACAGGAACCCCGGTGATGGAAAGGACACAATGCAAATAAGAGCTGAGCCAAGCCAGGGAACCCAACCCAGACCTGAGCAGGACTTTGTCCTTTGCTTCTGCTTCTCACAGTAAGACACTTTCACAGGACAGGAAACATGGACACCCAAGAGGTCAAGAGTTACCATTTCAGCCCTCGAGCTTTTATTAGTTCTATGTTCAAAAATCCTAAGAGGAATCTTCAGTCAGCTTGGGTCAGTTCAGTGGGCTGTACAAAATGTTGTAGCAGCTGCTGCCAGAATCAAATGGCCAGAGAGAGGGACCAACCAGTACCACAGAAGCAAGTAGAAACTGCTGTGAACGGAACCACCATTTCTCCCCCTGAAGCTCTTATGTGGAGGCCTAACCTCACATAACCTCATACACCTCAGGGTGTATCAGTGTTGAGAGGGAGGGCCTAGTGGGAAGTGTTTGGGACCTGGGAAGGAAGCCCTCAGGAATGGTTGATGCTTTCTGGAGGAGCCCATGAGCTAGCGCTGGCTTAGTGGCCATTAGAGCGGGTAGCAACATGTCCACCACACACTGCCTGTCTTCACACAGGACACTCACCCTTGTGCTTTCTGCCTTGAGTTGAAGAATTCAAAGCTTTCACCATACATTGTTAAATATCCAGTCTTGATGTCCAAGCCCAAGTGTGAACCATAATAAGCCTCTTACCAGCTATCTACCCTGTGGTATCACATTAGAACAGCGGAATGCAGACTAAGGCATACATTATTACACTCCAATAAAAAGGAATGCTATAATGGGACATTTCAGACTTCTTTGGAAGGCACATTTTATGCAGCAAAGCTGAAGAGACATGGGGGGCAGGGGTGTTGGGGGGTAGGGGTCTCCTGGGAGCTGGCACATCCCTCACGGTGGAGCCTCACCCTCCAATCAGAATTGAAATCCCCCCACCTTAGCAAAACCCCAACTGTTATGTGTCACCAGCCACCCAATTGCTCACAGATGGTAAATTATAAATGGCAGCAGGATTACAGGCCTCAGAAAGAACCATCTTTAATGGCAGGTGTTCCTCTGAAGTGAATAGAGTTATTGGATAAAAGGAGAAGGGTTTCCGTGTCCTGACTCATCCTGACGCCACCTGCTCTTTCTCATCCACAAGACCAGCAGCTAATCTATTGCTTCTGCGTCATCAACAACAAGCAACCTTCCCATCAGCCCTGAGCTCTAGCCACTGCTATCCTGGCTGAGGCCCCCTCAGGACCACGCTGGATCATTCTATAGACACTGGAGTGGGGAGATAGATACCCTAGCCCTTGTTAAGCAAGGAAATATTTAAAAGGAATGATTGAGACCTGGGGATGGAGCTCGGTGATACAGTGCTTGCCTGCAAGTGTAGGGACCCTGGATTCAATATCTAGTACCACACAAAAAGACACGGAGGCTGGAGAGAAGGCTCAGTGGGTAAAGTGTTTGTTGTGTAAGTGTGAGGACCAAAGTTTGAATCCACAGCATAATCATGTGGGGATGGTGCAGACAGGGGTCTACAACTAGCTAGATAGACCAGCAAAATCCTAGCATCAACTTTGAGCCTCCATCAGCACAAATACATGCATACATGTATGCCTGTATGCATATTTCCACACATGTGACTATGTATACACATATGAATACCACACACACACACACAAAACCATGGTATTTTAAAAGTAGTAAAACATACTGCACAACTCATCTCTGGGTGATCACGGAAAATCCATCAATTCATCTGAGGTGTTTTGTGTTTAAACAAAAGGCATAATATTTTTAAATTTTTATCTATTTTTATTTTAATGTACATTTGTGTTTGGTCTGTATATATGTCTCTGTGAGGGTTGTCAGGTCTCCTGGAACGTGAGTTACAGATGGTTATGAGCCACCATGTGGGCGCTGGGAATTGAACTCAGGTCCTTTGGAAGAACAGCCAGTGCTCTAAACCTCTGAGCCACCTCTCCAGCCCAAGACATAGTATAGTATTTTATAGACTTATGGAGATAACTTTTGACATAGTATCTCATACCCAAATGTGTAGATAGGAGTGCTTCATATCAGGAGTTTTTCAGGTTTATGAGTGGTGAAACATTCCTAAATGTGAAAATGCTCTGAAACCCAAAACTTTCTGACCGTTGGGGTCAATGCTCCAGTTTTCGATTTTGGCATCTACCTTTGGATTGGGAGTGCTCGGCTTGTGTGTGCTGCTGGTATCAGAGGTCCTGTGCTAACCTTCCAAAAGTCAAACAAATTTGAGAGGACAGAGGAGGTTGGAAAGCCCTCTGCAGCATAATTTTCTTTCTCTCCCAAAGATTTGCCTTTTTTTTTCCCTGTAATCCTAAAAAGTTAGTGCACTCAGTGGGTCTCGGCTCCTCCTGCTAAGCAGCGCCGCTGCACTACCTGACACAGAAGGCAGAGAGTCGTCCTCTCTTGGGAGTGGGTACAGCCAACACTTACTACATTTCTATCACTTCCCAATACAGCCCATCAAATGATGACACTATCAAGAGATGAGCCCTTCGATGAAGTCACCATTCCCAAGGAGCCAATCACTACCCCAGAGTGTACCTGTAAATATGGCTACTTGGGAATCAAGCCTTCAACACATGAGCATGGGTAGGGGAGCGGGGGCAGGGGTGGGGGGGGAGAGGATATTCCAGATCGAAACCATGAAAACTACTGAATTGTGGTATGAGAAAGGAGACAGGGCTCCAAGCGATGGAGAATTTTAAACTGTATCAGTATCTGATGGTCCTGAAATGGTCCCAAATATGCAGATGCGTGAGCATGGAACTAAAGAGATGTGACGACATTGATGACACAGGCACTCATCTGTAACCCTCACACACAGGAGGCTGAGGCAGCAAGTCGGCTAGCCCTCACCACATATACACACTCAAACAAGCAGCAAGCCCTCAATAGCATCTCACTCACTGAGAATTATTTTATATTAATTTTTTTAAAGACAAGGTCTCCCCTGTGTAGTCCTGGTTGGCCTGAACTCACTATGACTAACCATGTAGACCAGGCTGGGCTTGAATTCAGAGATCTGCTGACCTCTGCCTCTTGAGTGCTGGGATTATAGGTATGCAGCTCCACACCCAACTAACTTTTCTTTTTTTTATATGTCCTCAGATCGAACTTGATCCCGGTAACCTGATCTCTCTGTGAACTCTGCCTCAGCCTCCTGTGTGTGAGGGTTACAGATGTGAACAGTCGCATCTGGTGGAAGACAATTGATGAGTCAGTCTCCAATACTATCTCTCTGTTTATAACTGCACACTGGATGATCTAAACCATTAGATCCTAATATAGTGTAAAGTATTCCACAGACCGAAGCCCTCTCTCTCCTTTCTCATACAATGAATGCTCCCAAGACAATTTTTATTTTATTTGTTTACCTTATTCAAGGACCCTCAGAGAGCAAATTTAGTGCTAAAATTAAATATTTGTCTCCTCCCTAGACAAGTAAAATTTGTAAGACTATCTCAGAAAAAGAAACAACCCCACCCACACACCCCCACCCCCACCCACACCCACACCCACACAACATGGGCCTGCAGAGATGTCTCCTCAGGTAAGCACTTGTTGCTCTTACAGAGGACCAGGGTTTATCTCCCAGCACCCACAAGGCAGCTCACTGCCACCTCTAACTCCAGTTCCGAGAGATCCAACGCCCTCTTCTGGCTTCCACCAGCACTGCATGCGTGTGGTACACAGACAACCATAAAGGTGAAAAAAAATACCCAAACACATTTTTTAAAGCATTTTTTGGAAACAATGCGAATTCTCTTTATGTTCTGCTTAGTTTTACTGGGAACCTTAAAGCGCTCTAAAAGAATTAACTAGAGTAGAGAAAGGGATGTGAATAAACATTTCTCCAAGAAGGTGCCTAAGTGACCCATAAGCTCACAAAAGATGCTTAGTGTCACTAATCAGCAGGGAAATGCAAGCTGGAATCGTGAGACGAGTGACACATCACACCCACAACCGCGGCTGGATTGAAAGAAAGACCGAGCCGGGCGTGGTGGCGCACGCCTTTAATCCCAGCGCTCGGGAGGCAGAGGCAGGCGGATTTCTGAGTTCGAGGCCAGCCTGGTCTACAAAGTGAGTGCCAGGACAGCCAGGGCTACACAGAGAAACCCTGTCTCAAAAAACCAAAAAAAAAAAAAAAAAGAAAAAGAAAAAAAAAGAAAGAAAGACCGAGGAGAAACTGGAAGCCTTGACCCTTTGGACACTGGCAATGGGATATAAAGTGGTTTGGCCACTACAGAAAACAGCTTGGCAGCCCCCTCCCCCACCCCGAAGAAGTTAGCATGGGACACCACATGACCCAGCAGTTCCGTTCCTGAGGAAAGAGCCAAAAGAATGGCACGTGAACAGATATGACCAACCGTGAGGTGAACGGATGCTGTGTACAACAGCATCGTGCTCGCTGTGAAGAGTGACTAATGCCTACAGGCATGGAACGTCACCACGTCACACGGAGCATGTGAAAAATAAAAACTTACATTTTAATTAGAAAGAAACTGTAGCACAGGATAATATACATATGGCTGGTAATAGAGGAAACATTTTAAAATGAGACATGAGAGCACAAATTGTAAATACGTGATTATGAAATAATTGACATCATCAAACTTGAACTCATCTATTCAATCCAAATTAGCTATAAACTGAACATGATTAAAATACACTGTAAACTATATGAATTGTCAAAGAATAAAATATTTTAACAAGTAAATTATAAAATGAAGGGGCTGGAGAGATGGCTCAGTGATTAAGGGCACTGACTGCTCTTCCAGAGGTCCTGAGTTCAACTCCCAGCAACCACATGGTGGCTCACAACCATCCATAATGAGATCTGATGCCCTCTGGTGTGTCTGAAGACAGCTATAGTGTACTTATGTATAATAAATAAATAAATAAATCTTTTAAAAAATATATAAAATGAAACAATGAGCATGAAGCTCGGTGTGGCAACTCACTGCTGGTGGTGGTGGTGGTGGTTTTGGTCTTTGAGACAGGGTTTCTCTGTGTAGACCTGGCTGTCCAGGTACTTGCTCAGTAGAGCAGGCTGGTGTCAAACTCAAGAGATTCGCCTGCCTCTGCCTCCTGAGTGCTGGGACTAAAGTCATGTGCCAACACTACCCTGCAACTCACAACTTTAACCCCCACCACTGAAGTTAAGAGAGGTTTGAGAAGGATCACAAGTTCAAGGCCGGCAGAGGACACATAGGGAGTTCTATGCCAGCACAAGGCTCCTTCTCAACTGAAGAAATGGCTCAGCAGTGAAAAGCATATATTGCTCTGCCAAAGGACCCAGGCTTGAGTCCCAGTATGCACATGGTGGCCTACAACCATCTGTCACTCCAGTTCTGGAGTATCGGGTGCACACTCCTGTCCTCCAGAGGCACCAGGCACACATGTGCGTCACATGCAGACAAAACACCTACGCACATAATAAAATAAATATCGAGACGCTGGAATACAGGAGGCATCAACTGTTTCCATCAAGGGATGCCCCTGACCATCTCCCCATGCCCACGCTGTGAGCTCTCCAGCTACAGCATGGCTTCTCCTCTTGCCACCAGAAGACCTCTTTTCTACAGACTGAGGAGGCAGCTACAATGCCCCCTGGGTATAAAGACTCACTCCAAGCAGAGCTGTCCCAGGTCCCTCCTCCCTCCGCTCCCACAGAGATAATGAAGGATTCTTGTATCCAATGAAGAGCTCTCCAACATCTTTCCTCCACTGCACCTACCACACGGCAAGAATGTCAAGGAGCCAGAAATGACAGTGACAACTTTACAGGGGATGGGGCCGAGGGGATCTCCAAAGCAAGGCTCACCAAGGGAAGGGGGTGGGGAGGAGGCAGAGTGTTAGGCCTAAACGTTCCTAGCCCTTTAAAGTCAACTGAGGCATGATTTAAGTGTGGTACTAAGTTGGAAAGAGTCCCCTCTCCCCAGCCCTGTTTCTATCCCTTTTCCTCTCTACTCCTCCATCTCTCTCCATCTCTTTGCCTCTCTTCCTTTCTCTTCCCCACTTCTCCCTCTTGACCTCTTGAGTGTGTGTGCAAGGGTGGATGCGTGAGTGCAGGTGTATCTGTCTCCACGCTCGTGCTGTGTGTGCATGTGTGTGTGTGTGTGTGTGTGTGTGTGTATGTGTGCACATCGGTTGGTTGGTTGGTTGGTTGGTTGGTTGGTTGGTTGGTTGGTTTGAATGAGCACTGTCTCCCATACTCTCTAGCCTTTGTACACTTGGTCCCCAGCTGGTGACATTGCTTGGGGAGGTTTAGGAGGTTCTAACTTGGTACAGGAAGTAACGCTGCTTGAGGTGGGCTTTGAGGTAAAAAGCCCCCAAGCCATTTCTACTTCATTCTCTCTGCTTTGTGCTTACATTTGAAGATTTAAGCCCTTGGCTCCCTGCCCCTACTGCCATGCCTGTCACTTGATGTCACGGTTCCCTGTCATATCCCTCTGGAACTTTAAGCCCCAAATAAACTCTCCTATAAATCGCTTTGATCATGGTGCTTTGTCACAACAGAAAAGTAATAAATACTGTGTGTGTGTGTGTCTGAGAGAGAGAGAGAGAGAGATAGAGAGAGAGAGAGAGAGAGAGAGAGAGAGAGAGAGAGATTTCATATTGCATCCAAGTCCTCATATGTGTCAGACAAGCACTGAGATCCACGCCCCAGCTCTCTTTTCCCTTTTCATTCTCTGTAGACCAGGCTGGCCTCAAACTCACAGATAACAGCCTGCCTCTGCCTTCTGAGTGCTGGGATTAAAGGCCCGTGCCACCACTGCCTGGCTTCTTCTCACATTTGAAGACAAGGTGCGATCCTCCTGCCTTAACCTCTGGAGCAGTTGGGCTGACCAAGGCCTGCAGTACCAGGCCTGGCCAGAGGTAGAGTCTCTGAAGTGGAGGCACGTATATGTAACAGGGCACAGAGGCTCTCCCAGGGGAAGCTGCCTCTGATCCAAGAGCTCAAAGGACCAGTAGCAGTTTGTCAGTAGCATGGGTTGGGGGCAGGTCGCCATCTTCCTATAATGGGAGTTTGCTTATGAGAACAGTGGGATTTGGTGAGCATTTTTCAAAAATGTTCCTGACCACAATGTGAGGCATAGACGGGATAGGTGTCCAGACAGAGTGAGAAACCACTAGGAATCAGTGGCAGGAATCCAATGAAAGCCCAGGGGCCGAGTGGGTACAACAGGCTGGAGATGGAGGAGCTGGCCCAGGCAAGATGAGGACGCAGCTGAGAGACAAAGGCCTCTGGAGCAACCTCAAGACTTCCAGCACTGGCGTCAGCTCATGTTCTTGGCTGAGGCCATTTGAGTGGCTGGTTGTTTAGTCCTCCAATCTGTCACTTGAAACTAGAGAGTTCCAGGAAGAGGGGATCAACTAGAGTGGGGAGCCCAGGGAAGATGCCACAGAAAGAGGGGCCTAAGGGTAAGAACTGTGTGAGGCTAAGGAGTGAAAACACTAGGAATCAGCGGCAGGAATCCTGAACACAGCAACTGCAGGGAAGCCTGAGCCAACAGCCTCTGGCCCCTGAGAGATGCTCGACCATGGGCTGAGCTGCAAGGGCAGCACTGGTGACCTCTGTGAAGACGACTTCAGTGGTGAGGTGGGAACAAAGCAAGAAGAGGAGTGATGCGGGGTGGGAGGGAGCCAGTGAGCACAGGCAAGTCTAAAACCAAAGCTGTTGTGTGGAGAGGAGGGTGGCTGGGAAAGGTGGTTTGGATGGTGAGATGGGAGTGCGGACAAAGGCTAATGAGACAGATGTGGAGGTTAGAGGACAAGGCTAGGACACAAGTGACCTGGTAACACACACCTGTAAGCCCCTCCCTCAGGAAATGGAGGCAAGAGGATTTAGTTTAAAGATCCTACTTTCAGAGGAGAACAGAAACAAAAACAATACCATTGTTCCAATTCAAGGGCTAGGCACCCCAAGCTAAAAGGAACAGGAAAAGAAGAGGGTACATGGGGGCTGGAGAGATAGCTCAGAGGTTAACAGCACTGGCTGTTCTACCAGAGGTCCTGAGTTCAATTCCCAGCAACCACATGGTGGCTGTAATGAGATCTGCTGTCCTCTTCTGGCCTGCAGGCATACACGCAGACAGAATGTTGTATACATAATACATAATAAAGAAAAAAAGGGGGGGGAGGAGGAGGGCACTCGTGAAGTTAATCAATGGGTTTGACAGCCTTGATGTAGTAAAGGGAGCAAGGGTCCTTTAATGACCTGCTATAAACTGACAAGCTGATGGAGATGAGCTATTGGAAGGCATTAAAAAAATCACATGGCAGGGTAGCTGGTGAGAGCCACTGGACAGCCTGGCTATGGTGGCTCAGGTCACAAAGCTGATGCAGAAACACTGCTGCACAAGGACAGCTTGAGCTGCTTAGCAAGTTCCAGACCAGCCTGGCAAAGAGGGAAAGAAAGCAAAGGCAGTAGGTGAAAGGGAAACGATGCATCTATATATGTTAGGTGCTGGGAAGATGGCTCAGGCAGGAAGGTGCTTGCCTTGCAAGCATAAGGACCCGAGTTCAATCCCCAGAACCTGTATAAAAAAGCCAAGGGTTGTGGCAAGTGCATGTCCTTCCGCACATTAGGAAGGTGGGAACAAAGGGATTCTTGGGGTGCTCTAGTAGAAAGAGGAGACCCCCCAGGCTACTGAGAAACCCTGTCTGTCTCTCCTCTGTCTCTCTCTGTGTCTCTGTCTCTCTGTTCCTCTCTCTGTCTTTCTCTTTGTCTCTCTCTCTCTCTCTCTGACTCTCTCTCTGTCCTCTCTCTCTCTCTCTGTCTCTCCCCCCCCCCCCGTCCCTCCCTCCCTCCTTCTCCCTATAAGGTCACAACTCTCTTAAGAGCACACTGAATACTTGGCCAGAGCAGACAGCAGGCGATGCTAGATAAGGCCCTTTCCTTTGAGGACCCAAAGATTCAGGTGAGGAGATGAGAGCTCATGTGAGACACTACAGTGGAGACAGCTACCAACCGTGACTGCCTGCACTTTTCAAATGCTGTCTTTGTTTTTGGACTATGTTGCTCCACCCATCACGAAATAGCCACAAGAATACCTGAATCACAAGAAGACTTGATTCAAATACTGTCTGGTTTTTGTCTGTCTGTAGCCCAGGGATCCATCCTCAGAGTGACTACCAGAGGTTCTCAAGTCCCTCTGCCCACCTCCATCATCACCCTCACAGCCCATTCTCTGAACCCTTGGGGACTACACACTCCAACCACTTCCGAACCACAGCAAGTAGGAGGCAGACGTGGAACAGCAAAAGCAATCTTTTTTTTTTTTTTTTCTTTTTTTGAGACAGGGTTTCTCTAACATAGTTCTGGAGCTCGCTATGTAGACCAGGCTGGCCTCACACTCTGAGCTGCTTCTGCCTCCTAGGTGCAGGAATTAAAAGCATGGATTCCAAGCCCCATCTCTGAATGTGCTCTAAGCCATCTCTCCAGCGTCACATCTTCGATGATGTTCTTACCGTTTCCCTCCCTTCTGGTTTTTGTCTGTTTTTGCTGTTGTTTTAGGACGGGGTCTCTCGTGAACCTCAGGTTGATCTTGAGTTTATTTTATAGCTGAGGCTGGCCTGGAACTTTGGTCCTCTACATCTACCACCCAAGTGCTGGGATTACAAGCAGGCGCCACTATGCCTGGCTGCATTTCACCACCTCGATACCCAGAACCAGCAGCCAAACGCATACGATTCTAACCACACAGTCTCCATTATCAGTTGTATGTTTATAACTTGCTGCCACAAGGCTAACAAGATGACAGACCTGGTTAGCTTCCTGCTTGGACGGGTGGAGCAGCTTCATCAGCTCAGAGTCTTTGTTGGTACCAAGCACTAGTCTGGCCATCGAGGATGGATTTTGGTTTCACATACTCACTGTGCCTGGGCTTGTGCAGTGACCCTGGGCCAATGACTTGGTAACCCTGGGCTAGCCTCTTCTCATCTATAAGTAGAGCAGGCTAAAGAGCACTAGCTATATCTCTGGCTGTCTTACAGTCTTGGTCTCTGGTGACCTGTCAAAGAATCTAGCTAGTATTCTTTTCTTGGGCTGGATTGTATAAAATACCTTTTACCTTCCCCCCCCCCCCCCCGCAGAATTGCATTTTTGATCTTACCTTATCTCAAATTTGACACAAGCACCTAGACAATATGATGGCTAATGAGACTTTTTCTGTATATGATAAAATATATAAAGACATACAATGTACTATATTAGCCATTAATTTTTTTTTGAGATAAGGTTTCACTAAGTTGCCTTTGGCTGGCCTGTAACTCTGTGCAGTCCAGGCTAGTCTTGAATTCACAGACATCCACCTATTTGTTTTCCCAGTGCTCAGATTCAAGGTATGCATGTGTCTTAGGGTTTCCATTGCTGTGAAGAGACATGACCACACCACGGCAACTCTTATAAAGGAAAATATTTAACTGGGGCTGTGTGATTATGTATGCTCAGCCCAGGGAGTGGTACTATTAGAAGGTGTGGTCCTGTTGGAGTAGGTGTGTCACTGTGGGAGTGGGCTTTTAAGACCCTCATCCTAGCTGCTTGGAAGCCAGTATTCTGCTAGCAGCCTTCAGATGAAGATGCAGAACTCTCAGATCCTCCTGTACCATGCCTGCCTGGATTCTGCCATGTTCCCACCTTGATGATAATGGACTGAACCTCTGAACCTGTAAGCCAGCCCCAATTAAATGTTGTCCTTTATAAGACTTGCCTTGGTCATGGTGTCTGTTCACAGCAGTAAAACCCTAACTAAGACAGGCTGATTTACAGTGTCAGAGGTTCAGTCCCTATCATCATGGTGGGAAGCACGGCAGCTCGCAGGCACACTTAGTGCTTGAGGAGACAAGAGTTCTACATCTTGATTGGAAGGCAACCAGGAAGAGACTATCTTCTATAGGCAGCCAGGAGGAGGATCTCCACCCACACTGGGTGGAGCCTGAGCATAGGAAGTCCCAAAGCCCACCCCCACAGTGACACACTTCCTCCAGTAAGGCCATACCTACTCTAACAAGGCCACACCTCCTAATAGTATCGCTTCCTATGGGCCAGGCATATTAAAATCATCACAGCATGGATACTTAGTTCTATTTCTGGGCTTCTTCATGGCCGGAGGTTGGCAGGAAGAGATTCTTCATGTTGATAGGAAACAGAGAAAAAGAGATTAACCACATACTCGTATGTGGTAAACATGTGTTCGGAGGAGTATGCTTTAAGAATGAGGCCAGAGGAAAATGCTGGGTGCCCTGTTCTGTCACTATTCCTCAAGACATAGGCTCTCTCACTGAACCTAGAACTAGGTTGGTAACCAGCAAGCTCCACCAATCCTCTCTCTGAGTGCTTGCCTCCCAAGCACTGGGTTACAGTCACACACAGCTTTTTTGAACTCAGATCGTCACACTTACCGGTGAGCCATCTCCCCAGCCCTGAGATTAACCAATTTAAGGATGCAGCTCTACCACACTGGTATGTTCACTGTGCTGTATAACATCACATGTTTTTCTAGAACTTCATCTCCTCAAATCCTTATCCATTCGACACTAACTCTGTATTTCTTCTGCCACAACTCCTGGCAATCAGCATTCTGTCTTCTATTTCCATCAACCTATTTACTCTAAGGACCTTGTTCAAGTAGAGACATACATAATTTATCCTTTGGAATTGGCTCACATCACGAAGCATGGTATCTATCTTACTCTTCATCTGTCTGGGTTCTCGAATTTCCTTCCTTGCCCACTGTGATTTTGTTATAGCTTGACCCCGCTTACCAGGCACCCTTAATACTTATGTCTGGTGTCAGCTTTTACAGACGTAAAGCCCTGGCACTGTGGCCTGGCCCATCCCCATGGCAAATATATGCTGCAGTACCACACTGTCTGGGTTGATTTACCTTCCTAGGTTAGCTCCAGATGCTGAAGTTTAAATTATCTTTGCATTTCCAGCCCCAGCACCATAGGATGTCTACCGAACGGGAGCCATGTATGGATAACTAGGGTGGTGTTCTGTCTTTACAAAACAGGCTGGAACAATCCCCGAGTAATGAAGTCACTCAGAATAACCATTAAGGTAGGTTCCTGCTTTACAAAGATTTAGAACCCAAACAGTTAGTCAACTCCTCTCCTTGAGCAGAGGTAATTCAGTAACCATTTAGAAGCATTGGGGGCAGGGGAGGCTGGGCACGGTGACACCCACACTTTTAACCCAGCACTTGGGAGGCAGAGGCAGGTGGATCTCTGTGAGTTTGAGGCCAGGCTGTCTATATAGTGAGTTTCTGGAAAGTCAGGACTACATAGAGAGACACTCTCTCAAAAGAAGAAATGAATACTTTAAAAAAAAAGACTTTTTTTGTTGTTGTTTTGATTATCAAGTCAAGAATTCTAGCAACCAAGAAAAGGAATGTGTGTTAATTATTTACATTTTAGGTTTGGAAGACACAATGAAGATGGTTTTCATATTTCAGCCTGCTTGGTGGCAGAAACGTCTGAGAATCAAGCTTGCCTGATTTACCACCCACAGCCTCCCACCAAGAGACTCATTTGCTGGTTAGGATTGTGTTCACCTGGATTATCACCTTTTTGCTATAGTTTTTCTAATTATAAACATTACTAAGGAATAAGAAATTTCTTAGAGTTTAAGTAAAAGCAAATCAATTGGCTTATGAAAATGGATGTGTAACAGGATAAAACAAGCCTTTCAAATACAATTTATGGAGCTGGAGGGATGGGTTGGAGGTTAAGAGCACATTATATTCTCAGAGAGGATGGGAGTTCTAGAAGTTCCTAGCATACCCACGGTAACTCACTACCATCCCTAACTGTAGGGATCCGATTCCCTCTGCTGGCCTTCAGGCACACACACAGTGAATATACATACATACACGCAGGCTCAAACACTCATACACAAGGAAAAAACTAAAACATGATTGGACACATGGGTCTGAGGAAGAACCTTAATGGGCATTCCGACCTGAAGCCTCCAGGTTGTGACATTCCCAAGGAAACAGAAAATAAGAAAGGAGACTTAAAGGACTAAGTCCAAGAGAAGCAGAAATAGGCTGAGGGGGCAGACACACTCAAGTCCAAACCGCCAGGCATTTCAGTGCTTCCTAGTTACCGAACCGTACTTTTTGCAAAGTTCTATGAACTCGCAAACTAAGACACTCCAATCAATGAGGAGCTGGGCCCCCCAGGGGCCATCCTGAGTGGCATTCAGGGTTTCTGGGACATCAGGGCCTCAGCGGCTCAGCTCAAGGGACAGCACCTTCTGAGAGGAGTGGCAGCTGCCACTCATCCCTGCCCGCAGTGCGCGCCCTCGAATCCATGGTTCTAATTTCCCACCAGCCACCTGCGCCCGAGAGTCACATCCATTCCCACGAGAGGGACAGCTTGGAGCTGAACAAAACACCACAATGGATCCCAGACGCCCCGAGTAGGTGTCCTGAGACTTTGGAAATGCAAAGCTTTTCTACAGATCCCGCAGTCACGCCCGCACCACTCTAGAACATCCCGCCCTCAAGGGACGAGCCTCCAGAGCCCCTACCTTGCCACAGCACCAGGAGCCGAGGTCTGCAACAACCGCTGACCTCCACGTTAGCAGAATACTTGGTCCGGCCCCGCCCCCGACGGCAGACCACGCCCCTCCATGCCTTTATCAGTTAGGCCCCGCCCCGAAGCTCAGGTCCCGCCCCCAAAGCCAAGTCCCACCCCGCAAACTCGCCCAAACCCTCAATAGACCACGCCCCATATATATAGGCCCCGCCCAAACATTCAGGTCGCACCCTTGATGGGATGCCCCGCCCCACCGTTTGAGGTTCTGCCGCACAGGCGCAGCAGCAACTCTGACTGGCCCGCCTAGCTTGCTTGAAGCCCGGTGCATTGTGGGACACTCAGGCCAATGTCGGGCCTGTGCTGACCCCTGGCGGGCGCTTCTGTAACAGCAGCCAGAGTGTGCGGGCTCGGACCCTGGGGACCTGGGCTGGTTGCCAGTTGTTCATTAAAATATCTAAATAAAACGGAAACCACTAAATCAACTGGAGCCCCTTCCCTCCGAGTAACACAAACGAAAACTAAAACACCGACGGCAATAGAAAATCTACTGAAACCAGGGAAAAACAATTGAAAGCGAGAAATGATGTCAAGATGACAAAGACAGATCAGCAGAGTCCTAGACACTTATGGAATGCTATTGCAGTGGGGCACAAAAAATTAAAAGCGCCCAGGATAGCCATTTAATATTCCTTACATTTCTCTTTCTTTTCCTTCCTTCCTTTCTTTTTACTGGCTTTTTGAAACGGGTCTTTATGTACCCTAAGCCAGTCTTGAACTACCTCTGCCTCAGTCTCTCAAAGCCCTGGGATTCCAGGAGCATAGCGCCATATCCACCCATCCTTTAATGTATTGTTAAATAATTTCTAACTGATTTCAGTTTCCCCACACGGTGGGGTCTTGTTGTTTGTTTTGTTTTGAAACAAGATCTCTCTCTCTCTCTCTCTCTCTCTCTCTCTCTCTCTCTCTCTCTCTCTCTCTCTCTCTCTCTCCATAGCCTTGGCTGTCCCAGAACTCACTATGTAGACCAGGTGGCTTCCAGCTCTGCCTGCCTCTGCCTCTAAGGGCTGGGATCAAAGGCATGCACCACCAGGCCCAGCTCATCTCAGTGATTTTTAAAAGATACCAAAACACAAAAATGTTTCTGATGTCTTAGAGAACCGTAACAATTAGCCTGTCTGCAAATCATGGCACAGTATCAGAAGGAAACTATTTCTTTGGGAGTGTGTTAGCTTGGTAGACTTCTCAAAGAGCTCAGACAGGAGCACACTCCAGAGGCCAGCAGTCTGTGAGTAGAGACTGGGACACTCAGGCCACCCCAGCAAAGTGGGCTCCAGTGCTGAAAGCTGAGAGGGAGGAATCTGTGCCCGCCCCTCTTCCTGGGCTTACAGACAGCATCTTCCTGGTTACAGTGTTTCACACTGACATGCCTGCATCCCTGCTTATAGGACCAGTCATATTTGCTCTGTTCCAATATACTCTCATCCTAAACAAACTGCGTCTACAATGACCCAACTTAAATCAGATTCCCTCTGTGGTATTGGGGGTGTAAAACTTCAACACATAAAGGGAGAGAGTATGACGACGCAACCCAAAACTGGGAGTAAACACTGGAAATTCACAGCATAATCTTAGGAAATTCCTATAAAAACAAATGGATGGCAGAAAGGCTGTAATATTATAATACATACATATACACACATATATGTAGATGCATATACATATATGTAATATTATGTATGTATATAGACAAATAATATTAATATAATTTAAGCACAGTAAGACCAAACTAATTATTCTTTTCTTTCTGCCTGTAACATCTCTCTTGCCTTTCAAGATAAGCCTGGAACTGTGGATGAGCTAAGCTAGCCCTAGAGACTTGGGAAACCTGCACAGTGTGTAGCCTGGTCTGGGGGAAGGGCCCATTTCTTGTATTTGAACCTCAGAGTCTTGGGCAGAGAGAATATGGCAAGGCCTCCTACTGACAAATTCCAAGTTCAGGGGTGGCAGTTTGACCAAAGTCCCCAGGTTGGAGAGGATGTCTCACAGGTACAAAATTTCTTCCACAGCTGAGCCATATCTCTCAGGTAGCCCAACTATACAAACCAGACCACTGTGAGAAGCTTTGGACTGTCTGCAAGAAACAAAGCCTTGCGTAGCATGCCAGAGCTGTGTTTTCTTGCCAGAATCTGGGAGAACCCAAAACCCAGCGCACAGAAGCTCTAGTTTGCAGTGTGCATGGAAGTCTATGCCATAAACATTCCTGGTCGATTTCAGCCTACCCACAAGAGGACACAGAGCGCAGTATCAGGAACTTTAACACGCCATCGAGAGAGTGACTGACTTACCAGTGATCCTCTAAGCACCAGCCACATTCAGGAGCCCTGAAGGCAAAAGCAGAAGCCACTGCTCTTGTGACATAGACACAGAGTTCAATTGGGCAGCGGTGCTGGCAGGGAGCGGGGAACAGCGGGCAGCCAGTGAGAAACAGGTCTCAGTGAGACACAGGACAGCAAGACAGCAGGGCGTCTGAAAGGAGCCTGAGAGCAGCTACCAGGAGATGGTGCTTGCCTCCAGAGCTCACTCGGGACTTGTACTCTGGCCAAGTGGAATCAATAGTGAGGTAATTCAGCTTTTCCCAGATTGAGGGCAACGCTCTCCTTCGGCTTCCAATCCCTGAGGAGAAAGTGGTGGGAACACAGGTGGCCAGGGCAGCATGCCCAGTGCTCACACAGGTGACTGTCATCACTGCGCTCATGGCCACCTCAGGGCGTTCTCCTGTTTCTCCACCTGCACCCAAGATCACTCACATGGGCTCCTTTACAGCGGATGGCCTTTGTACTACGCAGGTCACAAGACCTAGAATTGGGTGGGTCTCCTTTTACTTTAATGGCTCCTTAAGAGGCCCCATGGACCCTAGAACTAAAGCCCCCTTGTCCAGTCCAGTCCTTGAACAGTCCTGGTAGACTTGTCTCAAGTGCATGTGCGCATCTGACACATGCCCGAGTGATTTCCCCCATAGACGAGATCCTGAGAAGTTTCTTCCTGCTTGGAACCTTCCCTGGGTGATCTGATGCCCACTGGGTTCTCCAGCTAGGTCTGCTGTGCTGACCTTCACCCACCCCACCCCACCCCACCCCACCTCACACCACACCACCCCACACCACACCACACCACACCACACCACCCCACACTTGGAAATTCGAATATTTTCCTTGCTTCCCCATTTGGATACCAATACCAGGAATCTTGAGATTCAGCACTGTGGCCTGGATAACGTCTATGTGTCCTTCAGCACCCTTTGTAAAGCTCAGTATGCTGCACACCTGAAATCCTGGCCCTTGGGAGGCAGAAGTAGGAAGATCAGGGGCTCAAGACGTGTCTGAGTTACATGAGATCCTGTCAAAAGGAAAGATGGGGAGGAAGAAAGAGGGAAGAGAAGAATAGAGAAAGAACAAAGTAAGGAAAGAGATTTTTGGAAAAGAAAAAAAAAAGTCATAAATAGCCAGGTATGGTGTGTGGTGTTACAAACATGCTTTTTAATCCCAGCACTCAGGAGGTAGAGGTAGGCAGATATTTGTGAATTTGAGGCCATCCTGGTCTATATAGTCAGCTCCAGCCCAGTTAGTGCTACTATGTTAGTAGCAATGTTACTCTGTCTCAAGAAAAAGAAATCTTCATAAATAATATACAGAACGTGGTAAAATAGGAGCCCCAGCCTACACCTCCCAACTGAGCCCATGGGTATTGTCATACTGCTCCCTGTTCTGCAGGCATTATGGCTGTCATACCACAGCAGGATGGTAACAGAGCCTGAAGCCACCGATTTGGAGGCCCCAGGAACTGGGAAGTGACAGAAAGTTGTGTTCAGCACAAAGATAGTGAAATTAGATATATACGTTCAGCACAAGGGTAGTAAAATTCGATGTATACTTGATACAGAAATATATGTGCCCGTGGGGCCATTCTCAGGAGGTAACACCACAGCTGGCTGTGGGGCATCACACATGGACCCACTGATAGGAAAGAGTTGGAAAGGCTGAGAGACAGATAGGTGGGTAGATGAGAGACTAGAGTGAGTGACCAACCAGAGCTGGCTTGCTTGCCAGTCACCAACTGAGCACTTGGCAGAACTTTGCCAAAGCCATTAAATCACTGCATTAAGTAATAATCATAAATGTGCTTCAAGAATGATGAAATGAGGGGGGCTGGAGAGATGGCTCAGCTGTTAAGAGCATTGGCTGCTCTTTCTAGAGGTCTTGAGTTCAATTCCCAGCAACCACATAGTGGCTCACAACCATCTGTAATGGGATCCGCTGCCCTCTTCTGGTGTGTTTGAAGACAGCTGCAGTGTACTCATATACATTAAATAAATAAATAAATAAATCTGAAAGAAAGAAAGAAAGAAGAGAGAGAGAGAAAGATGAAATGAGACCCGAGGAGATGCCTCACTGAGTGTGACGCGAAAGCAAGATGACCTGAGCTCACTCAGTAACACACACACACACGCACACACACACACACGCACACGCACACACACACACACGCACACGCACACACACACACACACGGGCAGAGCAGGGCATCCTGGGGGCTCGATGGCCAGGCAGTCTAGCCGAACTGGCAAGCTTTGGGTTCAGCCAGAAATGATCTACAGATGCACAAGGAAGAGGGCAATTGAGGAAGACAGCTGACATCATCCCCTAGCCGCCACATGCACACACACAGGCGTACCCCCCCCCCCGTGTGAGCACCCCACACACATCCACAGAAGATGAAACACTGAGATGCCAGCATGCGATTCCATTTCATGCTTCACATGAACATAAATAGACTATAGAATACTAACAAGGACCCCATTGAGCACAGAGAAATGCCATGACCTAACCTGAATTTGGTCAGAACCAGCTTGTCGCTGTGAGTCTGCCCCGAAGAGCAGTCACTTGAAAGCCTTCTTTGATTTCCTTTCCCTGTGCCAAAGCCCCAAGGCCCTGAACTGGATTTTGTCACTTTGTCTGGGTGGTGACATTCAATTTGTAGGCTCACAAGTTCCCCTATGACCCTAATCATAGAACATTCCCAAGCAGAGTTCAAAAGTTAGTTTCTGGGGGTTAAGTATATAGCCCAGGATATAATGCAGTGCTTGCTCAATATGCATAAAGCTCTGGGTTCGATCCCCAGCACCTCATAAATGAGACATGGTGGTATATACTTGTAATCCAGCACTGGGGAGATGGAGGCAGGAGGATCAGATGTTCAAAATGATCTTCAGCTAGAGTAAGTTTGAGCACAAGCTAGGTACACAAGACTGTCTTTCAGACAGTGCCCCCAAGCATCCCTGGGTCGCCCTCCAGTATCCGCATTCACACTCAGTGCCCAAGTGCTAACTGAATTGACCTAGAAAGGAAAGTTGTCTGCTGGCCACGGTGTTACACATCTGTAATCCCAGCATGTGGGATGCTGACGCAGGAGGATCACAAGTGTGAGGCCAGCCTGGTTATGCAGGAAGATTCCATGTTAATGAGGACCGGGTGGGGATGTGGGAGGAAGCTCTCAAGCGTTCGGACAATATCTGCACTGCAGACATTTTGGCTTTTCCATCTGGCTCCTGCTCCTTTCTGTTGTGTGGCGGCTGTCACTCAGCTTCACCTCCTGACTCCCAATCTCACAGCCCTCCCTTACCTGTGTCCCGAAAGAGTCATCCATACTAACTGACATGCAAGCATAAATGACTGGAAATAGCTTATTAAATTGTTTTTTTATTTTACATTACATGTTTTGCCTGCATGTATACATGTGTACCACATGCATGCCTGGTGCTCATAGGAAGTCAGAAGAAAATGTTGGATCCCCTTGGAACTGGAGTGACAGATGGTTGTGAGCCACCATGTTTGTGCTAGGTGCCAAATGGGGTCCTCTGGAGGAGCAGCCAGTGCTCTTGGCCACAGAGCCATCTCTCCAGCCCCCATGCTGCTTTTTGCAAGAGTAACTTCATTCCCAAACTAACAATTTTTTAAATTTCACTTTAGTCTATTATTTTGTGGGTGGATGTTTTACCTGCATGGATGACTGTGCACCACATGCATTCAGTGCCCTAGAGGCCAGACGACAGCGTTGGATCACCTGAAACTGGACTATGGATGGTTGTGAACTACCACAGGGGTGCTGGGAATTGAACCCTGGTTCTTGGCTTCATGATTTCTCCAGCCCCCAAATGTCACGTCCACTCTCGACCAGCAAGAACAACACGACCACCAGTCCTTCTAACAGCAGTTTATTCATCAAACTTCAGTCTTCATCTCTCTTCTTTCTCTTCATCTATATCTCCCCCGAACCCTGGGCCTCTCACTCTTATATACTCTCAGTTCCCATCCACTCACAGCAGGCCACGTCACCTCACCAGGTACGCAGCTTCAGCTAATCAGGGCAGCAGGGGCATATCTCCACCAAAATGGCTTCGCCAGTATCCTGGTACACCTGCGCAGCTCTCACGATGGTTGTGGCTAGATGTATGAGGAAGTCAGGTGCAAGTCATAAGACTTAGCTGCAGTCCCTGGTGCCTTCTTGGGACTGCCGCCACACCCGCTCCTCACACCCAAAGTGACAATTTTACCAGAATATATTTTATGAAAAAATTAAAAGTCCAAAGCCAGATGTAGTAGCCTATCCCTGTAATCCCCAAAATTGGGAGGCAGAACTGGGAGGATCCCAAGTTCCAAGCCATAGCTTACTGAGCTACATAGTAAGTTCGAGGCTAATCTGGGTTAAATATCAAGACCCTGTCTCAAAACAAAAACAAAAACCAAACAAGCAAAAAAAAAAACTAATCCCATCCCACCAACTCATGTAGCCATCATCTAACAGGTCATGACTGTGAACCACGTATATGCCTTTAGTTTGTGGAATTCCACCCCCCCCCCAAAAAAAAGGCCATTTAGTCCCTGGGAGATGGAGTTACAAATGGTTGTGAGTCTTTGTGTTGTTGTGTTGATGGTGGAAATCTAACCTGGGCATCTGGCAGTCTTTTTATTTTTGTTTTTCGTTTTTCAAGACAGAGTTGCTTTGTGTAGTTCCTGGGTATCCTGGAACTCTGTAGACCAGGCTGATCTCAAATTCAGAGATCCACCTGCTTCTGCTGGGATTAAGGTGTGCACCTCCACTGCCCAGCTTGAGCAACCAAAACTCTTAACCCCTGGGCCACCTCGCCAGCCCAAGAACACTTATCTAATACTTACCTAAATCCAACACCCATTCAGGATTTTAAAAAAATGACATGCATGTGTGTGTCCATGCACCCACAGAGGCCAGAGGTCTGGGATTTCCCTTGGAGCTGGTATTACAGATAGTTGTGAACCACTCACCCTGGGTGCTGGGAACTGAACCTGGGTCCTCTGTAAGAGCAGTGTATGCACTTAGCCTCTGAGTCATTGCTCCATTGCCCAGTTCATGATTTTTTTTTTTCCCTAACAGTCCATGTTGACAAAGAAATGATAGCTCATTCAGTGGTAAAGTACATCTCTAGCCTGGATGAAGTTCTGAATTCCTGCCCCAGCCCTGAAAACAGCTTGATGCCTATGCTAATCGTTATGCACTGTGTACGTGGACTAAAAGGCCAATCCTGTGTGCAAGGCAGCTACTATACGTCAGCTTAAAATAAATCCATTTCCTAAAATTTAGGATGGATCTGTCATAAAATTAACAAGATGAATAAGATAATGAATTTTATCTATATTGATAATTAGTCAAGAATACTGAGAGAAGCCTGGAGGTGCGGTGTGTCTGTACAATCTTCCTTCACTTGGGAAGCAGAGGGCTACCTCAAATTCAAAGCCAACCTTGGCTTCCACAGTGACCAGAACGACATGGAGAGACCCTATTTCAAAAGGTGAGATTGATCACCGCATGCATGTGCGCGCACACGCACATACACAAACGTGCACACCCGCAACAAAGAAGTGTGGTGTGAAATAAGAGTCCCCAGATCATTGGCACCCAGGTGGGTCTTGACTGAGACAGCCCCACTGCTATCAGGAATCTGGGGCTGTGTTTTCTCTCCACCATCAAGGTGCACTTGAGGATCTAGGTGAGCCAGCATCCATCAGTGAAGAGCCTCTGGCCCTGTGTGCTCAGCAAAGCCAAAAGCAGAGGGACACAGAGCCTCTGCTTCTATTGCAGAGCCAGAGAAGCTCTGCAATGACTGCTGGGGCTGGGCTGGCAGTTAACAGGCTGGGCTCTGTAGTTAACCTCAAGTAGTTAACCTTTTGTCCCTCCCCTGCACCCCAATCAAAGCAGAAGGATTTTTAAGAATGAGAAGTATTTTCCAGAAAGGAAAGAGCTGTGGACAAAGAAGCCACAGCCTAGTGACCTTTCTTTCGCCTTGAGGTCAGAGTCAGGATAAGTCCCTTAAGGCAGGAAGCTCCATCCGCAAGGTCATTCTCCTGTCTTCCCACGGAGGTGAAAAGCATTCTATTACAGTAGAATTCTAAATTCTCATTTAGAAAACAAAACAAAAAGAAGAGGAGGAGGAGGAGGAGGAAGAAAGAAAAGAAAAAGAAAAGAACTGGGAACGTGGCTCAGTTGGTAGAGTCCTCGCCTGGCATGCACAAAGCCCAGGGTTTGATTCCCAGCACTGCCTAAACCAACTGTGCTGTGTACATCTATAATCCTAGCACCTGGGAGGTAGGGGCAGGAGGATTGGAGCTTAAAGGTAGTTCTCAGCCACATAGGCCAAGTGAGCTACATGAAACCCTCTTAAAAATGAATACATAGGGGCCGGAGAGATGGCTCAGCTGTTAAGAGGTCCAGAGTTCAATTCCCAGCAACCACATGGTGGCTCACAACCATCTGTAAGGGGATCTGATGCCCTCTTCTGGTGTGTCTGAAGACAGTGACAGTGTACTCACATATATAAAATAAATAAATCTTTGAAAATTTTTAAAATAAACAAATAAATAAATAATGCATAGACAGTCAAACATTTGCATCCAGAATCCAGAATATAGGACTAGATTTCTACATCATGTAGATCAGTTCTTTCCAGTGTCTTATATAGCCCAGGCTGGTCTTGCACTTACTGTGTAGCTCAGGCTGGTCATGAACTCCTGATCCTCCTGCATCTACTTCTCAGGGGCTGAGATCATGCATGGCTTACTGATGTCCTTTCGTGACATTTTGCCTGTTCAAATGCTTATGGAAGGCTTGGAGGTATAACTCAGTTCTATTTCCCTAGCATGCATTTTAGCCCTGGGTTTGGTCCTTGTTTACTGGATGTGCTAGTACAACCAGGTAATCCCAATATCTAGGAGTGGAGGTACAAAAATCAGAAGTTCAAGGTCATTGTTAGCTATACAATAAGTTCAAGGCAGCTTGAACTGCCCTGTCTAAGTAAAGGAATGGAGAGAAGAAGGATAGGAAAAAGCAAGGGAGGGGAGGAAGGAGGGAGTGGGGAGAGAAGGAGGAAGGGAGGGAAAGAAGGTGAGAGGAAGGAAGGAAAAGATTAAGGAAAGAAGGAAGGATCGAGCTTGAGTTCAGAGACAAGCAGACTGTCCCAGGGTCACACAACAAGGGCAAGAAATGCCTGAATGGTGTCAAGCAGATCTATAAACTTAAAAAAGGCATTTCCACAACAGGAGCCTCCTTCATCTGCATGATGAAGCTGGTGAGCATCGTCACCCAGACTGAGTATGAGAATGAAGACACTTGGCCCGGCACGTGCTGGTACAAGGAGAGGCCACAGGAAAGAGCTGGACGGCTGCTATTCTGGCTTTGGGACCCCAGTTCACGCCTCTTCCCTCTCAGTCTGTAGACAGACGTGATGTCAGGTTTCCTGGGTGCAGGAATGAGGTCAAGCTGTAGGTGATGCAATTACCGGAAAGGATGCAATGAATCTGTAATCTGCCATGGCTGGGAAGCCACAAAGCTGGACTTGCTGATGTCTCAGCAGAGAGAGTCCCTGTTGTCCAAGGGAACCATACAGGCCTGTGTTCAGTCCTCATTTCTGCCCAAGAACTCCAGCATAACAACTGGGTGGTTCACAGGCATCTCACAGAACTGTTCAAAGGAAACTCTACTCCACCCCCACCCCCACCCCCACTGCATCCTCAGCTTACGAAGGGACACTCTGCTCACTTGCTTAAGCGAAACATCCAGGCATTTCCCCAGATTTCTTTCTTTGGTTTCACGACTTACATAAACTATGCACTATGAGGCTGGAGAGATGGCTCAGTGGTTAGGAGCACTGGCTGATCATCCTGAGGATGAAGGTCGGTCCCCAGCATGCACATGGCAGCTCACACCATTCAATCCAGTTCAGGGGATCCGACAACTTCCAACCGTGGTGTACACATAGACATGCAAGTGACACATGGTGGACAAAGTCCAGTAAGCAGGAAGGTCGAAGAGAGATTTTAAAAGATACCTTTGGGACTAGGCTGCACAGTTCAGTGATACATACGTGTACATATAAACATGCATGGGTGAGGTAAGATATGAACATTTATAGTTGACAGAGACAGTGTCCAACTTACTATAGTATTTGCTTGGAAGGTTGTTCTGTTTTTTGTTTTGTGTGTGTGCATATGTGTACATTGTGTGCATCTGTGTACATGAGTATGTTTTGTAATTATCTGTGCACATGTGTGTTGTAGGCATTTATGCACATGTGGGAGACAGATATAGACCTGGGGTGCTGTCTTAGTTAGGGTTTTACTGCTGTGAACAGACACCATGACCAAGGCAAGTCTTATAAGGACAACATTTAATTGGGGCTGCCTTACAGGTTCACAGGTTCAGTCCATTATCATCAAGGCGGGAACATGGCAGCATCCAGGCAGGCATGGTACAGGAGGAGCTGAGAGTTCTGCATCTTCATCTGAAGGCTGCTAGTGGAATACTGACTTCCAGGCAGCTAGGATAAGGGTCTTAAAGCCCACTCCCACAGTGACACACTGTACTGGCTATTTTTGTGTCAACTTGACACAGCTGGAGTTATCACAGAGAAAGGAGCTTCAGTTGAGGAAATGCCTCCATGAGATCCAACTGTAAGGCATTTTCTCAATTAGTGATCAAGGGGGAAAAGGCCCCTTGTGGGTGGGACCATCCCTGGGCTGGTAGTCTTGGGTTCTATAAGAGAGTAGGCTGAGCAAGCCAGGAGAGGCAAGCCAGTAAAGAACATCCCTCTGTGACCTCTGCTCAGCTCCTGCTTCCTGACCTGCTTGAGTTCCAGTCCTGAATTCCTTTGGTGATGAACAGCAATGTAGAAGAGTAAGCTGAATAAACCCTTTCCTCCCCAACTTGCTTCTTGGTCATCATGTTTGTGCAGGAATAGAAACCCTGACTAAGACACACACCTACTCCAACAAGGCCACACCTGTTCCAACAGGGCCACACCTTCTAATAGTGCTGCTCCTTGGGCCAAGCATATCCAAACCATCACAGGTGCCTTCCTCTGTTTCTCTCTACACCTCATTTTTTGAGATAAGGTCTCTCACTGAACTTGGAACTCATTAATTGACTAGATGGACTAGACAGTAGATCTCTATATTCACAGTTTTTTGTTTTTTTTTGTTTTGTTTTGTTTTGTTTTGTTTTTGTTTTTGTTTTTGTTTTTTTGAGACAGGGTTTCTCTGTATAGCCCTGGCTGTCCTGGAACTCACTTTGTAGACCAGGCTGGCCTCAAACTCAGAAATCTGCCTGCCTCTGCCTCCCGGGTGCTGGGATTAAAGGTGTGTGCCACCACACCCGGCGCATCCACAGTTTCTAAACATCCCCAAATGGCATTCACTGTCACACCTGGCTTCCACGTGGGTTCTGGGGACCAAAACTTCATGTTTGCACAGTAAGTATGAGACCACTGAGCCATCTGCCCAGCCTATTTGTTTTGTTTTAGAGCTTGAGGCCTCATGTAGCCCAGGCTAGCCTCAAACTCATTATGTATCCAAGGTTAGACTTGAACTCTCTGTCCTCTTGATCCGAGTTCCCAGGTGCTGGGATTTGAGGTGTGCACCACCACTAGGTTCAGTAAAACTTTCCTACGAGCTGCCATCTTAAAAGAACCAATTAAAACTATTTCAATGAAAATGCATGTTTAGGATGGCATGGCCCTTGCCTGTCTGGGAATGTTACTTTTTGCTGTATGTGATGAAGACCCCACTGTTGTTGCACGGAGACAACAGGAGAGCACTTCAGGGGTGCATTTGCTTTTTATTTTTGTCGCAGGGAAAATTAACTTCCTAAATTTTACATGCAAAAAGCAGCATTAGGAAAGATTTTAATTTCTAATAAAAACTTTATGACCTCTCCTTGGTTTCTCTTTTGTGATGAACAAAGACTATTCCGTCCTTAAGGAGCCTCTGGAAATGGCCTGTGTGCAGCCTCCTTTCCTGCCTGCTGGCTGGGACCTCCAGCCCTATCTGCTTCACTCCTGTGCTCCAGCCCTGAGCCGCACTCTTCTTCCTCCTCTTCCTTCTCCTCTTCCTCTTTCTCCTGCCTCTCTGCTTTTGCCTTTATAATCTGTAAGAGCCTCACCATGCCACACCCTCTGGCAGTAACCACTGAGACTATCCAGGGCATTTGCGGGGGTGGGGTGGGGGGTGGGGTGGGAGTGGGGTCAATACCCACTAAGACTGAACCCTTCTCTCCCAACTTAGGAATTCCACTCCTTGATAACAGGCATAAGGCCTGTGTTCACTACAGACCATGTATGATCATTCACAACAACTTCAATCAGATTTTTAAAAAATTTTAAGGTTATTTATTTTTATTTTATGTGTATGGGTATTTTGCCTGCATACATATATATGTGCTATGTGCTTGGCTATGCCCATGGATATCAGAAGAAGTTACCAGTTCCCTGGAACTGGAGTTACAAATGGTTGTGAGCCTCAGTGTAGGTAGTAGGAACTGAACCTGGGTCCTCTGCAAGATTAGCAAAAAGACTGGAGATGATTGGGACAGTAGAACCCTGTCCTCTGGGGAGAGGTAAATGTCTACCCCTCATACTCCTGTAACAAACCAAGTTCACTCTGAGCAACGAGTGAGTTTATTAGAATTACTTACAGAGTAGTGAATGGAACTATAGCTAAGGTCATGGATGGCCCTAAGGCAGCCACACTGGATAGTCTGCAGCCAGCATGCATGGTGTGTAACTGGAGCCCTCCCCCAACACCTTCTTCATCTATATCCCTTAGCCCTTCCCAGGGAACCCCCTTTCCCCAGGCTGCCTGCAATTAGGGCAGAATTGCACATAGCTGGTAGGGAGTACGGGCACTCAGGGGACGGTCCCATTACCCTCCCTGCTCCCTCCTTCCAAAAGGGAATGTCAACAGTCAAAAAGCCCTGCTGAGATGATCTTTGGTGGACAGGCCCAGCCAAACTCCTGGAGATGGTGGCAATTTGGCTCAGACGATATTGCTACAACATGGGTATACCTAAAAACGTATCAGAAAAATAGTCCCAAGAATTTACTGAACACATTGAGAAAGGTTAGCCACAGTCCCCAGTAAACTGTCATCTGAGCACCCAGAGTCAGAGAACATCCCTGGGGCTTCAGCCTAATTTGGTCCCCGCTGCTGACGTGGCTACTCAGATTTCTATGCATCCATTCATCCGTGTATCTGTGCAGGTCCATCGGGTCCTCGACCTCGCCTCTGCAATTCAACTCAACCCAGAGGCCTGGCTCAACCTTGTGACCCTGCAGTTCTGTTCTGGAGAGACTACAGGCCCTCCAGCTGAGTTCCTTAATATCTTTATTAATTTATTTTGAAATTTTATTTATTGTGTTGTATGTATATGGTGCACCACATGTATGCCCACAGAAGGCATGAGAGGGCATCAGGTCCTCTGGGATTAGAGTTATACATGGCTGTGGTGGGAGTTGGGAGTTAAACCATAGTCTCCCAGAAGAGCATCCAGGACTCTTAACTGCTGAACCGTCTCTCCAGCCCCATTCGTAATATCTCATCTGAACACTACAGTGGCTTTGCATCTGCATCAGCCACCTTCCACCTTCAGTAAGGCGTCTTGAACTCCTCAAAGCCTGCTGCAGCCTCTTTAATTCTTGTTGCCACCCTGACCTACATATATTCATATTTATAGATTAATTACCATATGGTGGGTGGTGTGTGATCTGAGAGTTCACATTAGTAATTAAGACTGGAATTAAAAAAAGGACCCGTGTTTGCCAATAGCCAGCTATCAAGGGAAATTGAGACTACTTGGCAAACTGCAGCCAAATGGACTCATGTAGTTTGTGAACTCAGTGTTATTAAACAATTCTGACATTGTGGAAAGACATAGGCACGTCCATCTGTGCTTCTGACACAGCATCCTCCAAACTGCACGTTAGTGATCCCACGAACTCAGGACAGCTGGAAGTGTGCAGAACAATCTGACAGCCTGGCAGGCGGAGTCACCCTGCACCTTGGGAGAGGAGGCATCTGCCCCTGCCTTCTGCAGTGTCCTTGGCTATAAATGCAGGAGACAAAGCTCACCTTGGGTCAGTGGCAGAACACTAGTTTCTCTCTGTTTGAACACTCACATTCACCTCAGGTTGGTGCTGTAGGTGATTCAAGGCCTTAAGTCTCCACAGTCATGTGACCTGACACCCATCCTGTCATTGTCCTTCCTGTCATAACAGAGTTTTATCCCATTTCCTTCAGGCTACTCTCCATGTCCACTCTGCCCTCTTATATCTCCACACCCTGTCTCTCCAACTCTCTGTGACTCCCTCTAACCCAGTCTCCCACCCCTCCCTTCCTCTAGGTTTGCCCTGAAGGATGATGTCACTATTTTCTCAGCGGGTAAGAGCACTGACTGCTCTTCCAAAGGTCCTGAGTTCAAATCCCAGCAACCACATGGTGGCTCACAACCACCCATAAATGAGATCTGACGCCCTCTTCTGGTGTGTCTGAAGTCAGCTACAGTGTACCTATGTATAATAATAAATAAACCTTTGGGCTGGAGCAAGCAGGGACTGAGTGAGTTGGGTGGACCAGAGTGAGCAGAGGTTCTAAAAATTGAATGCCCAACAACCACATAAAGGCTCAGTATACTCAAGTACATAAAATAAATAAATAAATCTTTTTTTTTTTTTTTTAAGGTAAAGACTGGGGAAATGCTTCATTTTGTTTTGCAACACACCTACCTCAACATAGGCTCATATCCTATGGCATAATACAGAAAATTAACTTTTAAACTATGTAGTTGTCACTGTAAAGATTTTTTAAAAGCCACCTTCAGATGATTTTGCAGGATGGCTGGTTTGTTGTTTTCTCCCCAGGAAAAGAATTTACAGTACCAGTTATGTTGAGCTCTGAAACAATTTACTCAAAGACAAGGTCACATAAAATCTGGAAACGACTTCCATTTGGGCACACTAGCTTGCAAACTGCTTGGGGGTGGGAAGGCTGCAGTGCAGGTGTGAAGCTCACACAGAGAGGGTGGGAACCCCCTGGGGGACAGGGATGGGGAAAGGGGCCGGGCCAGCCAGGGGCAGGTATATCACTGAGTGCAGATGTGTCTCTGGAAGATGCTGATGGAGCCTCAGAGGCTGATGTGTCCCCTCTCCCTCAAGCTAATGGTGTTTAACTATCTGCTCAATGTTTGGCAGGGAGGCCAGGCGTTACCTGGAGTGGAGGAAGGAGGGCTGCAAGGAGAAGAAGTGAGGACCCTGTGTTGTTTAGGAACGGCCTAACCTTTCCAGTGGTCCAGAAGGACCTGGTTCTCCATCCATCAGTCCAAAGCCCACATTAGTCTGGCCCTTCCCCATCACCTTTGAGCCAGGGCTTTAGATCCCACTTCTGACCCTGCTCCCAGCCATTCACCCTGCTCTTTGTAAGAGAAGTCTTGGGATGGGATGGCCTCTGCTTCATCATATTTCCAACAAGGTTACAGCATTCCTGAGAGATTGACCATGGCCAGGTCAGCCTTTTGATTTAGCTTTGCTCCAAGCTATAGCTGGGCCACTTACAAAACCCACATTTTAAAACTCACTGGGCAATTTATAAGACTCACTCAATTTTCCATTTCTGGTGCTGCAAACTGAGGCCCATCCTATCCAGCACACAGGCTTGCCTTGATGCAAGGCCACACATGTATTAAGAGTACAATAGATGTTAGTTCCTTCCTTTCCATTGCCACCCACTGCATCCACCTCACAGCCCTCACAAGGATGGGTTGGGGACTTAACTTCTGCCAGACAGCTCAGGCTGCAACTAAGGCATTCATCCCCAGTGTGGGCAGGGTCATTTGGCTTCTCTCAGCTGGTGTCTCTGTAACCCTGCATCTTGTAGGTTGGTAACAGTACTTGCAGTTGTTCTGATGCAGGAACATTTGGATACACCCCAAATGTCACCGTTGTTTTTATCTTAAGAAGCACAGATGGAGCTAGGTGGTGGTGGCGCACACCTTTCGTCCCAGCACTTGGGAGGCAGAGGCAGGTGGGTCTCTGAGTTCAAGGCCAGTCTGGTGTACAGAGCTTGTTCTAGATAGCTAGAGCTATACTGAGGAACCTGTCTCAAAGAAAGACAGAAAGACAGATAGACAGACAGAAAAAGAAAGAAAGGAAAAAGAAGGAAAGAAAGAAACATGGATGGGGGAAGTGGCATCTTCTGGCGGGGCTTAGCTAGTACTGGGTTTGAAAATCTTGGCTGCAGAATTTGGGACTTGGACAGAGATAGGAGTCACAGCAGATCCAGAAACTGATGCCCAATTCTCATTCCCTAGTATGAAAAGACATCTCTATCCATACTGTTCTAGATAGAATGAATTATATACTAGCCACATATGAAGACCATCGCTTTGATGGTCTTACACTTCAAGTTCAGGTTTAAAAGCACTCTAGCCATGAAAGGAACACAAATGGATTCTACAATACCAGACCTTGCCTGTCAAGTCCCATGCCTAGAGAAGCTAATGTCCATTCATCATGCAATATTCTCTTTGAACAATAAATTATAAACCCAGAAGAAGAAAAGAGACATCACAAGATTCCCTAGAGGACAGTCCCTGGAGCCCGGCTCACCCACCCGGCAGGTGCCAGGTTCCTGTCTGCAAGAGAGAACTGCAAACTTCTGAGAAGGTGGAGATGCAAGAGAAGTGATGCTGGACAAGAGACACAGTTGTCCAGAAAACATGGATGCCTTGTAAGAGTCTCACGAGCCTTCTCTGCCCCCTTTCCTCACTTGTCTTAGTTACTGTTCTATGGCTGTGAAGAGACACCGTAACCAAAGCAACGTATAAAAAGAAGCAGTTACCTGGGGACTTGCTTACGGTTTCAGAGGTGAGTTGGTGGCCACCATGGCAACCAGCGTGGTAGGCAGGCAGGCAGGCATGGTGCTGGAGCAGTAGCTGACAGCTTATATCTGATCAACAAGCAAGAGGGAGAGAGAAAGAGAGAGAGAGAGAGAGAGAGAGAGAGAGAGAGAGAGAGAGAGAGAGAGAGAGAATGGTGTGAGCTTTTGAAATCCCAAAGCCCACCCCCGGAAAAACACCTCTAAGACCGCCTAATCCTCAAATATATAAGCTTATGGGGTCCATTCTCATTCAAGCCACCACACTGCTTCATGAGACAGTCTTAATGGGCTCCTTTTCCTGAGGGTTTTCACGGGTGATTGCAGTTGTTTTGCTCCAAGACAGCAACTCTTTTGTCCAACCCAGAAGAGCATGCGAGGCTGCGAGGCTGCAAGGCTGCACTCTTCCAGGGTCAGCAATTCACCCTGGAAATGTTAGAGAGAAAAGGTTGTGTAACGTTAAGTTCAAGCCGCTCTGAGTGTATCCCCAAGCTGTCTGCATTTTATAGTTGTATTGACACAGGGGCTTTTGATGCCACAAAGCCTTGTTCTTGGCAGCAGTGGAGAAGAGGAAGCAATATGTGAAAGCTCCCCAGGGTGATAGAAGTGAGAGGCTTTTCCCCTTCTAATAACCTCCTGTGATTGGACTAAGGAGAGGTTGCTGAGTGAATTCAGGGAAGGATTTGAACTTTTTGAAGAGCTGCCAACACCTAAGCTCAGCATTGGAGGCAGATCTGGAAACAGTACAAGCAACATTGGTTTAGTTTTTTATAAGGTGGACTGGGAGTGTAGCTCGGTGGTCCAGCTTGAACAAGGCTCTGGCTTCAGTCTCTCTCTCTCTGTCTCTCTGTCTCTCTGTCTCTCTGTCTCTGTCTGTCTCTGTCTCTGTCTCTGTCTCTCTCTCTCTCTCTCTCACACACACACACACACACACATGGCTTCTCTTTGGGTAAATTTGGCTGACTTTTTAAAGAAGCTACACAGGAAAGTAAGGCGGACACAGAAAACGCAAATCCAAATAGGTCTGAGGACGGCCACAGTGCACTGGGTGGGAGCGGTGGGCTGCTGCGAACAAAGCACGAGCAGCAAGTTTGGGGAAACCGAGAAGGGATTTTGCTTTTGTATTTGGATCATAAGTATGTTTCATTTGACTTAAGAAAATTCCTATAACTGCCAAATATTTTTTAAAAGGAAGGTAGGAAAGGAATGTTTAAGAAAAAGTATAAATAATGCAGAAAACAGCATCCCCCTCCTTCCCTGAGAGGTCCCTTGGGTTGCTGACAAACAGGTCTTAGACTTTATTGTTTGTAATGCTGCAGTGTTGGTAGTTTAGTTAGGGAAGGTTCAGGGCCACACAGTGTTTCAGAGAATGCATTCCGAACCCAGATTGCACAGAGTAAATAATGCTGGCTGTGTGACGGTTAGTCTTCACCGCGAACATGATATTCCTAGGTGTTCCCATGACGTCATTGCTTGCAAGGCTTCATCAAGCAGAAACCTGCACCCCGTAGGTGGGCTCTGCCATCCTGTGCGTTGGGGTCTTAGACTGGATATAAAGTGAAAAGTGGGCTGAGCACCCATATTCCTCTCTCTCTGCTTCCTGACTGTGGATGTGGTGTGAGCAGCCACTTCACACTCCCAATGCCTTGACTCTCCTGCCATGACGAACTATACCCTCAAGCAGAAAGCTAAAATAAACCTTCCTTCCTTCCTTCCTTCCTTCCTTCCTTCCTTCCTTCCTTCCTTCCTGTGCCTTTGCGGGTACTTTGTTACACTAATGAGAAAGTAACTAAGTGAGAGTATATAACCTTGGAAAACATACCGACTCTCCTCTATTTTCCCATCTGTGAAATGGAGGCCTTCTTCGTCAGACTTTTTGTTGCTGCGACCCACGCACGGGAGAACAACGGACCAATAGGAAGCATTTATGCTGGCCTGCTTGTACTTGACAGTTGTATTTGGGCCGGCTGTGAGGTCAGAGCTTCACAGCAGGGAACGTGTGCCTGGCAAAAATTGGGTACTTAAGGAAGGAGAGAGATGGGAGAGGGAGAGGGGGGAGAGGAAGGGGAGACAGGGAGGGGGAGAGAGAGAGAGAGAGAGAGAGCAAGTTCCTCCCTGTTACCCTTTATTCCATGTAGGTCCTCAGCCTATTGATGGTGTGACCCACATTCAGAGCAAATGCCTCCTGAGTTAATCTTCCCGGGAAGCACCCTCACAGACCCTCCAAAGTATGCTTGCTAATTTGCTAGGTTCCTCTCAGTCCTATCAAGATGGACCATCCCAGAGCTAATAATCACAGCCTCATGAGGATCACGTGAGCATCTGAGATACTACTTAGAAGATGATATTAACGTCGGAAACTTCTGCATGTATTAACTTCAACAGTGAAGTATAAGCTTAATGCACTCGACATTAAGAGTCATAAACACTTAAAACCATCAAGGTGCTGAGAAGGCCTTTTCTAATTCTGTGGGTATGGTGGGAAAATGGGAAATCCCCTCGGAACATCTTCTGGATCCACTTTAAAGCTGATGGCTTTGCTTGAACCTTCTTTGTGCTTCCTTTCCTAGGCAATGTGGTTGTTAGTATCAGGAATTGGCTTTACGGTTGCAGGTGGCTTCTGAATCCAGCGATGATGGTGATGTCACCCATAGGCAACAGGGACCCGCACATCTGTTGCCATGGCAATCACCATACATTCCTAGCGTCCATCTGGTTTAACTCCCACATTTACCTGTGAACCCCCCCCCCACACACACACAATAAACCTCTCTCACATGGAACTGCATTGCCCTGGTGTGGTCTGTCCTGACACAAAGCCTCAATTCTATCACAACAGTCATGTTGCTGACATCTGTGCTAGGCAAGTGGTCTACACGGGGCTGCATCCCCGACATCTTCTCCACTGTTGTCATGGTGGAGAGTCCAACAGTCACAGCCAGTCGCAGCACCGCCAACCCTCCTCCAAGACATCCTTATCAGTATCCACGATCTCTCTTGTCAAGCATCTCAGAATCGTGAGACGAGACTCCCTGCACCCTTTGTCCATTTGAAATTTAAAGTGGTGTCCAGCCCTCTAAGAACAATTTAACATGTAAGTGTTCAGATTTTCTAAATACCACATAGTAGCATTATGCCAGTACATGCCAAGATGCTTGACACTGAAAGGTAACTCAGCACACTGGAATATTAATACCACAAAACACCAGAGAAGGTAGGGGTTGAAATCCGTGCTCCAGAGCACCAAAGGTCAGCTTGTGCAGTTGCTGGGGCGAATCATGAAGAGCTTCGTATTGCTCACAGGACCCCCGTGAGTCCTGCCTTGTTGTCTAGGCAGCCACCTGACAGCTCAGCAACCTGCTGAATCTGTTCCCTGGACTCTCAACCATGTAGCATCCTTGCCTTTCTCCAGCATCCGACCGGCATGCAATCTAAAGATGTGACACAAGGGGGCGCTGATGCTCCAGATGCTTAACTAGACCAGCCTTTGGGCTTACACTTACAGCAGGAGAGGGAACAAGTACATTTGTCAGAGACAAGAAGTATGGCTCCCGATCACAAGAATTCTTTAGGGATAGCACACAATGCAATAACAGTCTCATCGTTTAGCTATGAGTATTTGTGTGTGTGTGTGTGCAAATTTCCTCATATCACGAATCCAACTAACCCGCCTTGAAAATTAGAAGTGTTGTTTACTGAATCCGCATCAACATGTAACGGTTATTAATATTCGGTTTCACATTGTGACTAATTGGCCACAGGGAAAAGTGGGTAGAGCATGGGACAGAAAGCCAAAGATGGGAGTTTTGAGAAGCGAAGGCGTGGAAGAACAGATAGGGAGAGAAGGAGAGCGCTGTAGCAGGCAGGGGCGTCAGAACCCAACCAAAGGTGGGCAAAGTCAAGAGCAATGGCCCGCCACCTTTTCCACACCACACCCCCCACAGGGATCTGAGAAGCCGTGTGTCTTCACCCACACAATAGATGTGTTTCTATACTCGAGTGGGCTCTGTGCCACCAATCCAAACAGCACAACAAAGCAAGTGGGAGGAGACAATGAGGCTTGGGGTGGAGAGACAACAGAAAGAACCACAAAGGCAGACAGCAAGCAGCAGAGAAGGGGCACAGCAGTCTCCACCCCACCCCCCCCTCGAGGTTCATCTAAGCGCAATCCTGAGCTAAACAGAAGAAAGGCAGAAGACAGGGAAAGTCTCTCCGTGCCTTTCCATTGCTCTAGCCTGTCCCCTCTCTCATCACACATACTTATTAGCTAGAACTGCGTGTATAGATAGATGCCTGCTCTCCGGCGTACTCCCCTGGCCTAGGCTAGCAGAGCCCTTGGTTTTCATTTGTACAACGAAAAGACTCAAATAGATGGAAATGGATGTTTTTATTTATTATTATTATTGTTGTTGTGTTGTTGCTGTTGTTTTGTTTTTCGAGACAGGGTTTCTCTGTGTAGTCCTGGCTGTACTGGAACTCACTCTGTGGACCAGGCTGGTCTCGAACTTAGAAATCCACCTGTCTCTGCCTCTCAAGTGCTGGGATTTAAAGGTGTGTGCCACCACTGCCCAGCTGAAAATGGACATTTTAAATGATTATACTGTTGTCTCAGAAGTTGTTCAGGAGGCAGTAGATCCCATTCACAGAGTGACAACAGGAGGGACCGCCATCAGGACAGAGCTTGTATGCTGCAGAAATGGAAGGAACATCTCTGCATTGTGGGAGGGTAGCTCTCACCCAGAGCACTTGGGCGGGACCTCAGCCAGTCTCCTCCCTTCCCTGAGCTGGCTGCCCAGGAAAGCATCTCAATGTTGAATTCCACTGTGTTTGGTTATGAGAGAGGTCTCAGGAAGCCTAGGCTGGACTTGAACTCATTGCCAGCCAAGAATGAGCTGGGATTCTCTTGTTTCTACCTCCCACATGCTGTGTGTGGAGCTGTGTGTGGGGCTTCTTGTATATGCAAGGCCAGCACTCTCAACTTCAATACATTTCCCCCCTAAGTCTCCCGACTTTAGCTCTTTAACAGAATAAACATGACTCCGGGGTTCACCTGAGGGTTTTTGTGTGAGATAAAGAGCTATAAGGAAAGGATGCTGTTGGGTCTGAAGCCAGGCTCATGTAAGGAATGGAGTTTCTGGATTAGGCTGGCCCCTTTACAGGAATCAGGGCTCCTAAGGTTTCTTAAACCGGTGTTGTTTTCTTAGGGGTTATGTTTCTTAAGAATCTGGAGGTGGGGGACAGGGTTCCTCAGAGAACAGAGGCCTCGCTTTGGATGACTTAGAACAGACAATGTCTACATTCAGGAGATCAAGGTGGGCTGGGCAGGGGTGACTGACTAAGCAGAAAGGAACAGTTCAAGTGTGAAAGTTCTGGGCCAAATGACAAGCTTCCCTCCAGCTGACCTGAGCCTTCTCAGAGAGATGTGCGGCCTGGGCTGTGGCTCGGGTGCTGTTTTCCATTGAGGTGAACCTGAAGCCTGTGGCACTGGCTCTCTGACAAGCCTAGAAGAGAAGGCTCCTGGCCAGAGGCCTGGAATGAGCACCACCCCTCCAGTCAGTCAGCAGGAGTTGCTCATTAGCAGGCTCCACCCACGAGCAGGCTGCAGGTGCCTGCATACTTTCTGCTCGCCCACCATGTACAGGCAAGCTGATGCCCTCTGAGGGTTTCTGGAACAAAGAAGACAAGAAAATGAACCTGGTACGTTTCCTCAGCACCTGCTTATCTGCCCCGCTGCAAAGCAGAGCTCATTTGTTGCCTGGAAAACTTAAGACCACATGGTACCTGGCGAAGGGTGATCTTTGGCCACCCGCAGCAGCAGACTTTTAGAAGCCACATTTAGAAGCCCAGTTCTTACTTCAGAGTACCTGAACCAAGAGTCTCCAAACCTGCTTTTCTCTAACGCCTCCACTCCAGGAGAATTTTAGGCAGGTAAAATGGGAAACCCTGTTTTAGTGAAAGGAATGTTTCTCTGAGACTCAAGACAGGTGTTTCTCTAGTTCTATTTTCTTTTAACCTACAAGGCCCGGTGCTATCATCTGTTGGTGGACTGCTCTCTCTCTCTCTCTTCAGTCATAGAACTAAATCTGGCCCATTGCTTGTTTATTTTTTAAAGATTTATTTATTCGTTATATATAAGTACACTGTAGCTGTCTTCAGACACACCAGAAAAGGGCATCAGATCCCATTACAGATGGTTGTTAGCCACCATGTGGTTGCTGGGATTTGAACTCAGGACCCCTGGAAGAGCAGTCAGTGCTCTTAACTGCTGATCCATCTCTCCAGCTCCCTACTGCTTGTTTTTTAAATAAAGTTTTGTTTGGTTCCAGCCCCAGCCATTTGTTATGTGTTAGTATAAATGAAATGGGTAGCTTGTGGGCTACAAGGGCAGAGTTGAGCTGTGAGATACTGCAGGGTTTTTGGAAGTTCCCCTTGTGGTTTAATAATAATAAAGACACAGACATCTGTATAGTATATGGTCATTGGCCTGTTTGTTCAGGCAGTCCCTCAGCTAGCCCATCTAACTCAACTTAACTCCCCGCCATTGTGTCTATCTCTCCATGTAGCCTGCCTCTCTCTCTCTCTCTCTCTCTCTCTCTCTCTCTCTCTCTCTCTCTCTCTCTCTCTGTCACCTCCCTATCCTGCTCTTCTTCTGTCACCCCCCCTCTGCCGGTCTTTCTGCTTGGTAGGTCTGCTCCAGCCACCAGCACTTTATTATGCAAAAGAGCCACGCTCCTTACTCTACCAGTCTGACCCAATCAGCAGAGGACAAGGCCCAGTCCATATCTTGTTGTTAGCTTTTGGCACCGAGGTCCTCCCCTATGGGAGGCAGCCTGCCTTCTCTTTTTGAGCAGGTGAGGAAGCAACATTTACAAATCCAGCTAGCCTGGTCCCACCCCACCCCCCCCAAAAAAAAACCACACTCAGCAATTAACAATTAAGAATACAGGCAGGGACACACCTTCTTAGCCAGTTGATAACAGTCTGTATAGATTATCCCAACAGTGAGCATTGCTTTTATTATGTAGCTTAAAATATTTCCTGTCTTGCCCCTCACAAACTTGGCCTGTCCCCCAAGTTAGATGACTTCTAAGTATTTTATTGTAGTGCCAGGGAAGTGTTAGTGATCCTGGGGGGGGGGGGGGGGAGGATAGACAGGAGCTGATCTGATGTACATCACAATAGGGCCTTTTTATTTGATCTAGCTCTAGCCTTCCTCCCCCCTCCCTCCCCCACTCCCTCACCCCTCTACCTCCTCACATCACTGTCACAAAGGACTGTTTTGGTGGTGGGGGAGCCCCAAATATCTACTGGGGCAAGGCTTTATAGAAAGCTACAAGCAAGGTGTGTGTGTGTGTGTTTAAGTATCTAATTGGAGAGCCACCATGCTGAAAGTCATATCATAAACTTAATTTCTGTTTCTCTCTGCATTGGTGGTCGTTAGGCGGGGGTGGGCTTGTAACTTGGAGGTGCAGATCTGTTGAGGGAGATAACCTGGAGATGTTGGTCTTGGTGGGGGTTAGCCTAGAGACTGGAGCTAGGCTCTGGCTTTGTTGGGAGCAACTTGGAAACTAAGGCTAGCTACTGGCCTGTTAGTTTAACTGAGTTTAAATTTAGGTCAGGTTCTCTAAAATGGAGTTTGGCCTTAAAAGATTTGGCCTCTCACTATGAAGAGTGTGAACACACCCTCTAGTTTACTGGCTCACAACTGACTTAGTTACACTGCTTCGGCTGCGAGGCCACATCTGACATGTGGGTTAAGATCATGTTTGCCTGTATTACTTTCCCGGATCCTCAAGGCTGCCTTTGCTGAGAACACTAACTCTTCATTGAACTTGCAGATATCCAATGGGTGAGGGACAGCGATGAAAATGCATGGCTTCTCTGTCTTCAGCCTGCGTCTGTCTTTTTTTTTTTTTTTTTTGGTTTTTCGAGGCAGGGTTTCTCTGTGTAGCCTTGGCTGTCCTGGAACTCACTTTGTAGACCAGGCTGGCCTCGAACTCAGAAATCCGCCTGCCTCTGCCTCCCGAGTGCTGGGACTAAAGGCGTGCGCCACCACGCCCGGCTTGCGTCTGTCTTAACCACCAGGCCAGGATCTACTCAATTCCACATGCAGACACGTTGACAATCAAGAAGTTTTTCATATACTGTGAACTTGACCTAGCTTCTCTACTCCTTGTTCCAACGCTAAAGATACCTACCTGCAGCTGTGACTAGAGCGAGAAGGCCGCGAAAAGTGGTAGCAACCTAGTTCCTGGTTACTACTGCCAATCCCAGGGAAGACCCGGAAGTCCCTCCCCTTTCTTAGCCCATCTCTATCCCTCATGATTCCTATGCTCTACCTCCTCAACTTACTTCTGTTCCTGCGCCTGTTCCTTCTTCTGTTCTGTGCCTCTTGTTGGACATAGCTCCTGTACCTGGACTCCGCGGCATAAGGACTTTGTTGGTCTTGGGTCTCTTAGACATTTACATGGATGCTGCAGCTGCGGCTGTCGTTTCTTTTGCTGAGGAGATGGCTAGGGCGAGGGAAGGGAGCAGTCCAAGAGTTGGGGTTTATGGACTGAGAACTAAGTGACTGGAGGTAAACCTCAGGAAACCAAACCGAAGCGGGATGGGAGAGCGGGCAGACTTCCAGGCTCAGAGTCTGGACTTAGTTGAGAGTCCTCTAGTCTCAAACTCAGGTAGACGAAGCACCTTATCGAGACATTGCCCCATTTCAAGCTCCCAGGCTATAAAATGTATTCGTCTGCCTTACAAAAATGCCCCGTGAACTCACTAAGAAACGCAGAGCAGATGCTGATCTGTGACTTAGTCCCTGATGATGCGCTAATGGAGAAGGGGAGAAAAGGGCCCTTCTTAAGTAGAAAGAGGCACTTTACCCGCACCTCTTACATTATAGAAGGACTTTAATGTATTGGTCTCTTGAATACTGAGAATTTTAATGAAGTAAATTCCCGAACATCTAAGCCGCCAAGAGCATAGGCCACGCATGCACCCTGTTTTCCACACCGGTCTTGCGCATTTAACCCCATCTTGTTGCATCCACACTCCTTACTACTTGGTCACCCGCCTTTGTTCACTGGAGACTGTAGCACCTGGTCCTCCGCTCTTCAGGGTGTACACTGACAGCTTTATCTTCAATGTCAGTCTCCTCTGCTCTGCCTTGACCTTTCTGTCTCATATGGATCCGGAAGGGACCCACCATCTCTAGAAAAAAATCCAAATTAAAATAAAACCCAAGAGTGTTCCCTTACTGACCTCTGTCCCCGATCCACACCACACACTTTACAAAACCGTTGCAAACTCTCCCAAGGACATCAGCTTGATACAGTTACCAGCCCAGGGAAACCAGAGCCTAAAGACTGTGGGTCATGACATAAGCTAAGATAGTCCCAGCGTCATCAAAAGACAAGGGCAGAGTCAGCAGCATGGGAACTCTTGGGGTGTCAGGAAGGAAGGTGCTCCAGTTTGCTGCCCCGTTGTAACCAGTGATCAAATGCCACTTAAGGGAACACCATACTCTTTATAGCCCATCATCCAGGGAAGCCAGGGCGTGGTCTTGAGATAGGAGCTGACGCAGAGACCTTGGAAGAATGCTGCTTATTGGCTTGCTCCCCTGATCCTGCTCAGTCAGCTTTCATATAGATTGCAGGCCCACCTGCTCAGGGGTGGTACCAACCACAGTAGGCTGGGCCCTCTTATATCAATGGTCAATCATGCCCACAGACATGCCCAAAGACCCAATCTGATGGAGGAAATTCTTCAACTCAGGTTCTGTCTTTTCAGGCCAAGTTCACAATGGAGACTGACCACCACATGTGAGTTGATTTTGCCTCACCAGTTCAGGTCACAGTTCACGGTGGCCCCACGGTGTCCACAGTCAGGAAGCAAAGAGAGATGGATGCTTGTGCTCAACCCAACCTCTCCTTTTTATCCAGCCTTGGATCACAGCCCACTTCATGGTGAGTTTTCCCCCTCAGTGAAACGTCCTGAAGACACTGTCACAGACATGTCTAGAGGTGCATGGATTCTAAACTGCGGACTACAGGAGGCCACTGAAGAGCTGATGATGATGCCGGGTGTGTGTGTGTGTGTGTGTGTGTGTGTGTGTGTGTGTGTGTGAGGTGGGAGGTGGGAGGGGTGTGTGGGTGGGTGATTGGGTACTAAATGGGTATCACTAGCAAAAAAGTGATTTGTACATTTAAGTTTGAATGGTATTTTGAAGGTAAATGAGCTAATCAATTTGTAAAAACAAAAACAAAAACCAAAAAACCCACAATTTTATCAAATCACATCTTAAAATTGGCTAAAAGAATCCCAGCATGTGGAAAGTGGAGGCGGGAGGACCAGGAGTTCAAGGCCACCCTTGGCTACATGGTGTAAGTTTGAAGCCAGACTGACCTGCATGAGACCTTGCCTTAAAAACAAACAAACGAACAAACAACCCTCCCACAGAAAGACAATAATGACTCTAATCACCAGCTCTCCCAAACTGGCTAAACGCCAAAGCAGCCCAGAAGCCTGGGCGCCTGTCTCCAGCAGGCAGAGAAGCCCCACCCTTGTTTCTGCTGGGGCTTTAATGTCTGGCAAGCAAACTGCCTGTTCCCGGTAGGTTCTTTTCTCCCATCCTCTCGGGTGATGACTTCACACTTTCTCCTGTCTCCTTAGACGCCAGCCTCCTCTCTGCAGACCCATTCCCAATGACCTGTGTTCCTGTTCTCTTTGATAACTACCAGAAACTTCCCCCCAGCTCCCACCCTCACCTCGTCCTGTGTAGTGTCCCCATGCCCTGTCATGGAGGAGGAACAATCCCTGTGCTGGTGTACTAGGACCTGCTCAGGACACCGTGACAGCATTCTTTCTTCTATTAGCTCATTCTCATCAGAATACAAACACACTATTTCCCCATATTGAAAAAAAAAATGACAAGCTGGGTGTACTGGCACATGTCTTTAATCTCGGCACTTAGAAGGTAGAGATAGGTGAGTCTCTGAGTTTGAGGCCAGCCTGGTCTACACAGTGAGTTTCAGGACAGCCAGGGCTATATAGAGAAACCTTGTTTCAAATGAATGAATGAATGAATGTATAAATGTCATGCTGCTTGCCACCAATCCTGATGACCTGAGTTTGAACCCAGGGACCTACAAGCTGTACTTTGACCTCCACATGCACACTGTGCATACCCACTTTCAACCCACTAAACAAACAAACAAACAAACAAACAAATGTAATAGTAATTTTTTGTTGTTGTTTTTTTTTTGTAACAGGGTTTCTCTGTGTAGCCCTGGCTGTTCTGGAACTCACTCTGTAGACCAGGCTGACCTCGAACTGAGAAATCTACCTGCCTCTGCCTCCCAAGTGCTGGGATTAAAGGCGTGTGCCACCACTACCCAGCAATAACTTCTCTTCATCTATTTCTTGTCTTTCCTTTACCACATCTCAGGGTCTCTTAGTCCCACCCTGTGCATGTTTCCTTCCCTGCCAACTCCGTTAAGAGTTGGGTGGACACAAAGCCATCATCAGGCCAGCAGCGGGGAGTCACGGAGTCACAGAGTCGTGATCCAGTTTGACAAGCTCATGACTCACTTTCCTGCACTCGTGGACGACCTTTCTCTCACTCTCCTCATCCTCCCAACTTCCCAGTGATGGATGGAGTGTCCAGGAATGAGTTCTTCTTCCTCTTTACAAGATGTCACTGGGTTATCAAGTATCATCTGTGCGTGCATGTGACCGGCACTGGTGTAGCTCTGACCTCCCTCCTGGAACACTCAGACTGGACCTACCTGCCACTTAGAGGTCAGACAGACATCAAATGTGGCATATTTGAACCCTCAGCTCCAGGCTCTGCCTGGAGCCTTCTCCATCTGCTGTGGGCGATCTCATTCTCCTAGATTTTCAAGGTTCACCATCCTTGACTCCTTTGCACCCTCTGGCTTTGCAGAGCTTGGCAGCAAGACTTCAACAGATATATCTTCTATAAAATACTGGTCTCTTTCCTCAACCTGTTTGTCTTCTTGTTATGCTAACAGTGGGATCGGTACAGCTATATTCTTCCACTTGAATAAAACGAAGAGGCGAGGGAGGATCTGGGGTAGGTGGCTGCCGTCCTTGAATATTCAGACCCAGATTTTATCACTCATCCAGAGACACGTTAGCTGTTTACAAATCTTATTTACAGTATATTTTTCTGCCCAGTAAATGAAGAAGATGTATTCCTGTCTTCTGTTGCTGTGGAGAAGTAAGCCTGCAGTGGAGTTGCTGTTCCTTTGTGATTTAACTGGCTCTGCTATGGCTGCTTCCCCCCTCTAGTGTTCTGTACTTTCCCTATAAGGCCTGAGTGCGATGTAAAAGGATTATGTGGGTGCTGGAGAGACGGGTCAGTGGGCAGGCCTTTGCTGAGTTTGACGCCCACAGAGCCCACATGAAAAGCTGGATGCAGTGTAGCGTATCTGCAATTCCAGTACTCCCCAGGGTGAGATGGGTGATATATTCCAAAGAATGACAGAAACAAGAGCGGCCTTGCAGGCTTCAACAAGGTCGAAGGCACATGGAACGCACATACACACACACAGAGTACCTAACACATCATGTGAATTGAAGATGTAGATCAGTTGGTAGAGTGTATACTTAGCATGCTAAAATCTCTGGGTTTGATCCTTAGCCACACACACACACACACACACACACACACACACACACACACACGAGCACACATGCACACGCATACCCGTGCACACACACACATGCACACATGCACACACATGGACATGCATTTAGACACGATTTCTGCGTTGGGACCTGGAGAGGCGGCTCATTGAGTAAGAGCACTGACTACTCTTCCATGGGCCTCTGCTTGGATTCCTAGCACCCACATAGCAGCTGTAACTCTACTTTTAAGGTCCTCAGAGGCGTTCTACTTCTGTGGGCACCAGGCACATGCATGGTATACTTAACATGCATGTAAGCAAGACACTGATGCACATACAATTAATATTAAAGAGATTTCTTTTTTTTTTTTTCGTTTTTCGAGACTTCTTTGCATGTGCCCACTCGCTCTTCTGCTTCTTTCCACAGATGGAGCAACACTGGGTCATCGCCCAAGTGCCAGGCACATGCAGCCACCCAGTTTTGGACTTTCAGCTTCTAGGACTGAATCCCATGTAAGCCTCTTTATAAATTACCCAGCCTCAAGTGCTCTGTTATAGCAACAGGAATCAACTAAGACCCCATAGTCCCAGCAACTAATAATCAATAAATAATTGCTGACTTAATCTCTCATCACTTGTATTCTATAAAGTTCTTTGTACAATCATTCCTTGTGGCAGAATTACCTTCTTCCACATTTGTGCTCCCACCATACTTTGGGGAAAGTGGCGTATACATAGTAAGTACTAAGCTCACTCATTACAATGCAGCTTTGCAAGGGTAGAAACTATCATTTACCTTTTCTAACCAGTTTTAGTACCAGGAGCATGGAGTAGGTGAATGAATGAATGAATGAATGCATATGTTACTGAATGGTCATAGAGACTTGAAACATTTCCCCAAAATAACTCACCTATGGACAACAAAAACAACATAAATATGATCCTTCACTCTAAAGAAACCCAGAATGATGTCAGCTAAGGCAGGCTCCTACTTGATTACATCTTGTTTCTGTGAAACAACTATCAATGAACAGGAGGAGGAGGAGGAGGAAGAGGAGGAGGTAGAGGAGGAGGAGGGAGGCTTTTAGATGAAAGGATTCAGCATGCTCTCTGGAGTACCTCTGGATTTGTTAATTAACTTTAACACTATAGTGATGGCTCCTGGAAGGAAGTAATTTCCTATAGCCACGCTGCCTTGGGGATTTTCAGAAATGCTCATCTTCCCCCTGGGACCTGGCCTTGTCATTATGACAAAGGCTCATTCGGCCTGTCCTCAACCGATGGCTGACGGGCACGCGTATCACCAACAGTTCCTTTAAACCGCCTCAACCGTGTCCAATCTGTTGTCAGAGAACAAGTTTTCTCCTTCGGGACATATGGGAAAGCAGAAGCTGCCTCCAGACTTAGCTCATGCATTTATTTCCCATATTTAGCAAACAAATTTCTAACAAGTCTGCTATCAAAAAATTCCTAAAGTACATCTGATTCGTTGGCCCATCTCATGTACAGTGTTTGGATATTTCTAGTGTATTTACTACACAGCAGTTCATCTAATAGTATTTGGGGGTGAAGAATGCCCGAGAGACCCATCTGATGTTAGACTTGAGCAGTCTACAAAGACATGGAAGGGACTCAGCATTAAGTCTCCGGTTGAGGAACAGATGACGGTGACTCATTATGGGCCTTAGCCAAGAGCTTCCTGTGTCCAAATATTTCAAAACACTTTTAAGTGTCTGACTTTGGGGGGTTTGTTTTTTTAAAATAAATGTCTTCACACATAATTCTCTTTTGTGACTACTTCCAGGGAGCACACAGAGACCAGGTATCAGAGCTGTGCTCCCTTCTGAAAGTCTCAGTATTTTCCTAAGGGCCGCCATCCTTCCCACATGGCTGGATTTGCCCGTGGCAATGCAGGGCTGATGGAAGACGCACACTTGACTAGATGAACAGCGAGGAGATGAAGCAGCTCAGGAGGAGGGGAGTATGAAGGATGGCAGATTCGGGATATGAACTTAATGGAAAGAAAACTGATCTAGAAATGGTGGAGTCCCTGATGAAAGGCACAGGGGATCAGTTGTTCTGACTGAATCTCTATCCTGTCAACTGCTAGCATCTCTGCAACTGGCCAGTTTTATGAACTCTTCCATTCTTAATGGATTCCTTGGGCCGCTTCTCTACTGTTTGCAGAAGTCAGGTATATTTTCTATTGTTGTCCTGACATATCATCCCCACCTTAGGGGTTCAACAATACACATTAGCAGTCGTACAGTTCTGTAGCTCTGAAGTTGAAGGTCTTAGGGAGCCTAAGTGAGGGGCTAGCAGTTCTGTTCTGGAGACTAGGTTGGGTTACTTCATTTCTCATTCTTGGTGACTGTCACTGAAAGCTGTTCCTAGTGCATACAGGGTATCCATCTTTAAAGTCAGAGACAGTAGAATAAGTCCTTACCATATGGCATCTTTCTCACCCTTTACAATACAGGCCAAGAACATTCTGTGATTTTTTTTTTCCCAAATCATGTTAACTAGACTGGAATCCCACTGATAACCCAGGACAGTCTCTCTAGTCATATTTGCAAAGACCCTGGGTAGGTTAATCTTGATTTTCAATGTGACAGACCTGGGAAGGAGACACCTCAATGGAGGAATTGCTATGGACGTGTCAAGCAGAGGTACACTCTCTTTCTCAGGCCATTTGGTTATGGCATTCACCACGGCAGCAGATAAGCAAACCAGAATAGTGTGTATGCCAGATGAGGTGGACTGTTTACAGGACCTGGGACTATGGACGGGGCACCTTTGAGTGTGTGTGTGTGTGTGTGTGTGTGTGTGTGTGTGTACGTGTGTTGGCCAGAGTTGGCGCTGCTCTGCAGTCTGACTTCTGAGTTGCTGCTTCTGATCAGGAGACTTGAAACCAGCAGATCAGCACGAGCTGCTGCGGACTACTGTCTTTACCTAAGTATTTTTAACAGAGTCTAATTCTCTCTTAAGACTATTAAATTAAGAGGGCATGAAGAGGGCCAAACAAGCATGAGTCAAACTTCTATATAACAACTGCTGATAACAGTCTTTAAAGCAATGGAAGGAAAAGAGCAAATGAATGAAGCCTAAGTGAGAGGATTGTAGGAAACTAGAGATCACCTTAGCTTACTACTTAAACATTGTAGAGCATCAGATATGGTGACTCAGAGCTATAATCTCAGTATGTGGGAGACTCGGGAGAATCTAGAATTTGAGGCCAGTAGTGGGTACATATCAAGACACTCTAAAAAGAAAGTCACTGAAGTATATTCATTTTGAGATTGTAGTAATTTAAATGCAACTTGAAAAATACCTATACCCAGTTTTTCCCAATGGCAGTGTTTCTTTTGTAAACACAATACAGTATCAAATCCAGGAAGTTGGTTTGATAGCTACAATCTATCTTACTCAGATTTCCTTACAAAACACTCTTCCTTATAGAAACACTCACTCATGTGTGTAAGCCTATCCATACACATTCTCATATATAGATCAGAGTGAGCACCATCACAGCCAAGGCACAGACAATGGAGTTCTTTTTGGATAGGGCCGTGCTATGTATGCCACCCAGGCTGGCCTCCAGCAGTTATGTATAACCATAACTGGCTGGGTGTATTAATTGTGAAAAATATTTGTGTGTGTGTGTGTGTGTGTGTGTGAGAGAGAGAGAGAGAGAGAGAGAGAGAGAGAGAGAGAGAGAGAGAATACGTTATGTGCCACTCTCAGAGCAGAGGCCAGGAGAGGGTTGGGCGCTGAAAGCTTGAGTTATGAGTGGTTGTCAGCTGCCTGGTGTGGGCACTGGGAAGGAAACTCAGGCCTTCTGGGAAAACAGTACATGTTCTTAACTCTTGAACCATTTCTCCAGCCCCTGAATTTAGTCATTTTAAAAACTATTATTTGATGAAAGGATCTTCACAGCTAAAAAGCCATTGGCTTAGCCCAATACTTTCATTTTGGAAAGAAGACACTTGGGTGCATGCCTCTGCATACTCCAGCTCAGGCATTATGGGAACTCTCGACCCGCTAGTGACCAGTATTAGTTAAGTTAACCAGCCAACACCACAAAACACGTTCCAGACCCAAACCTTCCCACATCCCCTTAAATGTGAACACTTTAAAGCTTAGCAAACTTAGTCTATTTCTTCCATCTTAGATATTCTGTTGTACTGGCTAGTTTTGTGTCAACTTGACACAGCTGGAGTTATCACAGAGAAAGGAGCCTTAGTTGAGGAAATGCCTCCATGAGATGCAACTGTAAGGCATTTTCTCAATTAGTGATCAAGGGGGAAAGGCCCCTTGTGGGTGGGACCATCCCTGGGCTGGTAGTCTTGGGTTCTATAAGAGAGTAGGCTGAGCAAGCCAGGGGAGGCAAGCCAGTAAAGAACATCCCTCCATAGCCTCTGCATCAGCTCCTGCTTTCTGACCTGCTTGAGTTCCAGTCCTGACTTCCTTGGTGATGAACAGTGCTATGGAATTGTAAGCTGAATAAACCCTTTCCTCCCCATCTTGCTTCTTAGTCATGATGTTTGTGCAGGAATAGAAACCCTGACTAAGACATCTGTTTAGAAGTGAACTGATGGGCTATTAATGACTGCCTGGTTTACAAGCTTGGCACATAGCAGGAGTCAAGCGGTGCCTGTTGGAAATAAAGAATCTCAACAACTGAAGAATACGTTCACTTACATATTTTATTGTGTGGATGGCTAGATCCCTCGATCGCTGGGAAGCTGCAAGGTAAACGTAGAATTAAAGGGCAGTGGGAAGAACATGGTGTACAACCTCTTAGGGCTTCAGGGCATCTGGAGATTGGGGGCTCTTCTGTGGATAGTTAACTGAGGCCTTTTGGAAAGGAAAACCACAGCCTCACAGTGATGCTGCCGGGAGAACGTTGTGTGTCACGCTTGCTCAGACTGGGGGAAAGCCTTCCTAGGGAAGAATTACTGTTTCTGTCAAACAGAACCAAGGGTAAAGGGACCTTGCACACTCAACTTACAGGAAGCCTTTCATTCACAAAACACAACCGAGGGCCTTGCAGAGAACAGTGGGCAGCTGGCTCCTGGCATCATCCAACTCATGGCCAGTAAAAGGTTTTGAGAAACTTTGGGATTTCCATTTTGAAACAGAACTTACTAGTTCCTATTGGGCAGGAGCCATGCTAATCTATTATCCCAATTTTACTATGCACTCCTGAAGTGTGTACAGACCTTATGGTTTCTTGTCAAGATGGGTACGGTGTAGCCTTAGGTGGCCTATGTAGACCAGGCTGGCAAAAAATTTACAGAGATTTACCCATCTCTGCCTCCCAATGCTGGGACTGGATTTTATGACTTCTAGGTGTCTTCTAACTATGTAAGTCCTGATCTGTGTTTGAGAACAAATTCACCTAAGAAACTATCTGCTTATGAGAAAATTGATGGGCTGTTTTCTTCTATTTATTTATTTATTTGGTATTTTCTTCATTTACATTTCCAATGCTATCCCAAAAGTCCCCCCACTCCCCTACCCATCCACTCCCACTTTTTGGCCCTGGCGTTCCCCTGTACTGGGGCATATAAAGTTTGCAAGCCCAATGGGCCTCTTTTTCCAATGATGGCCAACTAGGCCATCTTTTGATACATATGCAGCTAGAGTCAAGAGCTCCGGGGTACTGGTTAGTTCATCATGTTGTTCCACCCATAGAGTAGCGGATCCCTTCAGCTCCTTGGGTACTTTCTCCAGCTCCTCCATTGGGAGCCCTGTGATCCATCCACTAGCTGACTGTGAACATCCACTTCTGTGTTTGCTAGGCCCCGGCATAGTCTCACAAGAGACAGCTCTATCAGGGTCCTTTCAGCAAAATCTTGCTAGTGTATGCAATGGTGTCAGCGTTTGGAGGCTGATTATGAGCTGGATCCCTGGGTATGGCAGTCTCTAGATGGTCCATCCTTTTGTCTCAGCTCCAAACTTTGTCTCTGTAACTCCTTCCATGGGTGTTTTGTTCCCAATTCTAAAAAGGGGCAAAGTGTCCACATTTTGGTCTTTGTTATTCTTGAGTTTCATGTGTTTTTCAGATTGTACCTTGTATCTTGGGTATTCTAAGTTTCTGGGCTAATATTCACTTATCTGTGAGTACATATCATATGCGTTCTTTTGTGATTGGATTACCTCACTCAGGATGGTGCCCTCCAGGTCCATCCATTTGCCTAGGAATTTCATAAATCCATTCTTTTTAATAGCTGAGTAGTACTCCATTGTGTAAATGTACCACATTTTCTGTATCCATTCCTCTGTTGAGGGACATTGGGGTTCTTTCCAGCTTCTGGCTATTATAAATAAGGCTGCTATGAACATAGTGGAGCATGTGTGATGGGCTGTTTTTCAACCAGCATTTATTGAGCCTCTTTTATATTGCAATAAGATATAATTAACATATATACATATATATGTATTATATATTGATAAAAATGAGAGAGAAAAGAAAGTAATAGAGGGGGCTGGTGAGATGGCTCAGTGGGTTAAGAGCACCTGACTGCTCTTCCGAAGGTCCGGAGTTCAAATCCCAGCAACCACATGGTGGCTCACAACCATCTGTAACGAGATCTGACTCCCTCTTCTGGAGTGTCTGAACACAGCTACAGTGTACTTACATATAATCAATAAATAAATCTTTAAAAAAAGAAAGTAATAGAGGATAGTGTGAATTGCACTGGTAAACTATTTTGTGCTGCTGTGACAGACAGCCCTGCCTAGAAATCTCTCAACTGGGGGACCCCTGTGTGATGAAGCAGGACCTCCACCATCATGTCTGATGGATGCTACAAGCTTCTACAGTCAGGTCTCTCTGCTCACTATTTGTTCTCTTACTTTTGTTAGCTAAATACTTAAAATCACTTATTAAAAACTAAATGGTTATCAGAGATCATTCTCCCAACAGGCAATGTGTGTTATATATTTCTAAATCCCAAGTTAATGTTTCTTTTCTTTTTTTTTTTTTTTTGTTTTGTTTTTTGTTTGTTTTTTGAGACAGGGTTTCTCTGTGTAGCCCTGGCTGTCCTGGAACTCACTCTGTAGACCAGGCTGGTCTCAAAGTCAGAAATCCACCTGCCTCTGCCTCCCAAGTGCTGGGATTAAAGGCGTGTGCCACCACTGTCCAGCCAAGTTAATGTTGCTTATGTAATTATAAATAAAAATACTGAAAAAAAGAGAAATGTATTCTTTAAAGTTAAATTAAATATAATTTTATGTGTATGGGTGTTCTGCCTTCACGTAAGCCTGTGCACCACATGAACACTTGGTGTTTGCTGAGGCCAGAAGAGAACGTGGGAGCCTCTGAAACTGAAGTTATAGATGATTGTGAGCTGCAGTGTGGGTGCTGGGAACTGAACCTGGGTCTTCTGGAAGAGCAGCCAGTGCTCTTATCCACCGGGTCATCTCCCCAGACCCCTGAAACTGAACCTGCAAAGAAGTAATGTAATGTGTTACACTAAGTCTGGATGATGACATAGGAAATTATGCTCAATAATATACTAGTGACAGACAAGAGAACAAGTTATTTAGTTTTATTAAAAATTTCCAATTTATAACCAAAATATACAACCACTACATTTAAAATCAGTTTTTACACTCACAGTTAAAGTGCTAAGAAAAACATTTACAAAACTGACATCAGTCTACTGTAAACAAAATAAATCTACAACAGCAGAGTGCAGAGCACACCCAGCTACCGTGACAGTACAGCCCATGCTCCAACTGGGTGTGCCCGCCCTACACAGACCCCAACAACAGTAACTTTCCACTCTTCTGGAAATGAACTGTTTTAGCCGACACATGGAGAAGAAACATGAAGAACTAGTGCCACAAGATACAAGTCTTCACCACAAACACTTTCTAACTAGATGGCTGTATGATAAAACAAGGTTAGGTCTAGAATTTAGTCACCTCAGCAATTTAATTCGGAATAGTGTTTTAAAAACTAAATTGCTAAGTACCAGTTGTTTAAAAATAAGTTTCAGAATAATGAAAAAGGAGTAGTTTTCCCACCTCCATATTCCTTGAAAACTTGTCAACAGAAAACAGGGAAAGTGTTTTTTTTTTTTTTTTTTTTTTTTTTTTTTTTGAGCAAGCATGGACAGTATTCACCTGTAAATTTCCTGTCGTTGAGCAGAGCTGTCAATGTTTATGTGTTTGGTTCTCTTTCAGCAAGATAACAAGATTATAGTGACTGACAATTTAATATGAGTTGTCTGAAGTTGCCTCTTCCTCACACTTGAAGTAGGTCACACTCTGGACAGACTGATCAGAGCCGCTGGAACAAGCAGGAACTAGAAAGGTTTCAGGCTGAGCATTTGGGGATCAGATCAAGCTAAATTAGGGCTCTCTGAGGGCATCACTGAGGAAGAGGTGTACCAAGTCTCTACTGAGATCAAAGCGCCTTTGTCTAACACAAGAATGCATCGAGAACTGAGACACCCAGAATAACTCCAAGGCTGCAATGGGTACTGAGTGTTGACGTCAAGCAACCATTTGAATTACTCACAACAATGTGGGGCAATTTAGTCTGAGTTTGAAACAACCTGGTTTATACCTTTTGGGACCATAAAACTGGGAATTTCCTGGATAGGAGTTTCATATTCTTATCTGTGTGTTTCTATTTCTATACCTTTGTTCCCCTGACCAGCAATCTAAGTATAAAGAAAATCTTTAGATGAAAGCTTATAGAACATGTGTTGGCTGTATAGCATGGCACTCATTTATTTTGGAGGATAAAACTCTGTAGTTGGCAAAAATTGAGTACCTATTACACGAGGGGATTAGTCTACCTCTAAATGGTATTTGTCGACTATTCCCTTGACATTGTGACAGTATGTCAGCTTATAAAAGCTTGAAAATCAAACACAGACTTAGTGAAGAGCTTATGTATCTTAAGTGTTCTCAAAGGTATTTACTTCAGGTTGATAAAGTGTCTTTAAAAGCAGGAATTCAACAACAAGACAGAGCAGTTTTTGAGATGACCTAAGAGTTCTCTCTTCTGATAGCCTGGGAAGAGTAGAGGTGAAAAGCTAACACCTCTTCTAAAACAGCCTAAATTGCTAACACATGCTTACTTCCCCCCAAGACAGCAATCTCACCTGCTTAGAAGAGCATTTCCAACTCTTCAGACTGAGAACCTTGAGCTCAACTGTCAGAGAACAGAGTTGTTCACTGAGACAAGAAAGGAAGAGACAGCTCATTAACATGGGATTTAGATATTCTGTATTACAGACAATGAATAACTATCATCATAGACACATATTTCTATAAATACTCCTCCAACCTATCAGATTTAAATATCAGAGAGTGTTTTTTTTTTCATTTTTGAAAACAGGGTCTTGTATGTAGCTCAGTCTGGCTGTCAGTTCCTGGCAATCCTCTGGCCTCAATTAGCCTTGCCTCCTAAATGCTGGGATTACAGACATGTATCTATCACGTTGGGTTTGAAAACAACACTTCCTAATTTAAAATTTTAATTTTGAGAATTAGTTTTTATAACAGTTCCTACAAAGGAAATAAGCCAGCACGATGCTCCAAGCTCTATAAACTGTACCCTGGAAGCTGGCGGGGGGAGAGGGGGAAGTGACAATGTGTACTTTACCACGAGGAAACAAAGCTTTAAACTTCAGTGAGAAAGTAAGACTCAAAAATCAAAATCTAGAAACTGAAAATAAAAGCAGAAAAGCTGTTTGAAGTTGGTATTAAAGGACTGGAGATATGGTTCAGTGGCAGAAGGTGTGGATAATAAAAGAAAGGCCTGGTTCCACATTAGTCACAGACAGACAGACAGACAGACAGACACACACACCCCACAATTAGGAAGGAAAGGAAGGAAGGAAAAATATACGCTGATGTTAAGTACATGAGAAGCTCATGACTGCAACCTTGGCACTCAGGAGGCCATGCGGGAAGAATGTAAGCTTCAAGGCTAGTCTACACAACACAGCAAGTTCAAGGCCTTGATACCCGATAGAAAAGACCAAGGTCTGGTGAGCTGGAGCACTTGCCTAATATACACAAGGCTCTGGTAGCAGGCAAGGCCCTCGTCCCAGGGGAAATAATGAAGCAAACAAACATGAAACACGAGACCTTTCTCCTTCTCCTTCTACTTGGTTTTTGACACGGTCTTACTATGTAGCTCAGGTTGGCCTATAATTATATACCATGCAGCACAAGATGGCCTTAAATGTATAATTCTTCTGTCTTAGCCTCTCAAGAGACTGGGATTCCAGTGTGAGTCCCCACACTTAGCTTAAACAAACATTTTCATGCTAGAGAATCCACTTTATGATTTAAACAATTTCACACTGATATCATTTTCAAGGCATATTCATCTCAGCTCAATGTAAAAATCTACTGTGTAGATTTCTTTAAAAAAATGATTTCAGATTTCTTTAAAAAAATGATTTCATAGTAAGTGCTCCTGCTGACACGATTAGTTCTGGGAAAACGACCTGAGACAGGGCTGAGGGAAGAGATGTGCCAGCTTTTCAAAACTGAGGGTGGAAGGGTAGCTAGACAAACAGAAAAAGAAAGAAGGATAACTATAAACCACCCCTCTAGGGTTACTTGTATTTTCTTATAGAACTTCGCATTATCAATCCCCAATATTCATTGAAACTGGACTTCAGAGTCAATGTATGCAACAACAAGGACTTGTAAGAGCCAGAAAACTGAAAATAAACGTGCTGTTTTTAGAGACAATTTAAAAAAATTGTAACGGTTATGGTTAATGGCAGAATACATTTGAGGAATATGTTGCTAAGCAACTGGGTCACTTTGCAACATCAGAGCATGCACTCATCGAATCACATGCCTATGATGTTACTAAGTGATATGACCCTATGGGACCACTGCTGTATGGACAGGATGTCTGAAACAGGTCTTAACCTTGAGATCCTCCTGCCTTAGGCTGCCATGTGTTTCTTAACTAAAAATGACTAAAACATCGTTATGCAGCATATGGCCATAGGACTGAGAGACTGAGCATCTAATTTAATTTCTGAGAACCAGTGACAGACCTAAGACAAGGGATTAAATGTAGCTAAGGAAATCTAATAGGCACTGAAGCTGTGTATATAGCTCACTGGTAGAATGGCTGCCTAGCACATGCTTGTTCACCAGAACCAAAGGGGATGGGAGGGGCAACAAAACTGACATAGTTAGAAAAAAAAATCCCACTAGAAACCAGTACATCAACCTATACCTACTTCCTAATGCTATGAACTCATCAGACTTCAGTCTCAACTGTACACTGTACGTCTACAGTCCAAGGCATTCAAGACATCTGAAGGGATGCAGACAGTCAGAGCTAAGAAACCCATCTTCCAAATGGGTGGGCTGGAGGAATGGCTCAGTGGTTAGAAGATCTTTCAGGACTGGGGTTAGATTCCCAGCACCCACATAGTGGCACACAACCCTCTATAGCCTTATTTCAGGGGATCCCTCAGTGCCAGGCATTCAAATGGTACACAGACACAGATCCAGGCAGAACATCCAAACACATAAAATTAGAAGATAGCAAGTGAGATTTCCTTGATCCAATTCATGGAAAGCATCATTAATTTACAAGAGAATTCTATTGAAAGGATGAAGCTACTGGAATCTGTTTTATTAAAGACTACTTAAAATTTTTTATTAATTTATTTTGTTTATGTGTGTGCATGTGTGCCTAAATTTGCACGTACACTACAACCCACACGTGGAGGTCAAAGGACAACTTGTGGGAGTCTGTTCTCTCCCCCACCATATGAGTCTCTAGGCTAGAAATCAACACTGTCAGGCATGGTGGCAAGTGCTGGTACCTGCTGAGTCATCTCACTGGCCCCAGGAGAATTAAGGGAGCTTTATGGTAATATTTTCTGCAAAGCCAGGACAAATGAACAATAACAAGTCACATTTATCTCTAACAATATTTTATGAGTTTTATTTTCAATGCTGGGACTGAACCCACGGCCCTGTCTATTGCTGAGCTAAATCCTAATCCTGCTAATATTTTAAAATTGGTCGTCGCTTTTCTGTGGCAATCTGCAACTACACATATTCAATGAAGTTGAGGAGGCAGTTAAAGAGTTCTATTCCATTTCTCTAAGTTCTTTAGACTTTATAATCAATCTGGGCAGTGGTGGCACATAACTTTAAGCCTCTCACCTGGGAGGCAGAGGCAACCAGATCTCTGAGTTCAAGGTCAGCCTGATCTACAGAGCAAGTTTCAGGACAGCCAGGACTACACAGAGAAACATTGTCTTGAAAAACCAAAATAACAGTAGTAGTAGTAGTAGCAGCAGCAGCAGCAGCAGCAGTAGTAAAAACAACACTAATGAAAGCTGGAAAAACCTGACAGCCTTTTAATTAGCAAAGGGACCAGTGCTGTCAGCGATCTGTTCATCACTGATTTTATTTTGAACACATGCTAGGGAGGTACTCTCCCAATGAGCTACACTACAGCTCTACAAAATGCATTTGGTATGAGGGCTGGACTAGAAAATCTATATTCATAATTAAGAGAACAAATATCAAAAATATGTCATTTCTTTTGTTTATCAACTTATGTTGACATCTAAATTTTTCCCATTAAAAACCATGTCTGGTATTTATAACTTCTTTTACTTTTATTATCTATAATTTTCCTCTTTTAAAAATCGCTTAAGTTAGGGCATGGTGGCATGTCTGAAATCCCAGCACTTGCCTGGCAAAGGTGAGAGTTCCGTGAGCTCAAAGCCAGCCTGGGATACACCTAAGCCTCTGAGATCAGCCTGAGCTAGTCTGTGAGGGGGCTGGAAATGGAGCCCAGTGGCAGGATACTTTTCTAGCACTGGGGTCCTAGAGTGCAGCTGCCTTAGCTGAGTAAGCTGATCAAGCAAACAGAGTTTATGGGAAGAGAATACAAGTGAGCTCTCAACAACAACTATAAAATGGTCAAGGGAGAAACAAATTAGAGTCTGGTGGAATCTGAGACTCCTAATCTAATTCCTGAATTCCTTTCAACTGCAAACAAAAACACTCTGTCTGGGGTTAACAGAGCTCACTGAAAGGAGAGGCAAAACTAGATATCAGCTTTCCTGACTCAAAAATCCTTGGATATTTTTAAAAATAACACAATGCATTCTTACTAGTTATTAACTAAAACCTTGCCAAAACAAAGCCATTGAGTTCTAAATTTTAAAAAGCCAGGTAGCAAAAACAAAGAATCATCTAAAAGTCTGCAAATTTGAGCAAGCCCGATTATATACCAAAAAGCTTAAGGCCATAATACTACTAATAAAATAATACACTTATCTGCTTTAGGAAATATAACAAGCTCGAAAAGGTCAAAAGTACTAATTCGACAGTGGTAATGAGTAGAATAATAGAACACTGAATATTTATAAATAAAAATCACTAAGTTTTAATTATCTTTACCTTAAGATTTCTTAATCTTTGTTTCTTTTTTGAGACAAGTTCTTCTATATAGTCCTAACTGCCCTGGAACTCACTATGAAGATCAGGTTGACCTCACAAGAGATTCTCCTGCCTCAGCCTCCTGAGTGTTAAGATGTGTGTCACTACCCCTGGCAAATTTTAAACTTTTGAATTATTAGACAGTAGAAAATATTTTTAACTATGGGAAGTGGTGCTAATAAAACTAGAGTCAATTATAAACAATTCTACCATCCCCCCAAAAATCCCCGAAAAGGGCAAGATAGGTTTCTGGTGACTATTTAGGTAAAAAGGTAAACATAACTTATCATTCAACATAGTTAAATATATTGAACTTAATGCATTTTGTACTCGCTCGACCTTTGACCAAAAAATTAGAGGAAACTTTAAAAAATCTTTAAAGCCAGACTTCCTAGTTAGAGAACACAGGGATAAACACACTTACTACTATGTGCTGACTATAAGTTAACTAAACACCTATGTCTACTAAAATGGCGGTCTGAACAGACTTTTAATATTGTTTTTTCTCTCTCAGATTTGGATCTTGAAAGATAAGCATTATTCTGTATCAGTAGAATTGCTAAAGATAAATAGGATTAGAATTAGATTAGAGAAAGCAATTGTAGTCTGGCGCATGGGGAAGTGTGTCTACTCTTCCTATGCCTCTCCCAGGACTCATGTGGCTGTAACAACAAAAAATGGAAAGGAAGAAAAGCCAGGAAGAGATGCACAAATGCCAATGCATTTCCATATACAGTAATCAAATTTATGTAAATGTATATACATTATACATTGTTGAATTAAATGAACATTTTTCATATTTTGTATTTGTTTGTGTGTGTTACAAGTGTGTTGGTGTCAGGAAACCAGAAGAGAATGTTAGATCCCCAGAGCTGGAGCTACAGTAGGCACTGTGAGAACAAGGGTGGGAGGAACTGAACTTGGGTCCTTTGGAAAAGCAGCAGGTCCACTTACCCACTGAACTGTTTCTGCAATCCCAAGCTTTTCTCATCCTAGCTGATCACAAAAAGGCATAAAAGAAGCTTAAAAGAATCCTGAGTTTACTTATAAACCTAGGTTCTATAAACCTTTTATCTCTTGCATTTTTTTGTGTGAAACTGAAAAGGATTCTTACTTTACACAGATTTTTAATAAATTCACAATGTGTGTGTGTGTGTGTGTGTGTATAAAAACAATTCTCATGGTCTGAGTGCCATGTAGTTGGCAGGTCGCTAAACATTTACTGGAAAGCTTACTCTGTACTAAGCCCTGTGCTAATTGTTATTCATCAACTGCTCTCTGAAACAAATTACTGTTTTGAGCTTAATACTGCCTTGGATCTTTTTGCCTAATTATTGAATAAAACCATATTGCTAAAAATCAAAGTTCTTTTCAAAACCCTTTTAATAATATTAATATTTTAGAGTGCACTATCATTTTCTTGGTTGTCAATTGAACAAAGAAAACACTAAGTATTAACATATGCCAATCACAACAGAAATTCAAGTAACCTATATGGTAAGAAAACTGTCCAGACTTGTTCAAGACAAGTTAAACAGGTTAGGATTTGGAATTAACTGTTCCGCTGTAGTTCTTCAATGGTTTCTTCAAAAAAAAAAAAAAAAAAAAAAAAAGATTCTTAAAACCTGGCGCAGTAACATGATAAAGAGCATGGCCCAAATTGAACAGCTACTTAAACCAAACAGTACTGTGCTGAGTGCACAGAACAAGTGAAGGATGGTACTTGGTGAAGGTGACTGTAAGGCCAACATTATCCATATACGCATCACCACTGCTGAAGCAAGAGGAGATGCAACAACACACACAAACTCTGGAAGCACAAAGGTGAGATTTTCATGGCAATGCTCTCTTCACTGTCTACACTGGGCCCACTTTAAAGGACAACCAACCAGCACTTGGCAATAGGTAGTGATGCAGATGGTGGCAGACGACATCTTTGAGCTCACACTGGTCTCCTCTCTTCACTGCTGTTTGGTTTGTGGATGTTGGTTTGGGTTTGCTCATGCTGTTCCCGGAGCTTCTCAGACAGAAGCTTCGTGAGTTATTGATCTGTTTATAGACAAGTTATCAGTTATAAGGGACTTTGGGCCTCTCCAAGTGGTAACCCCAGTTCCAAGGAGAAAGCTGGCAGGACAGAAGAAAGAGAAAGCATGTGGGGCCAAATGCTCAAATGTGTCTTATGAAGAATGGGTAATCTCTACTGATGCATACTTCAGAGAAGCAACATGACACAAAAAAATCATGGCTACCAGGAAACTGGCTCTTCTGTCATGTGGGCACTCTTAGTTTTAAAGGGCGAGAGAAGCAGACACACGAATTAAACATGTGTCAAGAAATGTACTACAGTAGACCTCCAATAAAGCTCTTTAGTCCTCAAGAATCTTAATCCTGCACATTTATTTCACAACACTTCAGTTTCAAAGAGCTTCCAGACTGTTGTTTTCATTTGATCTCAATTTGACAACTTTGTGAGGTAGGTAGAGGAGATATTCATCTTCAATCTTCATCTTTAAACAAGAGGAGTTAGGCTCATGGAGGCTGACTTGTTCAAAGTTGAAAACTAGCATATGGCAAAGCCAGACCTCTCCAGAGTCTAGGGTATTTTTTTTTTTCTGAGTGTGATTCTTGGATAACCTGCTAAGACTCTTCTGTGGTATTTTTAGAAATACACATTTGTGAAATCCTACTGCCTTTGATTTATTGAGTAAGACTCTCTAGAGATGAGAGCTGAGAATTCTGCATTTTATAGTGGATTAGAGCAGAGTAAGAAACAACCTCATATCAGGAAACAATGTAAGTGTACCACTGAGTCTGGCTCCATCTTCCTGTGGTCAAATCTGATGCCATCAACCCATCTTTAGGGGAAAATGAGCTTAAAAGAACAGCTTCAAGCCTGGCTACACTAACAATCACCTGAAAAGCTGGTTGTTTTTAAAGCATCAACTCAGACCTGACAGAAAGATGTTGGCTACTGAGAGTTTCCAGAGTGATCTGTACCTGCAATCAGGGCTGAGGATCACTTATGTTTTCTGAATCACATATTAGCATTTTCAAGAATTTTTCTTTCTGATCAATTTCATACAAATAAAGTTCACAGTTCATATCCTACATCATTTAATCTTTACAAAATAAAATGTCAAGAGGTTTTTACTTGATATTTTTAAGATTAAACAATATTCACAGAAAGAGTAACCATGCTCCACTTAGTTAAAATGATTTTCAAGAACCCAGGTCGATCACCATTTTGGACTTAAGAGTATATATTTCAGCTGTAAACCAGAGTAATTCAGAAAATAGGGATGTAGGCAAAAGCTGTAGCCAACTGGCTATTGGGGAATCCGGGGCAGACAATCAGCTCATTATAGGAGGGCCTGGGTACCAAGGTCTGATGGCTTTGGCAAGATCACATCTCACTGTAGAAAAATACGACAATGAATACACAGAAAATATTTTGCCATTTGTAATTTTTTTTACCACTAAAACCCCTTATAATGTGTGATGCTTATCTTACTGCATGCCTCCACAGAACATATATGAACATGAAGTTGTCTACTATTTCCTGGGAAAAATGGCCACAAATTAAAATGTTTCTATCATGCATATGGATATTATAAAAGCATAGCCCATAAAAGTAATATTTACAAAACAAAAACCAATCCAATTACAGGGGAAATGCTCATCTCTGCCTTTACTCCAGTGCTCATCCACAGCCTGCATATCTTGGGGGAAGATTGACAGACTTTGAGACAACCTCCCACAGGCCAACCAGATCTTCTGTGGCGCTGTTATCTTATTAGCTAAAATACTCTTGCTGGCTTATCAAAGTCTTCTACAGTTTAAAAGCGGTTCCTTTTTTCACTCTGTGGAAATAAACCTACAAAGTCCTAGTATTCATCTGAGAAATAAACCTTGCATAGAAATTTTCTTTAATTCTGAAACTTTGTTTTATTAACAGAGCTACCAGAATGTCATTTCACAACTAGTTCATATTATATGAAAATTCACTACAAAGCAGTCACCACACATAGAGGATTTTTCTAGATATAAAATAAGCATGTTTATAAAAATGCTCACCAGACAATCATCTCTTCACAGCCTAGAAAGAATTACTTTTGTGATGACATGATCCCTAGGGTTTGGGATGTGTTCACATCCCAGGGTTGATGTGATACAAAGAGCAAAGATCTACTTTCCCAGTGGGCACACTCTGCCCAAGAAAGCAGAGCGACAGCGAGTTACAGCAGCCAGCCATGCGAAGGCAAAAACTAAAACCTGCTTTTCAACAGCACACATTTCACCTTAGACAAGACTAAGCACTGGTTCCATCCTCCTCAATAACACGGTTCATGCTGGTGCCATGTGTAATGTGAGTCATGGGGTTGTTACTGAGGTCTCGGATGCTGCTGTGTCGGGACTGCTCGTTGAGCCGATGAGAACTACTGTGCCTGGAATGATCCGTCAGCCGTGACATGCTGCCGTGAGGTAGTCTCTCCTCCATTCCTCGGTAACTGCAGGGAGTGTACCTGCACAAGAGAGGTGGTCTTGAAGTGGGTAACAGAACATAACAGAAAATAGAACTAATAGTTTTCATTAAAATGCCTTAGTAACTGAAGTGCTCAGTAAATCAACAGTGAGAAGGCAGTAACTGACATGATTATTTAAAGTAATTCCATTACGCTGTAGAATTATCCAGTGTGGCTAACAGAAAGAGATAATCCACTTAGGTCCAGGATGAAGGTCCTATTTCCTGCAAAAGGGCAAAAGGTAACTAGGTAAAACCGACCTACTTGGAGCTATGTTAAGTATGGATACTTTCCTTACTCAAGTGCGTTTCAAAAACACTGGGATCAGAGAGATGAGGAAGGGACTGAGGCCTCCCTTTAGACTCTACAAGCTGAAGTAATGCAGCAGCAGTGCAAACGTCAGTTTTACTAAAAGACTTGGGTTGGAGGAAGGAACACTCGAAACCAGAGAAGAATGAACTGCCACGTACTGATGACATCTGTGCCCACATTGTCTAGTTGAGCTAGTCAACAGCTCAATCAATCATCTGTACGTGAGCTTAGTTATTTTCCTCAGGCTTACAGCTGTGTCCATACTAATTTACAGAAGTTATGTCTACTTGGCAGTTGCATCCTGATACTCTGTATCCAATTCTCTCCTAATTATGTGCACTCCTAGCTGGGCTTTGCACACATCAGCCGGGCTACACAGCTTACTACAGGTAGCCTTCCTATCCTGAAACACAACAGTGACTGTTCAAATTTTCTTTTGTTGAAATCCTGACTCACTGAGCCACATCAGAGGCAAGAATAGAAAAATGCCAATAGGCTAGAGAGATGGCTCGGCGGTTGAGAACATTTCCACTGGCTGTTCTTCTAGAGTTCCTGAGTTCAATTCCCAGCAACCACATGGCGCCATAACCATCTATAATGAGATCTGGGGCACTCTCTTCTGGTGTGCAGGCATACATGCATGCAGAACACCATCACCACCACCATCATCACCATCATCATCATCCCTCAGCCACTGGAATAAAGAATTATTAGTTCTAGGCCAGTCAAGCTTAAGAAGACCAATTACATCTTTTTTACTGGTCCACTTACAAAAGCTCACACGGTATTTGTCAATCTTTCTGGCTTAATAATAAGTTCTTCAAGGATAAGCACCATATTTTATTATTATTTTTTTAAGATTTATTGTATGTGAGTACACTGTAGCTGTACTCAGACACACCAAAGAGGGCATTCAGCTCCCATTACAGATGGTTGTGAGCCACCATGTGGTTGCTGGGAATTGAACTCAGAACCTCTGGAAGAGCAACCAGTGCTCTTAACCATCTCTTCAGTCCTGTATTTTATCTTCCAATCTTTAGAGCATTGAGAATTTTTTTCTAAAATACCTGTGTTCATACACATACTCTTTTGAAAAACATAATTTAGAATAATAAAAGCAAATGAGAACTGAGACTCCTCGATGACTTTAATGAGTGTGCTGCTTTTGTTTATAGCACAGGGGTAAGAGGTCCTGGACTACAAGCCCTGCCTAGATATAATGTTTTAGGCAATGTTTCTAAAAGTAATAGGGCCAGGAATGCTTGTTAGGCCTACAATCCCAGCCCTCAGTGATGAGACAAGAGAATTGAGAACTCAAGGCAAGCCTGTCTCCACACCAAGGGCAAGGAATGGATGCAGTACACTCGTACACACTGACCTAGATGTATGTTCACGGGCCTCATCCATAGCACTCTAAAAGAAAGACAAGAACACCTCAGAACAGAGCCAACTACTCTGGCTTTTGTCTGTCTGTTTTGCTTATAGAGCTGGGGATTAAAGTAAGCCTTGGGCATACTGGGCAAGGGGCCCTCCACAGAGTAACGAGCCCAGGTTCCCTCCCCTTTTCACTCTTTCTTTCTGAGGCACAGTCTCTAAATAATCCTAGCTATTCTGGAGCTCACCATGTAGACCAGGCTGGCTGTGAGTTTGCAGACACCCTCCTGCCTAAGCTTCCTGAGAGCTGGATTTAAGGGTGTGTGCCACCATGCCCAGCTCATTCCCTTTCTAATGGTCATCAGACTAAACCATTATAAGCAGCTAAAGGACTACTGCTTTAAAAAAGTCGTAACTTAAGGAGAATCTTTGTAAAATTAAAAGCTCTGAATGCTGCTGAGGCAGCCATCTAGCTTTCGAAGTGCTTGTCAACAGATGTTTTCACTTAATTACAGAGTTTAAAATTGAGAAGTCCTTTGAAAACAGTCTTAAAAACCTCTCCTAGGGAGCAGGCATGATGGTGCACACTTTGAGTTTTAGCATACAGGAGGAGGCAAAGGCAGGCAGATCTCTACAAGTTCAAGGCCTACCAAGGCTAACAGAGGGAAACCCTGTCTCAAGACACGCTCCTCCCCTCCCCCGTAAGCCCACCTACCTCTAATCTCTCCAGTAATTGGCTGTAGCCAATTTTATTTAACCAACAGTTTTAAATCAAAGAACAAGGTTTGCACAACAAACTCTTATAAACATAAAAAGTCACTGCTCGGCCTAGACCTTTGGGAATAAAATTTAGCATTACAATACATAGCAATAGACCAAACCTCAACACTATAGTGTGGGCACTCCAGAATCAGTCAAAAAGTAATGATTTCTGTTTTGATTCTCTTTACTATCTGCTACCATTCATCTAAATAACTAAATCAAACTCGGCTCAAAGCTTTCCCTTGCAGGTCACCTATGCACCAATCTAGTCACACATTCCCAAACTTCTTCCCACTTACTTTCTTTTCTACCCATCCTCTCATCTAACTACCAATTACTTATTCTTTGAACTGGTGTTTACAGGTAGGTGTATATAGTACCCAGACCAATAATTATCCAAGTACTGAACCAAGGTGAGTACTGGGAATCTGTGACCCATGGCCAGGAAAGAAGACAGCGGCAACATGCAGTTAAAGCCTGACTGAAGCACAAGTCCGCATGAGAAGGCCTTTTGGATTAGAAAACCCCTTGTGTAGACTTTCAGTTTCAATGTCATCTTGAAACCTCTCACACCTGCCTCCAGTTCTGGGCATGGAAGAGTCCTATGGATGCGGCATATTCACCCACCTGGGTACAGGATGCCTTCAACAGACTGCAACCACATCATCCTGCTTCATATGCATGCACCAGGCCTTTTCTATAAAGGTCTGTGCTCCTAGAATATAGAAATGCAAACCTTCCTCTTCTATGTACAGAATGCCATATGCACAGAAGTATTACTGTGGTAATGTCTGTTCATCTCTGAAAAGGATAGATCAGGACTTCAACATCATTGCTAAGAGTTTACAGATGAAGTACATTCCAAAGGATACCAGATCCCCTATCTCCTTATCAGCATCTTAAATTAAGATCACAAATTGATGGTTTCATTATACTCTCCTTTGTCATGCTATTGTGAAGGATGGTTTTAAGTCAGACTGCATTATTCTAGTACTCCACCTCCTGTAATATCCTTTCACTGTCAGAGAGAAACAAACCCTCAGCACAGTCTTGTCTCCTGAAAGTCCCAGCACACGCCATGCTCTGGGTAGCTGAACCTTGCCTTCCTCTTCTTGCTCTGCATGCTGTTCCCTTGTGTTTCATTCCCGAGTGTCTCCTCTGACCTCGATTTGAAGTAGAAGTGCCATCAGTTGTAAAGCTGTTCTTGACTGTCGGTGATGAGGTAGATGGTGCTCTTCTCTGAGGTCCTAAAGCATCTTGTACACATTTGTGTGCCTACACACACATTCATGCACACACAATTCAGGTTCTCCATAAGAGGGAGAAGGAGTTATATTTCAGTACCTAGCTTATTTCATTTAAAATGATGATCTCGATAACTAATGGTGCATATACTTGAGGCAGTTTAAGGGAGGGAGTCAAACCTATGGTGGAAGGGAATTTACAGCGGTATGCATCTAGGACTATGACATAGAGTAAGCTAAGATTGGCTTGGGCAAAAGAATCCAGAGACCCTAGGATTTCAGAAGGTCAACGGTCTCCACTGGAGAAAAGTTTTGGTGGTGTGCATACAACAGTAGCAAGACACTTGGTAACTCAGAAATGCCATGAGGAGAGCAAAGCACTCTGCAAGGAGCAAGCTCATTCTCTGGACTACTGGCTTGCAAAAGCAGAGTCGCATTATAATAAAAGAATAATGGACATAATGAAAAAAGACACAGGTGGTGAAACAAAGACAAAAGTGGAAGAGGAACCACCACCACCACTCACAGAGAGACAGAAACGGCATTACTGGGTGCCTGAGACACATTCATAGAACAGGCCAGGCCAGGGAATTTAAGGAAGAACCCTGGAGACAGCCACGACTCTTCAGTGAAACAACACCACCCAAAATTGTGCTAGAGAGGGAAAGCGTCCCACAAGCACAGAAAAGAAGGCAGGCACACGAGAAAGAACTGCTCCAAATTAAAGATCACCAGGAGCACATGATTCCAGAGAGGGAACTTCTACAGCAAAGGCTCAAAGAAAGAATCTAAAAAACAAAACAAACAAACAAACAAAAAAAGCCTGAGCCAGATCCCACTTCCTGAGAAGGGCAATCGAGTGAAGAAACAGAGAACAGAGTTTGAGGGGGTAGTTGTTGCACACCCACTTTCCCAGCCATCCTGTACCAGTCAGATTAAAGTAGATGTTCTTATGGAAAAATCTCAGGATGAAGACTTGGGCACAATTATAAAACCTGTTGGAAGGAGATTCTTAGCTGTACCACCCTCTTTGAGAACTCAAGTAGGAAAACTAAAGGATCTGTAAAGTTTCAGAGCTTTGCTAATGGAAAAAAAAGATGATGATCTCTAGTTCCACTCAATTCCCTGCAAAGATTTATTGTATTGTTCTTTATGGCTAAATAAAACCTCACTGTGCATATGCACAGCATTTAGTTATGAAAATCTAAGCTGATTCTACAAGCTGACTATTCTGAACAGTGGTGCAGTAAGCATGGGTAGCGGGTTGTCTGCATCATGCTGACTTAGATCCCTTTGGGTGTCTCCTCAGGACTCTTATAGGTGAGCCCTAAAGCAGTTCTATTTTTAGTTCTGAGGGACCTCCATAATGATGTCCACAGGGGCTGGAAGAATTTCTATCCTCCCCAGCAATGTTCCTCTTATCTCCTCTCCATCCTTCCAACATTTATGTTAATTTTCTTAAAAATATCCCTTTCAAGTAGGCTGTTCAGCTTGCTCTTGCCACTGCTTTTTACTCTCTGATAAACTCGTATTCTCTTGCCAACGACTGAATGTGCCACCTCCTAAACAGTTCCTAGCTCCAGTATCCCAAGTCAAATGTAAGAGAAACCCACAACCAGGTTTCTCAAGCTTTCTCTGTGAAGCATCTTCTGAGATGCTTCCCATGATACCAGAAAGAATCACTCCTAGTCTCTGCTTCCACTGCTCCTAATAAACATGGGCTGGGGCCTGGGATGCTCAAAACTCTGGGTTTAAACCCCAGTACCCCCATCAAATAGTAGGGGCCGACAGTTTAATGGCTACATCTGCTACTTCCTGGTTTTATTTATTTTGTTTTATTTTTTTTACCTCCTGGTTTTATAAATAAAGTTACTGAGATGTGTCTTGTCTGACTGCAGATTGCCACAGCAGGACTGAGCACTGGCTGTCACTGTAACTAGAAATCCTAAAGTATTTACTATACGGCTCCTAAACACTTTTGCAGCCCTGGGAATATATTTTACTTCATGTGCTTATTAACATTAATAACTGAACTGTGGGACTTTCGCCTACACAGTCAATGCTTTCCCAATAAACGTGTGCAGAAGGATCCTATTGTGGTGTCTTTCTTGCTGGCGAGTCAGGCGTCCCACAAATGGTGCTGAAACCCAGGAAGTAACATCTTCAGGCATGAGCGAAGACCCCCTGTTACAGGGAGGATTCAGAACTGCATCACGGGGAAGGAGCGGTTAATGAAGTGTTCCCGCAACACAGACTGTTGAGAAGGATTCAACTGCCTGGATTCAGAACTCTTCAGCTGGGGAACAGTGGTACCAGTAAGTAAAAAGAAATTAATGTGAGTCTCTGAGAGGTATGCTTTCTTACGCAGTAGGTCCGGTAATTGTCGCTTGCCTTGATAAGGGTAGCAACTTTTGCAGGAGCACCAGGGAAGCATATCAGAAACAGAGAGAAATGAAAAAGAAGGCATGCACAGAAATATAAAATAAGAAATATAAGAAGAGAAAAATGAAAATAAGCCATTTCAGAGCTCTCCTAGGGACAGAAGGAAAACGGGAGACATCCTGTTTCCTCTCTGTCTCCTATGGAGATATTCTTAGCTCTGGTTAGGACACCTGGGTCCCTTTGAGACACCAAGTTCTATTCCCTGCCTGTCTATTATCTGTTTTTGGTGCACCAAATTGTCCATATGTCTGTCAATTCGTGTTTGTTTTTGTTTTTGTTTTGTTGTTTTAGAGGCAAATATAAAGTTGCCAGGAATAATTTATTAAAAAAAAATAACTGAACTGTGGTCTAATACTGAGACAGGCTGTTTTTAGTAATACACCATAATTCTAGATTGGGAATCTATGAAGTGCAAAGCTCATGGCGCATAATCTCTCTATTCCCAGAGGTTCACACTGCACCAGTATAGGAAATGTGGCTAAATTCATTCATTCATCCATTCTCTTTTTCTTCCTCCTCCTTCCCTCCTCCTCTTTGTTTTTGTTTGTTTACTTTGTTTTTTGTGTCTCTTTGTAGTCCTGGCCATCCTGGAACTCTGTAGACCAGGCTGGCCTCAAACTCAAGAGAGATCCACCTACCTCTGCCTCCCAATAACTGGGATTAAAGGTGTGCATCATCACCACCCGATCAAATGTATCTGTCTAAACTGAGCAGTCTGCCTTCTTTATCTCCACTCAGTACCCTACAGTAACATCATATTGCTTTTCCATCAGGTCTAAACTCCAAAGTCCTTTGGCTTTAAATCCCATAAACCGGAACAACTATACCCAAGTTTAAAAAGCTTAATAATGTTCCACTTCTACTTCAGAATTGGCTCCTGTCTCTTAATCTGTGTGTTCCTAACTGAATACATAAGCTAGGTTGCTCCCAGAGCTTACCTGCCATCCCGTGACCTGTGGAGGCTGCCATGGTAGCTGCTCACTTTGCTGTGGACACTCCCTGCTTTGCTTCTTTGGTCATCCACCATGGCCAGCTGAGTTGAAGAAGCATGTGTGGATGTCCCTTGAGTGGAAGTTCCTCTTGACTTTCTTATAATTGGAGTATTTGGGTCCCTCAGGAGTGACTGAGCAAAGTCAGGTTCCTGGAGCACCTGCCGGCTCTCATTCACTATCCTAGACAATACAACAGGAGTTTAAGATACAAACTAACATCCCTCCCATAGACCAGCAATCAATACTGCTACCAGTTGACACTAGTCTTGAAGTTAACTGTTCCCCAAACCAAGTCTTTTGTACCAATTTGAGGTAACATTTTCAGCAGAGGATAGAATATAACAAAATGATGCCAGTAATCCTAGCATCTGGGATGCTGAGATAGAAGGATCAGGAGTTCAAGGTCATCTTCACACAGCTGAAACAGCAATTCTGTGAGCACACAGTCTCAGCAAGTCACCATCCTGGTCTTTCCTTTGTTTTATCTATGAAAAGTACGCTGCTAAGTCCATTGTTTCTAAAAGGCCCTTTCAGCTAAAGACACTTGTAATCCTTTAGGCCCCAAAACATTTTCAAAAATAATTATAAGATAGAAAAAAAGTCTTTTTTTTTTTTGTGCTTTGTGGAAGTAATAAGAGCCTCATGATAACTGGGTAAAATTTTAACTTGTAAGAGCATTTTTAAGACTCCATTTTGATTCTGGGTTCTGTGGCAGAAACAGTTGCCTAGTACTAGAACAGTCACGAGTGGTCAACCTTAAAACAAATTAATATAAAAAATTAAATTAAGCAAATATTCAAGGAAGTCCTAAACGATTTAAAGGGACAAATTACAAAGATAAAAGTTTTTAAAAGTGGCCAAGCAGTGGTTGCATATGCCTTTAATCCCAGTGTTCAGGAGGTAGAGGCAGGCTGATCTGTGAGCTGGAGGGCAGCCTGGTCTACAGAGTGAGTTCCAGGACAGCCAGGGATACACAGAGAAACCTTGTCTCAAAAAACAAAAAACAAAAACCCAAAAAACCCCCCAAAAACCATAATAAGGTTTTTTAAATGCTATGAAAGAAAGGGTGGAGAGTACATAGAAGTGCATGATGTTGAACAAAGCAAGACTTGAATTAACAAAAAATCAAATTAAATCACTGCAATGTATCTGTGAGAATCAGCTACAGTTAAAATTAAATGGCTTGATTAAAAAAGCAATGCCAACATTTAAGGACTGGATCGTATACTGAAAAAGTATGTCTAAGTTCTCAAATTAGCAGCACTGCTGCCGTTCCTGTTGTTTTCAGTACTGGGTTGAAAGGCTAGAGACTGATATTTGAGGAGTACTTTACATAGATTCTTTAGTCCATTTAATGTTATTCTTGATATTTAAAAATATAACATAACACCAATAGATGAGGAGTAGGTTCTTACAGAGAGAAAACACGTCAACTCCAAAAGCAGCAAAATATTTAATGAAACACCAATAACCACTAGAAAGATCTTTTATTTATTTATTTGATTTTTTTTTTTTTGAAACAGGGTTTTTGTGTAGCCCTGCCTGGTTCCTGGAATTCACTCTGTAGACCAAGCTGACCTCAAACTCAGAGATCCACCTGCCTCTGCCTCCCAGATGCGGAGATTAAAGATGTGTGCCACCACTGCCTGGCTAACTACAAATACTTTCACTAAAACCAAGAATATAATACTATCTACTATGATCACTCTTAACTAATCTTTCAATAGCTTCAGACTACAATTAGATAAAAGAAGGAAAGCTAGTTTCAGGACAGTCAAGGCTATACAAAGAAATCTTGTCCCAAAATAAAACAAAGGAAAAAAAAAAAAACCAAACAACCAAACAACAAAAAACCAAGGTTATAAAATTTGAACATGCACTGAATTAGAATGGCGTGTTAGTCTATCTCTTCACAGGTCTGACAGACCTGGAAGAGCAATGGGAAACTCTGACAGAAGTTCCTCTTACACTGAACAGGGTGACATGGGAGACATTTACGCTACTCTTGGTTTTCTCATCTGAGAAAAGATGAGAATACACACCAGCCTTCACAGGAAGCCAGGAAGGCCAGGTAAATATGAAGAGAAATAGCATTCACTTGTTTCTAGTTTCAAGAAAATTATTCTTTGAATGCTCCACAATTCCAATCTAAAGGACTGGAATACTGAAGTGCTTGTGCGCTCTCTCTCTCTCTCTCTCTCTCTCTCTCTCACACACACACACACACACACACACACACACACCACACCACACACAGAGGAGCTGTTATTAATACTGTGAGAACTTATGAACTTACTCTTTTTTCCTACGCCCATGGAAAAAACTGGCCCATTCAAAGCATGTCTTTTTGCTTCCAACCCAAAAAATAGAGGGAATCCCAACTATGAGAGCCATGAGATACTTCATCAGAAAGAGAATCAGGTCTGGACGACTCATTTGAGTAACCTGCAGGGAGGGAAAGAAAATCATCTTAAATATGTGCATCCACTAAAGGCAATTATAGAAATTATAAGCATAAAAGACAACAGTGAAATTATGTTACAAATATAGTATCTTCATTTATAAATTTCTAAAAATAATTTTCTTGGATCCTCGAAAGAACAGCAAGTACTCTTAACTGAGCCATCTATCTAACCCTAAATCTTACACTCTTGACTAATTTTCTGTCTCCCTTTCAGTTTTTCAGAGATACACTAGACACTCACACGACTGTGAAACTGCCCATTCTCATCCTGTCAACTGTCACTTTGTATTCTGCTGGTAAGAGAGGACATGCTACTACCATTTGTCTTACTTTGCTAACACTTTTTCGCCTACCATTTTCTTTAACACCATCCATCAGTAGCTATTTTCTTACATCAACATGTTTTCAAGGATTCCCTAACCCCTCTTGATTTTTTTTTAAATGGTTTTTCAAGACAGGGTTTCTCTGTGTAGCCCTGGCTGTCCTGGAACTCACTCTGTAGACCAGGCTGGCCTCGAACTCAGAAATCCACCTGCCTCTGCCTCCCAAGTGCTGGGATTAAAGGTGTGCGCCACTAAGCCTGGCTAGCTGTGCCTTTTAAAAGCAATGTGTAGTTACATTACTAAAATGTAAAGACCCTCCAAACGTTTTATACCCAGGGCCTTAAGCAGTGTTCAACACATGCTTGATACTCAATAAACCATATGTATTTTTGACAGAGTTTTACTGCGTATCCCTGTAAGTATGCAGAACTCTATACTTAGACCAGGCTGGCCTCAAACCCACAGAGATCCACCTGCCTCTGGAGGGCTGGGATTAAGGGAGTGAGCCACCATACCTGGCTACTTATGCTTGGTTTTATTAGGAAGAAATGAATCAAACTGATTCAGTGCCACTATCCCCTTCACAAGACAGCGCTCCCGTCGTAGCTATCTATCTTCTGCATATTTTTTGAAGTATTCAGAGTAACGTTCACAAAAATATTTTATCATCATTAACTGTGCCCCAAACTGCCCAAAACTACACATTACTCCTTTTGGGTCCTTTCTAGATGACATAATGCCCTTTGGATGCCTTCTCGGGTACAGTTTGCCAAACTTTTGTCTAAAGGCAGCTCTTTCCTTACCCTTGAATGGACGAGCGAGTGGCACAGGGACTTAACTTTGTTAGCGTCCTAAAGTCCATTGTGTGCACTTCCCACTGCTGCTGGACAAGTCCCTCCCTTCTTCTAGAGACTTCTGGCCTCTGGTCGTCTTTAACTTTGCACTCAATACTCCTACCGTAGTTGACTTTTACTTATCACTAATATTCTGATTGTAGTTTCAAACAGGTTTTTTATTTTTGTTGTTTTTTTTTGAGACAGAGCTTCTCAGTGAAGCCCCGTCTGTCCTGAAACTCACTCTATAGCCCACACTGGCCTTGAACTCAGAGATCTACCTGTTTCTGCCTCCCAAGTGCTGGGATCAAAGTTGTGTGCCACCATGGCCTGGCTTTAACCACACTTTTAATTGTGCCAAGTTGGAAGCCATTCTTAGCCTTAGGCTATCACTTAGTCACTCTCACAGCCACCTCCCAAATGGAGGCTCTCAATTTTCCCTCATGTGCAACTGTATCGCTGCACAGTTCTGGAGACTTTTCTCTACTCTATACTCAGGGCAAACTCTTCAGAACCATCTCTTACTTCAATTATTAATTCTTTCTTCATCCATGTTGACTTTAGGCTTTACTGTCATCTGCTGATTAATCTCTGTAACTCTGTATTTCACTTCGATTATGCTTAATCAGTCTTGGTATTCAACTATCTATCCTGATTACTATCTTTTTCCTAAACATTGTTTTATTTATATTTTTAAGAATATTAAACATGCTTATTTTTAAGTAGCTAACAGGACCCCATTAAAATCAGCCTATCAGCATTTGTGTTACCTGGGAAGGACTCCATGTTTTGATGGTTAAGACTGTGGCCTGCTTTTCTAGGTTTCCAGCCCTCTGCCAGGGTCTTATTTAACACAGCAACACCTTAACCTCCTAAAATGAGGACATCTGCCTACTAACATCACTGCTCAGTAGGAGATGAACAGTCTTTAATAATATTTTCTACATAGCCCCTATTAAAATTTCTATACTCATCCCAAGAGTGCCTCCAAGTCTTGCCTTCTCTCTTACCCTCCTGTCATCCTTTCTTTGAGACAGGCATTCTACAATTTTACTTGACAAATCCGGAACAAGATCCTTTTTTTCCACACTAGTACTTCAGGTTCATGCAGAATCAGTCACCTTTGTTTGAAGTCTATCAATCAAAACCAAGTCAAAGACTATCTAATTCAAAGCAAAGGCTTTGGTGAGCACAAGAGGTATGCTTCACTGACTGCAGACAGGGTCTGGGGTAGACATTTCTGAACATTAGCAAACATAGGACCAAAGTGTCTAGAAAAGTCTGTAGAATGTAAATCATAGATGTACTGATGAAGAGCAGCTTTTCCTCTGAGCACAGTTTACAGTTTGTTGTTTTTTGAATTTTGGGGCTTTTTTTTTTTTAAGAATGACAGGTCACTGCCTGTTTTACTTAGGGTTTTATTGTTGTGGACAAACACCATGACCAAGGCAACTCTTATAAGGACACCATTTCATTGGGGCTGGTTTGCAGGTTCAGGGGTTCATTCCAGTATCATCAAGGCGGAGCATGGCAGCATCCAGGCAGGCGTGGGGCAGGTGAAGCTGAAAGTTCTATGTCTTCATCCAAAGGCGAACAGGAAAAGACTAGCTTCCAGGCAGTGATACACCTACTCCAAGGCAACACCTCCAGACAGTGCCACTCCCTGGCCCAAACATATTCAAATCACTACATTCTGCTCCCTGGCCCCCAGAGACTTGTTCAAACATGAGTCTATGGGGGCCATACCTACACATGGAATAATGCAAAATACATTTAGTCCAACTTCCAAAGCCTCCATAGTCTATATCAGTCTCAACAATGTCCAAAGTCCAAAGTTCAAAGTCTCTTCTGAGATTCATCTAATCACTTAACTGTAATCCCCAAAGGAAGACAGGAAACCAGCTGGGCAAACGTCAAATTCTGCATCTCCATGTCTGATGTCCAAGCAGTCTCCAGATCTCCAACTCCTTTTTCATTTTTGTTGACTGCAACAAACGTCTTTCTCCTGGGCTGGTTGCACTCCCTCTTGGCAGCTTTCCTTGGCTAGTATCCCATTGCTCTGGCATCTTTAATATCTTGGGGTAGTCAAGTGAACTTCAACTTTACAGCTCCTTGTTCCAATGTCTGGGATCTACCCATGATCTCCTGGACTCCTCCAAAGGGCTCAGGACACTTCTCCAGCTCTGCCCTCTGTAGCATTCTAGGCTCTGGTTGACCTACTCCACTGCTGCTGCTGTTCTTGGTGATCATCCCATGGTGCTGGCATCTCCAACACACTGGGGTCTTTTGCTGCACCTAGGCTTCACCAATAGCCTCTCATAGGTTTTCTTCATGGTGCTGAACCTCAGCTCCTTTGCATGACCCCTTCAGTCCTGGGCCTTCAGCTGCAATTCAGACTGTACCTTCACCAATGGTCTTCCATGGCCTTTCACCGTGCCAAGCCTCAGCTATTCTTCATAATACCTTCATGCCTTCAAAACCAGTACCACCTGGGTGACTCTTACACATTACCAAGTCCAACTGCAACAAGAGGTACAACCTTGGTATCTCTGTGATCTCAGAAAACACTTCCCAGAAGATTTTACCCCAGTGATGCTGGTCTCCTCCTAATCACCACTAATTCCTTAGCTCCTGCTACCTAGGATCAATTGTCCCAGGAGTCCCTTCTATTTTTTCACTCTAAAGCCAGTGCCACATGTTCAAAGCTTCTGAGTTCTCGGGGCTTTTGTTTTTTAGACAGAGAATTTGTCTGGCCTTGAATTCACAAAGATCTGCCTATGTTTGTCTCCAAAAAACTAGAATTAAAATCATGTGCCTGGGTCAATATTTTTTAATTTTTAAGTGTAAAATTTTTGCTTGTAAATTTAAAATTGACAAAGTATTTAATCAGAAAAACCTTTAAAATGTTCTAGAGAAATGCTAAAAATTCATAAAATAAAATGTACATTTGGTCACAGCACACATCAATATATGTTCTACAATAATTACATTGATGGATAGTCTGTAGTATATGGTTTATATCATAAAAAATTTAAAGATATAAAGTAGCAAAAAAATCAACTAGATGGAAAATAATAGTTTTGTAAATGAACCAATACCTGAAATTTACAGAATGCATTTATACACACACCAGATTTATACACATCTCCTTACATAATCTAGAATTCATTCTCTGATATGGTACAGTATTTTTATATCTGAGGATCTTATTCTGGTCCAGCCTGTCCAGCCTATTGTGTAGCCCAGACTGGCCTTTAACTTGCAGCCTTAGCCTTAGCTTCCCAGGTGTTCAGATTAAAGGCCTGAGCCATCAATCTCCCATTTTTACTTGTTTATTTGTCTGAAAAGTTTCTCTGTGTAGCCCTGGATGTCCCCAAACTCAGTGATTCACCTGCCTCTGCTGGGATTCAAAATGTGTGTCACCATGTCAGCTTCAACATACATTTTAAAGAACATCCACTTATTTTATGTGTACAGGTGTATGCCATTTGCATGCCTGGTTCCTACACAGACAGCAAGAGCTCTGAGCCATTTCTCTAGGCATCTGAGCTGTCTCTACAGACCCAGAACATATTTTTTTTCTTAAAATATTAAGGAACAAATGTATAATTCATAAAAAGTGATCCATAAGTAGTTACAACAATGCTTTATATATGTTCAAAGCTATGTTTCACAGAGCACAGCTGTCTCCTGTGTGAGGCTGGAGATGGCTCAGCATTTGAGAGCATTTGCTGACTACAGCTCCTTGTGCCTATGATGGGGAGTCTCATAAACACCGTATCTCCTGCTCCAGAGGATCTGAAACCCTCTCCTGGTCTTCTCAAGCACCCAAACATGTGGCAAATACTCATTCAGACATAAATAAAAATAAAGCTTAAAAAAGATACTCTGTAGTGAAAGAAAATATGGATACTGCAATCGCCTCTTGAAGGATTATATGTTAATCTGCGGAAGTTTCTGAAAAGCCTTGGGAGTAAGCAAGCTGTTTACCTCTTATTTTTTTTTGAGTCCTTAGCTGGTTAGGGCACATTCGAGGCGTTGTCCTATAGTCTATGAGCCTATTCATCTCAGAAGTTTTTTATTTTTCTGTTCTGAAACAATGTCTTTTCATATGGGTTGCCCTTGAACCAGCACACATTCATTCTCCTGCACTCTGACTCCACCACTTCGCTTCTGTTTTTAGAGACAAGGTTTCACTCTAAAGATCGAGTTAGTCTTGAACTTGTGGCAGTCTTCTTCCTCTACTTCTGGGGTGCATAGCACAGGGTGAGCTGCTACGTGTACTTGGTCGCCTGCCTCAACTTCCCAAGCACCAAGACTACAGATGTGCACCACCACACCCTGGCTGGAAACACTTTGCAGTAAAATGAGAGACTAAATTTTACATCTAATTTTGTTTTCTTCTCCATGATTTAAAAATCCATCAAACCAATTAACACACATGCAGTAACCAGGACAGTCGCCAGGACGGTCGGTATCTGGAGAGAGTTGGGAAGAGGAATCTCTACAGAGCAAGCTAAGAAATAGGCTTCAACAGCACTCGGGAGGCAGAGGCAGGCGGATTTCTGAGTTCGAGGCCAGCCTGGTCTACAAAGTGAGTGCCAGGACAGCCAGGGCTACACAGAGAAACCCTGTCTCGAAAAAACCAAAAAAAAAAAAAAAAAAAAAAAAAAGAAATAGGCTTCAAATCACATTTGTTTATAGTCAATGAATGTCAAATGAGAACTAATCAGAAAAAAAATTTTTTTTTAAGTGTAGAGAGGCAATTTAATTCTGTAATACAAAGAGGGGCTGGAGAGATGCCTCAGAAGTTAAGAGCACTGTTTTTCCAAAGGGCCTGGTTTGATTCCTAGCACCCACATGGTGAATTGCAACAATCTATATATAACTCCAGTTCTTGGGGATCAGATGCCCTTTTCTGGCCTCCCTGGGCACTAGGCATGCATGCAGACAGACATGCAGCAAAAACATTCATACACATAAGTAATAATAATAATAATGAAGAAATTCAAATAATAATACAAAGAAGTAGACAATGTGTAGTAACTTTAGAAAACAGAGCTGGGAAAGTTGTAAACAAGAAAGTACACTGGGAGAGAGGACATCAGAGATACACAGTTCCTAGAGTATTGTGACTGGCAAGTACTGGCCTGAGCAATGTGTCTTCAAAAAAAATCACTTAAAAGTTAAATGCCTTGAGCTTACAACTATAAGGGAATGATCATCTGAGGTTAAAATAAATGCTCTTAGATTTTGAATAAGCCCTTCATTTTATACTTATGGAATCAAAGCATAGAAATGCAAAATGATCCATCTTAAGGTTAAATATATTTTACCTTCAGTCATTCAAATTTTGAGTGTTATCATGTCCTACATACAGCAGATGAGTCAGAAAATTCTGTGTCCTTGTTCAATTTCCACTCTAGGGAGAGGCAGGGTAGACTGCTGCTACTACATAAGGAATGAGGAAATGGCAGGTGTCTAGGGGGCAGGAAAAACTAAAGCAAGGTCAGGGGCAAAGAGGAGAGGATCATTAGAGTATGAAATGAGAGACAGGGATTAGATGCGAGATCAGTGGTCAAGGTCTCTCCACAGACATACATAAATGCAAGTTGGGGATATATTTTGGAGCCTAAGCATTTCAAACAGAAACAATGATAATGATAATCTTAAGAAAAACAAAGTGGCTAGTAAAGCTAGAGCTGAGCATGTAAGGAGAATGGCAGGAGACACAGGCAGAGAAGGAGCAGGAACCAATGTGTCTGGTCCTGCAATGAGAATACAGATTTTATTCCAGAACAACCAGAATCCATTGAAGGGCTTTGTCCAAAGAGGCAACCACATTCATTTACGTTTCCTGTGAAAGGTAAGAGTGTATGCAGGAAGATGAGTCAGGAGGCCACTGTGAAAGCAGTGAAGAAGTGGAGGCTGTACAAAGCTGATGGGTTAAATGCAAAGTATGAGAGGAGACGGGGCTCAAAGATGGCTCCAACGTAAGAGTCTGAGCAACAAGGGAATGCAAATACCATTCAGTGGATGGGAGAAACTGGGGGTGAGATACAGGAAATCAGGTCTTAGGAGAAATATTAGGAGTTCTAAATTGAGCTAGGAATCATCACACAAATGGGCAATTTGGAGCTTATATACATGCCTAAAACATAGGGAGCTTAAGACTGTCCAGAAAGGAGGAGAGAAACAGAGCACTGGCAAGAAATCCTGTTTCCAAGTTCTTTCCTCTAGTGTTGTACGCTGTTTAGCACAGTCTCCTATGAATCAACACTGCTCACCCATCATAAATGCTTGAATTAAAGGGAAGGAGTACTAAAACAAAATCCGCAATACCCAAAGCAACCACCCACGTCTTCAGTCATATAAAGAACACAGGAAGAAAGGAAGGAGAGCAGAGATGAGCACTCAACAGTTTGTACCACAAGATTCCAGTTAAGTGCAAAAATTTCAGGGGTGACAAGTCAGCACCTGTGGATGACAAGTTTTAAAAGCAAGAGGTGACTCAGAAATATGTAGGAGTGTTGGAGCAGAAGTCCAAGACACAGAGGGAATGGTCAAGTGCATCTGTAAAAGCAAAGGACTTCCCTGCTACGACTGAGAAAGAGAGCTGGAGAGTGTGCTATCTGGTTATCCATCGCAGAGAGCATGGAAATGCTAAAGGTAGGACGTATATAAACACAACGCACAGGGCAAAGCCCAGCAAGTAAGTGTATTTACATAAAGGAACTATCTGTCCAGTTTTATTTAAAACAGCCTTATAATGAACCGAATCTTTTTTTAAATGTGAAAAATAAGTCAATCCTTAAATAGCAAAAGGGACAAATGAGAAGCACTTAATTGTTTTTTTTTTCTTTTATTAAATTTCCTGAAAATGTCAAGATCTTTCTCACGTTAAAAAATATCATCTGTCTTGGTTGTGTTCCTGTTGTGGTGGTAAAACAACCTTGGGACAGAGGGTTTATTTTAGTTAACAATTCCAAGTTACAGCCTAGCACTCCAGGGCGGGTCACAATAGCAGGACTTCGATGGGCGGCCACATCACACCCACAGGCAGGGCAGGGCAGGGCAGGGAAACCCTGACTGCATCCATGTCTGCTGCTCAGCTTCGCTCTCTCTACTTTCACAGTCTAGGCCCCAAACCCATGGTTACCCAGAGTCGACTGCGTCACAACACCAATCATCGCTTGTCATTAAGATAATTCCCACTAACATAGCTAAAGGCTGACAAGATCTAGATCACCCCTTGTTGAGACTCTCTTCCGGGTGGTTTCTGAAGAGACTGTATCAGGTTGACATTCAAAACAAACAATCACAGGACTCTAACAACTCAATTCATCGGCTGTATTTCTTTGCCCTGTCATCTAGGAAACCAAGGAGAATCCCAGACAAAGATAACACCAGCATCGACCTTGGCTAGCTATAAATAAACTCTATGTATTATCTTCTAAATACTGTCTCCACAATCACTCTAATTTTAGCCAATAGTACTTGGCTAAAATATAGTAAATGGCTTTATTTAAGCATCATATGAAAAACATTCACTTATATCTTGGTTTTCCTATTTAGATTCATAACCTAACAAAGCTCTGAGGTTCAAATTCTTTTGAAGTAAATGGCAAAAAATTACTCATACTAAGGAGGGAGGGCTTGAATAAAAAGGAAACTGTCTAAGGTATAATCACATTACTGGGTGGCCTACACTGTTGAGGCTTTGGCTTTGAATCAGGTCTTAGCTCTTTTGCCCTACCAAGAAAAAAATCTGTATTTTTCTAATGGAGGTACATACTGTGTTGAATTAGCTTTTATTTTTTAAAATAAGTTAATCACAAAACACTAACTTATATCAAGCCTATAATCATGTAAAGCCATGGAAAGTAAGCTGTTCCTCAGGGTTAGGTCAGAGGAGGCCTTTTATACAAGTAACATGGAGGAGGCCTTTTATATAAGTAACATGGAGGAGGCCTTTTATACAAGTAACATGAAGGAGGCCTTTTATACAAGTAACCTGGAGGAGGCCTTTTATACAAGTAACATGGAGGAGGGTGGACTCTTGTTTGTCATATTCTTGAGAGCTGAGGATAGGACCCAAGGCCTTCTGTATGTTCAGAAAATGCTCCACCACCGGGCCGCACCCATAGCCACCGGTTCTTGAGTAGAAGCTTCCAGTTACAACTTTTATACACGTCTTAATTACATCATGCTGCTTTATCAGCCTTTACTTTTATTACACTTTGAACAGTCAATTACTTGCCCTATTGACATAAAAGCCTCTTATAATGCTGTAGTAATTAAGATAACGTAGCACAGAGACATCAGGCCTTGGAACAGAGGGGCAGCAAGTTCTGCTGTGAATTCTTCATGTCTGACTAAGGAAGCAATACTGAGCGGTGCAGCAGGGATGAAGTCAGGAAACACTAACTGCTACCTGCACATCAGGCATGGCTTATAAACTGTAATTTGTCCTTTCAGGAGAGCAATAGCTTTAAATTAAAGCAGCACACAGCTGGGCAGGTAAAGAGCTGTTAGCAGCTCACTCTTTCATAGTTTTGTTTCTCCTCTTCTCTAAATCTTTATTCTCCCATCCTTGGACCATCAATTTACTTGTGTCACTGTGAAAAAATGTATTATAAAGTAGGATTTCAACCTCCAGATTTTCCTTCAATCACTGAAGGGAAGGAAATCAATATAAATTCACTTTTCAAACATTTTATAAATAAGCTTTGAATTTCTGAACAAGAGAATGTCATCTAAAAATAATTACTTCATACAAAGTAAGAGCAGCCAATGTGGCCAACTGTAATGAAATTCTACAATTTGGGTTCTAGTAACTTTATAATAACTGCTGTGTTACTATTCACTGTCAATCTTTAAGTAAATAAAAAGTGAAAACTCATGACTAAAGAACAACTCTGCATCTTACTGTTCATGTCCCCAACTTCTCAAGTAAGAGGTCAGCAGCAGAGACAAAGGAGAGCAGAACGTGCCAGCTGATTCAGAACGAAATGCTCAGCAGAGTGCATATTCTCAGACGTTATCCTGGTCTATGACCACCCGACAGATCTGTCATGCATACAGCAACATAGACTACACCCCACAGAAAACTACCAAAAGCCACATTTACTTAAGAGCTCAAAATGAGAACAAAAGCAATAAAGTTATCTCAATTCTATCATCCTTTGCCTTGCTGGCATTATGACATTATGAAGAAGTTATATTTGAATAAGCAAAGGGCAACAGCCTGAACTTTCATCCAATTTTACATGACCGGTGTTGACCATCAGTGATGTTGCTGTGTGTCTTACAGCAAAGAATGGCTAGAAAGTAGGAAAACAACACTGTCCACACAGATCACACAATAATAGATGCAGTAACAATGAAAAACTCTCCAGAGCTATCGCAATCTTGGTGAGCCTAAGGATGAGATCCCTCATGCATAGTGGAATGATCATGCTCACACAGGCAGAATGTAACTCCTCTCTTAGAATAAGAAAAGAACTACTGCTTTTCTTCCTAAAGCAAATCACACAAAAAGTAAATTATTTTGCAAGGTTTTGTCTTTTTCAAATGTAGACTAAAAGATAATCAGAAAGGAAGAATTAGTTTGTTTTTACAGAACAATAAACCAAACAAGAGCTCTCCCTTATCAAACACTGTCATAAATCCCTAACATCTTCCCCAGCCGTGTACACACTGGCAAGGATAGAGCAGGCTTACAAATTACATCTTACAACTTTCCCGACTGTGCACAGCTTCACGATTTACAACCAGCCAGCACTATCTTCCATGAGCCATAATGTGGGTGCTGGGAACTTAACCTGCGTCCTCCGTGGAACCATTGCTTAGCCCCTTAAATGCTGGGTTTGATTTTCAGGTAGACTTAATAAAGCTTTTGTCTGTAAATCTAAACTTTTAATTTCAGGATCTGACGTAAGATTTTCTTACTCAGAGACATTTTAATCTAGTTATAAAGACTAGAAAGATAAATACAATCTTAGTACACTTAACAAACTTTGTATTTTTTGCTACTATAGAAACTTTAAGCTAGGGCTGGCAAGATGGCTCAGAGGGTAAGAGCACTGACTGCTCTTCTGAAGGTCCTGAGTTCAAATCCCAGCAACCACATGGTGGCTCCCAACCATCTGTAATGAGATCTGACTCCTCCTTCTGGTGTGTCTGAAGACTTATTTATAATAATAAATAAATCTTGGGGCTGGAGCGAGCAGGGACAGAGAGAGCAGAGTTGACTGGAGCAAAGGGGGTTGACCGGAGAGAACAGAGGTCCTAAAATTCAATTTCCAACAACCACATGAAGGCTCACAACCATCTGTACAGCTACAGTGTACTCATCTACATAAAATAAATAAATCTTTAAAAACAAAACTACTTTACCCTTTTTTTTTAACTTTAAGGTGTTTTTACTAGGTGTTTGCAGGTCTGTTTGTTGTTATTCACATATTTTTTTTCTGGTGCATGTTAAAAAGTATTTTTTTGTGTGTTTTTGAGACAAGGTTTCTCTGTGTAGCCTTGGTTGTCCTACTCTATAGAACAGGCTGGCTTCCAACTCAGAGATCCACCTGCCTCTGCCTCCCAAGTGCTGGGATTAAAGGCGTGCACCACCACTGCCTGACCAAAGGGACTAAAGACAGGAAGAACTCACACATTATGCTGCTTTAGTTTTGGCGGTACCTAACTCACAGTTACTTCCCTCCACTGGGCTACGAGCTCCTTAAAGACAGTGGCTGTATCTTAATCACTCCTACCTTCCACAGCAACCATCAACATGCCAGAAGAGTAGCGATATAATAATTTTGAATTAGTGAACTTTATTTAAAGGTAAAAAATAAGTTGTAGTTTATAGTAAGGCAATTTTCAGATTCATTTGATTTTACGTGTGAGAAGAACTTTAGACATCTTGTAAGATTTCGGAGCTCAGGCTGGGATGTGTAGCTCATTTGGTAGAGCACTTGCCCAGCACGCAACATCTGGGTTTGAACCCCAGAAACATATAAACTGGGCGTGACAGCATGCATCTTAATATTAGCACTTGGGAGGCTAAGGATGATCATAAATTTAAGGTCATTCTCTACCACTTAGTATATTTGAGGCCAGTTTGGGCTACATTAGATATTGTCTCAAACAAACAAACAAGAAAATTAGAGCTAATGAAATGATAAACAAGTGACTGACCTAAAGACACAGCTTCTGAGTGATACAATCACAAGTAGGAAAATACCCTCCAAATACATCAGTGTTCTTGCATAGAAAAAGGCATAAAATATTACGACTGCAAGCTTTGAAATCAGGCAGTTCACATCTCAGTTCTATCACTTACTGTATGACTTTGGTTAAACTGTGTTTCACACTTAGTTTCTTTATTTTGTAAAATTATCCTTGGGCTCCATTGTCAGTCAGCCAACACCAGAGGTTGTCCTCTGGCCTTCACATGCATGAGCACAAACTGGAAAATACACATACCCTGCTCACATGTGTTCGTACATGTTGTGTTGTGGGTATGTACATACACACCCACAAACATACACACCCCCACACATACACCACACACACATCCCTTGGCAGCTACTACAATTATTAAGCTGTACTGCTGATATTACATTAGCATAAACTACCAAAATTTACTTCCTTTAATTGGTACAGTGAAACTTTCAAAGACTACTAGGAATAAATTTTACCAACATGCCTTACAGTGATATGTAAGTCAGTTTATTTATTTAGTTCAGTGACATAGCAATATTAAACTATACTAAATATCTTAGTTCCATTATCTATAAAATGATGACAAAGGATGCAGGTAGAGACTGCAGGTCTGACGACTTTCTTGAGAAGTACCACCTGCTCTTAGGAGTTGCTAACACAGTACTGAGGTTACATAGAACAATGCTTGATGCTGACTAGGGGCTGGCCAATCACAGCCTGTAGGTGAAGCCACTCTTGGGTAAGTAAAAGTTCCTTGCAACATTTGCCTCCTTGCTTATGACTGTCTTTGCAGACACCAAAAGCTAAGCGCTGGGCCACCAAAGCCCCCATATTTATTACACTTGACCCTTTATAGAAAGGCTGCAGTACCATTTTGTAGATCAAGATAACTACTTTGAAAAAAAAAAAACTGCCAAGCATCGCAGTACGTGCCTATTGCCCAAGCACTTGGGTGACAGAGACAGATCAGGAGTTTGAGGCTAGCCTTAGCTACACAGCAAGAGTGAGATCTAGCCTTGCTTCCTTCTTCATAACCCAAACAAAAAGAACAAAGTTTATCCACCAGGCTGAGCTCATAGCTTAAGCTGTTTTGTGCCATGGAGGCCATAACAGCAGCAGCTCTTTTTTTTTTTTTTTTTTTTTTAATATTTTTATTACATATTTTCCTCAATTACGTTTCCAATGCTATCCCAAAAGTCCCCCATAGCGCCCCCCCACAGCAGCAGCTCTTATCATCACTTTTCTTCTTTAACAGAAACTAAAACATTTTGAGAATAAATTTATTGAACTTAGAAGTTACAAGTAAGACAGCTTCCACCTTAAAGACTCGTAGATACCTCCATCAGAACATGAGAAGTACTATACATTTACAAGATGAATCCTTCACTGTCTTTCATGGTGTAAGAAGAGAACTCCCTTTAATCCCAGCACTCAGGAGGCAGAGGCAGGTGGATTTCTGAGTTCAAGACCAGCCTGGTCTACAAAGTGAGTTCCAGGACAGCCAGGGCTACACAGAGAAACTCTGTCTCAAAAAAAAAAAAGAAAAAAAAAGAGAGAGAGAGAGAACTCCTTTCCCTCACAGTCCTTTCCTAAGTATGGTTGAAGTTGCCTGGCAAAGGGAAAACTCCTATTAGAAAATGAAGCTAAAATCACAACAAATTAGATTTAATGTCATTCTATTTTTATATTTTTCAGAATCAAGACTAGATAAACAACAGATGGCTCGTCTTGTGTGTCTGGAAGGGTAAATGATATTTGTTGTTCTATAAAAATGTATCATTTTAGATTCTGCAAATGGTTCTAATGTGCCTGAAGTAAGCTGCTTGTACGATGGCAACATAGTTTCTATGACTGAAACAAAAGTACCAGTGTCAGACTCCCTAGGACATACAGCACTCCTTGGTTAGATGAATCAAAACCTTGAAAAAACATATGCTTTTGAAAATTAAAGTTTGGAAGAAAATCTGATGATTACAGCAGAGAACACAAGAAGAATTATATACTTATCCTAACAGTGAAATTATACTTTATAGAAGACACTCAGGTAAGAGATTAAAATTCATCTTGTTTAGTCTTCACAGCACTTAAAAGGTAACATATTATCTCCTTATATGAATAATGGCAAACAGTTGGTATGAATTCAATGTTTCATTTGTACCAGTTACACTAAAAAAAATCTATTCTAGGATTATCAACAACTTTTGAGAAATATACCTTTTATAAAATGCTTCAAATCTCTTAAGACACACTAACTAAATAAAAGGAATTCTTTAAGGAAAAAACAAACAAACAAAAAAATACCCAAGTACCTGGGAAATTATCAATATGACACCTGCTCCAGAAGTAAATGTCACTGCTTTAAAAGATATTTTTACAATTACTTTTACAATTATAGTGCATTTCTCAGAGAGGGCAGAGGAGTCAGATTTCCCTGAAGGGCAAGTGTGGGTGCTGGAAATTGAACTAAGGCCTTCCACAAGAACAGTGCACACTCTTAACAGCTAAGCCATGGCTCTAGCCCCTTCACTCTTTTCCAGCTGTAAAATAAGCATGACTGAGTAAATTTAGGTTTAAATATTCTTTTTTTTTTTTTTAATTTTTGGAGACAGTATGCCACGTATCTCAGCCCAGCCCTTGAACTCTCTATACAGTCAAGAATGACCTTGAACTTCTCATCTTCCTGCTTCTACTTTCAGAGTGCTGGGATTGCACGTACACACCACTAACAGTGGGTTTCCATGCTGTCAGGATGAAACCTAGGGCTTTGTGTTTCCCAGACACTCTACCAACTGAGACATATCCTTGGCCATAAATAATACGGTTTACAGTGTGACTGACTACATTTTAAAAAAAATAAATGAACATTCTTGAAAAAAAAAAAAACAGTTGGTACAAGTGTAGGCAGTGAAATTCCATTTTCAGGAAGAACATTCATTTCAAAGATTTTTAAACTAGCTTATATTTAGCTCATTTTATTCAAATTATAAGCTTATGTACATGTGATTTGCATTAAATTCAATTGGTATTTTAAACAATGTGATAAATTACCTCACAAACTGATCTTTTAGATATCAGAGGCCAACTTTACTATTTTTTTTAAGAAGCCAGATATCTTTTTTCTTACTTGCTGTGCTTTGTTTGTTATTTATGGTCTCACTATGTAGACTGGGCTGTCCATACACACTAGTGCTTGGATTACGGGTATGAGCTGTCCCACCTGGCTTGCAATGTCAGTATTTTTAATCAAACTCATTCAAATGCTATTTAGTCTTTCTACATTACCTGAGGCAGCTACCCCATTACTGCTTAAAACACTCTAAAAGCCATAAAGTACAACAAATGCTCTGGATTCCGCTTCTACCAGGTACTAGAGCAGTCACACAAAGGAAGTAGAACTGTGAGTGCCAGAAATTGTGGGGAGTAAGGGCACGATCACTGTTAAAGTTTAGCCTCAGATTGAGAAAACGAAAACATTTCTTTAAAAGAAAAAAAAGTGCTAGGGAGGGTTGCTAATTGTGAATGTTCTTGGAATGACACACTTAAAGATGCTTAAATGGGACTTGAGTGTAGCTCAATTGGTAGAGCATCTCTTGTCCCTTCACTCCTCTAGCAAGCACAAAGCCCTGAGTTCCATCCCTAACACTTATAAACTTGGTCCTTCTTGGCTACATAGTGAGCTTAAGGCAAACTTGGCCCACATAAAATACTGTCTTAAAAAGAGAAGAAGAAAGTAAAAGGGTGAGAGGATCATAGTATGTATTTTTACACTCACGTGTGGGCAGCCTGTAGTCACTGAAGTGTAGTATGAATAGGTCACTTTTGCTGGTTGTTCTCTTAGCTAATGTGACTGTGTAAGCCTCATAACTCCAAGTGCTTTAGAAAGAAGCCATATTACATACTTTATGAGGTTACTGTGCATACCAAATGTCATCATTGGCTTTTACCCACCACCAAGTCAATAGAGCTCGTGAATTCTTCACAGTACTTCACCATTTTAAATATATCAGGTTCAATTCATTTACTCAAGTGAGATAAAAAATTATGAAATCACAAAGGAATTCATTAGACTGCACTATTATTTGAAGAAAACAGTTAACATCAATATGGAAGAAAAATTAAATAACAGAAAAAAATTAAATGTATGCATACAAGTGTTCATAACCGTGAGATGTGAATGTACAAAAATATCCCCATGGAGTTTTAGAAAACATGGAACAGTCTTACAGTAATCCAGAATGGCTACTCTGGTCTCTGTTGATGAGGAGAATGGAGAATCTGGAAACATTTGGCTGAGGATAGGTTGAGGCTAGAGTCTGTATCAAAACCTCAGATGGGAAATAGCAGGTTTTAAAAACCACAAGTTGGCAAAGTGTTCAGTGGCCTACCAGTCTTACCTGACACTGGCAGAAAGGCTGGAAAGAGCTACAGAAAAGTCAGTGACCACTAAGAGATCCCTCAAACAAAACCAACCAACTGTGAAGATCACTGAGAAAATTGTTAAAGTACAAAGTTCTGTTCCTGCTTCTGATGACACCTACCCAGAAATAGAAAAATTCTTCCCTTGGAATCCTCTTGACTTGTGGGTTCAACCCCTTTGGGGGTCAAACAACCCTTTCACAGGGGTCACTAGTTAGATATCCTGCTCATCAGATTATGACCCGTAACTAGCAAAATTTCAGTTATGAAGTAGCAACTAAAATAATTTTATGGTTGCAGGTCACCACAACATGAGGAACTGTATTAAATCCTTGCAGTATTAGGACGGTAGAGAACCAGTACTCTAGACTTTTGGGTTTTGACCTGCCTGAGGAACACCAGATTGCACCCCTCCCTTCGGATGGCATACCTCTCATGACAGTAAGCAAGAGAGGGAGCCTGAGAAGCTGTAGAACCTGGACCCTGAGCCCTCGTCTATAAAGATGCCCTCTCCCCATGGGAATCAGTCTGCTGCAGCCTCCTGCCAGCTCTCCTTCCACCCTGGATATCGAATTGCTACCTGTTTGTTATGATGCAGATATTTAAGCTTCTTACTCCTTTATAGTTTGCATATGTTGTATTAATAAAACATTTATGAACCAAGCAGTGGTGTCACATGCCTTTAATCCCAGCACTCGAGGCAGAGGCAGAGGGGCAGAGAGGCAGAGAGGCAGAGAGATAGGCAGAGAGAGAGGCAGAGAGGCGCAGAGGCAGAGGCAGAGGCAGAGGCAGAGGCAGAGGCAGAGGCAGAGGCAGAGGAGGCAGAGGCAGAGGCAGAGGCAGAGGCAGAGGCAGAGGCAGAGGAGGCAGAGGAGGCAGAGGAGGCAGAGGAGGCAGAGGCAGAGGCAGAGGAGGCAGAGGAGGCAGAGGCAGAGGCAGAGGCAGAGGAGGCAGAGGAGGCAGAGGAGGCAGAGGCAGGCAGAGGAGGCAGAGGAGGCAGAGGCAGAGGCAGAGGCAGAGGCAGAGGCAGAGGCAGAGGCAGAGGCAGAGGCAGAGGCAGAGGCAGAGGCAGAGGCAGAGGCAGAGGCAGAGAGGCAGAGGCAGAGGCAGAGGCAGAGAGGCAGAGGCAGAGGCAGAGGCAGAGGCAGAGGCAGAGGCAGAGGCAGAGGCAGGCAGATTTCTCTGAGTTTGAGGCAGGCCTGATCTACAGAATGAGTTCCAGGACAGCCAGGGCTACATAGAGAACCCTGTCTTGAAAAAAACAAACAAAACAAAACAAAACAAAAAAAACCCAAGACCAAAAAAAAAAAACAAAACAAAATAACAAAAAGAGCAAAACAACAACAAAATTGTGTGTATAGAAAAAAAAGTTTTAGAAAATCTATCTGTGGAAAAAAAAAGATCAGATTTAACTTACATTAAAACTTAAAAACAAACAACAAAAAGATCCTAAACAAACAAAAATTCCAAATCACAAAAGCCCGAAGAGGCAACCCATGAAAGCAGTGTATAAAGGTAACAAACAGGCAAATCACAGGGGAGAGGCCACAGCCTGATAGGCACATAGACATCTCATCTCATCTCATCACTAATACAGGGATGCAAACACTGCAGCAAACCTTCCATGTCTGATACCCATAGAAGGGAGACACATGTCTGAATGTAAATTAAAATAGTAGAGGATTCAAAAGAATCCTACAATGCAACAACTGCAGACTTTGGTAAATAACCTGTAGAGACCAGGACAGTGTGTTACAAACGATGTGGGTTATGGATGAAGAGGAATATCATTTTAAAGAAATGGTAACAGAGGTGCTGGGGACATAGCTATGACGTTACCACAGTCAGTGCTCACAGATGATGAGTGACAGTTTCTCCTTTGCTTTGTGGTATAGTCTGTACTTTTATCTTTGTAAGAAATATTAGCTACTATCTTTAAAACTAATAATTTATAGGCTAGGGAAAATAATAATTGAACTTCTATTGATTTTCCTACCAGACTGGGTTACTAAAACGTCTTAATACAATCTTCAGACCTGAAAGTAAAAGAAAGAGGTAGCTGAGTCACATTAGCTGCTTCCCTATCTATATTACCTAGGATTCAATTATACGTCGTTGTAGGGCTAGTAAAGAAACCATGCTTGGCTGTAGGGCAGTCTCTTACGACATCAGGGCAGGGAAGTTGTCAATCTCAGCATCTACTGTCAGCAGTGACAGAGGCACAGCCCAGCACTGTAGCTATTTCTTTAAGATGGCCTTTCTTCTCCATCTCTGTATCCACATCCTTACTGCTATTATTCACTAATTTACAGAATATGCTCTCAAATAGTTCACTAATAGGAAGAAAAGATACAAGAACACCAAGCCCTTTAGTATGAGGTGTAAACGTTTTAAAAGTGTTTAGAGACCTGACAGATCTCATTAGATACAGAAAAGTTCCTTGACAAAATCCAAAACCTCTTCATGATAAAAGTCCTGGAGAGATTAGAGATACAGAGACATAATCAATATAGTAAAGGCAGTTTACAGTGAGCCCACAGGCATCATCAACTTAAATGGAGAGAAACTCCAAAGCAATTCCACTAAAGAAACAAGGGTGTACATTTTCTCCATATCTATTCAATAAAGTACTTCAATTTTTAGGTAAAGCAATAAGATAACTAAAGGAGATCAAGGCAATAGAAATTAAGAAGGAAGAAGTCAAGGTACTGTCATTTGCAGGTGATATTATAGTATATATTACTAAACCTAAAAATTCTACCAGGGAACTTGTATAGCTGATGAACACTTTCAGCAGCAAGATGGCCAGATACGAGATTAATTAAAATAAATAAATAAACAAACAAATAAATCAGTAGCCTTTTGATATACAAGTGACAAATGGACTGAGAAAGAAATCAGAGAAACAACATGCTTCATTATAGCCACAAATTATATAAAATATCTTGGGAGTAACTCTAAACAAGTAAAGGCAAGACATATTAAAAACTTCAAGTTGTTGAAGAAAGAACTTGAAGAAGAAGGTCTCAGAAGATGAAAAGATCGCCCATGCTCATGGATCGGTAGGATTAGAATAGTAAAAATGACCATCCTACCAAAAGAAATCTACAGATTCACTGCAATACCCATTAAAATTCCAATACAATTCTTTACAGACCTTGAGAAGACAAGTCTCAACTCTATATGAAAAAACAAAAAAACCTAGGATAGCTAAAATAATAGTATAGTAAAAATAAAATAAGAACAATAAAAGAAGTGGAAACAACCTAGATGTCCCATGACAGAAGAATGGATACAGAAAACATGGTTCATTTACACAATGGAATACTACTCAGCTATTAGGAACGAGGACATCCTGAGCTTTGCAGGCAAATGGATGGAACTAGAAAATATCCTGAGTGAGGTAACTCAGATTCAAAAGGACACTGTCAAAAACTCTGACCCAGAATTGTTCCTATCAGGAAGAACTGCAAGGACAAAAATGAAGAGACTGAGGGAAAGGAGGTCCAGTGACAGGCCCAACTTGGGATCCAGCTCAAGGGAAGGCTCCAAGGCCTGACACTATTACTGATGCTATAGTATGCTTACAGACAGAAGCATGGCTGTCCTATAAGAGGCCCAAAAAGCAACTGAGACAGGTGCAAATAGATACTTACATCCCAATGGACTGAAGTTGGGGACCCCTGTGGTTGAATTGGGGAAGGACTGGAAGAACTTGAGGAGAAGGGTGACCCCAAAGGAAGACCAGTTGTCTCAACTAACCTGGACACCCGAGGTCTCTCAGACACTGAGCCACCAACCAGGCAGCAAGCACTAGCTGGTCCGAGGCCACCAACACATATACAGCAGAGAACTGTCTCAGTGAGAGAAGAAACACCTAATCCTTGAGAGACTTGAGGCCCCAGGGAGTAGGGAGGCCTGGTGGGGTGAGGTAGGGTGGGGTCATCCTCTTGGAGACTGGGGGAGAGTTGGTGGGGGCAGAAGGGATGGGATGAAGAACTGTGGGAAGGTACACCAGGAGGGGGAATACCACTGGACTGTAAAAAAAGATTAAAGACAATTAAAAAGAAAAGAAAAACCAAACCAAAAAACAAACAAAAATGAGGTACAGGGCTGGAGAGATGGCTCAGTGGTTAAGAACACTGTTTGCTCTTCCAGAGGTCCTGAGTTCAATTTCCAGCAGCCACATAGTGACTCACAACCATCTGTAATGGGATCTGATGTCCCCTTCTGGTGTGTTTAAAGACAGCTACCATGTACTCATATACATAAATAATTCTTTTTTAAAAATGAGGTACAAATCTAAACGGAATTTTCAGTAGATGTATCTCAAATGGCTGGGAAACACTTAAAGAGATGTTCAATAAAAATGACTCTGAGATTCCATCTTACACCCGTCAGAATGGCTAAGATCAAAAACTCAAGTGACAGCGTCTGCTGCTGAGGATGAGGGACACAGGAAGCACTCCTCCATTACTGGTGGGAGTGCAAACTTGTCCAGCTACTATGGAAACCAGTTAATTCTTCAGAATCAATCTACCTCAAGACCCAGCTATACCAGCATTCCACTCTCGGACATACACCCGAAGGACACTCCCTTCTATCACAAGGGTACTTTTCAACTATGTTTATAGGAGCTTTATTTATAATAGCCAGAAACTAGAAATAATCTAGATGCCCCTAAACAGATAAATGGATAAAGAAAATATGGTGCATTTACACAATGGGGTATAACTCAGCTATTTTTTAAAAAAATGAAATTTGCAGGCAAATGATGGAACTAGAAAAATATCATCCTGAATGAAGTTAACTCAGACTCAGAAAGATAAATATGGCAAGTATTCACTTATATGTAGACATTGGCCATTAAGTAAATGACAACTAAGCTATAAATAATCCAAAGAGCAAAGAGGTTATATAACAAGGAGAGGTCTGGAGGGGACGCGTAAGTCTCCCTGGGAGGGGAAAATAGATTTTACAAGTGGACTTGAGGGGCCCGAGGATGAGATTGCTGTGGGTGAAGTGTGGTGGAAGATGGGGTGGAGGTGTGAGAATACTAGGAGGGACAGCTGGAATTGGGAGGCATTTGGAGGATGGTGTGGAAACCTAGTTCAGGGAAAATTTCCTGGAATCTATGAAAGGCAGTCCTAATGAGGGATATAGGGGCTCAGGTGGCCATCTCTTGTAGCCAGGCAAAGCTTCCAGTAGCGGGACAGGTTTGCATTCAACTGAGTTGGCCAAAGGGGTCCCTGAAAAACCCCAAACAACCCAGGTTGCTGTTGAGACATAGGATGACTCTCCACAAACTGACGGCAGGGCTCCATTTGCCAAGGATAACATGTACACAACTCACTGAACATGGATAAGCTGAGCTGGTGCCTACATGGAACTTTTACCCCTATGCTCTTGTCTCTGGTGAAGGAAAGTACTTTGCAGTACTGAAAGAGAAATGTGGACACCAACTCAGCCACAAAACTTGTGAGAGTAGCCAACCAATATCTAATTTGACTTAAAGCCCACTCCATGAGAAAGAATCCACACCCAAACACTGCTTAGATAGCCAAGAACCAAAGACTAGATAGCTCAGAGACAGAAGGTAAAACCAAACACCACTGGTCTGAAAAAAAATCAGTAAGATGATTTCTAATGATATTCAGCTATACTTATAGATCAGTGCCATATCCAGTCATCATCAGAGAGGCTTCCACTGGCGGTAGATAAGAACATATGCCGAGACCCACAGCCAGACATCATGCAGAGACAAAGTCTAAACTGGAGGTCTCCATCAAATCCCCCTCTCCACCTCCCACAAGTCCAGGCAATCCTACAAAAAAGGCGGGAAGATTGCAAGAGCCAGAGTGATAGAGGAAACAAGAACAAGGCCCTCTGAATCAATTAAGCAAGGTGCATATGAGCACACAGAGACTGAAGCAGCAAGCACAGGGCCTTCATTCGTCAATCAGGTTCTCTGCGTGGACACTATAGCCATTAGCTGGTATCTTCGTGTGATTCCTTAGTGTGAGAACAAGTGTGCCCACTCTTGGGACTCTTCCTCCTACTGGACTGTTGTGTCCAACTTCAACTTGATAAGTTTTACTTCATTTTATATTTTATTTTGTCATGTTTGATTGTTATTATCTCTTAGGGAGAGAAAACTATAATCAGGGTATATTGTATGAGAATAAATTCCAGTTTCAATAAAAGAAAAAAAAAGTTCTTGCTCTCAAAGAGTTCACTGTCTAGTAGGAAGAAAAGATACATGAACACGGCCCTTTAATCTCAGATGTAAGTACCTTTAATAGTATTTAGAGGTCTGAGAAATGCCAGGAGGTACAAATGGCTGGTACACTTAAAAGACAGGGAATAGATGTAATGGCAGAACACTCTCTTAAGAAAACTCCTTGTGAGGGGCTGAGAGACCGCTCAGCAATTAAAGCACTTATTGCTCTTGGAGAGGATCCAGGTTTGGTTTTAGCACCTACATGATGGCTCACAACCACCTATAACTCCAGTTCCAGTGGATCTAAAGCTCTTTTCTGAACTCCACTGGCACTAGGCACACATATGGTGCATATATGTATGTATATACTGGCAAAACATTCATACACATAAAATTAAATAAACAAAACTTTTAAAAATAAGGAAAAAAAACCTCCTTTTAAAAGGAAGCAGATCAGGTGCCATCTAGAGGATACAAGCTGTTTTCCTAGGACTACCAGCTGGTCGGTCACACATGAAGCATGGCAAGTCATTCAGTACTTCGAATATTCAAACAAAATCGACATGTATAAAGATTTAAATTATATACACAAACCAAATAAATGATTCTTAAACTTCTTTCTAGATCAAAAGTTCTGATTATGTGACTCTTCAAACTAAAAGGTACATCACAAAATATTCAGTATGCAAACAAGAAAAATAATGCCAAGAGAGTTTATGTAATTGAATTGTTATTTCTGTAAAACTGTTCAAGCAATTACTAATCTGACCACCAAGAAAATATCCACAGAAGACCCTTATCTCAGAGTTAAAACAGTTTTCTCCACTATAAAGCCTGACTTCCAAAGAATCAATACATCTGTGGTAATGGAAATAAGTTACTTTAAGTTCCTAGTATGGAAATGTAAATCATGTTTTAAAATGAAAGCCTATACAAATATGTGTGTTATATACTCACTATATTTATCAATTACTTCACTTTAAAATTTCAACGTGCATGCTTAATGTTCATGAAGAATTAGAAAGAAAACGGTAGGAAAGATCCCCTCCTTATAGTAACCCTCTTTTTATTCCCTCACATTCTGAGAACTGTAGCAAGGTTCCCTTACCTGGTACGGACATGGAATGTGATACTCTCTGCAGCGTTCCTGGATCCATGTTGTCTCCCAGATGCCGCGGTAAGCTTGCTCATAAAAGTAACATCCAATTACAACCAAGAGTGGCACAAGGTAGAGAATGCTGAAAACACCAATCCGAATCATGAACTTCACTAACTTATCTTGGTTTTCCTTTTCTAATGGGATCTCAATCCGAACTCTGTTTAGGGATATAATGCCGGCTAAAAGGAGAGAGACCCCAACTACCACATACAGGCAGAGGGGAGCGAGAACGAAATATCTTAACGCATCAACGTCGTAGAGGCCGACAAAACACACGCCACTAATATTGTCACCTTCAATTTTATTCATCGCTAAAAGGATGATAGTTAGAGTTCCGGGGATGCCCCAGGCACTGGCATGAAACAGCAATGCTTTCTTCTCAATAGCTTCACTGCCCCACTTTGGCACAGCTGCTAAAAACCATGTGATGGTAAGAATTACCCACCATACACTGCCAGCCATAGTGAAAAAATATAGTACCATAAAGAGCATGGTACAGGCCTTATTGTGAGATCCTTGTGTCACTGTAGAAGCCTTATACTGTGCAGGGCTAGATGCATTGCAGGCTACTCGGTCCTCCAGCAAAAACCCAATGAAGAAAATTAATGACACCATCATGTAGCAGACTGCATAAAATATGATAGGTCTTTCAGGGTAACGGAATCTTGTGACGTCAATTAGAAAGGTTAAAAAAGTAAACAACGTGGCAGAGAGGCAAATGATTGAAATCAGGCCTATGAAATAGCGAGCAAATGACAGTTCTTCTCTCCTGAAGTACATATTGGGACATGGTGGTGAACAATCTCGCACGTGCAGAAAGGAATAGCCAAGATCAGGATCAATTTTCAACTCTCGGGGACACCAAAAACCATAGTCCCTCTGCACTGCAACTGGGGCTCCTTCAGTTGGATCTCCAACTAAATTCAAATCCACAAGTCGGGGATATGGCTCATCACAATCCGGAAACCTAAAAATCAAAAGATGAGAACCATAGTTACTTCCAGGGAAATCTGCTGTTACTTACGATTTCAATTTCTAAATTTAGCACCTACGACCTCATCTATTCACTTAGGATAAATAGAAATAAAGAAAATGGCAATATCTGGGGAACTTCAAACATTTTAAATTGCATTAGTCTTAAAATTAAATTTGTTTTACTTTCAAAATCGGTACTCCATTAAAACAGTCAACCCAGTTATTAATGGTAAACAGCACATACACGGGATGTGTACTTAGTACAATCTTTGTAGTTTCCAAACGTGAAATATGTGTGCATGTGTATGTGCAAGTATATTGTACCAAAAGAATAACTAAAAGTTTAAATATAATATTTAAAAATCTCCCTTTAATGCTTCCTTAAATGTCCACGGTGCTGTGAGTTAGATCAGAAATAAACAACCTCACAGATGACTTTTAAATTTCATGCACACTCTCTACTTTCTATGGGGAGGCAAAGCTAGGTTTAGGATCTAGAGCTTCTATGAATGCTGTGCAAGCACTCAACCACGTAACTGACCCCCCAGCCCAGTCCCTGTTTATCTTCCTGGGTAACTAAAGGGCACTAAGGTCTTTAATGTCTCCTCACTTTTTCCTACCATCCTGACAACTTCTCATCAATACATTGTACCCTTAAATTCAGTTATTGCCAAACATGGATATGCATAAAATTAAGGATTTTTTAAAAAGAAAACTCTATGTACCTATCACCACAAATCTTATTTCAGAAAGCTACAATGTCCTCCTTAGGATTGCTTTCATTATATCCCATAGATTTTGGTGTGCTGTATTTTCATTTCCATTTGGCTCCAGGCATTAAAAAGATTTCCTTCTTGATTTCTTCAACAACCCACTCAACATTCTATAGTGTATTGTTTAATCTACATGAGCCTATGTATTTTGTAATTTCTCTAGGTGTTCATTTCTAGCTTTATTTAATTATAATCAGATAGTAACTATTTTAATTTTCTTATTTTGCTGATCCTTGTTTGTGAGATTCCAGGGAAAGTATACAAGAAAGCAAAATCTGAACCCTGTAAGGAACCTAACACAAGGGACACACAGGAAGAGCACGCAAGAAGGAAACAAGACCCACTGGTCTGATACAGTGAACACAGCAGCTCTGAGAGGATACTCTAAGGTTTAATTTAGATTCTAAATAAGATACAAGTTTAAATAAATGCCAGGAACTTAATTCTTAAATTTGTCTTAAATATCTCAATTTTAACATGCCTGAAATGTATTTCTTTTGTTTTCTTAGTTCTCTGCAAGTTCTCTGTTTGCTTTCATCACTCAATCCCTATATCCAATCAGCTATGAACTCTGCTGCTTTCAGATCTGCCTCACTCTTACTACCTCCCCTGGCTCTGTTCTTGGTTTTTAAATGTATTAATAACTATGTGCCAAATGGGCTCTCTGCATATACTTTTGCTCAGGTTGAATCTGTCTTCCATATTGCTCTCTCTTAGATTACTTAGGCTGAGTTACATGAATATATTTATCTAACAAGCATAAATTAAAAAAACTATGGAGCGTTTTCAGTGAGCTAGACTCTTGTAGATGATAAAGACAAACAATGAACAGTCCCTGCCCATATCGAGCTAAAATTCTATCAGCCAAGGTGCTGAAGGGACCAAGAGAATTTTTTTTTTAAAACCAGGACAAATAGTTACAAATAACGAAAAGAATAGCTATGGCTTGGCAAATAAATACACAGTGTATTAATGTACAAGAAATGGGTCAGAGCACTTCACTTGGAGATCTAAACAAGTACAGAGGATAGAATGAACTGAGATTATCAACAAAAATATTATTTCAAGTGATAGGTGACAAAGCTTACACTAAGTAATGGAAAAAGCAGAGTGTGGGGAAGAAACGGAGGATGTCCGTGAAGCCGAGGAATGAGTCGAATGGCCTGAATGCCCTCAAATCTCATGTGCTGAAATGTAATTCTCACTCTAGTGGTACTAGTTACGAGGGCAAAGTCCTCCTGGATCTGAGGAGTTTGCCTTCTTGCTTTCTAGCCCTTTTACTGTGTGAGGATACGGTATATGCCTCCTCTAGCTACTATCAGATCACAGTCAAAATTACTTTAAAGAAGAAATGAACAGTTTTTAATGAAAATTGTGAAGCAGCCTAAGTAATTATCAATAGGAGATAACTTTAGGATATTAACACAGTTAACTATCAAATACTAACTTTTAATAAGTAATTACAAAAATGAGCCAAACCTACATATAAACACACACACGCACACAGAGAAAGAGAGAGAAAAGGGAAAAACATGGGGCTGGAGAGATGGCTTATCAGTTAAGAGCACTGACTGCTCTTCCAGAGGTCCTGAGTTCAATTCCCAGCAACCACATGGTGGCTCACAACCATCTGTAATGGGATCTGATGCCCTCTTCTGGTGTGTCTGAAGAGAGTGATAGTATACTCATATATATAACACAAGTAAATTAATTTTTTTAAAAAGGGAGAAAATGTTTTACTCATGGCATATATGCATGTTTATATTTTATGTATAAAATCAAGTATGGAAGTAATTAATAATTAATTTACCATGATGTTCTTCTTACCTTGGGGAGAAAATAAGGGAATGTGAGCAAGACAAGGACCAACACAACATGTAACTGTACTACAGAGTCCCCCAACCCCATCCTACCCCACCCCACCCCAGGCAGGGATACTATGTATCCTATGCTGGTTTAAAACTCACAATCCTCCTGCCTCATCTTCCCAAATGCTGGGATCACAAACATATGCCACCAAGCTCAGCTTATATCTACATTATTTTCTTTCTCTGTTTTTTGTATGATTTATCTATTTTTATGTATATGAGTACACTGTCGCTGTCTTCAGACACACCAGAAGAGGACATCAGATCCCATTACAGATGGTTGTGAGCCACCATGTGGTTGCTAGGAATTGAACTCAGGACCTCTAGAAGAGCAGTCAGTGCTCTTAACGACTGAGCCATCTCTCCAGCCCCACTGTTTTATTTCTTAAAAGAAGATCTGAAGGCAAACACTACAACTATTTCAGACAATAAAAAGGTATGTTGTATAATCACTATATTATTACTAACAGTCATATGTTATTACTATTAACAATGCTCACTCTTACACACTACAGGAGCGTCTGCTGAACAAATCCTATAACAGCTCACAGTTATACAGATGAGATTTGAAAAGCACTCAACATTTTCTCAACTGGGTGTTAATGAGATAGAAAAAAATGAAAAAACAAAACAAAACCACAAAGCCAAAATAGCAGCCTTAGATATCAAAACATCTGTTTCAAATGCATTTAAGCTTCTAGTTATGAGTAATTATTTTCTTCTTTCTATTTGATAATTTTCCATGAATGGCATTACTTCTAAAACCAGAAAAGTTTTTTTTTGTTTGCTTTGTTTTTTGTTTTTTTCAAAACAGGGTTTCTCTGTATAGCCCTGGCTGTCCTGGAACTCACTTTGTAGACCAGGCTGGCCTCGAACTCAGAAATCCGCCTGCCTCTGCCTCCCGAATGCTGGGATTAAAGGCGTGCGCCACCACGCCCGGCTCAGAAAAGTATTTTAAAAGTAGAAAAAAACCATATAAACCAAAGGTTTTGTTTATGTAATTCTTAACCCTTATAAATTTCTTCACAGATGTATCTTTTTTCTTTCATTTTAATTCTTCCAAATTTCTACAAAAAAATTGAGATCATGAAACAGTGCTAAAATGTTTTGAGCACTGTTTTGCAATACAAATATTGCATATTGCAAACCAGTATTTGTATACACACTCATACATTAAAAAAATACCCTGCTCTTTAAAATAAGTTAAAGAGAAGACACACATTAGCATAAAAATATGACCCATACCTACTGCACTCCATATCTTCAGGCCACGGGACACCAAACATCTCCATGAGTTTTGAACACTCGCTATAGGCACGCTGACACAGCCTACGGCAGGGAAGTGTGACACGTCCATATTCCATACAAATAGGGGCATAGAGTGCACAAAGAAATGGCCGAAAATCCCGAGAACAATCCAGGTTCACCATAGGGTGGAAGGGCTAGGAAGCAATTAAAATTGAGTAATTAGATACAAAGCTTTAGACAAATTTGTTAATAACTTGTTTCTTTTTTATTCATTTTTAAAACTTCTCAAGAATATTAATATTTCTAAGATTATTTTAAAAATAAAATGTTCTCTGAGATATTTCTCAAGGGCTTATTTTGGTTAGATCCAAGGACTATCACAGAATTGATAAATCCTGGTATATATTTAAGCATTACAGACGATATTAATGAAGAAGCAGGCTAGAAGTTACTAATAATACAGCTTATTTAATATAGGAAAAAGAAAAGAAATTATACAAGATATGTGCTAAAGCTCAAGAATGATTGAAGTTTTATTATTTAGTGGTGTGACTATAAGGGTTTTAACTTTCTTTTATGTTTTTCAATTTCTATATTTTCTTCAATTAACAGCCATCAAAAAAAGAGTGAAGTAGTAGCAGAAAGTGGTTCTGGGAGGGCGGGAAGGGAGAAGACAGGTAGTTACAGTGTAAAGGGTTGGGGTGGGAAAGGCCTCTCAAAAGTTGCATCCAGAAATTGCACACAGTAAAGGATGTTCTGGTACAGAAAACAAATCTTACCTTTTGCTGACTGGTTTGCAGTTTTTAAAACATAAATAACTGAAACTTCTAAATAATCCTTTAAACTGAAATCAAATGTCGTAAATATAGCTAATGTTACAATTTGATACTATGTTGATGAAAAGAAAACTTGTGGTCCCAAATATAAAACTAGGCTAGGAGACCTACTGTAATCAGAGGAATAGATCAAACGTCTCCCCAAAAGTACATCTGTATTTCTGACTATTGAGAATTTTTCCAGTTGTTTTTAAAAGAAATTGAGCTACAGCTGATTGTGAACTGGTTATACTCTAACACTGGGCTTATCTACTGAACAAGAATTCATTTGTTTCAATGTATCAGGAAACCAAGAGTCAGTTAAATCAAGGCCAAAGAAACTACCTGTAAAGTATGCATAATTAACATATAACAATCAGCAATCACTTCTCAGTATGACAGAGTAGCTTCCATGAAGAACAACTTAAAAGCCAAGTTTTAAGGTATTACTTAAGCTGCTGGAGAAGCACTCATGAAAAAGAACCTAAGAACCATGAGCAGGGCCTGAGAAGGCAGCCATGTCTGCATGAAGGCACTGGCTGAATCTTTTAACTAAAAATTGTAAAATGACAAAAGAACTAAGATTATTCAGATATATGGAGATATAAATGGAGTGGCTTAAGCAACAGAACTTCACTGTCTGTCTGAGACAGTGCTCTCTGAAGCCACTGAGAACAACCTGTCCCAGAACTCTTCTGCAAGTTTTTTTCACGGTGGTGGCGATCACTTCACTCAGCACTCTCCCCATGGCTACCCATCATTTTCCCTGTAGGTGTGCCTTTCTCTATACACAAATGTCCCTTTTATCTGCGACAGACTAGTCAGATCACATTACATCAAGAGCCCTCATATACTAATTACATCTGGGTGGCCCTATTTTGAAGTCAAATCACACTGTGAGGCACTAGGTTTAGGACTCCAGCGTTTGATGTATTTCAGGGAGACACAAACTCTTAACATAATTGTTCATGGACTACAAGAGTTTATGTAAAGATGCCAATTCTTCCACAAATCATCTCTAAAATTTAATGAAATTTCTTTTATGTATGAGGTTTGATCCTAAGCCTACCAATAGTCACATACTCAAAAACTTAGCATGACTTTTAGTAGACAAAACCAAGCTTTTTCTAAAACTTATGACAAAATATGTTTTAAACAAAATGGTGCTTCAATTAATGAATATCCATAAGCCAAAAATTAGTCATGTCCTATATAAAAAATTACCTCAAAAATGTATCAATTTCAGGGTAAAACATAAAACAATGGAAAACATGCTAGAAAGACAATGACAGCCTGTACACACTCTCTTCCAAACCGACAAGTGAGTGCATGTGCATATAAAGACTGGCAAAGGCCAGAAAGTAAAAGGTGCCAGCCATGCAAGCCTGACACCCTGAGCTGGCTACCCAGAAGCACATAAAAAGCTAGCTACTGTGGCACACCACCAGGAATCCCAGCATCCCCACGGAGACATGGAGAGAGAGGCAGAGAACCACTGCAAGCTCGGGAGCCAGCTAGCCTGGATTACACAGCACAGAAGCAGATCAGCAAGAGACCCTGGCTCAACATGACAACAGGCAAGAACTCATTCTTTGAAAGTTATCCTCTGACTGCCATGCCTGTGCTATGGGACATATGTACCTGCACACACAGACACATTAAAACAAAACCGGAGCTGGGCAGTGATGGTGCACACCTTTAATCCTAGCACTTGGGAGGCAGAGGCAGGTGGATCTCTCATTTTGAGGCCAGCCTGGTCTACAGAGTTAGTTCCAGGACAGCCAGCACTGCATAGAGAAACCCTGTCTCAAAAAATCCAAAAGAACATAAAACAAAAAACTGGTGAAATAAATATGATAAGGTCTAAATATTGAGCCAGTATTAACTAAAAATATAACTATATAACAAGTTAAGACTAGAGGGAGAGAAGAAGGGAGGGAGAGGGAGACAGAGAAAGAAAATGCTAATATTATCTTTCAGAACTAGGACAAGGTGAAGAGGTCTTAGAAATGAAACTCAAAACATCCATAATGTGTTGGGGGAGAGGGGAAATTGGACTTCAATAAAATAGTAAATTCCTGAGTTGGAGAGATGCCTCAGCCTTTAAATGCTGGTAACACAACTAAAAAGACAATAGAAAATTCCTGTTCTAAAGGCTCTGCCTAAAAGATGAAAAGACAAACTTTCAACTAGGATACATTTTTGCAATCTTATACACTACAAAAGATTTTGGTTTGTTTTAGTTGGGTTATTTTTGAGACAGTATCTTGCCATACAGCCCAAGCTGGCCAGAACATAATCCTATCTCAGTTTACCAGGTGCTGGGATTACAGTTATAAGGGATTTGTATCTAGAATATATAAATAACTCAGGGATTAACAAGATGGCTGAGCTCATAAAGGCACTGGTAACCTGAACAAACCTGGTAACCTGAGTTAGAATCCCCAGAATCCACCCCTCATCAAGAACTCACTCCCATACATTGGTCTTTCATCTTCACAAATTGTGGCACTCCCTTCCACACACACACACATTAATAATAATAAAAAAAATGATAATAAGTAAAAGTTTAACCCAAGACTCCAAAATAAAATGTAAGGGACACAGAGGAGGAAAAGTAGCTGTAAGAGGTTGGGGTAGGTAACGGAATGCAGGAGCCATGAAAGTGAAAATGGGGGGGGGGGTAGAAGGTTATGGGGAAGGAAAGAGGAGTTCAGCAAAAACAATCAAACCTGCTACTTTATAGCTAACTGAAATGCCTTTAACAAAGAAGAAAATCTAACTGAAATTACCCATAAAGCTGAAACAGTTATTTCGACAAATAAAATGCACATGAACTAATACTACATATATACCTGCACTGCTCAAGACAAAAACAATGGTAATACCAAATGGTGGCAATAATGTGAGAAGAACAGATATACTAAATCCTATAGGTAGGGATGTAAAATGGTGCAACCACTATGGTTTCTTAAAACCCAAACATATTTACCATCCAACACTGCAATCACATTCTTGATCATTTATCCCAAAGAAATGAAAAATTATGTCTACAGAAAAAATTGTCACAAATGTTTATGCCAAGTTTTATTTGTAATAGCAAAGACCTGGAAAAATGCATACATCTTTCAATGTTAACTAGATATCAAAATTTTATAAAATAGTAAGATAAGAACAGAAAATAGAGAAGAAACATATGTAATCTCTGTGTCCCATTCTTGCAAATTCCTAACTTCCTAAAAGACTACAATTATTTAAAAATTAAAGGCAAAGTTAACAGCACCTGGGAGGCAGAGGCATGCAGATCTCCATGAGTTCAAGGCCAGACTGATCTATAACAAGGTACAAGTCAGCCAGAACTACAGTATGACTGTCACAAAAAAAAAAAAAAAAAAAAAAGAATTACATTCATATGATGATGTATGTATATATGTGACAAACATGCACATATATGTGTGGTAACATGCAAACTGTAAACTGCCAGATGATGAGGTATCTTTGTTAATATGTTATCAAAATCTTCATCTGTGAGCACTATCCATCTTAAGTTATAAAACTTATTTTAATGACCATTTTGTGTGTTTGCACTGAACTATAAATACCCCAAGCTACATTTTGGCTGACAGTTATTAGCACAGTAGGGCTTAAAGTGCCTCAAACTGAATAATTTCATACAACAGACACAAAATGCTAACTTGTCCAAGGTCATACAACTATAAACACAAATCTAATAAGCATCAGGCGAACTTTGACATTTTTACACAGATCCCTTGAACTTACCCAATTTGTTTCACTTAACTTCTGCTTTAGTTTGCCCTTTTATAAAACGGTCTTAATACAAGTAGAACATAACTAATAAATAATACTTATAAATAAATAGGAAATAATTTCATGTATAGTAGGGCTATAGCAGGGTGACTTTGTTCCCTGTTCTCAACTGTCAAATGGGGAAACTCAAGTGGAGTTTTTCTCAAAATGTCAAACAAAGTAGGTAACCCCAAAATCATGATGATAGGAGACCGAAACCAGATATAAAAAGGTAGATACTGTGGGCTTGGACCAATGGCTCGGCAGGTAAGAGCACAAACTGCTTTGGCAGAGGACAGAGTTCATTTTCCCTCACCTACATCAGGCAGCTGCCAACCACCTGGAGAGCTGATAACCGTTTCTTGCCTCCATGGGCACTGTACTCATCTGCATAAACCCACACTCAGAAACACACATACCTATAACTAAAAATAACATCTAAAAAAGCAGATCTCATATGAGTCCATGCCTACACAACACTAGCACGTGCACCAATCCATAAGGACAGAGAACACATCGGTGAAAGCTGAAAGCATGAGCAGAGACCGTGGACGACGAAGGATATGAGAAGGCTTCTGATGTGACAGAAAAGTTCTATACTTTGATAATGGTAATACTGGAGCTGTTAAAAACTCATCAAAGGGAACACTTTACATAAGTGTAGTTTACTATATATGGTATAACCCAATAAAGCTATTATGAAAAACTAAGTAAATCCTCTTGGTCTTAACAATTTCTTATCACAGCAAAATAAAATTAAATGACGTGGTCTTGACACTTAGGTTGAGGACATCTCTCTCTCTATCTATCTATCTATATCTATAACATAAGGAACAGTACTCACAGTCTATGAAAGAGAAAGGAACATGGCTGATTGAATTCTAAATGATTCTTCCTGAGTGTTCCTCTAAGCAGTGATGTTTTTATTCCCTAAATCAAGACCTGAGTATAGGAAGTTTACAAACTGGAAAGTAACTTTCTAAAAACTAGATTTCTGATTTCTACAACAAAGGTGCACTGCATGGAACCTTGCATTCTTTGTTTAAATTCAAATCAACCAAGCCTTTGTGCTCCCATTCTTTCAACTCTCAAATTTCATTCGTTACCATAGCAACCTGCTAACTGACAAACCTTCAAGCATAGCCACAGTCCAAGATTAGCAAGGGTGTGAAAAGGGGACAGTGTCAAAGGCCAAGATCTGACTCAGGAGAATCAGAATTCCAACCTTTGTCACTGTACAAAGGGCCTGGTAACTATAGAAACTGTGCCACACTAGGTCTGGGAACAGCATGACTAAACTCACTAAATGTGAACCAATGTAGAACAGCCTTGAAAATCCAAAACTCCTATTCATAGCTACTTTAGATCCAGTTGGAATAAGAAGTTATTCCAAACAACTTATGAAAATATTTATATAAGTAAAATTATGAGACTCAAAATATCAAAGCAAAGCAAAACAAAACCCCAAGTCCAGTCTCCCTTTCTGGAACAATAAAGCTTCTGATGATGCCACGTGCAAACTTTTAAGAATTGTTTTCTGTCTACAAAATAAAACTAAGCCAAAAAGCTCGAGTTAAAAACAAAAACAAAAACAAAACCACCTTTAATTCAGTAACTGTTTTTCTTTTTCAAGCCTTAATTTTCAAAAATGTATCATGGTAGTCTACTCATTGATAATAGCTTGGGAAATTGAATAATCTATTTGGAAATTTGACATTATCACAGGAATCTCTTCACTTTCATACGTCAAAGTAGAGTTCTTAAAACAGTACATAAGACTCTTCTTTGGTTAGTAAACTTCTTTAACATTTCACTATTGTAGATAGTTCTGGATTATGACATACTTAAAAAATAATACTTTATAGGGCAAATCCTACTCTACTTAATAATCTGATTTAAAGCAAGAATTTCAAAAGATTCCTTTAATGTAATTTATCATAAGAAAACCAATTCAGAATTTCTAAAAGCTGTTATTTTTATTCCTAAAATCAGAAACAACTGTGAACAATACTCTGTGTGTATGTGTGTGTGTGTGTGTGTGTGTGTGTGTGTGTGTGTGTGTGTTTTAATTTAGAAGTTTCTTAATTCTGTTTGGTTTACCCTAGTCACAAAACTGGCTTCTAAAGCCGTATCTATTAGGGAAGGGGATGTAGGTCCATACACAAAGCCTTAGGTTTGCTATCCAGCACTGCAAAATTAAATACAGATAATAAAATGGGTCATTTCACTACACTGTTTGCTTAGAAAAAAATCTTCCCATAAACATTAACCTATAATCCTAGCACTCTGGAGGTAGAAGCAAGTAGATCTCTGAGTTTGAGGCCAGCCTGCTCTATAGATCTTGCTCTAGGTCAGCCAGAGAAACTCTTTCTCAAAAAAAAAAAAAAATTAACCTAAAAAAAAAAAAAAAAGTAAATATGGTGTATTCTAGCAGTTAAAAATATGAGCTTAAAGAAAAGAATTTTTCTTCCTTAAAAAGCCTATCCACAAATATGGATCGGTATTGTTTCATTGGGGTACATTCAAAATTTCAAAAGCTGTTATTTTTGTTCCCAAAACCAGAAATAACTGCAAATAATTCTCCACTATCTGTATGTACGAGTTTTCTGCTTTTTAATTTAGAAGGTTCTTATATTAGCCTGCCCTAGTTAGGGTTACTATTGCTGTGATCAAACACCATGGCCAAAGCAACTTGGGAAGGAAAGGGTTATTTGGCTTAAGCCTCCATCCACATCACTGTTCATTGGAGGAAGTCAGGACAGGAGCCCAAACAGGGCAGGAACCTGGACGCAGGACCTGAGATAGAGGCCATGGAGGAGTACTGCTTATTGGCTTATTTGCTATGGCTTGGTCAGCCTGCATTTTTATAGACCCTAGCACCACAGCCAGGGGTGGCACCATCCACAATGGGCTGGGCCTTCCCCCATCAATCACTAATTAAGAAAATGTTCTACAGGCACACCTGCGGGCCGGCATTTTCTCAGTCGAGGCTCTCTGCTCTCAGATGACTATAGCTTGCATCACGTTGACAGAACTAACCAGCACAGGATCACAGATGTTTTGGCTAAGCCACACACTCTGTGTACTTTTTTCTTCATCTTAAGAACAGGTCAAGAACAACAGGATTTGGACAAGCAGAGGTACACTTTAGCAGAAGCAAAACAAGATCTTAGGGAAAGGAAAGTTATGTTGCTTCAATCTTTTATTAGTTACATTATTTATAAAATGCAAACAATTACATTGAAAGCTTCCAATCACTTTCAACAACAACCAAAAAAAGACAAGACAGACAGACAAAGAGACAGAGCAGTATCACACTAGTGTTCATTGGCAGGTGGTAGCTTTGGAACTATGATCAAAATCACTATCCCACCAAACCCTTTTCAACCCCAGGAGAGCAAGATTTAGGTATAGCAATGAGACATAACTATCAATCCTAAGGAACTTACAGCTTAATTCAAACATTTACTTATTTGTAAATACGGTATGTGAGGCTCTGGGTTAAGTCCTAGGTATACAAAGGTAAGGACAAATTCCAGGAGTGGAACAAAAAATAAATATTGTAACAACAACAACAACAACAGCAGCAACAACAACAACAACAAAACCATACACACACACACACACACACCAGGAATAAACAAAGCACACTGCTAAGTATGGAGGTAAGGGCACAAACTTTGGTCTTCCTAGGTTCCACAAGGAAATCAAAATCAGACCCAAGCCAGGCCTTGAAAAAAAAAAAAAGTAAGATATCAACCAGATATTGGCAGAGCCTTCCAGCAAATGTGGTGTTTACCATGACTTGATATGTATGGTCAAGGAACTGCGAATGTGCTGAATGGCTTCTGAAGACCACTGAGACGAACTGTTAAAGTAAAAGCCATGTAGAAATGCCTATGATGCTTCAAATTGGATCCTCTGGGCAAGGATTGGCACTGCTACTTAAAAAAGTAATTTTCATATTTTGTTTGATCTTTGTAACCAATGTAATCTAACAATGGTTGTGTAAGACACTTTCCCAGCTACACTGATTATAAGTAAGGAAACTTGGGCTTGAATTACTGGACCTCCAAACTTCCTCTTCCCTCTTCATTACAGTGTAATTAATCTTTACTTAACTACTTCTGCATATGATGCAATTCCTGTCTCTGTAAAGGAAGTGCTAAAGACCAGGAGATGCTATTTACCAGCTACAGGAGTGGGTTAGTACTACTACTGAATACTGTGGCCTGAATCTGCATAGCCCCAGAGGCTCCCGTTTTGAACAGAAGGTTTAGGAGGTGGGGCTTACCTGATAGAAGCAGGTCTACTCGAGTGTCCATTTGAGGGTTAAGCTCACCTGCTGGCTCAAGTATTCTCTCTGCTTGTGGGTCCCCTGCAATGTGAGCAGTAGGACCACAAACGTCTACTATAAACTGAGCCACTCCGATACACCATCCCCCACAATGCAATGGAAGTTTGTAAACTTCGAGCCAAAATAAACCTTTATGTTTATTTATTCCTGTAGGTTTCTGTCAGTGACTTTCTAATACAGAGACAGAGAACAGAGTCTACTAATAAGGAGAAACAGTCTCTCATGCATTGCTACCTTGGACAAAAAAAAACAAAAAACAAAAAACAAAAAACTTACTGTACAACTTCTATCAAGAGTTTAAAACTATCAATGAGCTGGGCAGTGGTGGTGCATGCCTTTAATCCCAGCACTTGGGAGGCAGAGGCAGCCTCTGAGTTCAAGGCCAGCCTGGTCTACACAGTGAGTTCCAGGACAGTCAGGGCTACACAGAGAAACCCTGTCTTGAAAAACCAAAAAATAAATAAAGAAAAGAAAAGTGTGTGTCACCACCAACTGACTTGGTTTGGGGCTGGAGAGATGCCTCAGAGGTTAAGAGCACTGACTGCTCTTCCAAAGGTCCTGAGTTCAATTCCCAGCAATTACATGGTGGCTCATAGCCCTCTATAACGAGATCTGGTGCCCTCTTCTGGCTTGCAAGCACACATGCAGGCAGTGTATACATAATATATAAATTTTAAAAAAACTATCAATGAAAACATTTTCTTTGAATATCTGAATTTCATTTCAAAACTGTATCAGCCAAAGTATGAAAACACACGTGTGGCACTTTTAAGAGCAAAGGATAGAAAAAATCCCCAGTATCATCAGTAAGTATTGAGTGAAGAAATGGTAATTATCCAACCCAAAGTAGCTGTAAAAATCAAAGACATCATAGCCATTGGAGTAGTGCAGCTATTATAGTTTTTTTTTTTTTAAGAGTAAGAAGAAAGCCCCACCTGGGGATCCATCCCATAAGCAGTCACCAAACCCAGACACTATTACATATGCCAGCAAGATTTTGCTGAAAGGACCCTGATACAGCTGTCTTGTGTGAGGCTATATGCCAGTGCCTGGCAAATACAGAAGTGGATGCTCACAGTCATCTATTGGATGGAACACAGGGCCCCCAATGGAGGAGCCAGAGAAAGTACCCAAGGAGCTGAAGGGGTCTGCAACCCTATAGGAGGAACAACAATATGAACTAACCAGTACCCCCAGAGCTCATGTCTCTAGCTGCTTATGTAGCAGAAGATAGCCTAGTCAGTCATCATTGGGAGGGGAAGCCCTTGGTCTTGCAAAGATTATATGCCGCAGTACAGGAGAATGCCAGGGCCAGGAAGCAGGAGTGGGTGGGTTGGGGAGCAGGGCAGAGGGAGGGTATAGGGGAGTTTCACGATAGCATTTGAAGTGAAAATGAAGAAAGTATCTAATAAAAAATTGTTTGAAGAAGAAGAAGAGGAAGAGGAGGAGGAGGAGGAGGAGGAGGAGCAAGCACATGCTCACGAGCAAGAAGAGAAATTAGGAATCCTTGTGTTACCAGGCACCTGAAACTGCTGCCGCTGCAGAAAGCAGTTCAGCAGCTCCTCAAAACATTAAATGGTTTGATAAAACATTTTTCTAACAGTTTAAGACCCTGGTTCAGCCTCAGAGAGAAACTCTGTCTCAAAAAATCACCCCCAAACCCAAAACAACAACAACAACACAGTGCTGGTTTGATCCCCAGCACTAGGGAAACAGTGCCTGAAACTCACTATCAGTGGCAACCCCGCCCTGCTATGACAGCCATGAAATAAGCAACTTCTTCAGGGTTTCGTCAAATCTTTGAAGCCTTCTCTTAGAAACTACTTCCCACTTATGGACTCTTCCTAGGCTATCAAATTCAAAGAGGCAGACCTGATGAAAATAAACTATATGGGTGACTTGGGCATATTTGAGAAGGCAGAGAAAGCATATCATGCCATTATTCTGAATGTCCCATGAACCCTAGAGTAATGATGCAAGTCCATCCTTTACTGGCAACTCTGACAAGTTAGAGACAGGATCAGGACCAGAATTCAAATTTGTACACCATGCATTTTACAGCTACTCACAAATCTCCCATTTAATCCTCACAAGCATGTCTAAGTTTTTTCACTTTTGTTGCCTAAGTTATGAAAACAAGATGTAGGAATGATGGCAGTTTGTCCAAAGTCTTATACCTAAGCATGACAGAGTCTAAGTAGAACCTGAGTAGTACAGGCATCCTTATCATTTGTTTCCAAGGAAATCACAACTTGGCAGTGGTACTAGATGTGAGAGTGTTTCTAATTCAATCTTCAGCACCTAGCAAAGACTACTACAGCCATCTATCATGCAGGAGCCAACTTATGGCCATCAGATAATAGCCCTTTCTTATATCCTAGTCTGATGGCCAAGGACAAGTATTTCTCTTTATTAGTTAGACCTTTTATAGTCATAGGAAGAGCAGAAAATGTTTTGTTCAATCTCTACAGCATCATTAAGTATTTGGATAATTTAACATGCCTGTTATACTTTGAAATACTATGAATAATGATCTTTCTACAAATTTCACCAGATTTATATAAGATTTTGAAAATGAAGAATCCCAAATGTAGACTCTGAAACACTGTCACACTTATAAAAATATAAGGCATTATCCAAATTATATTACATGGTCATGCTAATATTAGAATATAGGTAGTCAGGGTGTGGTGGCATACGTTTTAATCCCAGGACTCAGGAGGCAAAGGCAGATCTCCATGCCAGCCAGCGCTATATAGTGAGACATTGTCTTACATAAATAAATAGCAAAAACCATCACTTAGAGAGTATTTAGTGTGTACTAAAAACTCTATAGGCATATTGTAATTTTGTACTATGAAATTTTGTATAACTATTACTAACCTTATTTTATTGGTTTTTTGTTTGTTTTTTTTGTTTTTCAAGACAGGGTTTCTCTGTATAGCCCTGGCTGTCCTGGAACTCACTCTGTAGACCAGGCTGGCCTCGAACTCAGAAATCCACCTGCCTCTGCGTCCCGAATGCTGGGATTAAAGGTGTGCGCCAGCACACCCGGCTTTTTTTGAGGCAGGGTTATATACAGCCCAGATTGGCCTCTACCTCATCCTATAGCAGACTCCTAATCCTCCTGCCTCCACCTTCCACATACTGGCTTATACCACCACCACCACCACCAGGCTACTGGTGTTACAAAAATCAAAGGAACTAGGTTAGCAAGGTTCACACAAATTGCCACAGTTCAAACACTAGGCTGCCTTGCTCCTAAGCCCATATTCTTCATCAGACTTTTACTGCCTCCCTATTTCTATCTAATAAATATATCTTTGTCCTCACATCTAAGACCATTACAGACACTTTTAAACCTAAGATCAACCATATCCATCAATAGGACATAGTTTCTGAAGCAAAATTAAGAAGTACCTGGAAAATAAGTACCTTCAAGTAAGGCAATAAATTTACACAGAATTCTAACCATCAGGAACAGAATTAGTGTAACAAAACCTTTCTCATTGCTTGAAAGTTACTCTTAAATTGATGTGAACTTAACATGACCAGGAAATCATCTTGGACGTTAAGGGGTGTGTATGTGTTGGGGGAGGAAGACTGTAAACCTAAAAAACAAAAGAATTCAGCCTTTAAACATTACATTATTCTAGGTGGTAGTAACATACATTGGGTAAGAAGAGGCAGGCTGAACTGAGTTCAAGGCTAGCCTGGTCTACAAACTGAGTTCCAGGACAGCCAGTGCTACACAAAGAAACCCTGTCTTAAAAAAAAACAAAACAAATTGCATTATATTCCATACTCAGCTACTGAACGCTATGTAATATTATGCTCTACCATCTTTATACAGTTATTTATTAGTTAAATAACAGAGATGTAATCTTTGAAGAGGTATCATCATCCATGTTTCTTTATAAAAACATGTCTAAAAATAAATTCAGGAGCAGAATCTCTTTAAACACAAATTCTTCAATCTATTTTAGTATGACCCGAAGTACATAAATTTTCATATGTGCAAGATAACGTTTAAAACAGCACTATTCCCCCATTGTTTCTCTCACACACACGAGGTGAGTCATGTTGGAAGCACAGGTGACTTTCTGCAGTGTCTTACCTCCATTGCTAAAGCTGCAGTCTGTTGGTCATAATGGTTCAGAAGATTAGGCATGAAGGTAGTATTGTAAGGCAAATCTTGGCACATCCTCAAGGTTATAGGTTCACAAGAAAACAAACTGTGCCCACCTATCTGCCCCAGAAACACAGTCAAGAGCCAAAGATAAAAGACAATCCAGCTCACAGCCATTCTTCCTGGATCAGAATGAAGCTCGGATGATCAGATCTACACAGGATGCGTTTTACATCAGTATAAGCCTGCAGGTCTCAGCTTGAAAGTACCCCTTATCTGTTAGGCTCCTCAGTTGAAAACTCCCTGTACTGTCAAAGAATTGTTAACCTGGTCTCACAAAGGGCATTTGTTTTTGGTTTCACAATATGGGAAGATGACATCATCTTGTATCTTCTCTTCATTTTATTACATTGGGCACATCTGGCCAGCATATCAACTCGATCAACCGCATTCCCAAATCACAGATTCCATCTTAGGAGGAGAGTGATTTCTTTCTTGTTGAAATATCTGAAAAATATTGAAAATGGGAAAGTTAATCACTTCTCAAAATACTGCAAACAACATTAAAATATCTGATAAGACATCATACTGATTTAAAATAGAAAATACAAGAGTATTCACAAAGTAACAGTTTTCTATATTATTGTAGGTGATATATATATGTATATATTCACACACACTAAAAATAGTCATTAAATAATACTTAATATTTATATATATTTAAATATTTGTTTATTTTATGTATATGAGTATACTGTAGCTGTCAGACACACTAGAAGAGGGCATCTGATCCCATTATAGATGGTTGTAAGCCACCATGGGGTTGCTGGGAATTGAACCCAGGACCTCTAGAAGAGCAGCCATTGCTCTTAACTGCTGAGCCATCTCTCCAGCCCTATAATTATATCTTTATATTCTTTTTGTTTGTTTGTTTGTTTGTTTTGTTTTTCGAGACAGGGTTTCTCTGTGTAGCCCTGGCTGTCCTGGAACTCACTTTGTAGACCAGGCTGGCCTTGAACTCAGAAATCTGACTGCCTATGCCTCCCGATTGCTGGGATTAAAGGCGTGCGCCACCATGCCCGGCATATTTTTATATTGTAAGTTACATATATAACCCACCATGCCTGGCATATTTTTATATTCTAAGTTACATATATAACACATGGCAGAGAATTCTGTCACAAGTTATAAATGATCCATTTCAAATGTCTTTTCCATTGTCCCAAACTGTGTTTAAATAATACTTGTTGTAAAATAGATTATGGAATTTCAAATTTATTTGACATGTTTTGGTTGTTGGCAGTACATTTTTTTATTAACTGACTTGATAGAAAGTAGCTGTAAAAGGTCTGGAATAAGATTAAAGCTTATAAAAAAAAGATTAAAGCTTATTAATGCTACATTGTGAATACTGTCACTTAACCCATATTTTTCTTTCCTGAAAATTATTTACACATCACTTCTTGAACATGAGAATCTACAAGTAAATTATGAGATAATGTATCGAAAAAAGTAGCATTCTGCATTAGGTGTTGGGGTACTGAATTGCAGTTGAAAAGGCCACCTCTATCAACCAATACTGAACTAACGAATAGAAGGTTCCAAAAGTATTACCAGCCAGTTTTACCAATGCTGCATCATTTTAGATAACACAAAAATGTAATGCCATATTTATTCTCCTGGAATCTCAAACACATGACCAACAAATAAATGGTCACCACAAGGCCTAGTTATGTAGACAAGCCAGAGTAGGGCTAGGAATGATTCCAAGTTAGTGGTAACTTCCTCTAAAATAAATAAAAAAAAATTTAAAAAAAATAAAATAAAGAGAGAGACACTGCCTAAGGACCACCACCTAAGGAATTACTCCTAAAGATGGTCCTAGTTACAAATGTCCTGTAAGTCAGGTCTTGTGAAATGCTATGCTAAAATAGAACAAGTAAAAGAAAAGTACATTTATATATAATAACCTACAAGAAATTAAGAGGTAAATGGATATAAAAATAACTAATAGGGCTAAAGAGATAGATAGCTAAGGGCTTAAGAGCCCTTGTTGCTCTTGCAGAGGATTCAGGTTTGGTTTCCAGCACCCACATGGTAGTTCACAACTATCCATAACCCCAGTTCCCGGGAATTCAATGCCCTCTTCTGAGGGCCCCAGATATGCACATGGTGCATAGACATCATGCAGGCAATTTCATACATATAGAACATATAGTTAAAAAAGAACACTAGAAAAAGTATCAAAGAACAAAAGAAATGCATACATGGTCAATAAATGCATGAAGTGATGTTTAACTTCACTAGTAAAAAACTTCAAATAAAAAGGGCAAACAGAATTCTTCTGCTAATCCAATATACAAAATATACTTCAACAATGACAGAATGAAGTATAACATGGATTGTAGGGAAGAAATTATATTCAGCATTTCAAAATACTTGAGATAAGAATCTAAACTAGTTGATGCTTTTTTTTAAAAATGACTACTTATCGGGCTAGAGAGATGGCTCAGTGGTTAAAAAAAAAACAAAAACAAAAACAAAAACAACAACAACAACAAAAAAAAAACCACGTAATGTTCATCCAGAGAACCTCTGTCCAATTCCTGAGCTGCAGGTGGCTCACAAACATCTGTAACTCCAGGGGATTCAATACCCTCTTCTGGCCTCTTCAGGGACTGCAGGCACATGGTAACTAATTTTTAATGACTTTCTATACCAAAAGATTTCAAATGGGCACAACTTGATCCAGCAAACCTATTCATAATTTATTCCTGAAGGATACAAGTGCATGTGGTATACAACTGAAATATTAGCATAAGTAATTTATAATAAAAAAAAACCCTGAAATTAACCAAAAAAATTACCAATAGTAGTTTAGCTAAGGTGGTACAACACATGATGGACTATTCTATAGATACTAAAAAGACGAACATGACTAAGAGCACACCACAGTGGTCCTGTGTACTCAACACCACAAAGACCTGTGTTCAATCCCTGACACTGCTCCTTCCTTCCAAAAGATGCACATGGATTGTATTTATTAACATAACAACAAATGATAAGCAAAAAAAAGCAGGATTGGAAAAGTGCTCAGTAGGTAAAGCACTGTGGTGTTAAGCGTGAAGCACTGAGTTCAATTTCCAGAACCTAGATAAAGCCGGATACAATAACACACATCCGTAATCCCAGCACGCGACAGGAGAGGGGAGCGCATACAGGAGAATCCCCGGAGGCCGGAGAGCCGACCAGCCTGGCATATACAGCAGTAAGCAGAAGACTGTTCCAGTCTTCTGATGGAAGGCAAACACTGGTATCCAAAGGTGTCTTAACTGCCATGCATGTGCCATTCATGAGTACTCTTACATTTACACACTTAAATACACACCACACACACAAATGCACACTTGTTTCTTTAAGATAAGATCTCACTATTTGACCCTAGCTAGACTTGAACTCACAGAGATCCACCTGCCTGTGCTTCCCAAGGACTGGGATTATAAGTCACCACATACAACCCAATACAAAGATGTTTCTTAAGGGAGTTAAGAAACAGTATGCATCTATAACTAACTTCTGTCAGAAAAGCATATATGCAAAAACCCCAGCTATTTCAGCCTGATGTCATGGAACATGCCCATAATCCCAGAACTCAGCAGAAGGATGACAAATGGAGAATAGTTTGGGCTACAAATTATGACCATCTTTAAAAGAGGAAGGGCATTTCAATTATTTAAAAATAATATAAGTGCCTTATGGAATTTTATGAAAGACCTGACTTTATATTACTTTGTGTATAGAGGATGTAACTTCAAATCTACAAATGTGTGCTCAGTGGAGGACAAGAATAAATGCTAGTTGAACAGTTTATGGGCTGGTAATTAAAGCAACAAGCCAAGGGATATGCTACATATATCACTGCAGGTAGTAAAAAAATCAGAGGAGTGATAATTTAGTACAACGCAAATAGATTTTTCAGGCCAGCCAGCCAGTTCATCAGGTAAATGCACTTGCCACTGGACCTGGCTGACAGGAGTCCAAGCCTCAGAAGCCTCAGGGCAGAGAGGAAGGAGTGCCTCACCAAAGTTATCCTCTGACCTCCTCACACATCACACACGTGTTGTCTCACACACACACACACACACAAAAACACCAAACAAAATGACTATTTTGTTGGTGGTGATGATGTCTGATTTTTCCAGACAGTGTTTCTCTGTGTAACAACAGCCTTGGCTGTCCTGGAACTTGCTTTGTAGATCAGGCTGGCCTCAAATTCTCAGAGATCCTCCTGCTTCTGCCTCCTGAGTGCTGGGATTAAAGGCAGGCACACAACACCTGGCAAAACTTGACTTTTTTAACACTGAAAAATTCAGGTTACCTATCAGCCCAAAAATGGTGTGTGTGCTTTAAAGCATCCTGCACACACTCCACATCGCATTTGAACAGTGAATTACCTATACACACGTGCATTTGGAGGTAAGGTGTAGGCTCAGGTGTCTTTCTCAGAAGCATCCACATTGTTTTGCTGAGATGACCAAGTCACTTACCAAGGGCCAGCTAGGCTGTCTGGTGAGCCAGTCTCAACAATCCACCTGTCTCTGAAGATGGAATCAGACACATGCACCTTCTACACAGGGCATCTTTTTTATGTATGTACCATGGATCAGGCTCATTTGTGTATTTAGTGAGTAACCATCTCTAGAGTCCCTGAAACATCTGGTTCTAATCAGAATCAGGAGAAGGTGCCATTTTTTCCTCAAGGTAGGCTCATCCATGGAAAAGCTCTAAACTAAACATGAGTGAAATGTTGAAAGGCTGTCTTCTCAGGCTGGCTAACAAAGCCAGATCCAAACAACTCAGGTGGAAAAGCAAGAAACAGGTAATTCTGACTCGAAAAGATAAAATATAGCAACCCATTAAATAAAATAAAGGTTAAAGTTGTTGGAGGCAATATTTTGATTATTATACTTTTTTTTTTCTTTTTTGGCAAGAATCTGTAGGATTCCAACAGAATAAAGAAGCCCACTGAGCTAACAGAAGATGTAGGCAGTTCTGGGCACCAGAGTCCAAGCAAAAATGAATGCTATGACAGTTCATGCACTATGAGTTAAGAGGCACTTTCACCTCTCCACAGCACAATATCAAATATTTGGAAAATCGATTGTTAGTGCTTGGTAACATTCTTGATTGGGGCTAGAGACATAGCTTGATGTTAAAGTGCTTTCCTAGTGTGTGTGAAGCCATGGTTTGAGTTCCTATACTAGGTGGGGCATGGGAAATACTAGAAATGTATGTGTTTTTAGTTTTATGAATGTAGATCATCGGGAATCTCGTATTTTCCAATTATTGCCCATTTTGATGAGAAAAAGTAAAGTTCTTTAAAATTAATGAACTGATCACATGATCTGAAGGACAGCAAGAAAAAGATGAATGAAATGTTGAAGGGCTGTCTTCCCAGCCTGGCAAACAAAGCCAGAACCAAACAACTCAGGTGGAAAAGCAAGCAGATACCAGATGCAACCACGTAAAATGTGTGCACAAGGGGCACACACTTTTCAAGAAAAATGGCAACAAAAGACTATGCTCACAAATGCTTCTGCATCACTTTCTCCACAGACAGGGCCCATCTCACTATTCTTAGTTTACATTTAACTTTGACACCCTGTAAATACAGGCAGTTCAGAAATTTCATCTGTAAGTTGTAATGCTAGATACACTAGCTACAGCATGGAAAGCCAGGATGTTCCCATCTTTCAGACACATTTTTCAAGAATGCATTGCGAAGGATTAGCAATGGATTGCTTTAAGTCAGTCCCTCTGAAGGAAACCTTTTCCTACTACCTCCTCCAGTATCACTTCCCTTTTCCTAAAGCCTACTCAGAATTTGGCCTGTTATTTTCCATTTGTTTATGGGGGGAGGGGTATATGTGTGTCCTGCACGTGCCAGGTGCCAGGTGTCTTCCTCTAGTGCCTTACACCTTTTTTTTTTTTTTTTTTTTTTTTTGAGACAAGGTTTTTCACTGAAACCGGGGCTTGCCAACTGGCTAGATTAGAAGAGCTTCAAGCCCCCAGGATCTTTTTGTTTCCATTCTGGCCAACACTGGGTTACAAGCACCCACTGCCCCTCAGGGCTTTTTACATGACTATGGAGGTCCTCATTCACACACAGCAAACGCGTTATCAATGAAGCCACCTCCTCAGACCTCTATATCATACAGTTAAAGAAAAAAAATTCATCCTCACAAAACTGCCTCTTAGCTATTGCCAAAAAAGAAAGTTCATATAACATCATATTGAATTCATAGAATCTATATTTGTATTAATATCAGAGTAACTCTTTTCTAATCTCTTTTTTTTTTTTTTGCCTGAAGCAAGGAGTCAGCCACCATGTCTTACAGCTAAGGTTATCACCTGACTCCTGAGCCTCCTGCCTCTCTCTCAAGTGCTACAATTACAGGGATGTGCCTTAGTGCCCATCATCTTTCTAACTTTTAAATTTCATTTTGCCATCTACTAATTACAATCCTCTCATTTCTCAGTGTGCTGAAAGGTATTGCTTAAAGAAACAGTACTTTTCGATTCAGAATTTAAAGCAAATGGTAGGCACCAAATTTCAAACTAATAAGCTCTGAAACTAAGACAAGCAAACAATCTTTCAAAGTTAACCTGTAAATAAAACTCAAATTCAAAGACAGACTCTGTACGCGTGGTTGGTTTTGTTTGCAGTACTAGGGACTGGACGCAGTCTTGTGGGTGCCAGGTAAGCAGGGTCTACCATCTTGGGCTGTATCCCGAGTCCTAAAGTTGAATAGAGGCTGGCAAAAAGGATAAAATAAATAGAGGTGGTCCGAGAACTCTGAGCTTTTGTGAGGAAATAGCAAGTCCTCGTGTTTTCCCCTTAGCGAAACCACATGCTTTGTGTGCTTTCAGTGAAGTACTGTTTTGGTGAGACATAATGAGGGGGAGACTGGAATGTGTTAAGCTCACTCCCTGAGTTATAGTCTTCAAAAGCTTCATTTATAGTGCATTCCCTGGATGCACTGAAGCTAGTGGTTCCCAGAATGATAAACTAGAAATTGGAGAGGGAGACCATTTCTGAAACAGCAGCTAAAAGTCTCTGCGAGCCAATGAAGAGTTGCTATTCCCAGCCTTACAAGTACCACCACTGAACACTCCTTTTTTTCCTCAGAACCTTACTGTATCTCTCTGCACAGGTCTCTACTGAATGAAGATAATGATGTGCTAAGAACTGCTACCTACCACCTGCCTCCTAAGAACAATCAATATACCAAGATGCTCAGAAGGCTTTGGGTTTTTTTGGTTTTTGGTTTTTTTTCTTTGAGAAAAGGTTTCTCTATGTAGTCCTGGGTGTCCTGGAACTGGCTATGTAAACCAAGCCAGCCTTGAACTCACAGAGATCCTCCTTTAAGTGATGGAATAAAAGGTGTGTGCCACCACACCTGATTTCATGCTCAGAAGTTTTACATACAAAATCATTATAGAGTGTTAGTAACAAACTAATATAAAACATAAGTTGGGTAGATTCCCAGCTCCCAGAGGTCAAGCAGGGAAACACTCTTTTGTAAGCAGAACCCCCCTCCTCTCTTCTTCCTACACAATAAAGGTTTCAGGCTGTATTATACAAAGACTTACACTGTATTATACACATCACTATTAATTCCTCTCAACCCTTTCTACTTCAAATATCTCAAGCATGGAATTAAAACAAAACAAAACAACCATCCACTTGAAGACCCAAAACAGAAAATAACATTCATAGAACTCTGGGGGGAAACGGACGAGGAGGCCACAGTCACTTTCTCTCCCATTAATGGAACCTTACTAGCCTTTTAAGAGATGAGAGGCACATTATCACCAGACAAAAGGAAAAAAAAAAAAAACAGGAAAGATGAAAGAGAATTCTAGACTTTATTTAAAAATATGCCTATTTTGCTAACAGTTTCAAAGCATTTGGGGGCAGACAGATCAACACTACGCACTGTTTTACTAAGTCTAGGGAAGCATGGTAAGAGCTGCAACCGGGTTATAGTTTATCTAGGTTTTATCCTTCCAAATATTTACACTCCTTTCCCTGGCTCCTTAACCCTGAATCTTTTTACCTTTATGCTGTGGTTTAAGAAAATGTGTTGTTTCCCAGGGGGTGGGGGGTTGGAACACTGATTTGTTTAAAGGTAAAGATAGAATGTAAGGTCTTATCGCCTCCTTTTTGAGAAAGTGGTCCACTACACAGCCTATTCTGGCCTATAACTTTCTGAGATTCTCTTGCTTTAGTTTCCGATTACTCAAATTACAGGCATGAGCCATTATCATGCACAACTTGAGTACCCGCTTCTTAATACACAACTAGATTTGATCTAGTCCTCTTCTAGCTCATTATGCCCAGTAGACCACCGAGGACCAAAGCAGGCTGAGAAGGGAGGTGGCATCCTTAAGCCCAGCTGGCCTTTGTTTCCCTGCTCTCATGTACTGGTTTTGCAAAGCAACCCAATTCCCATCAACAAACATTCTGGATGTACTGAAGGACTTTCCCACCGTGAGATTTAAGCTGGTGCGTCTGTTCGGCAGTCTGAGAAATTCAGAAGGGAGCTAAAAATTGTGATTCTATCATTGGGCGAAAACCCAGACCTCTCGAGACGTTTTTCAACTTTAAGTCTCTTCTGCCTAATTAATGGCATGCGCTTTTGTTCTTTTTCTACCCACAAAGGGGAAAGAATAGGAAAAGGGAGAGGAAAAGAAAAATGAAAAAGCCCTCTCCTCTTCCCTTGGGGAAGTCCCTACCTCCAAGAGTCCCAAGATGCGAAAAGCCTATGGGATGTTTACAACCTTAACGCTACCCGCATCTCGGTGCCTTTATTCCAGAGGCTAGGAATTCACCGCCGCATCCCAGGGCAGATCCGCCGACCCCGAGTCCCCACCGCGGGGGTAACTGGGGAGCGCGCGGCGCTGGGAGCCTCCGACTTTGCAAACTGATGGGCGGCAGGGGACAACTTTTGGGCGCTGGGTGTCAGGGGTCGGCCGGGGGCTGCAGGGAAGCAGCAGCGCCGGAGCCCGGCGCATCGTCCTCCCGCCCACGCCCCCGCGGCGCCGAGCACAGAAACCGGCTGGGGCCGGCCTCGTTCCCCGCAGGCGACCGGCGCGGGGACCCGCCGCGTCCACACTCGCACAGGTTGCCCGGCGCGGGCGGGACGTACCGGCCCCGCCGCTTTCCCAGGGCATCCTCGCTTAGCGCGGCCGCGGCCCCGAACTCCGCGCCGCCCACTCCGACCCGGCTCGGGCCGGGCCGCTCGCCAGCCGCAGCTCCGCGCCCGCCTCGGCAGCGCCGGCCTCGGGCTTTTGTTCGGCCGCGACGCGAGCAGCGAGCGCCGCCTGACGAGGGGCGGCTGGGCTGGGGCAGGCGCCTCGGCGCTCTCCACACGCACCGCTCCTCTCCCGCCCTCCCGGCCCCGGAGGAAACGTCGGCCGCAGGACTCACCTCACCGCCGGCCTCCGGGCTCTCCCGGGCAGCGCCGCTGGCCCCGCAGGCGGCCGCGCGTCCCTCAGGTTCCCCGAGCGGCCGAGGACCGCAGGCGCGCCGAGCCTTCGCGAGCGTCGAGGCGCGCGGCCCGGGGAGGGAGGTGCGCGCGCACGTGCCGCGCATGCGCGCTACGGCCAGCCTCCTAGCCTGCTCCTGGCTGTGCAGCGCTGACCGGCTTCGTTGTTCTCAGCCTGGCGTCCTAGGTGATAGTGACGTCTTGAGCTGCCGCGCGTCGGTTTGGTGGTTCCCAGCGCTGGAGGCATTCATCCGACATGTGCCCAGTCCTTGCAAAGTCCGCCTGAGCCAAGTTCTCAGTGCGGGTCCAGTGCGGGAGCCAGTGTGCCAACCTCGGACCTCGGGGACCCACGGTGAAGGGTAGTGCCGCGCACAGGTAGCAAGGGACACCCGGTCTGTTGCAACGCTGCACTCTGACCGGCGAAGCAGGTGGACACTTCGCGTCCTCTCCACCGAGACCTTACTATAAACAGACGGAGCTTGTGCTCGCTGGTGACATGCCTCATCTTCCACTTAGAGGGCTCCCCACCCCCTTTGCTATATGCACGGCTTGAGGAGCTGAAAGATTCTTTAGAGGTCATCTAAACACAATTTTATTTTTTCCCAACAGGGAGAAGAACGCTCAGAAAGGTTGGATGTCTTACTTAATCACACAGCATTTTAATGGAAGAGCCTGTATTCAATTAATTGTGATTGCGTTTCTCTTTGTTACAGGGTTTTACCTATCTTTCTTTTTGTCCATCTTCAACTTAGAGTCCATGGCTTCATTTGGTTCTCTTGGTAGCTCACAGGACATACAGCAACGTTGGCCCTGTTGCAAGTGATTGTACTTGACACTACTGACCCTTATGTTTATAAATGGCTACGATGATAACATATGGGCTGAAGATACAGTTCTGTTGGTAAAACATTTGCTATACAAGCGGAAGAACCTGAGTTACATCCCTAGAACCCACAAAACAACAACAACAACAACAAAAATCAGTCCTAATAGCAGGCACTTGTGGTCCCAGTGCTGGGGAGGTGGAGCCAGGGTGATTCCTGGGGCTAGCTAGTCACTCAGCCTAGCCCGTTTGGTGAATCCCCAGGCCAGTGAAAGATTTGTCTCAAAAACTAGGTGGAGAGCAACTGACTAACACACCTGTAGTTGACCTCTGGCCTATAGGTGTACAGAGAGACAGAGACACCGAGACAAGAGACAGAGAGACAGATAAAATTTTTAAAAGGTTCTCAAGTAATTTAGTGAATACTGAAAAATCTTGTGCTCAGGTCAGTCTCACATCAGAATTGACAGAATTCTGCGTGATAAACAAAATCTGAAACAGCAATTTCCACTTTCCTTATTGGCACTTGTGCAGTAACATTTTCAGGACAATAATACTGATTCTTAGGGCCATTCCAGGCAAATCAGCATGTCCCAGGGACCCAGTGGTGTCTCTTGATGAGAGTAAATGAAGAGGCAGGTGGTATATGGGGGCGGAGGAGAAACTTTGTCATAGCTTTATGTAGTGCTAGATCCCCATTACTAAGGCACTGGAAATGTGCTTGCAGGAGCCTTCTTACTCAGTGTACACAGCACGCTATAAAAACCGACACAGGCCACGCCACTGCTCACATCAGCAGATGGGGATGACACAGACACAATTACAAATATATCTACATCGTCAGGTCCCATAAATAAATACAATACTTAGCAGAAAAGGAAACTGCTATAGGTAAGTGGTGGTGCATCTTTAAAAACTGTCAAGAATAAATCACTTGTAAGAGTGAACATATATGCTGGGCAGTGGTGGTGCATGCCTTTAATCGTAGCACTTGGGAGGCAGAGGCAAGCAACTTTCTGAGTTCAAGACCAGCCTCGTCTACAGAGTGAGTTCCAGGACAGCCAGGGCTACACAGAGAAACCCCGTCTTGAAAAACACAAACAAACAAACAAAACAAAGAATGAACATATATATAATGAAACTGTCAAAAAAGGAACAAGAAGGCGGTGCACAAATGGTTTTCTAGACATAGGGGGGGGACAATGGGATCTGTGTGCGAAAAGGGCTACTACATGCATGTCTGGTAAACACACAGAGAGGGAGAGAGAGGGAAGGAGAGAGAGAAGAGCACACATATTGGTGGAAACATCTTTGTGGAGATACAAGTATTTGTTATAAAATCTCTAAGCTTTTCTTTATGTGTGATATGTTCCATACAGAAGTAATAGAAGTAATGTCAAAGTATCACAAGACACTGGGCTATGTGTGCATGTTCCTTAGGAACACAGTGGGAATGGGATGACTCACAAGGAACACAGTGGGAACGGGGTGACTCATTCCCCTTTAGGGGAGCAGTCAGTTGGAGGAGCTGTGGGACATGAGGAGACCCAGAAGGTACTGTTAAGAGCAGAGAGGAAGGGGGATCCTCTATGAGGAATGGAAACATTCAAATCCCATGGGGATAACTCCAGATGCTTTCTAGGTCCCATCTCCCTTTCCTTCCATGTTGTAACCACTAATAGAAAGTCTTTAACAGGGGGGAACTTCACAGAGAGACTCAGCCACCTAGGCATTGTTAAAACTGGTGCCTTTCTGGATGAACCCGTTTTTTGAAACCATAAATGTTAACTGGTAATGCATGGTAATTTAGTATGACATCTTTACCTGCCTCCCCCAGGCCACCCCCTCACATCCCCAAAGGCTTTGTCTATTCATTTACATACAAGCTGGTCATTTGGAAAAACCACTAAGTTGGAATCCAGACAACCTAGGTTCTCATTTCAGCTTGGCCACTTACGGAACCACTGTTAACTTAGGGAAAGCGCCAACCTCCTCGAGATCCACTGTCCCCTTTTCATTCAAATGGTAGATATGCAAATGCTGCCTATTTAAAATAAATAAATGAAATGGAAGGCTGGCAAAATGGCTCGTAGGTAAAGGCATTTGGTGGCAAGCCTTATGACCTGAGTTCAAGCCCTGGACTTACATGATGCAGACTCGGCTCCTGAAAGTTGTTTTCTGACCTCTACACATGGCAGGCAGACACAGGCTAACACTCAGACATAGATACACACATGTAAATAAACCTAAATTTAAAACTACACTGTTTTTTTAAAAAAAATGATGAAACACGTAGGATCTGTAGGACTGCTTAAGTTGGAGGTGTCCGTTGTTTTAGTACGCAAAGGTAGTTTGGAAAGTTGTGGGTTTTTTTTAGGTACTGGGGTTAAGTTTTGGGTTGCTGCTGCTTATCAAAATTGTTTTGCACTGTTTACACAGGCATGGGATTTCGAACTTCTCGGAATTCTCCAGAACTTGTTATCACAGCTACTAGATCCGTTGGTTATTTGCACATTACACTGTTGAGTTTCTCTCATTAGATTTCTCTTATGTTTTAGACAGGGTTTTGGAGTTCTGGCTAATCTCCAACTCCCTTTGTAGCCAAAACTTTCCTAGGAACCCTGACCCTCTTGCTTCCACCTCTGTAGTGCTAGGATTGCAGGCTTCAGCTACCATGCCGCCTTCAGATTTCTTCTTTCTTTCTTTCTCTTTCTCTCTCTCTTTCTTTCTTCTTTTTTTAAATTCTTGAATTCTGTGGTTCTCACTACAAGGTGGGTGCTCAATACATTTAGTTAATTAAATGTGACTGGGTCTTAAAACCTAAATACAGTTATTCTTATAAGGGCCATCTGCTGGTTCCCTGGCATATCTGTCACTTGGCTTGGGGCAGTTCCCCCACGACCTCCCTTCCCCCTCTGCAGGTGCTTTTTTCCCATCTGACCCGTAGCCAATTGTTATTTCCTCCGTCTGGGCAGTCTTAAAACCTGGCATAATGGAGTTTGCGTTTCGGAGCTCCCGAGTGACCAGAGCAACACAACTGAGCATGCTCGGTCGCGAAGAGCTGTTTTGGAACATAAACGCAGCGAGTCTTGAAGGGAGGTTTCTCAAGGCTGCTGGTTTCAGGACTGGATACAGCTTCCTCTAAGAATTTTATCAAGATGTTACAGCTCCTCCCACTCACCCGACCGCCACACTTTCTCCTTTTATCTCTGTGCCCAATTTTGGAGCCAGCCTTCCTTGGATGCCCTGGCCAATCAAGAGTCCACACATTGTTGCCTAAGAGACCCCGGATGCCAGCGACAGGATTTATAGATGGCGATTGGACTGCTGGAAGCGGTGAGGTGGGGGCTGAAAGGAGTCAAAGAAAGCTGCCCTAGTGCAACGATAGCAACCCCAGAACCAGAGGCTTGAAGAAGGAAGCCAGCTGCTGAGGTGAGCAGTGGGTAGAGCAGGAAAAACATGGAGATTCTGAGAGAGCTCCCCAGCTTCCCAAAAGCTTGCTGGGGCTCCTGGGGATTAAAGTGCGCTGCGGTTTCAATGACTGCTTCACACGTCTGCAATTAACAACCAACAATTACAATGCGGGTCAAGCAGTAGCTTTGAGAACCATGCATTACAGTGCTTATTTCGGTTTTAACTATTTGAATATAGGGTGAATTCCTATTTAAACCTACCCGCCCTCTATTTCTGATACTGTGCGAGATCCCCTTTGTCTGGTGATATTACAGTGTACTGTGGGAGAATTGTGTGTTAGCAGAGAAACTCAATCCTAGTCTTCGTTGTAACCTCCAAATAAAACTCTTGACAACCTTGAGTATTTCCTCTGTGCCAGGGTCAGCTTGTTCTGAGTTTCAGTGTGCAGTCCCACAAGGTTTAATTCTCAAACTCCCCCTCCCCATGCTCCACCAGGACATTTTCCCCCTTCCATTGAATAACATTTATTGAGCATCTACTATGTATGACTGTGATACTGTGATTGGAGTTTAAATGAGCAGTGACAGAATACACGAGCCCCAAAGCATCAGGGCCTCATGCCACCGTCCTTAGAGTGGTCAGGCTGTCAGTGGATCTGGAGAGAGTACAGGAAAAGGGGGCACTAGGTTGAAACAGTTACATTGAGTTGACCCAAGGCTTCGAGTTGAGGAATTGGAATTCCAATCATTAGTGAGATGAGAAGGTTTGGCAGCACAGACCCTGCAAGAGGCAGGTGGATCTTTGTTACTTTAAAGCCAGCCTGGTCTACATAGCAAGTTCCGGGCCAACCAGGGGTATGAGGCGGACTCTATCTCAAAACAAAAACAAAATCGAGACAGAACAAAACGAAACTTAGGGCTTGGCGTATCTAATACTTGGTAGAATGCTTGTCCAGCATGCATGAAGCCAGAACCCAACTCTGCATCAATCAGGCGTGCGGCGAACACTGCGATCTAGAACTTGAGAGATGCAGGCAAAAGGATCCGAAGTTTAAGGTCATCCATGACTTCAGGAGCAGGTTTGAGGCCTGCCTGGGATCGATCCTTAGGAAAATTACTGTGTAATGGGGATGGTGTGGACAGTGGCTCAGAAGATTTAGAAGGTCAGACTGGAAGCATGTGACGACTGGGACCTCTGCTTGGGTGTTGGACATGAGCCTGGAGCCATATGTAGGGGGATGAGATCCCTGGGCCTTCTTTCTACAGTTTTATCCCAAGGAACATGAAACACAATGACAGGCAGCCATTAAAAGGAAAGGAAGTCATAAGTACCCGCAACTTGTACCTGTGGACAAAGATGAGACAATCTTTGCTGTCTTGGTAGACAGGATGCAATTATTTATTATGTGTGTTATGTGAAAACTTCTGTGTTTTGAATAGTAGCCAGTAGTCTATTTGTGAACTTGTGTATGCATACAAACTATGTACACTGTTCATCTTCTGGGATTGAGGGAGGAGGGAAGAATCAGAAAAGGAGAATTACAAAAGATAGATAAGACATCCCCACTGGCATGCCTCTCCATGACTGTCACCAAGAGTAGTGCCTCCTGGCTAACCCCACCTCCTGGAAACCACCGCTGCTGCTTTGAAAAAAGCCTAATCTAAAGTGGTTTTCAGTCCCAAGGAACCAGGAGGAAGAAAACAGCCTAGGCAGACCCTTAGGGTGTCTTTGAGAAAAGCTACTTTAGCTTCATTCAGAAATGGTGCCTAGAATACATCAAATGGCTTTCCATACATGCAAGGGAGCTTCTCAGATTAACACAGAGATTTTTTTTAACCTGGGGGAAGCAGAATTTTAGCTTCCTGTGTATTTTCCTAGGAAGAGATGCATAGATTTTTATCCCGGCAGCTTTATGATTTTTAAAGCAGCTACTATCTTAAAGGAAGAAGAAGGGGGGCTAGGCACAGTGACAAACTCCAGTAATCACAGCACTGGGAAGATTGAGGTGGTGGGATCTTGAGTTTGAGGGCATCCTGGACTACAGTAAGTCCCTGTCTCAAGATAAAAAACAACAAGCAGTATACAATTTTACCTGAACAGATATGAACTAGGTGGCGTTGCTTTGTATCTGTGGTCTGCCTGCTCACCTGTGTGTGTGGCTGCTAGTTAGCCATGCTGCAATGAAAGCATTCCCTGTGCCTTTTGTAACCTACCTAAAAATGTAGGAACTTAGACATTAGGAGCTGAGAAAGGCCAAAGGCTAATCTGAGCCCCTTCATACCAGGGCTTCAGTGGCAGGACCATGGGAAGGTGTTGACTATTGAACACTTCTCAACATTGTTCATTTATCGAGTCGTCTCAGCCACCATTCTACTTGTATGTGCAAACCCATCTTTTGGGGGGGGGGGTTAGAAACACTGAGGGCAGGCACTCACACTACTGTCCATTGTAAAATATTCCATCATGGTCCCCCAAAGTACAGGTTTTGGGAGTTCTATATCTGACAAGTTCTAAGAAAGATTGAAGGAGGTTACTCAGGCCACCTTGGCAGGACTTTTCCTCTCTTTATCTTTCAAGCATGATTTTGGAGATATACATACATAGGATTTTTTTTTTAAACTGCACAAAGTGGGGATCGAGAGATGGCTCAGAAGTTGGGCTGCTTGTTGTTCTTGTAGAGGACCCAGGTTCAATTCCCAGCAGCCACACGATGGTTCAACCCATCTATAGCTCCAGTTCCAGAAGACCTGATGCCCTGTTCTGAACTCATCAGTCACTAACCATGCATGTGGTGCACATACATACAGACAGACAAGACGTGCACACACAAAAATAAATAAGTTTAAGAAAAAATTTTTTAAAGAAATAGAAGAACTAGTATTAAAAAAAACTTCACAAGGTTAAAAAAAAATGTTACAAAACTAGACACAGCATCTAGCTAACAGATGCAGAAGAGGAAAGGGCGTGTAGCTTCTGGGGGTCAGAGGAGTGGGGGCAGCATTGTAGTCTGCTCGGGTGACTAATGCAGAAAAGGGTAAGCCACGGTCAGTCCATCTGTAATGTGATCCAATCACCCAGCAGCTGTTGTCATGAGAGGGCCACTGATGGCCCCCAAAGGAAGACAGAAAGCAGCAACTGGACACCTTGAAAATCAGCCAACCAACTCACACCAGTGGAGAAAAGGAATTTTTTATGGAAATTAAGCTACGTTGATTAAAAGTAGGCAGAGTGTATACCAGATCATCAAAACTGGCAGAATTCTTCCCAATAAACTTGTCTGTCCACCTCCAAAGCCGTGGCCTTGACCACTACATGTCTGCTCCTTGAGTATGTCTTAGGCTGGAACTCTTTTACACTAAGACCAGAGGAGGAGTGTTAATGACACAAGGACAAAAATTAGACGTTTGTTTTGAGACAGGATCTTACTGTGTAGCCAGGGCTGGCCTTGAAATCTCTATGGAGACCAATATGGCCTTAAATTCAAAGAGGCTCACCTACCTCTGCCTCCCCTATGTTGGGGTGAAGAGTGTTATGTTGCACTGTGACCCTCAATTTGAAACGCTTCTCTTTCTGGCCAGTAAACTATGTTATGAACTAAGGATGCCTCTGAGCTAGCCCCCCACCCCACCCCCATGACCCAGTGGTTCCATTTCTCTTCCACTCACGATGATCTTGGACAGGGGGGTGTGTGTATAACCCCAGTGAGCCTCACTTTTTCCAGTGGTCTAAGGAACTGAACCACAACCTTGCCACCAGCTCATTGTACACTTGTACTGATCAGACATATGAGGTTTTTGAAATTTACAAGGCTCTCGGTAAATAATCTACCCACCCATGCCTTCTCTCAACATACAAAAACAAACAAATTAACAAACAATCAAACAAAACCATTAACTTTACTCGGTTCTCAGAAGATTCAGCGATTCATTTCTCCTCATAGGTGTAGTCTTGCTTATGGAAAAATACCAGTTCATTTCATGATGGCATTTGCACCTCCAAAAAGCATCGATGGCCCCAAAATGCAGACAAAGATGAGTACCTGGACACCTCTCAACCATCAACTTCTGAATGACCAGGTAGGTGGCCAGACAGACTTGCTCATTTGGGTCCGTGAGGAGGGGAAAAAAAGTAAAATTCTGATCATCAGAATATAAGCAGGAATTGTTTAAGATGGCAGTCTATGAACAAAAAACAAAACAAAAGGTCTATTAAACAACAACAATAATTTTAGTTGTATCTTTGCTATGTGGACAAGACTGAAAAATAGATCAGAGTCCTGCCCAAGGGAAAAGTTGTCATTCTTTACTGCACTGGATCCTCACTGGATCTCCTTGGAGCCAATAGAATTTGGGGAGGGGAGGAAAGATGTCCAGGAGGGATTTCCCTAAGTTTCTGGATGAAATGGAGGTCACTTAGTGACTATATGTCAGCCAAATACTCATGAGACTGATGTTCTCCTCAGAAGTCTACTTCCCAGCTGACTTCTAGGGAGACACATGTAAAATACCTGTGATAAAGGATCATGGTACGTGGCTGGGTGGTGAGAATGGCAGCCCCCTAGGGTACTGTGTTCCTGCTTCTGGGAGCTGCAGAACTCTGATCAGTCCCTGAACATCAGGACCACACCTACAGGGCAATGAAACAGCCACTCTCACTGTGTAAAACCGACCTCACTATCTTCCCACTTCGTACCATCATCCGGAGGTGCTTTATCATGTCGGCCCATGTTACGAACATCTATTTGCACACTCTTACCTCCATGACCCTCCCATGTGTTCTCTGGGTCTGTGAGTCTTCTTCTCTCGAGACCTAGTCGGCCCCGCTCCATGTTCTCAGTTCACAGCCTCACCACCACCCCTTGCCAGACACAGTACAGAAAATCTCTCCTTTCCCTGTCAGGTGTGGGGCTTGATTCCTCACCATAATTTACAGGCTAACAATGAGCCTGTTGCTGGTGGAACAAAAGACGGTACTATTTCATCACATTACTAAAGGACACAAGCATCTGAGCAGGGACCAAGAACTTCCCCTCACAGCAGAGCTGTTAGGGCAACCATTCTGCATCAAGCCTAACCACTGGGTCTCCTGGTCAACCTTGACCCACTGAGTGGTGCCGATCACCCACAAGATGGGTTTCCTGGCAGCTGAAGACCGATGAGCATAGGGAATCCACTACATCACAGCAAGCAGCGAATGCAAACTACTCCTCCCTCTAGGATGCCTTCCTGCATTGCAACTTGGAAAACAGGTCCACGTGAAGAATTCTCAGGGCCTTGACTTCTCAGCGTGCCCAGACTCTTAGGATACAGAAGGTTGTTCAGGAACATCCATCTGCACACCTTTGCCTCCACACCCCATGTGCTCTCTGGGTCTGTGAATCTTCTCTCTAGATCTAATCCACCCAACTCCATGTTCTCTGCTCACAGCCTCACCAGCATCCCTTGCCAGGCACAGTACCATAACACCCTGGCTCTTGTCACTGTCTCTAACCTGTTCTATTAAGGCTCCAGAAAGACCTTTCTGAAACACCAATCCTATTATGTGAGGCTGAAAATGGGGTCTACTCCAAAGGGCACGTTCCAACCCCACCATGCATACACATCCTTGAGGTCCCTTCAGGCCCTGGCCCCAGCTAACCTTCCAGATCCCACCCTTGCTGTGACTCCCTGGCAGTTGAGGCTAGCCAGGAGAAGTGCACAGCGCCCCACCTCCTGCCCACCCCCTGTGAGTCACTTCAGTGTCCTCTTCGACAGCACCACCACTTCCTGTGTCCTTCTATTTCTCATTGTTGTCTCTGGCTTTCCCATTCAGCCTTAGCCCATTGAGACTGGCATGCTTCTCCTCTCCCACTCTCTCAGAATACACAAGTCTGGGTGTGGCTTCCAGAACACAAGTCCAGTCATCTCACTGTGTGTGTGTGTGTGTGTGTGTGTGTGTGTGTGTGTGTGTGTGTGTGCACGCGCACGCACGTGCGCGCATATGCAACTGCAATTATATATGTGCGTGCATGGGAGCGGAGGCCAAGGGACAACTTCAGCTCTTATTCTTCAGGTGTGATCTACCTTGTGTTTTGAGACAGGGTTTCTCATAAGCTTGCATCTCACCAAGCAGGTGCTGCAGGCTATCCAGTGAGCCCGAGGGATCTGCTTGTCTCTGATTCTCCAGCACTGGAATTTTAAACACACCACAACTCTTGATGTTCTAGTGTGAGTTCTGGGGGATGCAATTAACTTGTATTTGCAAGACAAGTATTTCACTGGCTGGGCCCTTTCTTAGACATTCATTGCCTTTTATTTTTGGGCCCTGTTTTAGTTAGGGTGTTACTGCTGTGAACAGACACCATGACCAAGGCAAGTCTTATATAGGACAACATGTAATTGGGACTGGCTTACAGGTTCAGAGATTCAGTCCATTATCATCAAGGCAGGAACATGACAGCATCCAGGCAGGCATGGTACAGGAGGAGCTGAGAGTTCTACATCTTCATAAGAAGGCTGCTAGTGGAAGACTGGCTTCCAGGCAGCTAGGATAAGTAGCTTAAAGCCCACACCCACAGTGACACACCTACTCCAACAATACCACACCTACTCCAACAGGGCCACACCTCCTAATAGTGCCACTCCCTGGGCTGAGCATATACAAACCATCACAAGCCCTTTCAGCTCCTTCCTTGGCTGGAGTTGCTCTATTGTTGCTATAATCCTAAGCAAAGCTCATAGTCAAACCTGTCTCTCATCTTAGAACTAGAAACTTTCTCCTAATCTCATGTGATATAGGAGTAAATAGTAAATGGTGTGTGTGTGTGTGTGTGTGTGTGTGTGTGTGTGTGTGTGTGTAAGAGATTGGAATCCTGAGAAATAAAGTGGGGAGAAGCTATAAAGGAAAAAGATGCAGAAATGACATAAGGAGGCAGGGAGAGATGGAAGAAAGGAGCCCTCGGGAATGAAAGGATAAGCAGAGGCAGATGGAGCCTGGCCTCACAGCACCAAAAGAACGTATGGAAATCTTTTTCTTTCAGCACAACAACTATTTATTGAGCACCTGTTGTGACGCTCGTAGCTCCCCAACAGTTTATATAACAGCTTATTCCTCCAACGTCAGTGTCAGATTTGGAAATCTGTTTTCTCGTTGAATTGTGAAGGTTTTGCACATGTGTGCGAAAGTGACTTGAGTTGAAATATGAAATTGTTGAGTGTCTTCATGTTCAGAAAACTTCCAAGAAAACTCTTGATCAATTTGGCCACTGTGAAAAAAAAAAAAAAAACAAAACAATCTTCATCTAGACATGGTGGCATATGCCTTTAATCCCAGATCTCAGAGGCAAGAGGATGTCTGTGAGTTCAAGGTCAGCCTGGTCTACAAAGTGAGTTCCAGGACAGGCAAGGCTGCATACAAGACTCTGTTGCCATTTTTCTTTTAATTGGTGGCTGGGGGAGATGGCTCCACAGTTAAGAGCACATCAGAGCTTGCAGAAGACCATAGTTCAATTCCTACCATCCACATGGGGTGGCTCACAACCTCCTGTACCTCCAGTTCCAGGGAAATCTGATACCTTTGGCTTCTTGGGGGTGCTAGCAGTCATGTGCACATGCCCACAAACAAACATAATTAAATTTTTAATAAAATCTTTTAAAAACTATCATCTTAATAGTCTGCAAAGTACCTGGGTGCATTTGTAGGTGGAGTGATAAAGAATGGTCCTTTATTAATTATTGGTGGTGTTATGTGGCAGTGCTGGGGGATGGAACATAGGTCATTGCATCCCTGCACAAAGGGTTCTCCTACTGATATACATCCCCAGCTTTGAAAAGCGGATTTGAGCATGTAGGAATTGACCCTCATGAAGGTGGAAAGAAGGTGTGATGGCTATTCTTGGTGGTCAGCTTGACTACATCTGGAATTAACTAAAACCCAAATGGCTGGGAACACCTGTGAGGGACTGTTTCTTAATTAAATCATTCGAAGTGGGAAGATCTATCTTTAATCCAGGTCACACCTTCTGGTGGCAGCCAGAGTAACATAAAGGACAGAGTGTAAGGAAGCGTGCTCTCTGCCTGCTTGCTCTTCCTTTGCTAGACAGCCATGGTTGAACTAGCTGGACCACAGCCTGTACGCCATCCTAGGAAATATTGCATATGTGTGTAAGTTTTGTCCCTCTAGAGAACTCTGGCTGGTACAGAAGGGGAGGGTATAGGTTTGTGGCCAGGGATGACTGCAGTGCAGTCACTGTGACATCTCCACTGGCCCCACAGGGCACCAGCTGTTAGGTTTCCTCAGAATCATCCCACAACTCATCAAGGAGGCCTGGCCTCGGGAGTTGACACTGCCTTTCAGTGACCAGCTGCTCTCCCCTCCAAGGTCACAACCTTGGCCCAAGGCAGCTCCACTGAGCTTCTGGCTGTCAACCATCTGCCTCCCAATGGATACTAAACAAAGCCCCCAGTTCTAGAAAGGATCAATACAACATAGCAAACACGGCATGGTCTTATCTTTGTTCTTTAATATTTTTTGGTCACATCTAGTGATGATTTTTTTAGAGAAAATACTCATCAATCATAACTCTCAGATGCAAAAAAATATCATTTAGTTATTAGTTTCTGGTTTCAAATGAATTTTTAAAAAACGTATATATACCATTGTGAAATCCTTTGTAAATATATATATTTTATTTTTAATGTGTGTGTGTGTGTGTGTGTGTGTGTGTGTGTGTGAGAGAGAGAGAGAGAGAGAGAGAGAGAGAGAGAGTAAGTGCTCAGATTCCCCTGGAGCTGGAATTACAGACAGTTGTGTCCTTCCCTACTTCAATGCTGGGAGCTGAACCATGGGTTCCCTACGAGAGCAGCATGTGATCTTAACCATTTTGCCACTTCTCTAGCACCCATTCCCCTCTTTTGGGACAGGATATCATGTAGGCCCAGTTGGCCTTGAACTCATTATGTAGCCATAAATACCCTTGTACTTCTAATCCTCCCGAATTCCCCGTCCTAGTCCAGGAGTTAGGGACATGTGGCTCTAAGCCCCGAGTATGAGGGGCTGGAGGTTGAAGCCCAGGCATCATGCATGCTAAGTAACAAGTCCACCAACTGAGCTGCATCTCCAGCCCTTCATTTTGTCTTAAGTTTTGTCTTCCCTCTGTTCTGTAATACAATATGAAGTACGTAATAACCAACTCAGCCTAAAATAAGAGACTTGGGGTTTTAACTTCACAGCAGGTTTTCAGCGGAGAGACTGGATTCAAATTTAGATAACTTAAAAAAATATAAAGCATCATCAAGGTAGGCAAATGCAGCCGATTACAGAGTAATTTGGGGACTGAGGATTCCTAGGGGAGAGTGTTGTAATAGTACCTGTGCTGCCAGCCAGTGTTGTAATTAGAAGGATCATGTTCCCCTACACGCAAAGTTAGCCGTGGACAGGGATGGGCAGGATAATTACCTCCACTCTAGTGATTATTTCTCTCTTGTATATGCATCCCAAACCATCATATTGCACACCTTAAATATATATGATTTTGAAACACGAAAAGTGCACATCCCCACTTCTGTGGGCATGGAATCATGTACCCCGTCGTGCCTGAGAAAAAGCTGTTCTGGGTGACAGCACCTCTGTGGCCATCCATCGATCATAATTTAGGATTTCCAAATAGCTCCCTCCTCCACTGTAATGATGTCACACGAGGAAATATGTAATTGCAGTGTCAACAGACTAAAATAACAACCAAGGGATTTTGACTTAACAGCAGGTTGTGAGTAAACTGTGATATAAACAGACTGCAGCCGTCTGTGAAAGAAGAGCCATTTTAATATTGCCATTTCAAAGAGATAGTCTGTTTTCCAGCTTCTTAAAAAGGAAGACCCTGATTGCACATCTTTGGAATGGAAATTCACTGTAATGCAGGGAACATAAGAGTACAAGTCCAACCGAGGACTGACGACAAAATGATTTGCCCAAATTATTTATTTAAATATAAATAGGCAGGTCTTGAATCTGTGATCCTCCTGCGTCAGCCTCCTGAGTAGCTGGGATGAGCAGCTGAGTCGCTAAGGCACCACCAGGTCTGACTTAGTCAGACATTGTGTTTGCTTTAGCCTGCTGCGTGACAGAACCCACTTCCCACCTCATTCCTTTTCTGATACCTTTCTGTGGACTGTCTTCTCCTCTCATACTGGTGCCTATTGTTTCCGTGAGCCACACCCACGGAGAACACCGTGATGGTACAGCCCAACCTCCTTTTGAAAATTTAGTTATGACGTCAAGACCCAGTCGTCACCCCACTGCCAGGTAGCACAGAGGCAGGAGCTCCTGAAGACTTTAGGACTGCAGACTTGGTGGTATTCACTATAATCTCAACACTCAGGAAGCTGCGGCAGAAGTATCCATGCCAGGCCATCTGGGCTACACAATATGTTCCAGGCAGTCAGGATGGAGAAGACCATGATTATAGTGAAAGACCAGGGCAGAGTTAAGCTGAATAGGGAGTTTGGTACCAGGGTCCCTCCTCTCCTCCCTTCCTTCTGTTCTTTTTCCCTTCCTCCTTCCTTCTTCCTTCCTTTTTTGTTTGTTTTTGTTTCTGATACAGGGTTTCATGTAAGCCAGTCTAGCCTTAAACTGACTATGTAGTAGAGGATTCATTTGCATAGATCCTTCTGCCTCTGCTTTCTAAGTGTTGAGGGTGCAGGTGTGTGCCACTATGCTTGGCCTTTGGTCTTTTTGTTAGCCCACTTGTGCCTCAAACTTACTGTTTTCTTGCTTCTCCCTCCTGAGTATGGGGATTTCAGTCCTGCACCACTACTGTGGTTTGATAGGTTTGGCCCCTTCTACTCCCCACATAGGCTCATGTGTTTGAATCCTTGGCCCACAGGAAGTGACACTATTAGGAGGTGTGGCCTTGTTGGAGATAGTGTGTCACTGTGTAGGTGGGCTTTGAGATCCTATGCTCAGGCTCCGCCCAGTGCGGAGGAGAACCTCCATTGGTTTCCTGCAGAAGCCAATCTTCCTCGGAGCCTTTACATCAAGATATAGAACTGTCAGCAACTCCAGCGCCATATCTGCCTAGATGCTACTATCCCTCCTTCCTTGATGATAATGGACTGAACCTCTGAAATGTGAGCCAGCCCTAATTAAATGTCCCTTATAAGAGTTGTCTTAGTCATGGTGCCTGTTCACAGCAGTAAAACCCTAACCTAGACAACCACAGTGCCCAGCTGATTTGTTTATGTTTTTAAAAATCTGGACAAGGCCGGGTGTGGTGGCACATGCCTTTAATCTCAGCACTCAGGAGGCAGAGGCAGGAGGATTTCTGAGTTCGAGGCCAGCCTGGTCTACAGAGTGAGTTCCAGGACAGCCAGGGCTACACAGAGAATCCCTGTCTCGAAAAAAAAAAATCTGGACAAAGCAGCTTTCATGAAAGTCTACATGTCCTATCTAAAATAAGGAAGTTGGACAAAATTCTCTTTAGGGTTTTAAGTTATTTATTTATTTTAATATTTCAATTTATGTGTATATGTGGGTATTGTTATGTTCACATGAGTGCAGTGCCTACAGAGTCCAGCAGGGGGTGTCAGATCTCCTTGAGTTGGAGTTACAAGTTGATGTACGCTTCCAAGTGCTCTTAACCCCTGGGCCATCTCTCTAGCTCCTCTTTAGGATTTCTTTCAACTCTGAGCTCCTATGACTTCAGCAACCTTTTCATTATCGTTGCTTGACCAGCAGTGCCATCGAGAATCTGTGATGGAACCTGTTCTTGCTGGTTCTGGGGAGCATGTAAGAGAAAGGGGTTCTCAAGGCATATGGGGAGTTAAAATGAACAAGAGCTACTAGAGGCAAAACCAGACACTCTCAACGGAACATAGTGGTACATGTCTCTAACTCCAGAACATGGGAAGCAGAGGCAAGATCTCTGTGAGTTTGAGGCCAGCCTGGTCTACATAGTGAGTTTCAGGTTAGCCAAAGCTGCATAGAGAGACCCTGCCTCAAAAAATAGCAACAACGACAATAAAAAACCAAACAAGCAAAAATCCAGACACTCTTCAGTCCCCATGGTGCTTGAATAGAGCAGAAAGGGGAGGGGCCATGGGCATCAGATTGCATTGGCACTGGTGGCTTTGCTTGGCTTGGGAGGAGGTATATAGAGGAGAAAGAGCTCCAGAAACATTTGAATCCAGATTTAGTTTTGTCTCTTGTGTGCTTTCTACTTCTTCTTCTATTTGCATGTATTACCCTGAGTTTATCTGCTGCCATTATTATAGGGCCATAACATCCCTGTGGCAGTGAGAGGGGCACTCTCTCTTCTTAATATGCAAAAAGCATGAGGTATATGGGATTCCTCACACAGGAGAGTGGGGACTTCTCATGGCACTTGTTGAGGCCACTATTCCAGCCCCTATTTCAATATGCCTTTGGCAACCACAGTGGGAGCGACTGAGAAAGAAGGGAAAAGATGAGGCGCTGACAGCCCGAAGGCATCTTCTCAACCTCCACCGTCAGGAGGGCCCCGAGGTCTGCACCGTCTCGCCTAGCTGCCTCTTGTTCCTGCAGAGCTGTTCGAGAGCTGTAACACTGATCCCCGTTTGAAAGCCGACAGAGGGTGTCTGTGTTGGCGCCGCAGAGACAGTCGCATATGTTCATTATTCTCTCCTCCTCTCTTCATAACCCTTCCTCTGCCAAATATACCCACGTTGGTCTTCTCTTCACTTGCTCAAACCCACATATGCTCTGGGGCTCAGAGAAACACCAACATATACATTCCCTCACACTGGAATGCAACACCCAGAAGGCCATCAATTCTCACAGTCACATCCATCGGATTCCACTATCTCGGCGACTTGTGATATGCTCTCCCGGTACTCTGCTTGAATGTGTCAAAGGAGGCAGACATGGTTTCTATCCAAAACAGGATATAAGAACAAACCTGTGTAGACGCAAAGTTGCAGGCCCAGAGGCACACATACAGAAATTACTAATTTTATAATTAGTGAGCCCATGGATGACCATGGATCTGGGTATACACTGATGCTCGCCCAGCAAACATGAGGACCTGAGTGTGATGCCCAGAACCTGCAAAAAAGCTGAACACAGTGATATGCATCTGTATCTCAGTGTCTGGGAGGCAGAAACAAGGGCCAGGCAGACCAGCCATGCCAGCCAGGCTGATGCGCTCCAGGTTCAGTGAGAGGCCCTGTCTCAAAAAATAAGTTGGGAGGATTAGGGAAGACACCTGATGTTGTTGATCTTTGGCCTCTACATACACATACTTGTACGTATACACACACACACATACACACACACACCACACACACCACATACACACTCCCACCACACCACACACACACACACACACCACACACATACACACCACACACACACCACACACACACACACCATACACACACCACACACACACACCACACACACCACACACACACACTACACACACACACACCACACACATACACACCACACACACCATACACACACCACACACACACACACCACACACACACACACACACACACGCACACGCACACGCACACGGGAGAGAGAGCTGCTCATTCATGTATTTTATACAATATTGTGTGATTAAATTCTGAAAATGTCTGGGAACTCCATTTTCTTACTTACCTGCGTTAGATTATGACCTTTCAAATTTGATAAGTGAATACTCCTCACAATTTCTTCTCTCTCATATTTCATTTCTTTTAAAGAACAGTTTCTCAGTGAGTCATCCTGGCGGTACATATATGTCATCCCAGTATTGGGAGACAAAGTTAGGAAAATCAAGCCTGTTGGGCTAGCTTGGGCTATGTATTGAATTCCAGGCCAACCCGAACTACAGAGTGTAAGACCCTGTCTTGAAGTAAAAAAAAGAAAAAGAAAAAGAAAAAGAAAAAGAAAGGAAGGACCTGAAGAAAGACGATAGGGTAGATTACTTCCTTTATATGAATTATTCCATATACAGAAACTAAAAAGAGAAAGAGGCCTCATTGTAGGTCAAAAGTAAGTAAGGTGGGCTGGTAGTGTGGCTCAGCAGTCGGGTGCTTGCCCAGTATGCACAGAGCCCTGTGTTTGATCCCCAGCACCACATAAACCAGACATGAAATCCAAGTCCTTTGGAAGTAGAGACAGGAGGATAGGAAGTTCAAGGTCATCCTCGGCTTACTTAGAGAGTTCAAGGTCATTTAATAAATAAATGAAATGCCCTCTGGCATGCAACGCATCTCTTCCTACTCAGCTGAGATAGTGAATACTCACTGACCCTTCAGTGATGTTGTTTAGAATGGATGTCTTGAACCATGATGCACAAATGACCCTATTTTCTTTTATTTGTTGCAGGTATTTGAAGAACGAAGAGCTCTGCTGGGAAAATGGGTAAAGTATTTAAAATATACAAGGCTGGGGATATGTGGGTCTCAGAGCACTTGGCTAAAATGCACAAGGCTTTGGGTTCAATTCTCAGTACCACCAGATAGATGGATGGGTGGATAGATAGATAGATAGATAGATAGATAGATAGATGGATGGATGGAGGGAGGGAGGGAGGGAGGGAGGGAGGGAGGGAGGGAGGGAGGTACGTAGGTAGGTAGGTGATAATAAAAATAAAATATGCCTGTTTCTGCATTGTGGAGTATTGTCTGTTTTAGTCTATCCAAGCTACTATCAGAAAAATCAGGCCAAGTGGCTATTCATCCATTCTTTTTTATAGTTCTGGAGTTTGAAAGTCTCAAGATCAAGGTGCTGGTGATGAGTGTCTGGTGAGAGCAGCCATCTTGCTGCCTCCTAAAATGGCAAAAAGGGGAAAGGTTTCGTGGAATCTGGAGCCCTGTTGAGGGCTCCACCTCCCCAAGATCGTACCTACAACCCCACTCCCACCCCACCTCCCCACCCCTCGCCCTGCAGGTTAGAATTTCATGTTGTTTTTAGCTTTTTAAAATTTTATTTTATACATATGTGTGTTTTGCACCATGTGGGTACCTGATGCCCATGGAGGCCAGAAAAGGGCATTGTATCCTCTGAAACTGGAGCTATAAATGGTTGTGAGCCACCATGTAGATACTGGGGCAAAATCTGGACCATGGAATCATTTCTGTATCCCCTACTGTTGTTGTTTGAGTCCAGATCTCACTCTGTGGGCCCAAACTGTCCTGGAGCTCACTAGGTAGGCCAGACTAGACCAGCCTGAAACTTACATACCTTTAAGGATCTTTATAAATCTAGGATTATGGAGGTGGATATTCCCCCTAGCTGAGGTAAAGAGGAGTCTTGTGGAAGATTTGAGAGACCTGAGGAGGATGGAGGCTCCACAGGAAGACCAACAGAGTTGACTAACCTGGACCCTAGGGGTCCTCCAGAGACTGAACCACCAACCAAAGAGTGAGCATGGGCTGGACCTGGGCTCCCCAAATATATGTAGCAGATGTGCAGCTAGGTCTTCATTCGGGTTCCCCAACAACTGGAGCAGGGGCTGTCCCTGAACCTGTTGTCTGCCTTTGGATCCTGTTCCCTTGGCTGGACTGCCTTGTCTGGCCTCGGTGGCAGGAGGGTGTGCCTGGTCCTGCAATGATTTGATGTGTTAGGGTGGGGGAGTTGGGGGAGAGGGGTGCGAGGGGGTGTGGAGTGTGGAATGAGAGGTTGGCCCAGGGGGCCTCCCCATTCTTGCGGGAGAGGGGGTGGGAGAGGGATTATCGGAGGAAGACTGGAAGGAGGTGGGGTTTGGCTTTGGAATGTAGAATGAATGAATGAATGAATGAATGAATGAAAAAAAAAGATTTCAGCACGTGAATGTTTCAGAACACAAATGTTCAGTCTGTAGCATTATCTTGGTGCCTATGGAATGCGTACCCAAGGCAATGTTGGCTCTTTCCTAGGAAGCATGACTGATTATTTCCATTTAGCTTCTACCTGAAAAACAGAACTCATCCATTATTTTAATGGTCATGATTTAATCAAAAGGATTGGTGAACAAATATTAAAAAACAAAGTCTCGGGAAGGAATCAACGGGGGTCGGAGGAGACAGACCTGGGCAGATGCCAGAGTTCCTTGTGCTTTGGAAGGAAGAGCTCCAACCCAGCCGGTACCCACACCCCTGAGGAATGAAGTCGGCATCTCACAGCCAGTTGGGTCTGATATATCCAAGGAAGCATGATGGTTCTAGATTGACTGGGGAAAAACTGGAGCCAGGGATCAGGGTGAAGGTAGTTCTGACACGAACAGCAGGCAATACAGAGAGGAATATGTCTCTTCTTCCTCAGTTTCTCCCTGTGTGCCTCCCTCTTCACAGGCAGCATTTAGCAGAGAGCTGGCTGTCAAAGAAGAAATATGGCTACAGAGTCCCAGCCTCCTGGACTCACAGAGTATAGAGATACGGGTTTGGATCTGAGAGACAGTATCTTAGTAGCCAATGCAGCTCATCTATTGGGCTCTCAGCATCCAGTTTTGTATACACTTGAACTTCCACATGAGAACACTAATGGCTTCATTCTTTTGCCTAACAAGATACAGCTACCCTTCGTCATCAATGGGAACTCTCTCATCTGTTCCTCTAACGAGGAGACAGAGTCCCAAAGGTCATTATCCATCACTGGATAATGTCAAATTATGTGTTTCTGGGCAACAAATTATGTGTTGAATTACTCTACAGTCTCAACTAACTACTTTCCACCACTCAAGAGAATTGAAAACATATGGTCATACAAAAACTTGCACATTAGTGTTTATAGCAACAGTAATCAAAATGGTCAAAAGCACAAATAATCCAAATATCCATCCACAGGTAAATGGATAAACAAAATGTGCTATGCTCATTGGATGGAGTTATTATTCATCGACAAGCTGAAAGTGTTTCTGGTATGTGCTATAACATGGGCAAACTTTGAAGGCATTGTGTTCTAAGTGGAATAAGCCAGGTACAAAGGCAAATATTGTACAGCTCTACTTTATATGAGGTACTTAGAGTGGGCAAATTCACAAAGATGGGAAATAGAGTAGAGGGGACCAAGGGTTGGGGAGCTAGTGTTTGATGGGTTTGAGAAAGTCCTGGACACGTGTGGTAGTGATGGTTGCGCTGTAATGTGAGTTTATTTAAATGCCACTCTACACATAAATAGTTAACACTGTGAATTTTATATTTATTTTTACCAAAGTAAAAAGACCAGGTTGGGTACTAAAAGCCTGTAAGCCCACCACTTGGGAAACAGAGGCAAGAGAATCAGCTCAAGGCCAGCCTCAGGCTGCATACCAAGATCTGGGCTAGCCTGAGCTCATGAGACTCTTGTTTTCATAAACCAGTCCTCCCCAGCCCTCCTCAGCCCTCCTCCTCCCTCCCCCAAAGATGCTTAAAGTAGGATGAGATGCTTATGTATTCCTTTTCTCAAATCATGTCATCTTTAATAATGGGAATTTTAATGGTAATTTTTAATGGCAACTGTTTTAATAATGGGAATTTTATGGTAATTTAAAAACGTAAAATGTGTTTGCTTTTTGGTGGGTGCTGCTGTGAGTGCCTCGCCTACAGTCTGAGGAGAGGGTGAGATTGGCTCCCAAACACATGGGCAGGAAGATGACTTCATGGCTCACAGGCTGAGAGATTTGGTTACTGAGTTTCTGAAAGCTAGCAGTTGACAGATGAAAAAAATGGGTTTAGGGAACCCTCAGAGAACAGGGTACCATTTCTGGTTTTTTTTGTTTGTTTGTTTGTTTTTGGAGCAGGGATGAAAATGTGCTGAGATTAGACAGAGGTGATGGCTTTCTGATTTCCTGGATATACTAAAACACACTCCATTGTACACTTTTTTTCCTTTGTGTGTAAGTGCATGAGTGCGTGCTGTGTGTATGAGAAACACCTGTATAAGGGCACATGCACCACAACGCTCTTATGGAGGTTATAGGACAACTTTGTGGACTCTGTTCTCCCCTTCCACCTTTGTGTAGATCTCTGAGATCAAACTCAAGTCGCCGGATTTTTATGCATGCCATGTTCCTTTAACTGCTGGGCCATCTTACTGGCCCTCCACCTTACTTTTAAGGTAGAGTCTCTTACTAAGCCTGGAACTCATAAATTCAGCCAGACCTTGGGACCAGTGAGCCCCAAAGATTCCCTTGTTTCAGTGTCTGCAACACCAAGATTTGGTAGGGAGGCCAAGAAGACGGTGTCAGATCCCTGAAGCTGGAGTTAGTTACAGGTAGTTGTGAACTGTCTGACAGGGGTACTGGGAATCAAACTCAGGTCCTGAGCAAGAACAGTATGCTCTTAACACACCAGCCCCATAAGTGATTTCATGTATGTTCATGCATGTACACATGGTTCTATTTAATATTTAGAATAGCAACAAACAAAATAATAACAAGAAACTGAAGTTGTGGATGGCAGTGCACTGTGTGGTATTGCACACTTGTAATTATAGCACTCCAGGAGCTGAGGCAGGAGGATTGTGAGTTCAAGGGTGGTCTGAGATACACAATAAGACCCTCTCTTAAAAAAAAAAAAATCCTCTGTAGGGATAGGGAGATCACTCAGTGACTAAAGTACTCACTCACATCAGAAGTGTGAGGATGGGAGTTTGGATCCCCAGAGCCCAGATAGATTCCAGGTAAGTTAGGTACCTGTCTGTAAGTCTAGCCTCTGAAGGAAGAGCCAGGAATCCCAAGAGCAAGTTGCCTAGAAAGATGACCCTGGCTGTGACCTCTGCATCTGGCTGAGACCCTGCCTTGATGTATAAAGTCCTAGACAATGCTTCCCAGCGTCAATCTTGGACACATACCACATGTGTGGGAGGAGGGAACCTCCCTAATCATTCCACATGCTTGCGGTTCATCTGGAGATTAGTAAACCCCAACAGCCCTAGCTACAGCGACTTGGGCTGTAAAATAGCATGAAGTTACCAAGTATATCCCACAGAACAGGATCCTTCCAGAGAGAACCCGGATACCGTGTGACAGGAGACTATGAGAACCCTAATGGCTCCCCAGCTTCACATGCTGGTCCCTCACTTTTGTGCTGCAGGGTTTTACTGGAAAATTGATGCAAGAAATAAGCGAGATTTATTAAACTCCGGCACAGAGAACTCTGCATGGATTATCTACCTTCTGGTTTGTCGGAACACTCTCCAAGGGAATGTTTTCCCCTGCTGCTCAGTATTCTGAGTCATCCCCCAACCTTGAATTGGTAGGGGTTCAAGGAATGCAAATTCATTTCCTATTAGCTTAAACAAACACAATTAGAAAGGAATAACCCAGAGGCAGAAACACCTATCGGTGCCAAATGTAAATTATCCTGGACCTTCTAGATCAGGGAAACAAATGAAGAACCCATGTAATTATCTTTTTAATCTCCAGAGAGAGTGATCCCGTGTTTTCTTTTATAGGTTTTTATGATTCTAATGCTCTTTTACATTCATTTTAAGTCACATTATAATTTGAGTTCATTCTCTTCTGTGGCATTAAGGAAATCTGGTGAGTCTACCTGGCCTCGTCCTTTTCTAGGCACAAGCATGTCAGCTTGGTGCTTTTTAAGTTTTTTTGTATATCTTTTTTACATTGATTTAACCACGCATGTATTATTTTTAAGATCGCCATGGCATTTTAGAATAATAGTTGTCCTTTATATAATTATTCACACATACATGCATACACATACATATATACATACATGCATATATGTAATCCTCACACAATGCCCTACACTGTAAATACAATGATCCCTAATGTATAAATGAGGAAATTTTGAATATTACAAACAGTAGATAATTGAGAGCAAGACCCTGAGTATTTACGAATGTCAGACAATCCAAACTTAGAACATGTAAGCAAATTTTATGTGAGGTCTGGGAAACTGTAATCCAGGAGACACTGATTCTAATAGCTCTGAATCAATGTTTGGACGAAAGCAGAAAAAGTGGGACTTTTACAGACAAGTTCTAAACTCATCACTAGGTAATTTACATTATCAAAAGAAAAGTTCCGGGGCTGGTGAGATGGCTCAGTGGGTAAGAGCACCCGACTGCTCTTCTGAAGGTCAGGAGTTCAAATCCCAGCAACCACATGGTGGCTCACAACCATCCGTAACGAGATCTGACTCCCTCTTCTGGAGTGTCTGAAGACAGCTACAGTGTACTTACATATAATAATAAATAAATAAATCTTAAAAAAAAAAAAAGAAAGAAAGAAAAGTTCCTTTTGATGTTGGAAAGGAGTATGAGGGGGGCCGGAAGGGCAAACTCTAAAGTGGTATCTCTCATATCTGTATACCAACAAAAGTGAATTTACATACTCACTGTGAAGGGAAGTTTTAACTGTCAACATGCCACCACCTAGACTGATTTGAGAAGGGAGTCTCAGTTGAGAAACTCTCTAGACTAGGTTGGCCTGTGGGCACGTCTGTGGGAGATGGTCCTGTAGGTAATACTGTGTCCTAATCATGAGCTTTTGAACTATAGCAGACAGGAGAAAGGTAGTTGAGAGCAAGCTAAGATAGTTCATTTCTCTCTGTTCTATGCACACTTTTTATTTATTTATTTATTTGTTTGTTTGTTTTACTTCTCTAGTGTCGTGTCTGTTACTGTGGTAAAACACCTCAACCAAAAAGCAGTTAATGGGAGAAAGGGCTCACCTTAGTCCACAGTTCCAGTTATGGTCCATCAAAGTAGGGACATCAAAGCAGTAACCTAAAATAGCTAGTCACATCTATAGTTGAGCAGCAGAAAGAAAGAAGCGCATCATACACATTTGTGGCCAGCTTTCTCTTTATACTTGGGGGAGTCCAGGATCCCCTGCCCAGGGAATGGCACCTCCCACAGTAGCTACATCATTCCACATCGATGAACACAATCAAGACCATCCTTCCAAAGGCCGACCTGATCTAAACAATCCCTCAATGAGACACTCGGCTCAGGTGGTTCTAGATTGTGTCAGGGTGACATGTATGTATACACAATTCACAAGTACACACACACACACAATCATTTGACTAACCATTGCAGATCCACTGAAGGTGTAGGTCAGATGTGCTTCTGTAGTAGCAGTCTGGTCATGTGCACAGAAGTGGGAGAAAGGAGACATAGGTGGCGAAATGTGGAATGTATTGAGCTGAGACAGAAACAAATGCATGCTAAGTATTAGCAGTCACTTACTAAACTCACTTTCTATGACATTCTCTTACCTATAATCAATCACAATACACCTGCGACTCTCTTGTTCCCTGTTTCCTCAGTTTGACAAATGGACAGACTCTCAAAGGAGAAGAATTCTTACAGGCCTACTAGAGCGCTGTTCCCTGTCCCAGCAGAAGTTCTGTTGTCGAAAGCTGCAGGAAAAAATCCCAGCAGAGGCCCTGGATTTTACTACCAAGCTTCCGAGGGTGTTATCTGTCTACATCTTTTCCTTCCTGGATCCCCGGAGTCTTTGCCGTTGTGCCCAGGTAATGGCAATGGCACTTGGAATTTGGTTGGAACAGACTTAGGAAGCTCTGAAAGGGGAATATTCTAAAGATGAAACCCACGAGCCGGGCGTGGTGGCGCACGCCTTTAATCCCAGCACTCGGGAGGCAGAGGCAGGCGGATTTCTGAGTTCGAGGCCAGCCTGGTCTACAGAGTGAGTTCCAGGACAGCCAAGGCTACACAGAGAAACCCTGCCTCGAAAAACCAAAAAAAAAAAAAAAAAAAAAAAAGATGAAACCCACATGTGTGTGCATAACACCAAGCAATAGATTTCAGTCTGCAAAGTTTGAATGATCCTTGATCTTTTTTTTATTTTTTTATTTTTTGTCTAACTCTGCAGGATCAAAGAAAAACGACTAACAGTTACATACATCCTCAGTAGGACAGCCTTGCCACCTCCCACACAGCTAAACTAACACCCTAGACCAGTGGTTTTCAACCTTCCCAATGCTGCAACCCTTTAATACAGTTCCTCGTGTTGTGGTGACCCCCAACCATAAAATTATTTCATTGCTACTTCAGTTTGCTACTGTTACACATCATAATGTAAATATCTGTGTGTTCCCATGGTCTTAGGTGACCTCTGTGTAAGTGTCATCTGACTTCCCAAAGGGGTCATGACCCACATGTTGCAAACCGCTGCCCTAGATTGTGCAGTGCAGGACACCTGTACATAAAAAGCTCAAAAGAGGGTGTTTATGAGATATGTCCAAAGAGGATGAGAATGAACGGTATCGATGCGAGGTTGCATACCTGTGAACTTAGCACTTGGATAGCTAAGGCTAACCATGGGCTACTCTGGGCTGTGGAATGAAACCTTGTTTCAAAAAAAAAAAAAAATTAGAAAGAGATAGGTAGATCTGAATGCGGCAGTATACCCTCAGGGGCTTGGGAAAAAAGAGGCTAATATTTTTCTCAAGTAATTTTTACTGTATTAAACTGAAGGTAAGGGACTGGAAGGATGGCTCAGCAGTTAAGAGCACTTGTTGCTCTTACAGAGGGTCCAGCTCCAGTTCTCAGCACCCATGTGATATCTCACAACCGTCTATAATTCTAGCTCCAGGGACTCTGACTCCATACTCTGTACTGTATGCCTATACATACACACAGGCAAATACTCAGACACCTAAGAGTAAAAATAAGTAAATGTTTCAGAAATAATAAAAGTCAAACTGCAGTTAAATTAAGATATAAACCTGTAACACAGGTCTGGTGGGGCGTACCTGTAATTCCAGCACACCACAGGAGGGTCAGAAGTATTAAGTTACGGAGCTGAGCCTTCAAGGAAAATGACAGATGACAGACATCATCTGGGCTTCCCCAAAGCAGCTCAGGCAGGAGAGGAAATGAGTTTGGGAACTGAGCAGGCTGCTTTGTCTTCCCAGGTGAGCTGGTACTGGAAGAGCTTGGCTGAGCTGGACCAGCTCTGGATGCTCAAGTGCCTGCGCTTCAACTGGTACATCAGCTTCTCCCCAACGCCCTTTGAGCAGGGCGTCTGGAAAAAGCACTACATACAGATGGTGAGAGAACTTCACATCACCAAGCCCAAGGCAAGTCTGAGACAGAGAGCAGCACACTCAGAAACGGGCGCCAGTAGCAGATTCTAGCGCTGTGAGTTCATGATCCAGTTTGAAACGTAGGAAAAGTCAAAGGACATACCCCGTGATTCCAAGCTTCTCTTCAGAGGCTTCACAGACCCTTTCAGGATAGTTCTCACCCAGTGCCTTCCAAACACAGATACCTTTAGAAGTGAGGATTTGGGGTGCTTCTCTCTCTATCTCCACCTCCGACTTACTTGCCTCTCCCTCAGACACCATATAGCTCTGACATGGTAATTCTGCATTATGTTCAGTTATGGCCCATTAGAATCGACACATTCATATTTACTATGATTCTCTAAGATGAAGTGTGCTGGTTGGTCAGTCAGTGGGTTAATTAGTTCAGTGATTGAGACAATGTGTCCTAGACTGGTATTGATCCCAAGAGCCTCCTGCCTCAGCATTAGGGATGCTGTTACTATGGATATGTGCCACCATGCGTGGCTGTTAATTTATTTATTAGCTGTTATGGATGCTCCACACTAGGACCTCATGCAAGCGCCATGGCCTAAGTTTTGATCTTCAGCACCTATATAAAAAAGACCAGAAGTGGCATAATATAATTGCAATCCCAGTACTGTGGAGGTGGAAAGAGGAGGAACCCTTGGGCACACTGGACAGCTAGGTAAGACGCATAGGAGAGCGCCAGGTCCCGGTGAGAGACCCTGAGCCCAAAGGTTAACTCTGTCTTCCACTATAATATTCACACATGTCTGCATAATACACATGTGCACATACGCATGTACACATATATGTATGTACAATCACAAGTACACACACACACATACAGTCATTTGATATGAACATTCACAGAATCAAAGAAGAGACACAAGATCATTTTAATACAGATATACAATCAAGTCATCTAACAAAATTCAGCATCCATTCATGATGACAGAATTCCTGAAAGGTGGAAATATATTGGCTATGACTATATCAAGGGTGGAAATATAACTCAGCAGTAGGTAGACTTAGCTCTTTCCTACCATGCATCAGGCTCAGGGTTTAACCCCAGCCCCAGCAGAAAATATTTCAAATGGTAAGAGCAAAACTTGCTTACTTCATTGCTGTGAATTTCATTATTGCCAGTTAGCAGGCCAAGCATTTTGTGCCTTTCAGAATTACTGATTTTTCTACATGTTACAGTCACTGATACTTAAATACTTCCCTTGTTTTTTTGTTGTTTTTTTTTTTTTTAAATGATCATGATTTCCAACACTGTTGTATCAACTTGCTTTCTTCATTGCTGTGACAGAACACCTGGAAAAAGCAACTCAGAGAAAGGAAGGTTTATTCTGGCTCCAGGTACAAGGGCACATTCAGTCCACAGTAGTGGGAAGTCATGGCTGAAGGGTCGTGAGGTGGCTGCTCACATTGCGCCCTCAGCCAGGAAGCTGAGATCAAAAGCTGGTGCTTAGTTCACTGTCTCCTTTTCATTCTGTCTGGAACCTCAATGCACAGAACGCTGCTGCCCCAGTTCCGGTGGGTCTTCTCAGTCTAGAATCTCCCTCACAGACGTGCCAAGAGGTTTGTTTCTTAAATGATTGTAGGTCCTGTCAAATTGACAATTTCAACCATTACAAGGATTAAAAGTAGAACTCCTCCAGCAAAAGCACAAGAATTTCTTTCTAAATAAGCTAATAGAAATGAATGTCCCTTCTAGATGAGACCTGCATAACATACAGAATTTTACAAATATTAAATGTCTTCTTAGTTGGCTACTGGGCTAGAGTGATGGGTAACCTTGATTGTCATACCTGTGATTGGCCTGTTGCCGTATCAGTGAGGCATTGTCTTGATTATGAATTGATAGAGGAGGGCCCAGTCCACTGTGGGCAGTACTAACCCTAGGCTGGGTGGTCCTGAGCTATATAAGAAAGGTAACTGAGCATGATCCTGGAAGCAAGCTAGCGAGCAGCATTCCTCCATGGTTTCCGATTCAAGTTCTTTCCCTGAATGTCCTCGACAATGGGCTGTAACCTGTAAGATGAAATAGACTCTTCCTCCCCTAGCTGCCTTTGGTCATAGCGTTTATCAGAGCAGCAGACAGCAAACTTGATATAGCCATAGCCATTCATGAAGTGAGCATTTATCAAACACTGTTATGTGCTAGGTGATAAGAGTACAAACATCCTAACCAAGGGCTCCACAGACCTCAGCCTCGTAGCCATGACACACCCAAATAAACACTGCATCTGAAACACTACGAAGGATAATCTCGGAGTAGAAATGAATTCGACAAACAAGGAGTGTCTCAATGCACAGCCACCTTGTTATGCTTGAGGAACTAAGAGGGTTGCTTTTCTCCCCTCCCTCCCTCCTTCCCTCCTTCCCTCCTTCCCTCCTTCCCTCCTTCCCCCCTCCCTCCCTCCCTCCCTCCCTCCCTCCCTCCCTCCCTCCCTCCCTCCCTCCCTTCCTTCCTTCCTTCCTTCCTTCCTTCCTTCCTTCCTTCCTTCCTTCCCTCCCCCTCCCTCCCTCCCTCCCTCCCTCCCTCCCTCCCTCCCTCCCTCCCTCCCTCCCTCCCTTCCTTCCTTCCTTCCTCCCTTCCTTCTTTATTTTTGTTGGTGATGCTGGGCTTGGAATATAAGACCCTAGCAAAGATTCTACCTCAGAGCTACACCCCAGTCCCAACTGGGGAAATTCTTGATTTTTTTTTTTAAAAACTCACATTTGAAGCAAGCCAATTTACCAAGCAAAGCTTCCCTAATCTCTTAATGAACAAAAATTGAGCTCTTAATGGCTTCCCAACATACCAGTACCACTTCCCTTAGGCTAAACCCACACTGAAAACACTTTCTGAACTGAGCATAGAAAAGATTTCTAATTTGGGAAGTGAGATAGAATTGTTCTCAGGGAGTTGCTTGCCTTTGGACAATTGTCATATCTACGTCCACCCCGGTGCAACTTGAACCTGTTAGGCCATTAAGGGTAGGACCTAGGATTTGAATTTTGGATTCAAATTCAAATTCTACTTATGTTCTTGTGGGTCAGTTTAAGTCATCTCTTCTGGCTTCAGCTTCTGCCTCTGTGAAATGGAGCAGTGATGAGCTCTTTACTGTGATGGGTGGGAGTGGTGCTCACATTTGTAATCCCAGCACTTCTGAGTTTGGGGAAGGACTGCAGTGTATGCAAAGCCAGCCTAGTTACCTGGTTCTAGGCCATCCTGGGTCACAGACTGAGAACTGTCTTTCTAAACCAAAGTAAGGTTGGTGATACAGCTCAGCCAGCAGAGCATTTGCCTGTCCGTCACAAAGCCCTAAACTCAATCCTCAGCACGAGATAAACCAGGCCTGATGTTATAGGCCTGTAATCCCAGAATTCAGGAGACGGAGGCAGGAAGATCAGGAGTTCAGGGTCATATTGGGCTATATAGGGAGTTTGAGGTGAGCCTGGACAACACGTGACCTAGTATAAGTAAATAATAAATAAATCACTATGAAGATAGAATATGAAAATACAACGAAACTTATATGCACATCCAAGGGCTCCTGGGACAGTGGCTGTAGTCCTCATCACTGTTATCAGCGTTGCCATAGTGAGGATGAGGATGGCTGGGAAGGTGGTGAAGGTTTTTGTGTTCCTTGTCTATTGCTGTTGCTAGTCCAGTACTCTGAGAGAAGAGGTAATTCATTTTCTTCCCCTAGACACCTCCAAAGGATGGATTCACAACTGCCGATGTTCAGCCAATTCCTGGCAATTCTCCAGATGAGAAGCAGTCCCCTTCCTTAGCTTTTCGGTCCTCCTCCTCCTTAAGAAAGAAGAATAACCCCGGGGAGAAAGAGCTTCCACCTTGGCGATCGTCAGATAAGCATCCCACTGACATCATCCGCTTTAATTATCTAGACAACTGTGACCCCACGCTCTTCAGGCTAGGGTGAGAAGCTCCACGCCCCTCTCAGCCTATTTGTTCTGCAGAATCGTTTATTGACACTTGAGTAGGTGCGGGGCTGCGGGGGAGGTAATCCTGGAACTCACTGTGAACTACAGAGCTTTTCCATAGGTGGGTGTGGGCTGACCGGCCTTAACAAGTTGGCCTTTTGGTCCTCATCTGTCCAGTTCTTATAGCTGTGATGACTCAGCAGTACAAGTGCCTTAGTATTTTAAATACTGTGGCTACTGTGTGTGCATGCCACGGCACATGTGTGTGGATGTCAGAGGACAACTTCTAGGAGTCAATTCTCTGCTTCCACTCTGGGTTCAGGGAATCAAATTCAGATCATTAGAGGTGTATAGTAAGGGCTGTAACCCACTGAGCAATCTGGCCAGCCTATCATTTAGTGTATGTGTATATGTATGTGTATATATATATATATATATATATACATACATATATATATATATATATATGTGTGTGTGCGTGTGTATATGTATCATCATTTTGTGAGTGTTTATATGTATGTGTATATGTGTGTGTGTGTAAGTGTGTGTGTGTAAATGTGATATATATATATATCATCATTTTGTGTGTGTGTATATAATTTATTTATTTTGTGTGTGTGTATGTTGGGGGAGGAGGGTGGCTGTCTGGCCTTTGAACTGGAGTTACAGGTGATTGTGTGCTGACCAGTACGGATACTGGGAACTGAACACAGACAGGTCCTTTTAAAAGCAGTAAGAGCTCTTAACTGATGAGCTGCCTCTCCAGCCCCAGCTGTCATTCAGTATTTTAATATTAATTATAAGCCTGCATCAAGTGGGTTTTTTTTATACTTCCTTCCTTTATCAGTGAGTCAGCAAACAAAAGGAGGGAGGGACTGATTTTGATCCCCCCATGTAGAACATAAGGTAGTAAGACAGCTACTGATCTTTCTGTCAGATTCATGGCCAGGGAAACCGAGGTAAGTAGGGACGAACTTGTAAAAAAAAGTCAGACCAAGTTCAAGGCATCCTGAGCTAAGTAATGGGGCCCTGTCTCAAAAGGAAAATGGTAGTTGAAATAATGGTGATACAGACCTGTAATCTTAGCCCTGAGGAGGCTGAGGCAGGAGGGTAGCACATTCAAGGCCAGCCTGGGCTACATAAAGATATCTTGTTCCCAAAACAGAAAACACAGACCAAAAAGTGTAGTATGATGAAGTAGAAAGTTAAGGTATATGTAGTAATATACTATCAGTTGTCAAAGTGAAATGGAGACAGTGTGGTTCCTCACTGTACTGTTAATCTCTAAACTTTCCTGCCTCTTGGAGGCTGCTTTGTTGGTGGAGATAGAGTCTCCTTTTGTAGCCCAGGCTTGTCTTGAATCTGTGCTCCTCCTGCCTCAGAACCCTGAGTACTGGGATTATAAATGTGTGCCTCCATGTCTGGCTTTCCTGTACCTCTGAAATTCCTCTATATCGACACGCTCCATCAAATTGTAATTTGGTGGCTGTTCATTTTCCCTGCGTGTGGCCAAGCTGGATGGAGTGGCAAAATCAGACAGACAAAGCCAATTTAAGGTAGTTTCAGGATCAAACATGATCTGGAAGTTCCCTTCCTGTCCTGCATTTGAAAGAGTGAATGGGGGATGTGAGGCTTGGCAATCAGAGTCCATCGTGTGTAGGTAGCTCTTCCTGGGGCACACAAAGCATTGCGTGCACACCAGAAACAGGACAGACTGGGGCATGAGGGACAGAGAGGAAGGCAGAAGTTAAAAATTGCTTTTGTTTGTTGTTTTTTGCTTGTTTCTTTGTTTCATTTTCTGAGACAAAGTCTCTTAGCCTGAATAGTCTGTTCTAGAACTCACCATGTAAGGCAGGCTGGCCTCAAACTCAACACAATTCTCCTGTTTCAGCTTCTTAAGTGCTGGAGTTCCAGGTGTAGGGTACCAGGCCCTGCTGGAAATTTGGAACTTAGAAGTTCTCAGGGTGACAAAACAGTATTGTAATACTTACACACTAACTGGAAAGGCTAAAAAAAATAAAAATTAGAGCCGGGCGTGGTGGCGCACGCCTTTAATCCCAGCACTCGGGAGGCAGAGGCAGGCGGATTTCTGAGTTCGAGGCCAGCCTGGTCTACAAAGTGAGTGCCAGGACAGCCAGGGCTACACAGAGAAACCCTGTCTCGAAAAAACCAAAAAAAAAAAAAAATAAATAAAAAATGTATCAACACAGTTGAGAGAACCAACAGTCACCACCTTAGTTAAGTGATCAATGTTACCATCACTGATAGCCAGAAAACCTGATCATCAACTATTCTGATAGAATACAAGACTTTTAAATACAAACATCTTGCCCAAAGTCTGACTGGAAACTAATCATGTGTCTGGAAGAACATTCTATTTTTGTTAACATATAGGTAACAAAGAAGTAAATAAGAGACACTGTAAGGAAACAATGAAGGGAAGCTAGCCTGTGCTAAGTTCCCTGGAATGTTGTAGAAGCTGGCTTAAAAAAAAAAAAATCTGTGTACTGAGGAAAGGAGGAGGTGCAGGAAAGTTATAGGATCTATAACCAAATGTAGCTTGAATCTAGAGGAGCTCCTAGTGGAATGGACAGAAGAGAGAGGGAGAAAAGAAGAAGGGAGCGAAGGAGGGAGAAAGAGGTGGAGGGAAGGAGGGAGGGAGGGAAGGGAAAAGAAACGACAAACGGCATTCTTAGAACAACTGCAGGAATTCAAATATGGATTGTGTATTAAACGATATTAAACAATGTTTATTTCCTAAGACTGGGCAGTTTTAGGGCAGCCTGGTCTGCACACGGTAAGCTTCAAAAACAGCCAACAGGGGTCATATAGTAAGACCCTGCCTCAGAAACAAACAAACAACAAACAAATCAATAATAACTAAAAAGTACAAGCCAAAGTAATAATTAAATTTAACAACTAGAAAGTACAGGGACTACTGTTCTTGCAGAGGACCTGAGTTCAGTTTCCAGCCCCTTCCATGGCAGCTCAAAATGTAACTCTAGTTCCAGGGGATCTGACGCCCTCTTCTGGTTCCTACAGACACTGCATATATAAACATGTAGGCAAAACACTCATACACATAAAATAAAAACAATGTTTTAAAAAGTATTGGCAAGTAGCAGACATGTTTTTAGATGTCTCCTGAGATGAACAGCAGCATAATATGTTTGCCTTTCTTGACCTGGTTTTCTTTTTCATGTGTTGTATCCTGAGGCTCACTGTGCACTGTCTGCAGAAACATTCTGCCTTCCGTTTTACAGCTCATAGCTCTCTGTTGTGTTATGGGGCCAGGGTTAGTTGTACAAGCTCTCTATAGATGGACATTTGATTCATTTCCAGTGGTGTACAGGCAGTCTTTGAATCACTACACCAACAAGAGTCAACAAAATGAAAAAATAACTATGTGGATTGCTAAAGACTTAAAATGATCCGTTATAATGTCCTCATCACTTTGCAATTTTGCAGAAGAAGAAAAAGAAGCGAAGTGACCCCAGACTTCAAGCGCCAGTTGCAAGATAAGAAAAATAAGCTTCAAGACAGAGCCAGGCTCAGGAAAGCACAGTCATTGGTGAGTCTGCTTACAGAACACTCCTCCCGCAATCAGGAAATTACCCTGATCCTTAATCCTATTTGCGAAATTGAATTTGTTGGCTAAATCAGAATCATCAAGTGGTTGTTTAAACCTTGGTCTCTGGGGCTAGGGGTGCTGCTCCGTTGCTGGAGCAACTGCCAGCACGCAGTCCTGGCTTCCATCCCCAGCACAGCAACAACCTCTCAGTGGCACCTGCCTGTAATCTCGGCCCTTGGGAGATAGAGGCAGAAGGATTAGAAGGTCCAGGTCATCTTTGGCTATAAAGCAAGCTCAAAGCCAACCTAGCCTCAGAAAGAAATGAACAAATAAATAGATAAACTGACTCCAAAACACTGAGTTAAAATTTTTTTTCTGTCTCCAGTTAAAAAGCAGGTAATCAGCAACAAAATAATGTCAGTGACTGTGCCTAGGGAGCACAGTTCATTTGTAGCAGAGTTTCCGAAATTGTGATTTGGGCCACAGGGGTTCCCTTTTATCACATTATGAGAGGCTTTAGAGCAAAGTCAGAAGGATATGGGTGAGATGAAAAGTGCACGCGACGTAATAAGAATGGAGAGAAAAACTGAGAACACACTGCAGGAAAATTAATAGAGAATGGAGATCAATTGGTGGGCTAATCTGCACCCACTTGGGAGTAAATCTCTTCTACAGTTCTGATTGAGAACATGTTAGTTTCTACTGAAATGTATTTTCAAGTGTTATTTTAGAAAGGGAGAGGGAGAGAGAGATGGGGGAGGGAAGGAGGGAGGGAGGGAGGGAAAGAGGAGGGGAAGGAAGGAGGGAGAGAGGGAGAGAGAGAGAGAGAGAGAGAGAGAGAGAGAGAGAGAGAGAAATGAGCTTCTTAAAATAGACCTGCCTCTGTGCTGAAGACTAGTTCTACTGCACTGGGGGAGGTTCCTTGTAGGTATGTACAGGCTGTGAGGCTTGGACCAAAGCAGAAAGTTGTCCGTGAATCTGCTGATTGCAACGACCAAAGTAGAAACACAACACCAACAACAGACAGTATGAATCTTATCACATAGGCCATTGTGAGACCTTCTACCTAGTTGCTACCAGAATTTGAGCAGGATGCTGTGGCTCACTCGATTCTAGCACTCAGGAGCCTGGGTTGGAGACAGAACTCAAAATACCAAGAGACAGAGATAGAGAGAAGGGAGAGGGAGGGAGGGAGGGAGGGAGGGAGGAAGGGAGGGAGGGAGGGAGGGACTATGAAGATAATAAGGGTTGGTGCTAATGTATGCTTAGAAATAATCAATGCAATTGAATGTTTCTCCAGCTTGAAAAGAACAAAAATAGATAGCTTTGGACATTAACCATCTATCAAACACTGGCAGAGCTTTCTTAAAATATTCTTTAGAATTCAAAAGTAGGGGCTGGAGAAATGGCTTAATAGTTAAGAGCACTGGCTACTCCTCCAGAGGTCTCGGGTTCAATTCATAGCACCCACATGGAGGCTCACAACTGTCTCTAACTCCAGTTCCAGGGAATCTGACACCCTCACACCAATGCACATAAAATAAAATTGAATAAATTATTTTTTTAAAAAAGATGTAAAAGTAGAGGGCTGGAGGCGTAACTCAGCAGCTGGAGTACTTACCTAGCACGCATGAAGCCCTGGGTTCAATCCCTAGCACTGCACAACCTGGTCATGGTGGCTCATACCTGTAAACCCAGTACTGGGGGGGGGGGGATGGTGAGGCAGGGCGATCAGAACTTCAAGGTAATCTTTGGCTACACAGCAAGTTCAAGGCCAGCCTGGGCTAGGTGAGACCCTGTGCCCCCACCACCAATGAAGACATTAAAAACTGTTTAGGTGCTGAGCAGTGGTGGTGCACGCCTTTAATTCCAGCACCAGGAGGGAGAGGCAGGTGGATCTCTGTGAGTCCAAGGCTAGCTTGGTCTACAGAGCAAGTTCCAGGACAGCCAGAGCTACACAAAGAAACCCTCTCTCGAAATACCAAAGGAAAAAATTGGTTAGGTGTGCTGATACACCCTGTAATCCCAAAATTGGGGAAGTTGAGGCATGAGAAGGATCGGCACAAGTTCCAGGACAGCCAGAGCCAACTGCAAGACGTTGCCTCAAAAGCATAGGTAAAAGGATGAATGAATGAGTAGATGAATGAGTGAATAGATGAATGAATGAATGAATACAATAACCATGAAGAGATTGTGCTAATTAGGGCTAACAGAGAAGACCAAATGAATTAGTGACAGAGGACAATTAGCAATTACTAAACATATGATTATTATATCTACTTGTTTGGCTTTATAAGTACACTAATTATAATTACATCATACATTTGGTAGTTTTGATAAAGAAGATGGAGTATAATTTACTGACCTCACCCCTACCCCCACCCCTGAACTATGATGTGGACTTTGACTCATGCCTGTGACGTGCTGGCCCACGGGACAAGCTTGGCTGTTGAGGCTGCAATGTGTTCAGGGCCTCTCTCTTACAGCGCGGCAGCTTGCCCTCACTATAGGCTACAGTCCTAGAAAAGGAAAATCTACCACCTAGCACGCATGAAGCCCTGGGTTCAATCCCCAGCACCGCACAACCTGGTCATGGTGGCTCATACCTGTAAACCCAGTACCTGGTCATGGTGGCTCATACCTGTAAACCCAGTACCTGGTCATGGTGGCTCATACCTGTAAACCCAGTACCTGGTCATGGTGGCTCATACCTGTAAACCCAGTACTGGGGGGTGAGGCAGGAGGATCAGAACTTCAAGGTTATCCTCAGCTACTTAGCAAGTTCAAGGTCAGCCTGAGCTAACCCAGACCCTGCGTCTGTCCCCACCCATCCCCACTCCTCACCTCCCACTCCCTCTCCCTGCCTTGTGATAGTGACAAGGTGCTGAGGGAGCCTAGAGAGGGGAGGGAGCAGGCACTGAAGACTTTATCCTTCATAAGGAGGGGGAATATTACACACATGAGACCGCATCCTCAGTGATTCCAAGGAGGACTTTGATGGGAAATTCTAGGATCTTTTCAGCAGGTTTGTGGTGGAAGAGCAACGTGTTTGGGGAGCAGCCAGTGCTAACTGCACAGATAAACTGGCATGCCTCCATCACCCAACCAGAGGACTGCCTGAGACTACTGTAATCTGGGGCGTGTGCCTGTCCTATGTGAGAGGGATGTGTGGTAGCCGGAGAAGGTAAAGTGTTAAACGGAAAGCTCTGGGGAAGAAGGAAGCAGAAACACACTAGGAAAGAGCACAACAGACACTCTGTGGGCCTGCGCTAGGGTCCCAGCTGCAGCTGTGGGGACCAGCTTCTCTTCTGCCTGTGTCCTCAGAGCAAGTGAGATGAGGCTCCGTCTAAAGAGAAATGTCCCCAGGGCACCCACTTCTAATTTACACGTGGAACTGTGAGCTTGCCTGATTCCGGCTTAACAGCACTGAAGATATTGGAAGGCGGCTTTCTCTTGTGTTCTCTCTTCTACATGAGATCCCCAGGGGCTGCCTGGGATGTAGCCGACTGCTAGCATCTGTTAGAAGATGGGAATCAAGCTTATCTCTGGTTGGGGATGCTTTGAGTTCTCCAAGATTTTCTGGGAAATGTCCATTCAGATGAAGAAATCCCCACCACTATTAGTCATGACAGGACCCCATCCCAAACAAAGCAACTAGAAAGCACACACACCACAATGCCACCATGCCCTCGTCTTTAAACTTCAAAGGTTTCCCAGTCTGGTATCAATCACACACACACACACACACACATACACACACACACACACATCACATCTTGACAGCTGGCCTCTAAAGAAGGAGGGTCTGTCTCCCTGCAGGGAGGCTTTGGTGACTTTGTAGAGAGGAATGGGGCAGGAAAAGCATGTGTTAGCAGACACCAGGATGCAGAGAAGGGGAAGCCTAAGCCTACAGTGCTTATGGTGCTTGAGACCAGGGAAAGGATCTGTGGTAAATTCTACTCACCATATATATATATATACATACAAGTAAGGGCTTACACATCTAAACGCTCAAGAAGACAAGTCTCTTGTGAGTATCAGACTTCCCGGAATTAGACTCGTAAGACCACAGATGACATAGATACGCACACAGTAGGGGAGGGGAGAGAGAGAGAGGATTCATTTTAGAATGTTCATGTGTTTTGCCTGCATGTATGTTGGCACCCCACATTACGAGTGTCTACAGAAGCCAGAAGAGGGTGTCAGATCCTCTGGAAGTGGAGCAGCAGGTGATTGTGTACTGCTGTGTGGAGCTGGGACTCCAACCTCAGTCCTCTGGAAGAGCAGTCAGTGCTCTTAACCACTGAACCCGCTCAGCTCTCCAGCACGCGCGCGCGCACACACATACACACACACACATACACACACACACACACATCCCTCAGCTGACCTCTTATTTTGACCTTTCCTTCCCACCAGGTTGAGTATAAAATGCACACAGCTTTATCTCCATTGGACCTTTCCTTGGAAATTAGCTCTTGCTTCCCAGGTCGTGTTTGGGCTGGGGATTTCAGCAAGCTCTTGAGCCTTTAATTACCCACTGATTCTCCCTAATTGCCTTAGATAAGACCCACTGCTAATTCCAGCCTCCAGAAGGCAATTACTTTGTTCACCTCTTTCCAGGCTCACTTTACTCTTAGTGTCCTGACTTTTTTTTTAATGTTTAAGTATTCTCATTGTGCCTTGCTAAATCAAATAGGAGGAGAGAAAATATACGCTAAAATAATTCCAGACGGTGTGGTAGAAAGAGTAGAAGAAGCTAGGGTCCCATTTCAACTCTAACAGCCAGTCTTTTAGAGCTTCTGTCTTCCTGTGTATAAAATGTGTCATTGTTAAAGTCTATTCTAAGCTTGGGGGGGGGGGTGGACCTTAGAGAGATAATTTGTTGGCAAAGGGCTTGCCTTTTAAGAATATGGCCATCCCGCAGTTCAATTCCTAGAACCTGCAGGGCTGAGAGGGCGTTGGGGGGAGCCGGGAGTGGTGCTATGTGCTTGCAGTCCTTGTGCTGGGTAGGCAAGGATGAGGGGATGCCTAAGGCTCCCTAACTAGCCAGCCTGGCCTAATTGCTAAATCCTTGGCCCATATGAGACCCTGTCTCAAATATCAAGGTAGATTATATCCGAGGAACCACACCAGAAGTTATCTGGCTTTTACCTACAAATGCACACACATGCACACACACATTCCAGGTTGGATCTGACTCTACAGAGTCCCCTAGTCACCTAATGAATGTGTGATTGCTTCCTTTTCTCCTTTCCTGGAGGCCATGGCTGTGATTAACCTAACATGAGGTAGAATACCAAAGGTAAGCCATTCCATTTGAGAATTTTAAGCCAATAATTCTTGTTTACCCTCTCATCTTTTTCTTTGAACTTTGGAAAATAAGATTCCCTAAGATGAAGGAAGTTACAAAAGAGAACCTAAACTGGTTTCCTGCTGACAGTCATCAATGACTGCTTTCAAATTCCAGCAAACTCTCCCTGTTTGTTTTATAATATCTATTTGGTTTGGGTATGCAAAACTACACATTTCCACAGGAGCGATTTAAAATAATCTAATTCCACCAAAGAAACATCTGGAGATGTCATTTGGAGAAAAGCAGAAAGAATGTGGCTATACATAGAGGTGAAATTGGGATCTTTTGCTAAATGGCATGACTGTGGGTGAGATAGTCTCTCTGAGCCTCATTTTCTCCATCTATAAAATGGGAATCATGGCCTTTATCTTACAGGGTTTGTGTTAGCACATAAATGTAAGATATAAATAAGGATCATGTTGGTTTCTTTCACTCTTGAGATTAAATACCCTGGCATAGGCAATTTAAGGAAGAAAGAATTGGTTTGACTCACAGGTCTAGAGAACAGTCCACCTTGGCAGGGCTCATAGCATTTGTCTTAGTTAGGGGTTTACGGCTGTGGAGTGATACCATGTCCAAGGCAACACTTATAAAGGACAACATTTAGTTGGGACTGGCTTACAGTTTCAGAGGTTCAGTCCATTATCATCGTGGTAGGAAGCATGGCAGTGTCCAGGCAGACATGGTGCTGGAGAAGGAGCTGAGAGTTCTACATCTTGATCTGAAGACAGACAGGAGGGGCTGTCTTCCACAGGCAGCCAGGAGGAGACTCTTACTCCACACTGGTGTTTTAGCACTATGAGATCTCAAAGCCCACCCCCCACAGTGACACAATTCCTCCAACAAGGCCACTCCTACTCCAAGACCACACCTACTAATACTGCCACTCCCCATGGGCCAAGCATCCAAACACATGAGTTTATAGGGGCCATAGGGACCTATTCAAACCATCACAGCATTCAATGGTTGTTCTAGCACAAGTTTCAATGTCTTCCATATTCCTCCCACAGAATAATTCCAAAGGCCTAGGAGCCATATGGTTGGGTTTATAACAGCAGCAAAAACACACCTTGATACCTATATCTGTCTCTGTTTCTTTTTCCAATGCTGCGTTAAAATACTCCAACGAAAGCAACTTATGGGGAAACGGTTCATCTCGCTAGCAGCTTGGGGTTATAGTTTGTGATTGTGGGGAAATCAAGGCAGCAGGGACTTGAAACAGCCTGCCGCATTCCATTCACAGTTAAGCCCCAAAGCAATGACCGAATGAGTAAATGGTGGAGCTCAGTTTATCCTCTTCGCTCTCTACGGTTCTGCATTCCCTGCTTGTGGTCTCACCCATAATCAAGAAGGGTATTTCCACATCCATTAACTTAAGACAGTCCCCCACAGATAGACTCACAGACCCAACTCCCAGCTGATTTGAGATCTTGTTAAGCTGACACCAACACTAGCCATCACAAGCACCTACTACGTGTCTACATTCTCCTCTGTTACACACCATCCTTGTTGTTTACTTTGCTGTCTAAGAACACAGGGTAGCCTCAATGCCCAGCATCCTGACTTCAGTAGCTTGGAAATTTAACCCAGGGCATTTAAGCTTTCTGGGGACGATTTCCTCATCTGGAAAAATGGAGAGAGTTAATAGGACTGACACAGGGTTGGGAGGAGGCGAAGCAGTTAGTTCTTAGCTCAAAGTGAGCACCCTCAAGTAGTTGCCAGTCATGGTAATATGTGGGGCACATCCCTAATCTGAAAAGCCCAAATCTGAAATGCTCTGTGTTCTCCTGTCGCTTGTGTTGACTGTATACAATACCCTGACATCAAGCACCTTAAGGGAGGAGTGGCTTATTTGGCTCACAATCCTGAGTTACAATCCATCATTGCGGTAAATTCAAGGCAGAAACTAGAAGCATGTAGTTATATCTGAAGAGCGGAGAGAAAACGGATGCATGCAGGTTTGTTGGTGCTCAGCATCTCTCTACATTTGTATAGGCCAGAACCCCAAACTAGTGCCACCCATTGCTTTCTTCAGGCAGTGTTTTCCCACATCAATTAAGGCAATAAAGACAAACCCCCATAGACATGTCTGCAGGCATTCTCCCACTGGGACTCTTTTTTCCAAGTGATTTCAGATTGTGTCAAGTTGACAACTAAAACTAAACATCACATTTTCCGAGTGACACCAGGGAAAATTCCACACCTGACCTCCTAACACAGGTCACAGAAAGATGTCAAGTGCATGAAAAATAACCCAGACACTCACCTTCAGGGTACGTGTATGCGGTGTACACAAAACATCAGTGAATTTCCTCTGTAGACTCAGGACTCATCCCGAAGGTGTCTCATCACCCATACGCAAATGTTCCCAAATCAAATACCTCTGCTCCCCTACATTTCAGATAATGACTACTGTAACTAGCCACAGTAGATAAACAAACAAACAAACAAACAAACAAACCTAAATCACACCTGGGACCACACAGCAGGTGTGAGGGACAGCTGCTGAGAAGCAGACAAAGGAGGAACTGGCAGAGAGACCAGCCCTACAGACCGAAGGTAGCGACACAGGGGTTCCAACCAGTCATGGGAATGTCCGGACTATCCCCATCTCCCCCCAGTCTCCTTTCCTCTTTGTTTGCCTTCTGGAGTGGGTGGGGCTGTGGCTCAGTGCTTGCCTAGCATTCATAAAGCCCCACGTTCAATCCTCAGCACCACATCAGCTGAGCATCAGGTGATGCAGAGAAAGAATCAGTTCAACGTCAATCTTGACTACAGGAGTTCAAGGTCAGCCTGGGCTAGAAACTCTGTCTCAAAATAAAGTCAAAGTGGAAGTGCAAGCCATGTGTTTTCTTTGCCCATATGGCCTCTGCATCACTGTGTATCCGTTTCTGTTTTATATATATTATGCATCTGTTTGTATATATGTTGTGTATCTGTTTTATATATATTATGTATCTGTTTGTATATGTGTTGTGTATCTGTGTACATTCCCTACACTGGCTCCCTGGTACTGCCATGTTTCACTCCACCCTCCTATACTGAAGCCCAGGGTACTGAGTACACTACCACCAACTTTGGCTGGTGGCGTTAATTCCTGAAAGAAAAAGGCCTGGAAAACCTGTCTAGAGCCAGCATTTCTCCTTTACTGTTCAGGGGGCTGAGTGTATGCTCTGTTTCATAGCCTCCTGTGTCGGCATTCTAGACATAATGAATGACCTCGGCATTTCCAACTAAGAGGGGCCTTCCTGCTTCTCTGTCACCAAACATTTAGACAGATGTCAAATGGCTATTTAAACCAAAACATTTGGCACAAAGTAGCATCTACTTAGGATCTACCAGGAAAGAATTTTACTTGTGAATTATATGTTGTTGTATCCATGATGACAGGTTTTAATCACTCCTCTCATAGTATTTAACTATATAAGAATGTAGGTAGTGGAGGGTGTATATGTATATGCATCTGTGTGTATACATGCATGTGTGTATATGTGTGAATGTATATTTGTATGTATGTATTTATATGTATGTATTGTGTTAATGTATGTGTATATGTGTGTATTTATGTATAAATGTATGCATATGTGTGTATGTATGTGGATTTGTGTATGTGTATATTTCATATACATCTGAATTGTGAGAATTATGTGTTTATGTTTGTATGTATGTATATTTGTGTGTATGCATATATGTAAATGTGTATTTTATGTGTATGCATATATTATGTATTTCTGTATATGTATGTACATATGTATATTTATGTATTTCTCTGTGTATGCAGCATTTGGTAATATGGGGCTTTGTTAAAATTCTGCTAGAATCCCATGCGCTAAGATGTGGGTGTTTTGAAGCAGGAGTGAGCCCTTGGCCCACATGTATGGCCTGTGTGTATTTTGCAAGGTATCTGCCTTATTTCACCTACTTGGATGGCTGAGTGGCAGAAACTTGAAGTCTTGGGTTACAGTTTCAAAACCCTGGCTACATTGCCTCATCTTCCTCTGCAGCTGACAGTTTTGCCTCAGGAAAACCAAGCACAAAGCCATGCTGGAAGCATCTTCAGGCAGTGCTGGTGATTTCCCCCTAATACAGCATTTCTGTTTCCCCAGGGCAGGGGTCTTCCTTACAGAATCCCTGGCAGAAATAGATCAGCCATTGCTTGTCATAAATCCTGCCCTGGAGGACTGAGAACTCACTCAGTGAGCCTTCATCTCCCCTGACAGTCACCAGCCAGTGCTTAAATCATCTTGGTCAAATAGTAGTCCACACTTAGACACAGTGTAATCACCTTAACTAGGAGTCATGATATAAAAATAAGGGACATAATTCCTAAACCCTGAAGGAGGTGGTGAGGTCTCCTACAAAGTAAAGATTTGCCATGTCTCATCCCCACCTCTCCGACATGCAATCTCATTCTGTTTGTTTGTTTGTTTGTTTGTTTGTTTTTTCAAGACAGGGTTTCTCTGTGTAGCCCTGGCTGTCCTGGAACTCACTCTGTAGACCAGGCTGGCCTCTAACTCAGAAATCCGCCTGCTTCTGCCTCCCAAGTGCTGGGATTAAAGGCGTGCTCCACCACTGCCCAGCATGGAATCTCATTCTATTGGCCTCAAATAAGTGAACTCAAATGATCCTCCTGCTTCAGCTTCCCAAGTACTTGGGACTGTAGGTACATGCCTGTGCTCGGCTCTGCCCCTTCCTTTTCTTTTCCACATCATAGAAGTGCTAGGAAGATTAAATGAACTAAGGAATGTTTGATTCCAGGTACTTACATCGATGGCCATTTGCTTTCTGGAAGAGCGACTGGCGCAACTTACATGCTATCCTCAGTACTGTATCTCTTTATTTGCCATACTCTCTAAGTGCTTTGCCTAATGCTCTTAATTGATGGGTGTATCCAATGGTGTTGTTCATATAACTGATAATTTCCAAGTAGCTGTGAAACTGGGGCCTGATTGGACAAAATGCTTTGCAGGGGTTGGAAAAGACAAACATTGTCTCAGGACTTCTCTTTGTTGCCTGTGTGTATCCATTACACCGCAAGGTAAACAACTATATTCACCACACTCTGCCAGAGGCTCTGACTCACCACAGGCCCCAAAACAATGGAACTAGCCTGCCATGAACTGAAACTTCTTAAACCAGAACAGAACCCTGTTCTCTGTGAAGTTATCTTTCTTGGGCATTTTGTTACAGGGGTAACAGTGACCACATATATGCCAGTCACCAAAACTGGGAGTTAAGCAAAGAGAAAGCACTATTCTTGAAGTATTCCAGGGTGCTTCGAGTCTGAAATCTGTCTCCCTGAGGATAGGGCTTTTGGATAGTTATAGATGATTTATGATTTGGGGAAAGGGGAGTCTCGAAGTGAGACGATCAGCGGCATGCTTAGGTATAATTATTGATCTCCATTGGTCACATGTTCAGAAAATGGTGGCAACCCATCCGGCACCTTTTCAGGCCCAAGGGAGGAGTCAGTGGAGTCAGGGTCCTGGCATCATAATGTCACATGCAGAATGGTGGTTTGAAGCAGAATGGCCCCATAGCATTATATATTCCAATGCTTGCTTCCTAGCTGAAGAATTGTTTGGAAGGGTTAGGAGGTGTGACCTTGTTGGGGAGGTATGTCAGTAGGAGTTGGCTTTGAGGTTTCAGAAGCCCATGCCAAGCCCTCTGTGTGTGTGTGTGTGTGTGTGTGCACATAACATGAATTTTTTAAAAATCAACTACAGGATGAAAATCGCAGGTCTGTCTATCAACTTATTCATTCAGGTGGTTTCCAGATTACCACTTTTCTAGGGCACTACTGTTTTATGAATCCCTCCACTTTAGTGGCCTCTGGGTCCTCTCACCCACTTTTCTGGCATCCAACCTATCAGCAGCATCCGCTGTCCTATAATAAAAAACGGAGCCACTGGGATAGATCGCACCGATTCAACAAATATTTGGCAGGCATTGGACCAGGCACTAGGGAAACTGCAGGATAAGACACCGTTCCTGCCCTCTGGTGGCTTGTAGGCTAAGGTGGGAAAGCACCAACTGAGGCCAGAACCCAGCAGACATGGCAGATTTGAGGGACTTGTGGGTCTCCAAGTGAACCATTCAAAGGAGGTCTGGATGTAAGGGCCAGAAATCTGGACAAGAGTAGAAGTAGATTCAGCCATGATGATCTAGGTAGCTGCCAAGGACGTAAGTGAATTCCATCGACTCCACTGTAGAGATGCTGAACTTGAAGCAGCTGTGGTTAGCTGCGCAAGACCCACACAAGAAGAGGCCACTCAGCTGTCCATCATGAACGGGGGCAGGTTCATGCAGTCCCAGCTCTAGCTAAGGAGCGTTGACATTATGACTGCTGGAGGAACAGGAGTCACTTTTCTTCAGTGCTGTGGCCGCTGGTAAGTTGCCCATGTTCCAGTAAACACTAATTAAACTCAGAGTTATAATAATGAAAATTTAAAAGCCATGAAGGCAGGAGGAGGACTTGCTGGGAAGAAGAGATTCAGAGGGTGTAAGAGGGGTCATGGAGGGTAGTAGGGGACAGATATGATCAAAATAAATTATATGCATTGTGAACTTGTCAAAGAAGAAACAAAAATATTTTTAAAGAGAGAGGAACAATAGCTAATCCTGTGTTTTTGTGTTGACATGTGTGTGGTGTGCACACTTGTGCATGTGTGTTCCCATAGACAATGCTTGTATTTTCTTGTGTACATTTGCACTTATATTTATTGTGAACATTGTGATTGCACACAATATCTTTAGAAGATTATAAAGCAACAGATAACCTTGGCTGGCCTCGTAAAGGGGAACATGGGAGATGAACAGAGGAAAGTTTAATTGAGCACTTTCTCAATTTTTGAGAATTAAATTATGCAGAAAAGTAGCCTATGCAAAAAAACCAAGAAACCCAAATTTTAAAGAAAGGGAGAAAAATCTCCAAGACCCTATTGGAGCCCTTGGGGAAGAAGCCCCATGTAGGAGGGGGGGGTTAGTGAAAACAGATTTAACCTGAAGTGCTCAGGGATTAAATGAACAACTTGAAATTAGTTCTGTCACTGTGGTGGTTTGAATATGCTTGGCCCAGGGAGTGGCACTATTAGGTGATGTGGCCTTGTTGCAGGAAGTGTGTCACTGTACGATTGGGCTTTAAGATCCTTCTCCTGGCCACGTGGGAGCTAATTTTCTCCTAAAAGCCTTCAGAACAAAATCTAGAGTTCTCAGTTCCTCCAGCACCATGCCTGCCTGGATGCTGTCATGCTTCCCACCTGTGATGGTTTGTATATCACTGGACCAGGGAGTGGCACCATCTGAAGGTGTGGCCTTGTTGGAATAGGTGTGGCCTGGTTGGAATGGGTGTGTCACTGTGGGTGTGGGTATAAAATCCTCACCCTAGTTGCCTGGAAGTCAGTCTTCCACTAACAGCATTTGGATGAAGACATAGAACTCTCAGCTCCTCCTGCACCATGCCTGCCTGGATACTGCCATGCTCCCACCTTGATGATAATAGACTGAACCTCTGAACCTGTAAGCCAGCCCCAATTAAATGTTGCTTTTTATAAGACTTGCCTTGGTCCTGGTGTCTGTTCACAGCAGTAAAACCCTAACTAAGACAAATTGGTACTGGGAGTGGGGTATTGCTGTGATAGGCCTGACCATGTTTCTATTTGAAAGAATGTGGATTTGGGGACTTTGTATTTGGAAAGCAATGGAATGCTTTAAATGGGGCTTAATGGGTCATCCTAGTAGGAATATGGAAGACTTAGTTGCTGGGAGTAATTTGAACTGTGTTGACCTGGCCCAAGAGATTTCAAAGGAGAAGAATTTCAGAATGTGGCATAAAGACTGGTTTTGTGGTATTTTGGTGAAGAGTGTGGCTACTTTTTGCCCTTGTCTGAAAAGTTTGCCTGAGGCTAAGGTGAAGAGACTTGGATTAATTGCATTGACAAAGGAAGTTTCAAAAAAGCCCAGCAGAGACTTTGTTCTCTGGTTAAGTCTCACAAAGAGAAGTTTGAACAAGCATAGCAAGCTTAGAAAGGCAAAATATAAAATAAATTGTTCGAATATTAAAGGAGTACCAGGAAGTGAAATGGAGCAAAATCTTGTTGTTCTAGGAGATAACAGATTAAGGGAGTGTGACCTTGGGGCAAGATTCTACCCAGCTTAATTAGATCCAGGCATGGTGGTACACACCTTTAATCGAATACTGATCTCTGCATTCAAGGTCAATCTACAGAGCAAGAACCAGGATAGCCAAGCTTAGGCAGTGAAGGATTTAGAAAACATAAAGCTAATGGTAATGTTATAGTACAAGGGGATCATGTTCTAGTTCCTGTAAGCAGCAGAACTCGCAGCTTCAGCCACGTGGCTCTGGCTCTAGAGTTAAGAATGGAAGGAACTACTGGGAAAATTGATGCTGGTTAGCTGGAGCTAAGGAATTAGCAGTGATTAAGAAGAGACCAGCATCACTGAGGTGAAATCTTCTGGAAATTGTTTTCTGGGAGCACAAAGAAGCTGTGTTCCAGAGATACCCGAGGTTGTACCTCATGCTGCGGCTGGACTTGGTAATGTGTAAGAGTCACTCAGGTGGTACTGCTTGTGAAGGAATGAAGGGATCATGGAGAGAAGCTGAGGCTTAGCACTGTGAGAGGCCAGGGAAGGCCATTGGAGAAGGTGAAGCCTCAGCTGTAGTTGATGGCCCAGGACTGAAGGAGTCATGCAAAGAATTTGAGGCTTGGCACCATGAAGAGAGCCTATGAGAGGCTATTGGTGAAGCCTAGTTGGAGTGGAACACCCCAGTGTATTGGAGATGTCAGTACCATGGGATGATCACCAAGAACAGCAGCCGTAGTGGAGTGGATCATCCTGAGCTTAGAGTGCTACAGAGGGCAGAGCTGGAAAAGTGAGGCCAGCCCTTAGGAGGAGTCCAAAAGATCAAGTGGAATCCCAGATACTGAAACAAGAAGCTGTAACATTGAAATTGCCTTGGAGACTCACAGATGTTAAAGATGCCAGAGCCATGGGATACATGCTGAGGAAAGCTGCTAACAGGGAGTGGAACCAGCCCAGGAGAAAGCAGTTTGTTGCAGTCAACAAAGATGAAAAAAGAGTGGAGATCTGAAGACCACTTTGACATCAGCCATGGAGATGCAGAGTTTGGAGTTTGCCCAGCTGGTTTCCTGCCTTGCTTTGGGGATTACAGTTAATTAAGTTGAATGAATCTCAGAAGAGACCTTGAACTTTGGACTTTTAACATTGTTGCAACTGTTATAGACGATGAGGACTTTGAAAGTTGGACTAAATGCATTTTGCATTATGCTATGTTTAAGTATGGCCCCCTTAGACTCATGTTTTTGAACAAGTCTATGGGGACCAGGGAGTGGAATGTGATGGTTTGTATATCACTGGACCAGGGAGTGGCACCATCTGAAGGTGTGGCCTTGTTGGAATAGGTGTGGCCTGGTTGGAATGGGTGTGTCACTGTGGGTGTGGGTATAAAATCCTCACCCTAGTTGCCTGGAAGTCAGTCTTCCACTAACAGCATTTGGATGAAGACATAGAACTCTCAGCTCCTCCTGCACCATGCCTGCCTGGATACTGCCATGCTCCCACCTTGATGATAATAGACTGAACCTCTGAACCTGTAAGCCAGCCCCAATTAAATGTTGCTTTTTATAAGACTTGCCTTGGTCCTGGTGTCTGTTCACAGCAGTAAAACCCTAACTAAGACACCACCATAATGATAATGGATGGAACCTCAGAATCAGTAAGCCAGTCCCAATGAAATGTCTTTTATAAGAGTTGCCTTGGTCGTGGTGTCTATTCATAGCAGTAAAACCCTAACTAAGACAGTCACCTTCCTAACACTTTCCTCGTTGCTAAGTTTATGTTTGAGAAGGTGACTATTTTGGGGAGCTCATGGCAACGTAGCAAAGATCAGTAGGAAGGAGAAGATTTGGAGGGCCCTGGGATTAGGGTAAGGAACATTTCTAGTTATTTCAACAACAGTCAGGTGTCGCAGATCATGGGCCAGGCCTGTAAGGTTTCCACCCTTTTATATATCTTCCCTGTTTTTCATGGCTTATGGCTCATGCCTGTAATCCTTTGGGAGGCTGAGGCAGGAGGATTGCTATGAGTTTGAGACTATCATGTGCTATATTGATAAGTTCCAAGCCATCTTGGGCTACAGTGTAAGACACTGTCTCAAAGACACACATACACACACACACACACAGAGAGAGAGAGAGAGAGAGACACACACACACACAACAATAAAAAAGCAGACACTAAAGTCGTCGTCTCCTCCTCCTCCTCCCCTTATTCCTCCTCCTCCTCTTCCTGCTTTTTTCTTTTAAAGATTTCTTTATTATTATACATAAATACACTGTAGCTGACTTCAGACTCACCAGAAGAGGGCATCAGATCTCATTACGTGTGGTTGTGAGCCACCATGTGGTTGCTGGGATTTGAACTCAGGACCTTTGGAAGAGCAGTCAGTGCTCTTACCTGCTGAGCCATCTCTCCAGCCCTCCTGCTTTTTTTGAAGACAGAGTTTCTCCATCTAGCCCTGGATGTCCTGGAATTCTCTCTGTAGATCAGGCTAGCCTCTGCCTCTCAAGTGCTGGGATTAAAGGTGTGTGCCACCACCACCAGGCTGACACTAAAGTTGTAAACTGGGTCTAGGGAGATGGCTCCATTGGGAAAGTGCTTGCCTTGCAAGCATGAGGACCTGAATTTGGTCCCAGAACCCATGTAAGGTGTGTGAGACAGGGAGCTGGTCATGGCAGTGAACACTTGTAATCCCAGAGCTGGGAGGGTGAAGACAAACAGATCAGTGCTGGTCCCTGGCCTCTCTTGGGAGCCATGTTTTAGGCCATTGAGAAATCTTGTCTCAAAAAATAAGATGCATGACCCCTGAGAAATGACACTGGTTGTCCTCTGGCGTTCACATGGACATCCACACATCTACATGCTCCCACATGTATGGACATTCACATGCCCATGTGTGCTTATATACACACACCCAAAAGACAAAACAGACAAAACCCCAGCCTTAAACTGCAGAGGGTCTGTAACTGCTTTCTAGGACAAGAAAAATAGATATAAGAAAACCAGCTTCCCAGAGCTGCTCTCAGCAGAAGAGAGAAAGCCAACAAACTGGACAGGCGGGGACAGCTACCATGGGGGTGTGTGGGGGGAGCAAGGCAGTGGGAGCCCCTGGGACCTGCCACCATGAAGGAGGGCGGCAAAGAGCCTGCCCAGGCCTGTGGCTGCCTGGGGCTCCCGAGCAAAGGGTTCCTCTAATTCAGTGACAGATAAGCAGGGCTCAGTAATAGGATTAAACCTGAAAGTGTTACAGGTGAGAGCAGACAAGCCCTGTCTTGTTATCAGGAGAGCCAGGCCTTGGCCTCCTTCAGTAGGCAGCACTTTGTATTGTTCCTGAGAGGGCACAGAGGAACACTCCAGTTTATTCTCTTGCCTTCTGTGGATCTGAAATCAACCGATCTATGATTTATTTGCTTATTTATTTTTTTGTTTTGTTTTCCTTTTTGTGGTGTTGAGGGTTGAGGGAACCTAGGGTCTCCCATATGTTTGGCAATTGTTCTACCATTGAGCTTGCTCTTCTCTCTCTCTCTCTCTCTCTCTCTCTCTCTCTCTCTCTCTCTCTCTCTCTCTCTCTCTCTCTGTGTATTGTTTTTCTTTTCTTTTCTTTTCCTTTTTCCTTTCCTTTCCTTTCCTTTCCTTTCCTTTCCTTTCCTTTCCTTTCCTTTCCTTTCCTTTCCTTTCCTTTCCTTTCCTTTCCTTTCCTTTTCGAAACAATGTTTCTCTGTGTATCCCTGGCTGTCCTGGAACTCACTCTGTAGACCAGGCTGGCCTCGAACTCACAGAGATCCACCTGCTTCTACCTCCTGAGTGCTGGGATCCAAGATGTGTGTGTGTGTGTGCCACCACACCCAGCTTTATTTTGAGACAAGGTTTAACTAAATTGCTAAATTCCCTGGGGCTGGCCTAGAACTCTTTTTGTAGCCCAGGTAGGCTTTGAACTTTAACCTTTCTGCCTCGGTCCCCTGCATGAGCTCATCTGTCTCTACAGGGATCTTAAACCAACACTGAAAACACCAAACAAGGGAAGGTTCTGTGCTCTTATCCCCCTGCCCCCACCCTCAATACTGCCGCTTCCTACTTGTTACTTCAGCCCTTGTTTTGTCTACTTTGGGGGGTGTGGGGGGGACTCACCATCCAGGGCTGGAGAGAAGGCTCAGCTGTTAAGAGTACTGACGACTTTTCAAAAGGTCCTGAGTTCAAAGCCCAGCAACCACATGGTGACTCACAACCATCTGTAATGGGATCTGATGCCCTCTCCTGGTGTGTCTGAAGACAGCTACAGTGTACTTACATACAATAAATAAATGAATATTTTTAAAAAATCACCACCCAATATATTCTGGACCTCTGTAGATGGCCCCTGTTGAAACAGTGAAGCACAAGGCCCCAGCTTTGCAGGCATGGAGACCAAGACACAGAGATGAACAGTGATTCACAAGACCAAGCCACCAAGGCCAAGATGGAGGGATCAGTGATGTTCTGAGAACGCCAGAAGATGAAAGCATTCAAGTTGGGCAGGCTCATGCAAATGTGTAATCCCTGCGCTTGAGGCAGAAGCAGGAGCATTGTTGCAAGTTCAAGGACAACTTGGGCTACACAGAGAAATCTTATCCTAAAACTCAAAAGACAGGGCTGGGGAGATGGCTCGGAGTATAAAATGTTTACCATACAAGCATGGGGACCTGAGTTTGACACCTAGCCAGTGCCCAGTTGATCATGGTGGCATGTGTTTACCCAAGATCCCAGCTCTGGGAAGACAGAGACAAGAGTGGTGCTTCCTGGACAGCCAGTCTAGCTGAGTCAGCAACCTCCAGGCCAACAAAAGATGGTGCCTCGGAAATCAAGTTGGAAAGCAATTGAGAAAAGCATCTGGTGTCACCCTCAGGCCTCCAATGTACTGAGTGTGAAAATGTCTACAATACATTAGAATCTCTGAGTGTCGTCCCGTGTAATCCCAGCACTCGGGAGGCAGAGGCAGAAGGATTTGAGAAGAGTTCGAAGGGGCTAGCCTGGGCTATGTGAGACTTTGTACATTGATACTTCTAGGAGAAAAGTGGACCTTGGAGGGTGAGTTAGCTGTTAGGAATTCAGGCAGGTCAGAGGTGTGGGGGAAGACCATTCCACACAGTGTAACCTTGAGGGAAAGTTAGCCAAGGGGAGAGAAAGTGACAGCAATCCCTGGTTTCTGAATCAATGAAAATGAAGAGATTTCCAAGGTTCTGAGGAAGCCTGAACGCATGAGTCAGAGCATAAGACGGATTAATGATTTCACGTGATCTGCACCTTGCCTGACAAGTTGGAGTAGGGGGTCAGGGGGAGCACGTACATGGGGTGGGGTGGGGTGGCATGGCGGGAAATGACAGAGGGCAAGGGTCTGTGGCCATGAGAATCATCTTTCATTGCTATGCAATTGAAGCCAAGGGAAAGGCAAACTATTGACTTTGCTTTTTGTGTTTGTTTGGTATGTTTCAAGGCCCAGGCTGGCCTTGAGCTTTCAGCAGCCCCTCCTTCCTCTAAGTTCAGACAGCTGGGATGATAGATGTATGCCTTCATAATGGGCTCAAGGGCAAACTTTTTTTTTTTTTTCATGACAGGGATTCTCTGTATAGCCCTGGCTCTCACTTTGTAGACCAGGCTGGCCTCGAACTCAGAAATCCAAGGGCAAACTTTTAAAAGTTTAATTTAGTGTTTGAGATAGGATCTCACTGTGTAGACCGATCCAGCTTCAAGTCCACAGAAACCTACCTGCCTCTTCCTCCCAAGTGCCTGGCCTCAAAGGCCAACTTTATCAAGCACTTCCGAACTCTTGCCTCAAGCTCAGCTTGCCTTATCTTCTCACTCTCTGCTTTCCCTCTCCCTTTCCTGCCCACGGCCAGCCATCAAGGAGAGATCTGTGGTCACTGTGAGTTGAGGTGGGGATGTCACCTTGGGCCATTTGTCTTGTTTAAAAGGGTGCATGCAGATACATGCGTATGGTGAAAGGCATGGGGACAGTGCTGGCATTCCCTGGTCTAAGACTCGGAAGTCTCCAGAGCCAGCTGTGACATTGAAGCTGTGACTGTGCCCTGTCACTGTTCCCCCCTTGTATTTACTTCTAAAATGGAGACTGTGGATGGCTCCATCCCTCCCTTTCTCTTTTATGATTTTCTCAAAGTCCATATAAAATGTGGTGGGTGTGGGGAGATGGCTCGGTCTGTAATGTGCTTGCCCAGCAAGCATGAGGACCTGAGGTTGATCCTCAGCACCCGTGTGAAAAGCAAAGGATGGTGGTGTGTGCTTATAACCTCGGCACTTAGGAGGTTTAGACAGGTGGATCCCTGGGGCTCAGTTAGCCTAGCCTAACTGGTGAGGCCCAGACCACTGACCAACCCTGTATTACAAAACAAAACAAAAATCTAGATGGGTAACTCCTTTAAAAAAAATGATTTATTTATTTATTTTATGTATAGGAGTACACTGTAGCTCTACAGATGGTTGTGAGCCTTCATGTGATTGCTGGGAATTGATTTTTAGGATCTCTGCTCACTCTGGTCAACCCCACTCACTCAGTCCACTCTCCCAAAGACTTACTTATTATTATATATAAGTACATCGTAGCTGTCTTCAGACACACCAGAAGAGGGCGCCAGATCTCATTGCGGATGGTTGTGAGCCACCATGTGGTTGCCGGGATTTAAATTCAGAACCTTTGGAAGGGCAGTCAGTGTTCTTAACCACTGAGCCATCTCTCCAGCCTGATGGGCAATTCTTAAGGAATGAACTTAATGTCCTGACGTGTGTGCATGGGTATGTGCTAAGATACACACATACACACACACACACACACATTGAGTTTGTGAAAGACCATTTGAAGGTGAAACTTTACTAGTTGTAGTTCAAGGTAAAGACTGCATAGGAGTGATGTAGAAGTTCCTAGGGAATTTCAGAAATCCCCACCTGCCTTATGACTGCATTATGTTACATCACATTATTATAGGAAGTTTAAATGCATGGCTTCCTTTGGCACTTCTACAACCTTCCCTCTAACGGCATTCTTTCTTCCCTAGATGTCCCTGAGTTCCCCTCCAAAACTTCCAGTTCGTCTCGCCTGGCCTCTGCATCTGCCAGTGGCACCCTCAGACCCTGAAGCAGCAACGGAAGCTCTCCTGGAGCATCTTCAGAAACACCCCGGGCTTCAGTCACCCTCGCTGAGGCTCCAGAGTCAAAGCTGATTAAAGGGTTGGAAAAGGACTTTTTCTAGAAACGACAAGGTGTTCTTCACAGCTGAGAGTTGGATTCTAGCTAGTCCCGCCATTAAACTCTTTTGGCTTAAGTACCTTACTGTGAATGGTCCTGCGAGTTTGTGTATCTCAGGAAAAGAGAATGAACAGCAGAAATGGTGACAAACGCAGACTCTTGGAAATGTGGCAATAGACATCTTGGGTTTGATGGGGGGATGTCTAATGTCCTCGTTGGTAATACTGGGAAAATCAGGCCTGGGAAGGCAATGACACCCCCCAGGCTCCTTCAGAAGTTGGTAAAGGAGATGCTTAGGGCGTTAGCTATAGCACAAATTGAGAGGTTTCTGCAACAGAAGTGCATTAGCTCACAGTCTGAATACTGGAAGTCTGAGATGATGTGTCAGCAAGTGACACCAAGGTCTCGAGGTCTCTCTCCATTGGCCATCTTCTTCCTGTCTTTACATGAGTTTCCTCTTCTAAGTCAAAGGCAGGCCCTTTATAAGATATCGAAGATAGGAGTTCAGCGTGTAGATTTATAAGAGACATGGTTCAGCCAGAAACACATGCTATGGGGCAGGATTAAGAAAATCAAGATAGGATGCTGAAGCCCCTGGACCTGGCAGCAGTGAGAAACTGTCATCCTTTGCGCCAAAGAGATGAAGAGAGCAGGGAGAGTGGAGGTCTTGGGTCCAGCTTCTGCGGCGGCCTTCAGAGAGAGGCTGGCAGACATGGTGTGTTGGAGGTGGCAGAGGAATGTGGGGAGGGAAGCAGTGATACCCAACTCTTCTTCTCTCTTACACTCTCCCACACTCCTGGCGTCACCCATCTGGAACTAGAAGAAAAGGTACTAGTGGTTCTGCCCTTAGCTGCCAGCCTCCTGAGGCAAGAGAGCAGAACTGGCAAGGCTGAGCAGTAAGTCTAGGCAGAACCATGGAAAATAATCAGCATCATGGAGGGAAAGAGTACAGGGCTGGGACCAGTGAGATGCCTCAGCCAAAGAAAGCATCCTGTGTAGGCCTGATGACCCGAGTTCCATTCTCAGAATCCATGGTGGAAGGCGAGAACTTAACTCCTGAAAGGTGACCTCTGGCCTCTGCACGCACCAACTTCCCACTCCAGCAGTAACAGAGCACATGTCTGAAGGAGTGACAATGGCATGTAAGCAATTTAAAAGAGCTTTGGAGTAGCTGGAAAACAGAACAAAATCACTTAGTGTAGCGGGAGTAGATTAATCTACTCTTACCTCCCCTGTGGCGGAACACACGCTCCTTGCTACCCACCCCAATGCTCTGGATTCTAGGAATGAAAGACACACACACACACACACACACACACAGAGAGACACACACACACAGACACACACTCACAGACACACACACACACACACACACACAGCCTTATATTTAATTTGCCTTAATCTGCCCAGTGGCTGGGCCACTTCATTCCTCCATGTCGCTAGCACACTCTCCCCTCCCATACTCCTGATTTATTACTTACCAAAACCTGTATTCCATCCTGGCCACCCTGGATCCAGGCCTGCAGCTTTCCTGGGCCATGATCCATGACTCTTACATGTTGGTAGTCTACCTGTCTCTCTGTGTCCTACATTTCCCAGGCCTGGTCCTTCTTCTTCCCCAACATGTCGCATTCTCCCCCTGCCTCCCCCCCCCCTTTCCCTGGAGTCCTGTCTCTGTCTCCCTGCCCAACCATTGGCCACTGGCATCTTTATTTACCAATCAAAGCCAACTTGGGGTAGGGACCCTCAGCATTTACATGCAGACATGCGGGTTCCGTGATTCTGGAAACCCAAATAACATAATGCAAGCATGAAACCAAATCCACAACAACTCGGTACAGACGTGAATGTTCATGTAACAGGCTCCCAGACCTTAACACAACTCATGAATGTTAGAGGCACCATTTTGATCTTAAAACACAACACAACAGGCCCCAGTACCTGCCAACATGGAAACAAAGACCTAACACATCCAACACCTAGGGGGCAGTTCCAGGAAAGTCCTTACGTGTACTCACCTTGCTTTTCGGCTTCTGTCTTTCTGCTCCTTGCTAAGTCGAGTGTGACAACCAGGATGTGATTTTTGTACATAACTTGGGGTCGCATGGTTTTGGCAAGTTCCCTGTGCAGGCACTGGCCAGCAATAATACCTTTCTTTTTGTCTTTCTAAGTGTCCTTGTGGTGGTCTTACTGATGGGCTTACTTCAAAACATTTCTTTCTACTCTAAACCATCTACCCATCTACCCATCTCAGTTCCCCAGACACTGCTGTTCTGAGATGTAGTTACCTAAGTAAAGTAGAAAAATGGAAAAGCAGTGTTGCTGTTATTGTCTGAGTATGAAGGAACCCACGGGAGGCTGATGCATTGAAGGCTTGGTCTCTAGGTGACAAATCCAATCACTGAGGGATGATTATACCATGTGGGTTCTGACGTCATCAGTACGTTAATTCATTATAGAGTTACACCAAATAAGATTTTAGGAGGTGAGGATGGTTGGAGGAAGTAGGTCCCAGAGTTCATCCTCTGAAGAGTCTGTCTTATTCTTGGCCCCTTTCTATCTAACTCTCCACCCTGTTTGCAACAAAGTGAGCAGCTCTGGTTTCTTCTGTGGCCAAAATAAATCCTTCCTCAGCAGGCTGTCTATTGTAGGTATGTTGCGTAGTATGGAAAAGGATGGCAAACACGGCTGTCCATTGTGATACCAAACAATCTTTACACACACACACACACATAGGGTTTTGACAGTGGCCCAGACTGGTGGTACAGAAGAAAGTGGTGTGTGTCCAGATGATAGGTAGGGACAAAACACAATCTAGTAATAATCACTTCATTTGTCCCACATAGTGTTGCACTAAAACATCCTTCCGCACTGAGATCTTGTGTCTTTCCCATAGGAAGGGTGTCCTCTTCCCAGAGCCTGTGTCCTCATGAACACTTCCATTTCTTTAGTTGGCCAGACAGTTGTTCCATTTGAAACAAAGGGAACACAGGCTCTGGAGGGTTGCAAGGCTCTGGAAGAATACACCAGGAACCATGGGCAGATGGAGAAGCTGGACGGTCTGCAAATGGACCTCTCTTTGATCCAGGGGACCCTTGATCATGTCATGAGTAGTTACACTCTAGGAGGGACATGGCTGGCGCTGTGGTGTGAGCCATCCATTAGGGCTCTGTGAAGGCTTCAGGCAGAGCCTTTGTTCCCTTCTTGAAGCCTAGGGTTCTGAAGCCTGGTGGGGCCTGAGTCACTTTGAAGTTCTAGTCATAGGAGGTTCATGGTGTCACTCCTGTTTCTTTAGTCAGCTGGACAGTTGTTCAATTTGAAACAAAGGCAACACAGACACTGCAGGGTTGCAAGGTTCTGGAAGATCACACTGATGTCTAGGACACCCACAGACACCAAAATGGACTTTGTTTGTGCGAATACATATTGTTTTCATACACTTTCCCCACCAGCCTCCCATTTATTTCTGTTGATCTACTTGTATTTGAGAGGGTTGCAAGTACCCCAGACTGACCTTGACCTTAGTATGTATCTGAAGATGATCTTAAACTATCTCTTGATGTTGAAATTACTGGTGTGTATGAGACTACCACACTCAGTGTATGAGACACTGGGAGCCAAACCCCAGGCATTGTGGGTACTAGATAGGCACTCTAGCAACATTGTAATATGCCTAGCCCCTCCCAGTTATTCATTTTTATTTCTTTTGGTGCTGGGGACTGAACTCAAGGTCTTATGTACAAGCTGCAGAGGGGAGCTATGGCCCAGCCTTTCCCACAGACTTTAAATCATTTCTAGGTGACTTGCAATTCCTAACACAATGTGAGTAGTTGTTAAACTGTGTCTTTTGTACTATGACAAGATGGGACAGTACTGACAGTACATGGCAGGCCTGGCTGCTGCGTGGTGGATGTATATCAGCAATAGTTATCACAATAACTTTTCCTAGCTCTGTGTGTGTGTGTGTGTGTGTGTGTGTTAGAGTCCAAGAACACAAGAGGACCTAACTGTTTGGTTGTGAGAAATAAACCTTTTCTTGCTTTTAAGGAACCTGAGAAGCTGAGGAGAGGAGAGGGCAGCCGTTGCAACACATGGGCTTGAACAGGGTACCTCGAGCAGAGCTGAAAGAGAGGACAGATGAAGCAGTCTGGAAGGAGCTACAGATGGGGATGGCTGTTCCAGCAGAAAGCCTAGGATGAGTCTATGAAGGTGGTGTGGGATGTACAAGGGGGAGAGAGAGAAAAACGACCCAGCGAAGTAGCCAGAGACCCGGGGAGAAGCCAGGGAGTCAGTTATCCTGGTGTGCCCAGGACTGACTTGGCTTCAGGGGCTTGAATCGCTAGCTCCGTGCAAGCAAGTGCAAGGCCCTGGATATAATCCTCAGCAAGGCCAAAGCCGAGGAGAGGAGAAGGGTAAGAAGAAAAGGGGGAGCCGGGCATGGTGGCGCACGCCTTTAGTCCCAGCACTTGGGAGGCAGAGGCAGGCGGATTTCTGAGTTTAAGGCCAGCCTGGTCTACAGAGTGAGTTCCAGGACAGCCAGAGCTACATGGAGAAACCCTGTCTCGAAAAACCAAAAAAGAAAAGAAAAGAAGAGGAGAGGAGAGGAGAGGAGAGGAGAGGAGAGGAGAGGAGAGGAGAGGAGAGGAGAGGAGAGGAGAGGAGAGGAGAGAAGAGAAGAGAAGAGAAGAGAAGAGAAGAGAAGAGAAGAGAAGAGAAGAGAAGAGAAGAGAAGAGAAGAGAAGAGAAGAGAAGAGAAGAGAAGAAAAGGGGGAGGAAGGAGAGGGATGGAGAAGAGAGGAAGGGAAAGAGGAAAGAGGAGGAGGCTGAAAACAAGGAGCATCTCCAGGAAGCCCCTCAGTCGCCATGAGTTGTTCTGGAGACTTGGATGGCCCACGAGAGAGCTAGTGTCCATAGAAACCCGTCTGAGCTGCCATGAGGATGGGGAGAGAGCCAGAAAGTCAGTCAAGAGCCCGAACAAGAATCTGAGCCCTGCCAGGAAGTCAAGGCTACACCCTAGGTACTGAACAGTTGATCCGGGACTGTGAGATAGGAAAGCGATCTGAGAAGACTTGCATTTAGAGGGCTCTGGTGCCTGGGTAACTGGAAAGAGGGGATGTGCAAAGGGCTGCCCATCACAGAGTCTCCTGAGAGGAGAGGCCAGTGAGTGGTGGTGGAGCGAGACCGGTGGCTAGAAGGATATAGACTCAAAGCGACAGCAGGACTTGGAGATACAGAGAAGGCTGGCGAGAGAGACTCTCGGGTGCCTGGCATCAGCACTTGGAAAACTCTGGGGAAGTAATGAGGGTGGTTCAGAAAGGCCTTCCCACACCACCCTGCCCTGGAATGCAAACAAACCGTTCCTTCCCCTGCAGCTGGTGTTGCTGGGTGTGCAAGTGTATTGGACGTCCCAGGGACAAGGGGAGCGGGTGAGAACTGCAGGGTAGTCAGGAGGCTCCTCTGGAGGGTGAGGAGGAGAGAGAGAGGCTGTGTTAAACTGGAGGTTTCAGCCTTTGCCTACTCTGGTTTGGTTTCCACAAAACCCTTAGTAGGAGGGAGAAGGGGAGGAAAGGAAGGAGGGGCAGAGGGAGGACCCGGCACCTTTATCTTACAGTTGGGGAATTTAGGATGGAGCAGCAAGCCCAAGCAATGACTGTATAACAGCAGGCCTGGGTCATGACTGAGAGTTTGACTCCAAAGAACACCTCTTCCCCCCTCACAGTTGCTCCATAGCCACTCTTCCTGAGTGGACACGGCCTCCTCATTCCGTATTTGGCCTGGAAATGCTCTCATTTCTCCCCACAGCATAGAGAGCAGCGAAGGCGCTGGCAGGGAGTGGGAAGGATTAGATCTGGTGTTCCCATGGGCTTTCAGAGAGCGGCTGAAGACTGCTGTCAAGAACTGGAATTAGCTGGGCAGAGTGGCATACACCTTTAGTCCCAGCACTTTGGAAGCAGGCAGATCTCTATGAGTTCGAGGCCAGCCTGGTCTACATAGTGAATTCTAGGACAGTTAGAGCTACTTAGTGAGACCCTGTCTCAAAATAAATAAATAAATAAATAAATAAATAAATAAATAAATATCGGATTATCAGATAATTTCTTCCTCTTCTTTTTTATATTTTAAAAATATTTTATTTATGTGCATGTGCAGGGGGATTGCTGTAAAAGGGCCCCAACTCCACATCGTTAGAATCTCTTTTTCTTTTTTCTTTTTTCTAATTCTTTTTTGTTGTTGGTTTTTGTTGTTGTTGTTTTTTGAGACAGGGTTTCTCTGTATAGCACTGACTGTCCTGGAACTCACTTTGTAGACCAGGCTGGCCTCGAACTCAGAAATTCGACTGTCTCTGCCTCCCAAGTGTTGGGATTAAAGGCGTGCGCCACCATACCCTGCCCAGAATCTCTTAAAGAGACATAAAAAAAAGATGAAACTGGAGCCTTCAGATAAAGCCCAGTGTTGTCTCAAATGTCTAAACCACACACATTTCCACTCCCATGTGAATTTTGATGTCCTTTCCAGTTTTGATTCTTCTGTTTGTGGTCTTCCTCCCACTTCTCTCTGTCCATCTTCAGTTGTAGTCATAAATCTCAGCTACCCACCCTCTAGGATGGAATTCTTCACAGGATCCCAGATTCACCACATATTTCCACATTTCTTTTAATAAGCAGGCACATGACTGGTGTTTGACAGTAATGCTGTCATCAGAATGTCGCCTAAAGTTAAGAAATTCCCATTTCTCAGCTGGCTTCGTTAGTTCCGGGCTCCAGCAGAGAATGGACGCTAGAGGGCGCGACTTCCCCTCTTTTCTAAGTCTAGACAGCAGCTCCCGTCTTGATCTCCTGGGTCTTCCAAAGTTTGTCACTCGTTTGCTTTGAGCACGGTTCACCAGCTTTTTCAGAGTTCTGGGTGTACGTGTACACCTTCGAGAAACTCTCATTAATTCACTTCAAGTCTTTTGTTTCACTTAAATTACTTTTTTTAGTGCTAGGGTTTTTATTTTTTTTAAGTTTTGTATATGAGTGCTCCATCTTCAATCACACCAGAAGACATAGGATCCCGTTACAGATGGTTGTGAGCCACCATATGGTTGCTGGGAATTGAACTCAAGACCTCTGGAAGAGCAGTCAGTGCTCTTAACCACTGAGCCATCTCTCCAGCCCAGCATCTATATTTTTAATAAGTCCAGCATGGTCTATATAAAAAGTTCCAGACCAGCAAGGGCTACATAGTAAGCCTGTATCCCAGCAACCCCAAACAACCCCCTGCCACCAGCAAACACGAACAGGGATTGAATAACTCTGAAGTCAGGGGGAGTGGAGGTAGGGATGAGTTGGTGAGGCCCTGGATACTTGGTTCTGGTGTTCATTTGGCATATGTGTTTCCTGTAATTTGTTCCTGATGAGATTTCGATATGTTTCATTTCATCTTAAAAAAGAAACAAACAAAAAAACCAGGAATACTTTTCAAGAAGGAAACTGACCATATAATTGACATGAATTACAAAAATCACAACTGCTAACACATGCCCAGAAGGAAACCAAGCCTCGTCTGCTATCACCAAATATTTACTATTGATGTGCTGTTGGCTCATCTGTGTTATAGTCCAAGAATGCTAGCAGATCCCAGGGTGGACGCTCACTACTGGGGGGAAAACAAGAAGGGGAGGGTCATTTTCAAACCCAGCAAGTTTGATCTGCTAACTTTTCCTTTTTCTGGGAAATGAGGACACAATTTGTAATCATTTGATATGAGGACAGACCGCCTTGATCACAGATTAAGTCTGGGCATGGACCATGGGAATTTAAGGTCCCCAAAGGATGAGCGAGAGCTTTAAAACAGATGACTCAGGTAACTGGATACAGGACAGGCTGATGGTGGGTGCTGAGAACACTAACTAGGAGATCGCAGTGGTAAATAGCTGTAATCTGAGCTGGAAATGCAGTAATCAGACCTTGTATCTACACAATGTGTACACATTCCTTTTATAGACCCTCCTACAAGCAATTATATGAGCTAGGCTGAATCCCCCCCTTTTTTTTTAAGTTTAGAGGTTTAATTAGAAAAGTGGGTATATACCCAGACACTATTGCACAATGCCAGAAAGATTTTGCTGAAGGGACCCTGATATAGCTGTCTCATATGAGGCTATGCCAGTGCCTGGCAAATACAGAAGTAGATGCTCACAGTCTATAAGATGGAACACAGGGCCCCCAATGGGGCTAGAGAATGCACCCAAGGAGCTGAAGGGGTCTGAAACCCTATAGGTGGAACAACAGTGTGAACTAACCAGTACCCCCAGAGCTCATGTCTCTAGCTGCATATGTAGCAGAAGATGGCCTAGTTGGCCATCACTGGGAAGAGAGGCCCCTGGTATTGCAAACTTTATATGCCCCAGTACAGGGGAAACACCAGGGCCAAGAAGTGGGAGTGGGTGGGTAGGGGAGCAGGGTGGAGGGAGGGTATAGGGGACTTTCAGGATAGCATTTGAAATGTATATAAAGAAAATATCTAATAAATGAATAAATAAATAAAAAAGAAAGATAAGTGAGGTATATGAGAGAGATTTTACAAAACCAGAACTAGCAGGATTCAAGGGTAGGAGTGAGTGGGGGCGGAGAAGCATGAAAGCCCACCCTTGGGTGTTTAAGCTTGGGTGACCGGGGCACTGTTCTCTACTGACATGAGCTAGAGGAAAAGCTGTTGAGGAAGGGAGTTTGTGATGGTGAAAAGTGTTTTTGAAGGATTTGTTTTAATTTTGTGTGTATGAGTGTTTGGCATATGCATCTGTGCACCACATGGGTGCTGTGCCCACAAGGGCCAGAAGATGGCACCGGATCCTCTGAAACTGGATTTGCAAATGTTGGTGAGCTGTTGTGTGGGTGCTGGGAACCAAACACAGGTCCTTTGCAAGGGCAGCCAGTGCACTTAACCACTGAGCCATCTCTCCAGCCCCTGAGCCTATTCAGCGTTTTGTTTGTTTGGTTGGTTGGTTGATTTGGTTTTTTTATTTTTATTTTTTTTATTGCTGTTGTTTCCTTGCTTGTCCCTAAGCCTAGTCTGGTCTGGCCTGATACATCCCTGAGGTGGCCCTCGAGCTCCTGTTCTTCCTGCCTCTGCTTCCCGGGTGCTGTGACTCTAGGCATACCTTTCAAGAGTTGCCTATGGTCTCAGTAAAGCCCTCTGTAGAGGTCACAGGTTGACCCCCTTATCATCTGTGTCGATCTTGAGCAGTTCCTCCAGTTACCTCTGTGTTCACAGCCTTGATTTCTTGGTTTTGCAGGCTATCTTCAGTTCAGAGTTGTTCGGTATTTCTTTGTGGTTAGACCCAGGCTTCCTTCTTTGAGACTGAAGTGTCACAGTGTTTACACCACCATTTCTTACTGTGTCCTCTCAGGCGACACACAGAGTCCGCTCATCTCAAGACCTGTGGTTTCCATGATTTGACTAAGATTGTGTCTGTCAGGTTTCTCCAGGGTAAAGTCACCCTCTGTCCCCACCCACCCACCCACCAACCCACACAAACGCACAAGTAACTACTGAAATAATTTGAAAGGTGCTAGAGCCGGGCGTGGTGGCGCACGCCTTTAGTCCCAGCACTCGGGAGGCAGAGGCAGGAGGATTTCTGAGTTCGAGGCCAGCCTGGTCTACAAAGTGAGTTCCAGGACAGCCAGGGCTATACAGAGAAACCCTGTCTCGAAAAAACCAAAAAAAAAAAAAAAAAAAAAAAAAAAAAAAAAAAAAGAAAGAAAGGTGCTAGAGAGACTGGCTTTACTGGTACTTGTATATTTACAAAGCATCTTATAATTAAAAGAGCCCTGGGCTCTGCCTACTTTTTTGCTCAAAGAAAGAAAAGGAAGGAGGAAGAGGGTGGAGAAAGGGGGAAGAGGAGGGAAGGCAGACATTTGGAGGATACGTAGATCAGTTCTAGCACATTGGCTTAATATATGTACAGCCATGGGATCCTAGCTTTTGAGGCCATGCCTGAGGGCCTGAGTTCAACCCTAGGACCCATTTTGTAGAAGAAAGTCAAGTCCCACAGTAGACCTCCACAGCAGGTGTTCAGGTTTGATGGCAAGAAGCCTTTTCCACTGAGGCAGCCCCTTTCTGTGGGCACAGGGGTACGCTGATGGTCACACACACACACACCTCTGCGGCCAGGAAAAGGGTTTTTATGAATCAGGACAGAGTGAGCCTTGTCAATGCTTCAGGGACAGGTGAAGAAAGGACCTTTGACTCCAGAAATGAGGCACAATAGAGAGATCATTTGTCCCTCATACCCTGCTTTCACTAATACCCACTCGAAGGTGGAAAACATACTGGCAAGGCTGACCTGCTGGCTCAGAGACAGGTGGCATCGCCCCAGCCTTGGAGGATTCTGGGATTGGGTCCGTGTTCTGCGGTCTCCTGCAAGGAACTCAGGTTCAGGCCCTCGCCTTGCATTTTGCGCAGAGGATCCTGCAAGTTACCCAGTCGGCCCAGGGTGAAGGCACAGTGTGGACTATTCTTGGTCTGGGAATGTTTCTTACTGGCGCTGAGAGGGTAGCTCAGTGGGATGGCGCTGAATGTTCTAGCAAGAGCTAGATAGAAGTGATAGAAGTGAAGGATGGGTTCAAGGCCTTCAGAAGGAAGGTTTGGCCTTGGGCTGGAAACAGAGTGAAGATAGAAACTGGCCAGGCAAGGGGGGTGGGGTGAGGGGTGGGGCAGCCCAGGAAAAGCAAAGGACGGAAGGAAACCTGGCGCACTGCCCAGCCCCAAGGCCGCCTTGGGCGATTGGGTTCTGGTGGCCTGGGTGTCCCTGGCGGTCCGCACAGTCGCCCGCCTGTGGGCACAGGGAGGCGCCACAGTCGTGGGGCTGGAACGTGCAAGGCCGCCTCTGAGGCCCAATGTTGGCTCGATGTTCCCCTGCAGGGCGGGCCCGGAGCAGCGTAGGGGCCTCCGTGGACCCGGGCACGTCCGCTCTCCGCGCCCGCCTTCGGCGCACTAAGGCTAGCCTGGCAGGGAGGGGCCTCCAGGAGGCTCCGTTTGCGGTGATCATGATGGGGCGATCGTGTTGCAAGCTTGGCCAGAGCTTGGCGGAAGCTTGAGGTGGGGGAGTAGGGGTTGGGGGGGACTAAGACTGCCTCACCTTGGCTGCAACTCAATGCAGGACCTCACACTGCTGGCCTCGCGCTGCCGGGGGTCATCGACCCCAGCCAGTGGAAGGAGGAGAATTTTTGGTCCACTGTGTGCAGAGGCACGCTAGAGACTCGCGTGACCCCGCCTGCGTCCCGTGGATCCCAGCACTTCTTCAACCACAGCCCCAAAGGGTCTGTGTGCTTAAAGGTCTTAAGCAATTTAAGATGGGCTCTGGAAAAAAATTCTCCTGATTCAGTGAACTGGAAAGGAAGCAGGAGGTTTGGGAACACTTTCAACCTTGACCACCACCTTAAAAAGTAATAGATAGCAGGGCGTGGTGGCGCACGCCTTTAAACCCAGCACTTGGGAGGCAGAGGCAGGCAGGCGGATTTCTGAGTTCGAGGGCAGCCTGGTCTACAAAGTGAGTTCCAGGACAGCCAGGGCTATACAGAGAAATCCTGTCTCGAAAAGCAAAAAAAAAAAAAAAGTAATAGCTTACCGTATAAATTGGCAAACACGAAAATGTGTAAATAATTAGATTCCTACCCAAATAAAGCACTCAGAATCCTACAGCCCCAAATCAAATTCTTCATATACTGGAATGTTTCATGTTTTAACATGTCTTGTTTTCTTTACAAACCTGATAATTCTGCATAAATCATTTAGTATCTTGCTTTTAAACTATTTTTGATTAATTTATCAATGGAGGGGTGGCTTGTGCGGAGGTGATAGGGTAACTTGCAGGAGTGGATCCCCTTTTAGCCAAGACTCAGCTTGATCAGGGTTGGGGGCAAGCACCTCTTCTAGCTGAGACATCTGGAGACCCTCCTCTCCCCTGACTTTGGAGTAATTCTCCTGCCTCAACTTTCTAAGTACTGGGCTCACAAGCACCAGCCAGTTCACACCTAGCTTTGCTTTTTTGTGCTTACTGCTCTCACATCTTCCATTTCTTTAAAAACATCCTAAATATGGGTAATGGTTCTATGCTAACATTGCGCAGAAAGACTCAGTGGATTTACTGCCCCTTGACTGCTTGGCTGTGTTGCTGTGGATACCAGGCTTTTTGTAGGTCCCAAACATTTCCTTCTTTGCCTCATTAAAAAAAAAGAAAGAAAGAAAGAAAGAAAAACAAACCAAAACAACAACAACAAAACATTTAAATTCCTGTGGTCTGACTATGGTGACCTTTGACCAGTTCTTATTTTTCAGTTTTACAGACATTGTCTCTTCTCCTTAAGCTTCAGAATTGTATCACTAAATCAGTACTTTGAAGAGCCCAAGATGGATACAGTATACAATGTTTCCCCAGGGCCTTCAAGTGCAGGCCTTGATTCCAGTTAGACTCCCTCCCAGGTTCCCAGTAGACTCGGCAAGCTGGGCTAATAGTTTTAGCAGCTCCCATGGGGTCAGGCTCAAAACGAAGTCAAAGACTACATGTTGAATAATCATAATAATTATCTTATTAAGAGTCCCTTGGAGCCAGGTGTCCCTTTGTGGCACAGCCTGAAGTCCCAGTACTCAGCTGGCAGGAACAAACTCTCCTGAGTTTGAGATCAGCCTGGTCCATGTAGAGTTTCAGGGCTATGAGAGAGCTTGTCTCAAAAAAATAGGATCAGGCTGGGCAGTGGTGGTGCACGCCTTTAATCTGAGCACTTGGGAGGCCAGAGGCAGATGGATTTCTGAGTTCAAGGCGAGCCTGGTCTACAGAGTGAGTTCCAGGACAGCTAGGGTCTGTCCTGAGACCCTACACAGAGAAACACTGTCTCGAAAAACAAAACAAAACAAAATAAAACAACCCCCCCCCAAAAAAGGATCAGGGGGGCTGGAGAGATGGCTCAGTGGTTAAGAGCACTGGCTGCTATTCCAGAGGTCCTGAGTTCAATTCTTAGCAACCACACACATGGTGGCTCACAACCATCTGTAATGGGATATGACACCCTCTTCTGGTGCATCTGAAGACAGCTACAGTGTACTCATATAAAATAAACCTTAAAAAAAAAAAAAAAAAACAGGAACAAAAATAACAACAGAGTCTCTTAGAGCCATGTGGTAGCTCAGACCTATAATCCCAACACTGGGAAAGTCAAGCAAAAGGATCACAAGTTCAAGGACAGCCTGAGCTACATTATGAAAGTCTGTCTCAAAATGGGGAGTCAGTCTGCGGCTGCCACTTGGTGTGGGCCCAGTGAACATCATGGTCGCTGGGTGGTGGTGGCGCACACCTTTAATCCCAGCATTTGCGAGGCAGAGGCAGCAGGCAGATTTCTGAGTTCGAGGCCAGCCTGGTCTACAAAGTGAGTTCCAGGACAGCCAGGGCTACACAGAGAAACCCTGTCTTGGAAAACCAAAAAAAAAAAAAAAAAAAAAAAAGGAGACACTCATGGTCCAGAATTTGTTCTCCAAATCCGAGTGCCCAAAGGGACACCCTGAAGATGCAGTATTGCTGTGAAGATTTTTGTTTGTTTTTTTAGGGGATGTCTTTTTTTTATGCTTTCAGGGGTGGGTTTTTGTTATTGTTTTGGCTGTTTCCATTTCTTGAGACAGGATCCTGCTATGTGTTTCTGCTTAGCCAAGTTCTATGTTGCCCAGGTTTGGCCTGGAACTCATAAAATCCTTCTATCTCAGTTTCCCTAAAGGTGGCATCATAAGAGTGTGCCAGCATGCTGAGTTAACATTGCACTAAACCACTCTCCTAGGCACCATTCTTGGTTACTAATGAGGTCATACCAAAGGTGGCAGGGACATTGACCTTCACTTTACAGGTATAGAAATTGAGACTGGTGGGGACAGTTGCCTACCATCTTGTCACTGACAGCATGTGTCAGTTTCTCCTCTCTGCTTCAGTGGAAGGGATGAGTCTCAGGGAAGTCCTTATGTACTGTGCCCACACGGCCACAGCACACCTTACTTAAGAGCTCCCACTTTTACCAGTTCCTTCTTTTTGGCTGCACACTTGACACCCCAAGGTTTTATCTCAGGTGACCCCAAAATTGGGCTTACCAGGCTCGAAATTCATCTCCCTGGCTGCACCTGGAGCCTCACTGACACCCTCCAACCTCCCCGATTTGCCCTGATCTTGAAATCAGTTACACCCATGTACATGCAGGCAGTTCCTATCTGGATCCCTTGCCCTCTAGTGCATCTCAAAACTGCCCTGGAGTTAGAGAGATGGCTAATTGGTTAAGTTTGCATGATGCTGTTCCAGAGGACCTGAATTCAGTTCCCAGCACCCACATCTCATGTGGCTCACAACTGCCTGTAACTGCAGCTCCAGGGGACCTGACTGACATCTCTCACCTCCTTGAGCATCAGCATTCGTGGGCACATCTCCCCAGCCCTGCTCGCCTCCTGTACATAACTAAAAGGGAAAAAGAAATGACTTTGACTATACTTTCTAGGTGGGCCTGCTGTTTCTTTGTCCATATTCTTTCTTCTATGCTTGTCACATCAGGAAATGATGGCACTTTCAAGCTATAAGGAATGTCTAGTGCCCACTCCACATTTCACAGAAGAGCCATTTGGTCACCCAGTGGCTATGTCACTGAGGCTGGACTGACAATATCCTTGAGCTCAATCTGCTAGAATATGCAGCCTCAGGATGTTTCCTTAGGCTCTGGGCAGTCCAAGGTTGACTTCCTGATAGAAGCAGATAAGTTTCTGGAGCCCCAGGCTAGGCAGGGGAGATTCCTCCTGAACTCTGGTTGCTGTGGGGGTGGAGGGTGTGTGTGTCAAGAATCTTGAGTAACGCAGATTCTTCCTTTTTTTAACTTTCCTGCAAGCTTTCCTGATAAACCGACTTTTTTTATGGCTGTGGATTGGCCCTTGACTGTGAGACAGGGAGAGGGCGGTGTAACAAAGGAATCTTTCAGAGACAACACACTTAAAATAAGTCCTGCACAGAGAAAGAGCCCTTGACTTCTGCCCAGACCCAAAGCTTACATATAGCTGGGATCCTAATTTTTCCCCAACCTCCTTAGAGCTTACATTTTACTTTAAGACATTATTGAAAGCCTACAGCATGTGTGCACTGCTGAAGATCATTTTCAAGCGCATCAGAAATAATAATATTGGGATTAGAGAGATGCCTCAGTGGTTAGGGGTTCTTGCTGCTTTTGCAGAGGACTGGGTTGGGATCTCAGCATCTACATGGTAGCTGAAAACTGCTTAGAACTCCAGTTCCAAGGAATCTGGTGCCCTCCTCCACCCTCTCCAGGTATTCCAGACAGGGTGCACACACATACAGGCAACCACTCATACACATACAATAGCAATACGCATCTTAAAAAATAAATATTGTGTAATATTACTTCAACTCTAAAATTTGCTTCTGACTTTGAAAAATGATTTCTTCTGGTTTTTTGGGGGAGAGTATCTTGCTATCTAGTCCAGGCTGACTTGGAGATTGCTATTTTGCCGAGGCTGGTCTCAAGCTTGCTATCCTCTTGCTGTGGGCTCTGGAGTGTTGGCAATACCAGGATAAACTGCCAGAACCAGCTTCTGGTTCTTTTATAGCATACACATGCAGTATGCATACAAAGAAATGCACTTATCAATAGACGCATAGTTGGTGGACTTTCCAAACTGAATCTCCTCAAGTCAGTCAGCAAGTACTTGCAGCATCCCTGGTGCCCTCTAGTAGTTCTTGATGCTGCTGTTTCTTCCTCCTTTTCAGAAATGGGTCTGCTGTGCATTAGAACTTCCCTGCTTGAAGGACAGCCTGAGAACTTGCACCGAGGAAGGAAGAAAAAGGACCTTCTCTACTGCTCTAAGGACTCTACACTAATGTGAAATCAAATGCATACACGCTGACTACTGAGCAGGGAGTCTGAGGGCGCATGTGCAGATTCAGAGACATTAAGGCTGGAAGAGACTTTGGAAAGAGGTGATGGCCAAGATGTCATACAGCCTAAATGGCCGATCCAGGATCCTAGCCCAGGCCGCCAAACAATCCAGCACTGGTTTTTCTCTCTGTGGTTGTTAACCAACCAGGGGTGGCAGGATGTACCAGGAAAGAGACTTCAGGAAGATTTCCTGTATATAGTTGAGCATAGACATTGTGGCAAGCCGTGAACAAAGCTGTATACAGTTCATTCATTCACGTCCCAGACCTGGCCCAGACATGGTAACTTCCAGATCAGATAAGATGGAACACGCTTGGGGCAATATAGCACTAGTTCTTCCTGCCCCGTCCTGCTGCTTTTGAAATCATTTCTAACCATTTTTGAAAGAATCTTCTACTAATTGTGAGATACCATAGAGCAATACAACAAAGTTACAGAGGTATCTTTTTTTTTTTTTTTTTTTTTTTTGGTTTTTCGAGACAGGGTTTCTCTGTATAGCCCTGGCTGTCCAGGCTGGCCTCAAACTCAGAAATCCGCCTGCCTCTGCCTCCCGAGTGCTGGGATTAAAGGCGTCCGGCTCGTTACAGAGTATCTTAAGTTTGCTTGTTTTGTTTTGTTTTTTTGATACAGAGTCTTGCTATGTAACCTGGCTGACTCTGGAACTTGCTATGTAGACCAAGCTGCCCCTAAACTCAAAAAGGTCTGTCTGCCTCTGCCTCCTCTGCCTCCTAAGTGCTGAAATCAAAGGCTTGTACCACCATGTCTGGCCTTATATTTTATTTTATTAACAAATAAAGTTGTGTTTTTATTCTAACTCACAAATTAAGACATCACACAGCTGGTTTTAGGAAGCCAGTCAGACGCTCGTCTAGTTCGTATCTCAGTTCACTTCTCTGCAGTTAGAAAGGATGTTCTGAGCCAGGCAGTGGTGGTAAGGTGGTGCTGAAGCGAGCAGTATGGTTTACAGAACAGTCAGGCTATACAGAGGAACCAAATCACATCTGTACTCACTTGCCCAACAGACAGACAGACAGACACACACACACACACACACACACACATACACACACCAACTCAGTTGAAAGTACGAAAAGAAATGGCATTATATTCTCTTTCATGGCTTGTGTCTTTTGCTTGCAAAAGACTTATATTTTTAGACAGGGTCTTATGTAGCCCGGCTTACTTCAAAGGTCACTATATAATAGAGGCTGACTTTGAATTCCTGATCATCCTGTCTTTGCCATGCCTGGGGGCATTTTATAAACATTCAAGGAAAACACTATGATACCTGACCTCAGCCATGGGGGCATGGACTTAAGGAAGGGCTCTTTCTTTCTTTCTTTCTTTCTTTCTTTCTTTCTTTCTTTCTTTCTTTCTTTCTTTCTTTCTTTCTCTATTTCTCTATTTCTTTCTTTCTTCTCCTTGGGAATAGCTATGTTTATTATTGTACCACTAATAGACATAAGACCCTGTGGTCTCCCTTCCCCCCAGCCTGGAACCTGCCTGCTCTAGGGTGGAGCTACCGGCTCATTCGTCCTGCCACGCCCACTGCTGGAACCTGACCTTGCTGCCTGGAGGCACACACGTGTTCGTCCTGCTACTGGACCCTGAGTTACTTGGCGGGAAATTGGGTTCCCTCCCCCTTCCTTTATAAACTGAGTGTCTGGAAATATTAAATTGAGTCTTGATCAGAATGTTGTCTTGACTCCATTGTTTCTTCCGCCCTATCTAGTTACCTCTCTTTGCAGGGAACTGCCATTCTCAGTTGAACCGTTCGTGTTGTGGACCGCGGGCGGGCCGCAACAAGACCCAACAACCCCTGCCCCAACAAGGAAGTTGAAGAAACATTAACAAACAGGGCATATTCTAGCTATGCTAGGGAGTCAGAAATCATGTGACATGCCACCTCTGCTTTGGTACCCAGAAGAGAGTGTGAGATTCTTCAAGGCTTCCAAAGCTTCAGGGAATCCAGGGTCATTTCGGGTGGAGTCCTCGGGGTGCTGCTTTGTAGAACCTGATGTGTACGGTGTGCTTTTCCCAACTCTTTTCCCGTCTATACATTAAATTAAGTCCTAGGCCAAAGTCTGACCCAGAGCTTCTGACCAATTGAGACGGAAAAGTACGTTCCCTTGACTCTAGCTCAGATGTGTGGGCCTTGGATGACGGTTTAAGCTCCGTCTCACCCCTTAGATATAGGAATCAAAACCTAATGTCATCTTTGGTCATTGTGAGGGACTCAGCCAAGGCCTCCAGAATTTCCTTGTTAGGGTTGGGGTCTGTCTCGAACTGCCGGATTAGCTCCGGGAACTGCTCAAGGATGAACCCAGAGTTGCTATCTGTGGAAGACAGACTCGACTCCATCTCAGTTATGTCCATCATGGCCGCAGCTCCCTTGAGTTCCCTTCTTCAGTTTCAGCAGGGCAGTTTCTGAATTAGCCTGCATTAAGTTCATTTTGGCCTTCACAGAGTTAGGTCTTGGTAGATGCCATATTACCATACTGGCACTGTGAAAAGCATGATGGAGACTGGGAAATGAGGGTTGTGTGTGATCCGATTGTCAGGGTTGGGAGACTGTAATGTTCAGAGGGTAAACACATCCCATTAGAGTCATAGCAGTTCCTGAGAAGCAAAATAAAAAGACTGACTTCTTTTCATGTTCTTACATCATGTTTGGAAAAGACCACTAACCTTTCAGGGAATAAATATTTCAGTGGTTTGGAGTTAACGGCTAAACAAACAGATAACTCAGAAGTTTCTTTTGTCCTTCGGACTATGCGACCTTTGCCTGGGCCTCCAGCTCTCTGAGATCCAGTTCTTCAGATTATTTTGAGCAGCTCTAGCATTCCTCACTGGCTGGATGTTCCACTGGTAGCCCGGAGCCCAGGTTGTGAAAACAGGGTTGGAAAGTGACTGGACGGAGCCCATCCGTTTGGGGCAGTTCCAGATGTCTGGCTTCTGAAGCACACACAATTGTTGGGAACAATGATGCTAACTGAGAGGTCTGAGGTTGGGTAAGCAGTTTGCCAGGGGCTTCGGTGCATGAGGCCCTGAAGCTCAGGGTTAGCCATTTGATTAGCCTCTGGGACTGGTTGGTAAAAAAAGCAGAAATAGAATTCTAACTTAGTCTTGTCTACCTCCCAAGATACAAGATGTGGATTTCCTCTTATTAAACATAAAAAGGAGAAAAGTTTGGGTTGTAAAATATTTTCAAAATCAAGAACCTAACCGGGTGACTCCTAAAGGGCCTGGGTGTTGGTCTGCCCTTGTTTTTTCTTCTGATTAGAAGGTGTGAGAAGCAGCAGGTGGGCTTTGGTATCAAATGTGGCTTTGAAGCTGGACACAGACACACATGCCAGTAATCCCAGCACTGAGAGGTTGAAGCAGGAGTATCTGCGAGTTTGAGACCAGCCTGGGCTAAATAGCAAGAGTCTGAAAACAAAAATAAAACTATCAGAGAATGAATGAAAACTCAAATAAATGAATGGGTACCTTGGCTTGAATTCTAGCTCTCCTACCTCCAAGATCTGTGACTGTGCAGGGTACTTCCCACTTTCTTTCTTTTTTTTTTTTTTTTTAAAGATTTATTTATTTATTATATGTAAGTACACTGTAGCTGTCTTCAGACACTCCAGAAGAGGGCGCCAGATCTCGTTACGGATGGTTGTGAGCCACCATGTGGTTGCTGGGATCTGAACTCTGGACCTTCGGAAGAGCAGTGGGGTGCTCTTACCCACTGAGCCATCTCACCAGCCCAACTTCCCACTTTCATTGCATATGCTACCACTGCCACTGGCACAGCTATGGGAAGGGGGCTTCAAGGAGGCCGTCCATGTGTACAGAGCTGTTGACATGCAGGGATGAAAAAACTTGGGTTAGGTACGAGGAACTGATTTACAAGTGATATAGTGTAGAGTTGAACAGTTCTCCCTTAAGCAACACTCTGACCCAGGATACTCTACTAGTGAGATAAGCCCTTAGTTTGTTGAGAATGTGTAGCCCAGTCTGGCCTTGAGTTTTCAGCCCTTCTGCTCCTGACTCTCCAGTACTGGGATTATACATGTGCACCAACATGACCAACTGAAGCAATACTTTTTAATTGCAACCCCTTGGTAGCATGTCATAACTACTTTTTTTTTAAAATATTTATTCATTTATTATTTGTAAGTACACTGTAGCTGTCTTCAGACACTCCAGAAGAGGGCATCAGATTTCATTACGGATGGTTGTGAGCCACCATGTGGTTGCTGGGATTTGAACTCAGGACCTTTGGAAGAGCAGTCGGCGCTCTTAACCACTGAGCCATCTCTCCAGCCCCATAACTACTTTTTAATCAGAAGAGATGTCTATGGAACTGTTGAGCTCAGTTTTCAACCTGCCCATTTGCCTGTAGCAAAAATGAGGATGATAGGCTGGCTAAACAGACCACTGGGGAGTTAAGAGCATTTGCTGCTCTCAAAGAGGACCTGAATTTAGTTCCTAGCACTCTCATGGTGGTTCACAACCATTAGTAACCATTTGTCAGTTCTGGGGATGTAACAACCTCTCCTGACCTCTTCAGGTTCCTATGTGTATGTGGTGCACAAACATACACTCAGGCACATACACTAAAATAAATTTTTTTTTTAAATGAAGATGATTATTAATAAAAGTCACTAGGCTGGTAAGAGCCTAACTTTATGGGCGTCAATGAGGAAGTAGCACACCCCCACAAAAGGTGAGGATTAAATAAGATATCCCAATGAAGGTATATGTCTTCAGCAGGCATACTGCTTCTCTTGATCACCCTCTCCGGAGCTTCTCTGCTCCCTGACAATATCATGTTCATTTGGAAATGAAATAGATGAAAACTAGTTGGTAGTGTCTCCTGTGACTGGGAGATGAGTATACAGCAAGCAACTGTCTGCAAAAGATGCAAATCAGACCGAGCTGGCTGATCTCTGCTCAGTACCCAGTCTTGCTTCCGCACCCTGTTCACTGATTTCAGGGTTGTTTTGTTTTTTTGTCTTTATTACCCATAGACAAAGGTCAAAATTTATCCCATAAGTTAGAATTTCTCTAAATCTGGCCCCATCAACCCTCCAACACCTTGTCATACCGAGACTCAACACAAACCTCTCTTCTAAGCCAACTGGTTTCCTTGTTCGCCCCTATAAACATCCATTGCAGCCTTAGTAAAAAGCCTCTTCCTCGCTCACAACTTCTCTTTCCCTGGGGTCCAAGTCTTACTGAGCCAGGTCCTCTCTTGTAGTGAGTGTTTCTGATATCTGAATGAAGTTCTCTTGGCTCTTGCAAGTCCCGTGTAGTGTGAGTGAGTGTGTGTGTGTGTGTGTGTGTGTGTGTGTGTGTGTGTGAGAGAGAGAGAGAGAGAGAGAGAGAGAGAGAGAGAGAGAGAGAGAGAGAGAGAGAGAGAGAATGTATGTGTGTGTGGCCATGCGTGAGAGACCAGGACATTGGATATCCTGTTTTATGACTCTTGGCCTTATTTCCTTGAGACAGGACTTTTAATGTACCTGGAGCTAGGTCAGTATGCCCCAGTGATCCTATGCCCCAACAAAGTACTGTTTTACAAGTGTTCACACAGGCAGGCACTGGGATTTGAACTCAGTGCTCATGCTTGTGCACTCTTACCCACCGAACTCTTCCCAGCTCCAGCTCCCACCCTTTGTACTACTTTCCCTTCCAACTCCTGCATGATGGCCCTAACAGTCAGCTGGAAAGCAGAAACTTGGTTCTAAGTCTCACTGGCTGTATACCCCAGGTAATACCTTTCTTGGCTTCCTATAATTCTGGAGTTGCATAAGGAAACACAAATTCCTTTAAATATGTTTAAGATTTATCTCTGTTCTATGTGTACGTGTGAGAGACTGCATGGGTGTATGGGTACAGAGAAATTCTGCCTCAGAAAATAAAAAAGGAAGGAAGAAAGGAAGGAAGGAAGGAAGGAAGGTAGGAAGGAAGGAAGGAAGGAAGGAAGGAAGGAAGGAAGGAAGGAAGGAGATAAAGTTATGGGCCCAGAGGGTGATGTATGTAAGTTTTCATTTAATACACATTGAAACATTTGTTAACCACCAGTACCCAACAGGATGGATTTGAGGCCAATAGAGAGACCTGATAAAGGAGAGAGAGCAAAAAGGCTCCATCTGAAGGAACTTGAGCACACTATCACTTGTGTAATTTACTGAATGAGGGGTCAGAATAAAAGACCAGGGTCTTGTAGTGTCTCCCAACCCTGTCTGGGTCTATGGCCAGCCTCTTTCTCCGACTCCCATCTTCTTCCTGTTCCAGACTCCACCATCCACACCTCTTTCCTTGGCACCATAGATCGTTCATCGCACATTCCTTCCACTTAGAAACGTGTTCGGTGCTGGATCAGGTAGTTCAAGTCTGTAAGCTCAGCTGTTTGGGAAAGAGAGTCACAAGTTCTCAAATTTATCTGTACAAAGAAGAATGGGGGTGTAGCTCAGTGGTGGACGGCTACAATAACAGGAACAAGATCTGGGTTGAATCCCACAAGATTTCAAGTGTTACTAGCCATAAGATGCATTTGCCTTAGCCCGTAAAGAGATCCCCTGTTTGTTCCTCCATCCTTCCCCCCCAAAAACCTTGACTTCAGGCCCCTAAAGCCTTGTCAGGCTGCTGCAGGTACTATCAGGGAGCATGTTAAGAAGACAACATAGAACAGTCCTGAGTGATTTTTTTTTTTTTATTAATTTGATGCCAATCCCTATTCTGAACACCTTATCTACTGGTGTTTACTCTGTGCAACATCACTGTTAGGTAGTTACTGTCGCTCCTCCTCCGGGTTATAAGTCATCTGTGGAATCCAGCAAAGATTTGACCAAGATACCAAGTAGGTGAAGAAACGGGCTGCGGAATTCTGGCCTGAACAGTCCTTCCTCTTGTCACAGGCACAAGAAAGTACTGCTGGGAGGGCCTCCCACCTCTCTTTGCCAGCTGTGCCTAGCTCCATTAGCAATTGTGCTGTCCCCGGATGAGGCGGGGGCTGAGACTGGGCTGCAGGTTTGGACTGGTCAGTCTTTTGACACTGACCAGTAAGAGACCAGACAGAGAAGCAACAGGAGGTGGAGTCTGACAGTGGATCTCTTCAGTCCTGAACCTCAAGTTCGCTCACCTTCTAGGAAAAGGCGATTAGCGCCACCCTGACCGCGCAGGGGGGCTCGTTTACGCCGCCGGGATGTATACGTTTAAGGACCGAAAGGCCGATTCTGGGGCTCAGGCAGCGACTTTAAGAGGTTCAGCCGAGCGGAGGCTATAGGGAAGATGGAGCGAAGTGCGTTGCGCCTGCAGAAACAGAAGCAGCATCCACGCCGCCACGAAGCCCAGCCGGGCTCGCGGGCTGGAGCAGAGCCAGGCCGCGCAGGCCTCAGGGCGGGGCGGGACGGGATCTGGCCACGCCCCCATCTTATTTTTCTCTCCGGCCCTTAGCGCGAGTCACGTGGGCGGGGCCGCGTGGGCGGGGCGGTCCCTTGGGAGGAGACTGGCTGAAGGCTCCGGGCCTCTAGTGCTCCGGGACCCGGCGAGAGAAGGAATGGAGGGGTGGGGGGCGGGGAGGGGGGGAGTGGAAGACGGCATGCGGGCGGGGCCTGTTGTGGGGGCGGGGCCTGTTGCTAGGGCTGGCGCAGGAAACTGGGCTCAGGGGCCCGGCCTACTGGCTGCGGGCTCAGGCTGCTTGTTTACTCCTGGCGAGGGAGCAGTAACCCTGTGTTGGCGGAGGGGGGGGTGGGAGAGCGAGCGGGAAAACGTGGCCCGGAGTTCCAGGCTGAGGGAGCGGAACGGGCTGAGGGCCGGGGCTGCGGTGGGCCTGGATAGGAGCTGGATGATCCGGCGCAGCGCAGTCTTCAAACAAGTTCCTAGAGTGGCTGCACAGCTCCTCCTGGCCTTTGCGCCTCCCACCCTGCACACACAGTACTGTGGCTGGTGAAGGGTGCATGCACATCGTTTTTTGTAAGGTCCTGAATTTCTTGAATCCTTTAGGGTAGGACTGTGGAGCGGTGTTTCTAGTGTTGCTGCTCGAAGAGGTGGACGCCTGCTGCGTGCTTGTTCCTGAGTGGGTCTCTGCCATTTTTTTTTTTCCTCCAGGAACTGATTCATTTGCTCGTCCTCACGTAGTTCACATGCTTGCATCTGGCCACAATACACACAAATAAGCCCTTCGGGGGTTGTTCTAGGCAGTTCAATAGCTTGTGCTTGGTTTTTCTAACAAGGATGAGCCAGAGGGCTGCTCACACAACCTAAAGTGCTCCACAAATGAATTCGCAAAAATTAGCGAACACCGGGCAGTACCTTCTTCAAATGAGTTTCCATTCATCTGAAAAATACAAAGCACGGAGAAACTGTAGCTGTACTTGGTATTTGCTACTGTATCCATTACTACTACCTAACCGGTTTATATCTGAGGACTCGAAGCACACCACATAAAGACACTAGTCTGAAGTACAAACATAGAGAAGGAAGGGAACAGGAGGCTTTTGAATTACCCCACCCCCACCCCCCAAAGCGCTGACCCTATTGTGTGAGGACGTGTGATTTTCTGTCATTAGTGTCTCTGATTTGGAACATCAGTCCTCTATTCCCTGGGGTTAGTTATTAAAGATGTATTATTATCTTAAATTGTGTGTGTGGTTGCATGTGGGTATATGTGAGTGAGTGCAGGTTCCTAAATGAACAGAGGTGCTGCATCTCCCTGAAGCTGGAGTTCTAGGCTGTGGTGCGCTGCCCAGTGTGGATTGGGGAACTGACCTCCAGTCCTCTGGAACAGCAGCAGCCCTCTTAACTCCTCTGCCAGCTCTCCCTGCGGTTTCATTTGGCTTCACCATCCTAGGATCCTACCCTTTTTGGGATCAGTGGTCTAGAGGGTGGGGCATTTTATCACCGCAGTCAATTACAGTCCCGTCCCCCCCCCCCCAAACAAGGAGGTAGTTGGGAGAGAAAAGGCTGTTTTCTGCTAGAGTTGCTAAGTTGAAATGTCAGAGTTGTGCGTTGCCAACAAACTGTGTTCCCAAATATATGAAGGAAGTTCTTTCAGGGGAAGGGAGGCTCTTTTGAGGTAGGAAAAATAAAGAAACTACTAAGATAGAGCACACGGACATGAGAAATTTAGAGACTAAATCATTACAAATAGGTTTAAACTTGGGCTCTCCAGAGCTGGGAATGGGTCTAGCTCCATATTAGAGCTCTGGACCAGTGTGCACAAAGGCTCTGGCACTATGGCCTGAAGTGTTTCTAGATTTCTCAGTTAAGCAGACAAGCCTGCTCTTTTTTTTTGCTTAAGCTAGCATAAACCGAGTTCCTCTTACTTATCTCTAAAAAGAAGTCTGACTAATAAGTTTGGCACGGAGTTTATTTTTCCCTCCTAGAATAATGGAAGTTGGGTGCTGGCCACAACTATCACTTCTTAAGTGTTCTACTTCCCGTAATGAGTCATGCCAAGTGTGTGTGTCCCATGGATGTGGGTTAGACAGCAAGCGCAATTCTTCAGGAAGTATCACTACAATTGCAAATAGGACACACTTCAACAAGCACAAAAGAAGGGTTAGACAGATAACACTTAGCCTTGGGAGACTGTAATTATCTGAATCATGAATAAAATATAGACGGAGATTTTAGCTTTTATAAAATGTATGCATTTTTAAAGGATCTTGCTAAATAGATCAGGCTGACCTGGAATGAATCATCTTCTGCCTCAGCCTCCACACCTTGCTAAGACCAAGCTTATTTATGTATTATATTCATCTTATTTTACTGGCACAGCCTCTCATGAATCTCAGGTTGACCTTGAACTGGATTCAGGGCCAAGAGTGATGGCCGGCTTCCATCTCCTGAGAACTCCACAGGTGAGCACCATCATACCTGGAGATCATCCAGGGCTTCATGGATGCTAGGCAAGCACTCCAGAGCTGTCTTCTCTTAAAGGTTTGTGAGAGAGTACTTGGTTCTTAGTGATATGAAAGGAGAGAGAGGAAGGGTAGGAGGGAGAGAAGGAAGGAAGTTTGATAACAATTATTAGTTGGTTCTAGCTGAAAGATACATAGGGACAGGAACATTCACAGTCACTAAATCTTAGACACCAAGGGTCCCTGGTGTGTCATTCTCTTTCCTGAATAGTTTCACCAGGGACAAGGGTGTAGGTGATCCAGAAAGAGCACAGATCTATGTAGTCATCCAGAAAAAGCATGGATGGACAGTCTTTTTGCATTTTAGTCAGCAACGGACATTCTGAGGGGAGAGTGGGTTGTGTGTCCTCCTTGAAAACACATCCAGGATATCGGCACAGACATTTTGAAAGGAAAGGAAAGCTGAACCGGGGTGGCTAGCGATTACTAGCACTTGTGGCTCCTACAAAACACAGGGGTTCTGTTTCCAGTCCCTAGATGTTGGTTCATAGCTTCGGTTCCAGAGGATCTGACACATGTGGTACACAGACACACAGACAGGCAAAATGGTTATACGCATAAAATAAAATAAAGAAATATAAAATTAGTGAATCCATTTAAACACTTGAGATAGCTAGAATCCTAGGCCCTGTCTACTTCTTGACTCCTGTGGGGGAGGAGCCTCTCTACCTGGTGAGCGCAGGCTGCTAGGTTCTCTGCAGAGCTGGTCTACAGCACTCCCATTGTCCCTGGAGAAGAGAGAGAAACAAGAAAAGCAAGGCTGAAGACAGCAGAAAAAAAAAAGGGGGGAGAGAGAGAAACGGCAGATGTGGAAGTTTAATTCTGAGGAGAGGAATTTGGAAAGACAAGTTTTTGGAAACGTTGTTGTGTGTTGTGCAATACTCCTTGACTTCTTCCCTTCAAAGAGTCAACAGAGAGGCTGGCGATGCAGCGGCTCACGTGGTGGTGTGCCTGCCTGATAGGCACTGAGCTCCTGGTTCTAGCTCTAGAACTGCAGAAGCCAGGTCTGCTGGTGCATGCCTGTAATCCCAGCATTCTGGGAAGTGGAGGCAGGAGGAACAGAAGTTCCAGGCCATCATCCTTGGTTACATAGAGAACTGAAGGGCAACCATGACAATACATGACAAAGCAGGTAGGCATGAGAAAGGGTGGCAAGATGGGTCACCAAACAGAAAGCCTGAAAACCTGAGGACAATCCCAGGACCCTATGGTGGAAGGAGAGAACTGATTTGTGAGAGGAGTCCTCTCACCCGCACATTCATGTGGTGCTACGTGTGTGTATGCCTGATGCCTGACACACAGAGGGGGAGAGAGAGAGAGAGAGAGAGAGAGAGAGAGAGAGAGAGAGAGAGAGAGAGATTAATAAATAAAAGAAATTTTAAAAGAGAATGCAATAAAAGTACACACAATCTTTTAAAGAAAGCCTCAGCCGGGCAGTGGTGGCGCACGCCTTGATTCCCAGCACTTGGGAGGCAGAGGCAGGCAGATTTCTGAGTTCGAGGCCAGCCTGGTCTACAGAGTGAGTTCCAGGACAGCCAGGGTTACACAGAGAAACCCTGTCTCAAAAAACCAATAATAATAATAATAATAATAATAATAATAATAATAATAATAATAATAAAGAAAGCCTCACATAGTTTTATTGAACCAGCCAACCAGAACAGATCACACAGAAAGAAATGTCAGATTCCAAAATATGTCAACTTGTGGTGCAGTGGTAACATTTTCTGTGTGATGAGGTGAGTCATAACTGGTAAATCATGATTATTTTTGCTAGTCCATAGTAAGTCCATATAGACCTTGCTTGCTTTTCCAGTGTCTCCTTTTGGAAATGTACCTGGTTTATTGTGAGATTTCATCTGAATCCACTGGGGAATGGGGCAGTTTGCTTTTGTGTCTTGGCATGAGTCAGTCCTTTGACTCAGAAACTCTTTTGAGAGGAACCCACAAGGAATAATAGTCCAGTGGAGTCAGACACATATCATGGTCGTGGAGAAAATGAAGAATTGTAAAGTGCTCTTAACTACGGAGCCGTATCTCCAGCTCTAGAAGGCGATGGTTTTTTGTTTTTTTGTTTTGTTTGTTTGTTTTGGTTTTTCGAGACAGGGTTCTCTGTATAGCACTGGCTGTCCTGGAACTCACTTTGTAGACCAGGCTGGCCTTGAACTCAGAAATCCGCCTGCCTCTGCCTCCCGAGTGCTGGGATTAAAGGCATGCACCACCACACCTGGCGAGTTTGAGCATATTTAAGACCTCAAAGCCCACTTACACAGTGACAAACTTTCTTCTATAAGGCCACACCTACTCTAACAAGGCCACACCTCTTAATACTGCCACTCCCTGTGAGCCAAGCATCCAAGCCCATGAGTCTATGGGGGCGACACCTATTCAAACCACCACATTCCACTCCTTGGCTCCCATAGGCTTGTCGTCATAACATACTGCAAAATGCATTTAGTCCAGCTTCAAAAGTCTCTATGGTCTACTACAGTTTCAACAGCCTTTAAATGTCCAAAGTTCAAAGTCTCTTCTGATGTTCATGCAATCTTTTAACTGTAATCCCCTAGGGGGTTAAAAATCAAAAAGCAGATCACATCCTTCCAACATATAATGGCCCAGGATACACGTTACCATTCTATAACACAGGGAAGGGGGCGCAGGGAGGAAATACTGAAGCAAAGCAAGACCAAATCCAGCTGGGCAAACTCTAAATTCTGCATCCCCAGGTCTGATGTCAAAATGCTCTTCAGAACTCCCAACTCCTTTCAGCTTTGTTGACTGCAACACACTTCTCTCTCTTGGGCTGGTTCAATTCCCAGTGAGTAGCTTTCCTTGACAGGTATCACAACTCTGGCATCTCCGACATCTTGGGGCCTCCAAGGCAAGCCAGGCTTCAACTTCACAGCTTCACACAATGGCCTCTCTGGGACTCTATGAAAGGATACCTCGGCCGGGCGTGGTGGTGCACGCCTTTAATCCCAGCACTCGGGAGGCAGAGGCAGGCGGATTTCTGAGTTCGAGGCCAGCCTGGTCTACAAAGTGAGTGCCAGGACAGCCAGGGCTACACAGAGAAACCCTGTCTCGAAAAACAAAAAACAAAAACAAAAAACAAAAAAAACAAAAAAAAAAAAAACAAAAAAGAAAGGATACCTCTTTTTTTTTATTTTGTTTTTATTTTTTGTTTTTTGTTTTTATTTTTATTATTATTATTATTTTTTTTTCTGAGACAGGGTTTCTCTGTGTAGCCCTGGCTGTTCTGGAACTCACTCTGTAGACCAGGCTGGCCTCGAACTCAGAAATCTGCCTGCCTCTGCCTCCCAATGCTGGGATTAAAGGCATGCGCCACCACCGCCCGGTGAAGAGACACCTCTTGACACATGCCTGGCCTCAGGGACTTTTCTTAGTTGCAGAGGGAGATTCTATAACCTCTTTCCTCTCTTCTTGACTCTAAATCCAGAACCACGTGGCCAAAGCTTCCAAATTCTGCTGTTTGTTGGGGCTAGAACATGGCCTTCTTGTTCAATGACATCTTCAGCTCTCTGTTTTTAATGGTTTCCTTCACTGACTATGCTTGACCTTTCTGGAATTTATTCTGTAGACCAGGCTGGCCTTGAACTCAGAGATCTGCATGACTCTGTCTCCTGAGTGCTAAGTTTAAGGGCCTGGACCTAAGTTTTTCTTTAATTCCTTTTCACAAGATGGAAGTTTAGCTAGATGGGATCTTGCCCTGATGTCACTATTCCCTTAATTCCATTTAATATCCTTAATTGTATATCTCCTTGAATCCAGGATTGAGCTCACTTCGCTTCCTGGTGCTCCTTTAGTACTTGAATCACACAGTTCGCATTTTCCTTGCTCAGCTTATTCTGTTTAATCAAACTGTTCTTCATGAGAGTGAACCACAGGAAAGACTCTATACTAGGATGCTTTGAGATTTCTTTTGCCAGTGCAATTAATCTAAATATCTTTACCTTAGCCTCAGGCAGACCCACCCTTTGGATAAGAGCAAGAAGCAGCCACATTCTTTACCAAAATATCACAAGAATAATCTCTAGGTAACATACTAATGTTCTTTTTTTCTGAAACCTTTCTAGCCAGGCCCCCATAGTTCAAATCACTCTCAGCACTGCTATCTTCCACGTTCCTATTAGGATGGCCCATGGAGTCCCACTTAAAGCATCCCACAGCTTTCCTAATCTAAAGTTCCCAAACCCACATTCCTCCAAACAAAACCACGGGCAGGCCTATCACAGCACTACCATAGTCCCTGGTACCAATTTCTATCTTAAGAGTTCACATAGCTGTGAAGAGGCACCATGACTATTGGTTTGAATAGGGATAGACCTCTTCAAACTACCACACATACCAAGACATATAGAAGCCATTAAGTTAACCAAGTGGTGGTTTGCTTGTTGGAAATGGGTTTAGCTGATGCCAAAGCAAACGATGATAGTCATTTCCCCAGCTTTTAGTATTTATTGTAAACTTGTTGGCTAAGTGAGCTTTGGAGTTTGCCTTTGGTGACTAGTTTTGGTCATGAGGTAAGCCATAGGTGCTACAGTGGGAAATACAAGAGAGGGAGAGAGAACACCGTAGGACTGTCTGAAGTGGACTAAAGTCCTCTGAAGTGCTAAAGGAGAGAATGTGTTGCTACCGGACATTTCTCTTGTCTCCCAGGAGGCACTGAAGCAGTCCGTTGCGCTGTGGGAGAGGGTGGGTTGGGATTTGGTAAATCAGCAGTTTATAAGTGTGAACACTGTGAGGTGGGCCATGCCTGAGACAAGCTTTGGAAAATCAGAGTACTCCCAAGTGGATAGTACAAACGGGTAACTGAATAGGACTTTAATAATTCATAGAGTCTCTATCAAAACGAATTAAAAGGTTTACTAAAGCAGGATACCATCTAATGTCTAATGAATTGCAACTTGAGAGAATCAGTGCGGTGATAGATAGATAGCTATGTGAGGAGGCTGAGACCTAGAGTTCTAGGAATGTGTTTGACTCTCAAAAACAAACAGGCTAGAGAGATGGGGCAGCAGCTAAGAGTGCTTATTTCTGTTCCAGAGGACCTGAGACCTGAGTTGAGTTCTCAACCTCTGTATTGGGCAGCTCACGACCACCAGTGACTAATGCTCTAGTGGATCTGCCACCCTCTTCTGGCCTCTGGTGCTACTGTACACGCACATCACACACACACACACACACACACACATTACACACACACACACACACACACTACACACATAATTAAAAATAAAAATTTTTAAACAAACAAACAATCCTAAAGTAGGACCCAGTTTTTTTGTTTTTTGTTTTTTTAACCTAAACTTTGAGTTTAAGAAAATAGGCACCATTGTTCTAAGACTTAGATTCTCCTTCAAATGTAATTTCTCAAGATTAAATAACTTAGTGGAAAAAGTTTCTTCCCTTTCATAGATCAGGACACTTTTCTTCACGTAAGACTCCACCTCTTTGTTTTAATATATATTCTTTTTATTAGGTATTTTCTTCATTTACATTTCAAATGCTATCCCAAAAGTCCCCATACCCACCCCCACTCCCCTCTCACTATTGCCAAATTGGGAACCCAGTTCTAGCACACCAGGCTTGGGGGACAAAGTGCTTCAAAAATAATGTAGCTACCTTAAAAACAAGACAAAACAAGACAAAACAAAACAACTAATTTTGTGTGTGTATATGTGTGTGTGTGTGTGTTCCCATGGGTACCCATGTACTCATGTCAGTGGAAGTCAGAGGACAACCTGCAAGAGTCATTTCTCTTATTTCCCTTTATTTGGGTTCCACAGATTAAACTCAAGGTCACTAGGCTTGACACAAGGGCCTGCACTTGCTAAACCATCTTGGTCTACACATCTTGTTTTATATTGTGACGCTTTTTATTGCTCTGAGTTTTTTCCCTTGTGGGTGGGAAAAGCTGCCCCAGGCCTTATTAAGGATCTTCTATGGGAAGAGCCTTCCTTCAGGGGTCATAACAGAGGACATCCCCAAGTCCCCCCATCAGGAAGCACACAAATGGGACTGAGTTGAATTAGTTTTTGTCATGTGTAATTTGCCTGTATCTGGGAGGCTCCGGAGTGACAGCCGTGAAGACAGCCAGAAGGCAGTGTGGAAATCTTGCTGTTGGTCTTCTAGACCTCCATAGCGAGTTGATGTGTCTGGGAGTCACAGTCCTTGCACCTTCAAAGTGGTCCTGTTCTGGATCTTATCATTCTGCTTCCAGCACCAAGATAAACATACTTTTCATCTCTGTCTTCTGCCCTCACTAGAAAGCAGGCAGCGTTGTCCGGGATGAATTTCCTGTGTCATAGAAACCACAGAAGCATAAGATGATAAAACCATATGTGCATATACAGCCTGCCTGGGGTTACACATTCCCTTATACCCACAGTCCTTAGGGCTTGGGTATTTTTTTTTTCCCTTTATTGAGCATGGATTGTTGCTGAGTTTTAGTTGCAGAGACTAGTAGAGGAAGTAGGCGTAGAGCTGAGCATTTGAGCACTGGAGTGCCTCCCGCTGTCTACACGTGTAGGAGTTTGTCCGAGAGAAAGTGTCATTGTACAGATTTACCCCGGGGACTTCAGGTACACCCTTGAGTTTTGAACAACCTCACAACCTGTCAATCCTCTAGCAATGGAGTACAAAGCCTATTCCTTCCAGAAAAGCCTTAAGACAAGTAGATTAGAGAGAACTGCCATTGGCCCCGGGCGTGTTTGCAAACTATTCTCTTTAGAACTTCTGACTCTTGCAGTCCTTAGAGTGAGAAGTGCTCTGGATAGATGCTGCCCCCTCTCCTTTTTTGTCCACTAAGATCCACCATGGCTTTTTTCAACCAGAAAAAAGCACTCAAAATGCTACAAGTACAAAAAATAGCATATTATTCTTTCCATCTGAAACTCACTACCTGGTTCTGAGAGGACCACAAAGGAAGCTGGGTTTAGAAGTGTGTACCTAAGAGGCATTAGCGGCTCCTGCTTTGACTAAAAAAGAAACTAAGCCCAAACTACGGAGCTGATAGATATCTTGACTGTCTGCTTTAGAGAAGCTAAATTCTGGAGGGGGTTTAAGAAATTAAAGTTGTGGTTGACTCATGAGTACCTCCCTATACCCTTTTTTCATTTCCATGTGTGTGTGAAGTATGAAGGTGTATATGCACATTTGCATGTGTTTTGATACATGTGTGCACAGGCATACATATGTATGTGTGTACCATATAGATGTGTGGACATGTGTGTGGAGGCCCAAGGTTGAGGTTGGGTTGGATCAGAAATTATCCCCCATCTCTCTTCCACTTTGCTCATTGAAGCAAGGTCTCTCAATCAATCCCAGAGCTTGTGAATACAGGTAGGATTGCTAGCTATCTTGCTCTGGGAATTCCCCTGTTGCTAACTTCAGAGTCTGGGATTACAGGCAGGCTATCTATTCCTCCTGGCATTTACATTGGTGTTGGGGATCTAAACTTTAGCCTTCAAACTTGCTAAACTGTTTTAATCACTGAACCATCTCTTTAGCCCATGATTGACTAGTCAGACCCTTAGTTTCTGATTACTTACTGAATATCTACTGTATGCTAACCACTGCCCTAGAGAGCCAAGGATACAGCACAAATAAAATCCTTGTTCTCGTTGAACTTGTAGCCAAGCAGCTGGTGACAGATTGTCAGGTGGTAATGAGAGCTAAGACTATGGAATATCTCTGGGTAAAGGGATGGGCGGTGCCGGTGCAGTTTTAGATATGTTGGGAGGAAAATGTCTTGTGTGTTTGAGCAGAGATGTAGTTAAATACTAGGCTTCTAGAGGAAAATCAGTCTAGATTCTAAATAAGCAATTTCAAAGAGGCCAAGGTGGGGGCTGGTTTGAGAAACAGCATGGAGCTGATGTCACTGGGTAGGCCAGGACTTCATGGCCTAAGATCACATGGCTTTGGAGGGAGGGGATGGAGCCCTTGGAGGTTTTGATTGGAAGAGTGGTCCAAAGGGTCCCTGCATTTGCCTGGGTGTTATGTAGATTGTAGAGAAGCAACAGAGAGAGGGTTCCATTACAGAAGTCCAAGTAGGAGAGATGGTAGCTGGTTCAGAGAAGCTGTGCTGGATATAAGCAGCTGGAGCCAATAGGGTTTTTTTTTCTTTTTTCTTTAATTAATGTCTTACAGAGTTTGAAACAGGAAGGGAGGAAGGAAGGAAGGGAGGAAGGAAGGAAGGAAGGAAGGAAGGAAGGAAGGAAGGAAGGACATGAGATAAAGATGTTTCCAAGGATGTGTGCTGGTTTCCAGAGAGCTAGACGAATGCTGTCATTTACTGAGGTGGGAGGGAACAGATTTGTCGAGGGCCAACAGAAGTCTGATTCTGGGCATGGATCCCCCCCCCCCCCTCCAGCCCCAGGTCTAATAGACAACCAAGTTGGGATGTCAAGCAAGAATTGGTGGTAAGAGTTTGGAGCTGGGTAGGAGGTGGTGGCTCATACCTTTAATTCCAGCACTTGGGAGGCAGAGGCAGGCGGATCTCTAGGTGTTTGAGGCCAGGCTGGTCTACAGAGTAAGTTCCAGGATAGCCAGGTTTACACAGAGAAACCCTGTTTTGAAAACAACAACAGGGGCTGGTGAGATGGCTCAGTGGGTAAGAGCACCCGACTGCTCTTCTGAAGGTCCAAAGTTCAAATCCCAGCAACCACATGGTGGCTCACAACCATCTGTAATGAGATCTGACTCCCTCTTCTGGTGTGTCTGAAGACAGCTACAGTGTACTTTCATATAATAAATAAATAAATCTTAAAAAAAAAAAAAAGGAAAACAACAACACCAACACCAACAATGGGGGTTTGGAGTTCAGGAAACCAAGTAATAGAAAGCCTCACCTAGTGGTATAGGCTGAAGATCCAGTTCACACTGGAAGTTTCATTCTACTCTAGATAAATGGCTGAGAGGCCGGGCGTGGTGGCAAAAGCCTTTAATCCCAGCACTCGGGAGGCAGAGGCAGGCGGATTTCTGAGTTCGAGGCCAGCCTGGTCTACAAAGTGAGTTCCAGGACAGCTAGGGCTATACAGAGAAACCCTGTCTTGAAAAACAAACAAACAAACAAACAAACAAACAATGGCTGGGAGCTTCCCAAGAGTCCTGGAGCCCACAGAGCATTTAAAGTGTGCTTTGAACCGAGGAGCACCTTGACCATAGATCACTGCTACTCTCTCCTCAGATGCCATCAGCATCTCCATCTAGCAACCACTGTCTAAGGCCCCATGCAGGACATTGCCTATATCATGGACAATGAGACTGACCTGCAAATCTTTAGTCTTGTAGGAGATTAAGATGAAAGAGTGGAGATTTCAGTGAGGAGGGTGTAAATTGAGGGTGCTCTGACCCTGGGAGAGGCACCTCCTCCTGCTTTGGAGGCCAAAGGAAGCACACCAGAGAACTTGCTCCCCAAGTGTTTCTGCTTAGGGATGAGCAGGGAGAGCCATGGAAACCAGTGAGTGTGAACAGAGAACACAGCCAGTGACAAAGGAAGACATGCGTTCTGCTGAGCAGCTGAGTGTGAATAGAGTGTACAGAAAGCAGAGAGGGAGGCAGGTGGTGGCTCACCAGGAGGGGTTCTATGGGCAGTGCTGGATCTGTATTAGAAAAGCTTCAGGCAGCCTCTGGGAAGCCTTAGGCAGAACTAAGAGGTTAAGGGAAGGATAGATTGGAGAAGCCAAGCCTGTAAGCAGTAGAATCAAGAGTCTGAGGAGGGTGACCATTTTAGGCTCATAACTGCCCCAAATATGACCTATTCCTGTGTCTGTATAGCATTAGGTAGGGGTGGGGACAAAGGTCTGGGTCTGCTTTGCATAAGCTGATAGGAGATAGTCTTCAAAGGGCCGGTTACTTGAATGGAAGGAAGGCAGAAGGTGCCAGCACTTTTGTAGAGAGCCAGGGTGTGGGAGAAAGGAAGGTCAGCAGGCCAAAGATGAGACAGCCCTCATCATGGGCAAGCCCTTTAATAGAGGGAAGCAGAAACAACAGGACTACAAACTCCAAATGTCAGTCTTTGCAAGCACAGTTGGCTTGGCATGCACTGGGCTGCATGTGTGTATTCAGGGCCAGGGACTGGCTTCTGAGGGAAGGTGCTTCATGCTGGGTGTTTGTGTTGAGACCAGGCATCTGTGATAATGGGACATTCTGAGTTGGGGCTAAAGGGAGGCACTCTGGGATATATACTATAGCAGTAAAAAGGGATTTGCATCTAACATATGCTGGGAGAAGACATATGTCCCTGAACAGCCTGTGATACCAAGAAGAGATTTCAACCAGAACAAGCCATGGGCTCTGTTCCTATTCAGAGTATGGCTCACTTTGCACACAGTGAGGCATGTGTTTTGTCAACTAAGCGAGCATCCCAGTTTGATCAAGACTCAGTCATTCTAGGAAGTGTACGTATGTTTGGCTAAAACTTTAAATGAAGGGCTAGAGAGATGGCTCAGTAGCTAAGAGTACTGGCTGCTCTTTCAGAGGTCCTGAGTTCAATTCCCAGCAATCACATGGTGGCTTACAACCATCTATAATGGGGGTCTGGTGCCCTCTTCTGACATGCAGGTATATAGGCAGATAGAACACTCATATACATAAAATAAACAAATCTTTTTAAAAAGTTTAAATGAGATAGTTTAAGAAAAATAAAAAAGGTGATGGTGGTGCACACCTTTAATTCCAGCACTTGGGGTGAAGAGGCAGGTCAGTCTCTGAGTTCTAGGCCAGCCTGGTCTACAGAATGAGTTCCAGGACAGCCAGGGCTACACAGAGAAACTGTCTTGAAAAACAAACAAATAAATGAGTAAACAAATATAAAAATAAAAAATAAAGAAAAATGAATTCAGGCTGGGGATTTAGATCGGTGGTAGAAAGCTTGTCCAGCAGGCTCATTGCCCTGGGTTTAATCTCCAGTACTGCAAAAATAAATTAGTAAGTAAATAAATATCAGTAATGGTGGTACATAAATGTGATCCTAGCACTCACGATGCAGAGGCAAGTGGATTTCTGTGAGTTCAAGGCCAGTTGGGACTATACAGAGAGGCCCTGCCTTAAAAAAAAAAAAGCAAATAAATAAATAAATAAATAAAAATTATAAAAAGAAAAAAATTGGGCTGGAGATGTTGCTCAGTTGGCAGTACGATTGCCCAGTATGCACGAATGAAGCCCTGGGTTTGGTTCTCAATGAAACATAAATGGATGTCGGTGCCTGCCTGTGACCCCTGTTCTTGGGAAGTGGTAGAACCCTTGTTTATCTAAAAAGTTCGGTGTAGGCTTACCTACAATGCTAAAGACCCTGTCTCAGAAAACACAGTTAAAAGGTGTAGGCTTACCTACAATGCTAAAGACCCTGTCTCAGAAAACACAAACAAAAACCGAAGCCAGCCCCTCATCCCTTTACAGAGCCTAGCCGTTTAAATCTTGCCATGTCGCTCATACTCCAGCTGGAGACCTACTCTGTGTATACAACTTTCATTTAGCTCAACAAGCACTTCTGGAGGCCCGGATTTTACTCTGAAGACTCACTTGTCTCAGACACCCTAGTCCCTGGGCTACAGTGATCAATTACGGGCTTTGTTTTCTGTATTGCTCAATTCTGAGTGAGCAGCAGTCTGCTCTTGAGGAGGCCAAGTGTTCCTTGGGGCAGAGACTGTATTGCAAACTTCAGGGTGATCAAGAAAGACTTGAGAGGAGGCACTGACTATACAGAAGCATTTGGGGACAACTGGAACAAGAACAGAAAGCCATGCATGGACTGCATATGTCCCTTTAATCATAAAGTGTACAATTCCAATCCACATCTTCATGTTAAGGGAAGGCTTTGTGTATTAAATAAAGTCATCGCTGTGATTCCCTACAACACTTTATTCTTATTTGGAAACAGAATTGTTTCCTGAGGTTGAGAATTAGAAGGGAGAAGCAGTCTTGGGTGAACTACACCCTGGGCAGGCTGATCCTAGAGCAGGTAAGGCAGGCATTTGAAACTAGTTAATTCATCCGTGTGGGGCTGTCTTGTGCACAGCAGGATATTGGTGGAGTCCTTAACCTTCAGCAGCTTAGATGACAGTGGGAAATCACCCTCCTAACACCAGTAAAAATATATCTAGATATTTTAAGGACAAATTAATATTACTAGGGACAAAAAAAAAAAATCACCCCTAGTTGTGAATCATTTCCTGTAGGAATTTTGATTCCAGTTGGATAATTTTATTTCAACAAATAGTTGAGGGCAGGAAAAAGGACATACTATTTGTTTTTAAATGTATTTATTGAATATGTACAGGGCTGGAGTTGATTCCCTCTGCTATGTTGTGCATGCTGGGGCTCTAACTTGTGACATCAGACTTGGTCACAGCAGCGTTACCCAGGAGCCCTCTTGCCGGTTCCCAGGACATACTGTTTTCCCTTTGCCGTGAGCTAGGCACTATCTCTAGTTACACTGCTTTGTTTTATAGATCAAGAAGCTGATGTGTTTAGGGTTGAACCTGCTGAAGATGCCAATGCTAACTCAGCTCTTAAAATGGGATGTGATTCCCAAGCTTTACTAACTCTCCACGGCCTCCTAGAAACACAGGAAGTCCAAAATTGGAGGTGAACTGCAACTTCGAAGTATTTTAAAACTTTTTTTTTTTGATGAGGGAGGGGCTATTACTCTTTTACTCATTAAATTTGATTGTAAACACACACACACACACACACACACACACACACACACACACACACACACACACACACACACAGAGACATTCGCACACACCCCTCTCCACCGTCCTTGGCCTTATCTAGAAAAAACACAGAACTACACAATGGAACCGCTTCGATTCTCCCTGTTACAAATTATCCAAAAGCCAGAGCCTAACGGTGCCAAAAAGCAACCGGTATTGTTTACACAAGGGTTGAAGGCTAATAGTTAACTTTCTCCTATTTAATTCCAGAAACAGTAAACATCGCCTCGCGCTACAACTACAAACGAATAAAAGTCATAAAACTGGAGAAGAACACTCTTGGTCCAAAGCGAAATGGAAAGGTTGGGTTTTCAAGCGCTTCCGCCCTCGCGCGCCGCCTCCCGCTACCCGGCCTCGGGTCCCTGTCGCCCTAGCCAAGCTCCTGTCCCTGGCGCCTAGAGCTTCTGGCTTCCTTTCCCGCCCTGGGGCGCGCTGGAAAAACAACAGCTAGAAACTTTGGTTGGGTTTGCAGTTCAGTTGGGGGCGGCGGCGGCGGGGTGGGGGGGAACCAAAAAAAAAAAAAAAAAAAAAAAAAGGAGGCGCGGGGGTAGCAGATACGCTAGTTCGGTTCCGGGTGGTGCTGAACGTTCGGATTTCGGGGTGGGGGCTGGGGAAGTGGGTCACAATTCGGTCAGGTTCAAGTGCGCATGTGTGAGAGGAGTCGCTCCAGCACTTATTGAGCGCCCACTGTGTACCGCCAAGCAGGGTGTGTGGAGCGCGCGCGCGCACGTCCGGGGCTGGGGCTGGGGGCGCGCGAGCCGTGCGCGCGCGTGGCCGGGGGTGTGTCCCCGCGTTTGGCTGGCTCGCGGGCGGACTGGCTGCGAGCGGCTCGGCGCGCTCCCTTCCCGGGCGGGGGAATCCGGGCCGGGTTGTGGCCGCGGCCGCGTACGTGAGCGCAGTGTCCCGGAGAGGGAGGGCAGGCCAGGTGGGCGCGAAGGCGGCGGCGCGGGAGGCGGCGCAGTGCAGGGGCCGCGCCGGTGGCGGGCAGGGCCGCGGCCGCTGCAGGGAGCCGAGCTGTCCGGGTCAGTGGCCGGCCGAGGTGAGCTGCGCGCGGGACCTCGCAGGGGTTGCAGCCCGGGATTGGGGCCGACAGCCAGGGGTGGGTGGGAGACCCAGGAGGCTCACGCGGCCCGGGCGGGACCGGGGCTGCTGCGGCGCTGGCGGGGTGACTGGGTGGGGGTGGCCGCTCGCCCTCTCACGCGTCGCCTTGTTTATGTCGCGGGTCCTACGGCCGGATCTCCCTCCCAACTTTGAGTGGTGGCCGGGAGTGGCCTCGCGGGGCCACACTGACCTGTTAACCTGCTCCCTTTCCGGCTGATCCGTCAGCCCTGCGCTATGCGCGCCCCTGCCCTCTCCATAACCAGAGAGTGCGGTGCTGCGGGACTGGCCTCGCGACACACCCTCTCTCAATCCCCTTCTTGCGGCCCCTTTCGCCGCCCCCTTGGCTCTAAGCCTTCCGGGCTCACCCTGGGTCCCTCCCTGGCCGTGGCACTGTGGGCCTCTGGAGTAGCCCATGGGGGCCTGCAAAGGGAGTTTGTCATGGGCAAACAATTCCAAGGCTTCCTGCCTGGGAGTTAAGGCTCTGCACCTTCACTTTAGGGCCCACTTGGAGATCTAAAGAGACCCACCTGCCAGCAATCTTGCGCGAGCCCTGTTTTTCCATCCCTCCCTTTCCTGTGGTTCTGGAGGACTTCCACCAGGCATGGGTTCCCATGATGCCAGGCCATGGCACAGGGTCTATCTATAGTTCTTCACTGCTTTCTGCAAGATCCCTTAACAGAAAGGTGTAAAGTGGAGCAGTTTGTTTCAAACTGAGCAATCAACAGGTATTGTAGCCTGAGGACAGCCTTCTAAGGGGGGGGGGTGTAAAGAGAGGTTCTTGCTTTGGAAGGGTGAAACACAAGGGAATTGGTTAGCCCACATGTACCTCTGAGAAGCCACTCTGCCCTCTTCCCACTGCCAAGCTTTCTGGATGATGTTGAGAGGCACGTGAAAAGTCTAAGGTCTCTGAAAGCTACAAGAGGAGAGAGAAATGATTTGAGAGCTCAAATGTAAATGAACGTGCAAGGGCTACAAAGTTACTGTGCACGCTCAGGCACAGGAGGCATGGGAGATAAAGGTGGGGAAGGGAATACGGAACTCAGTTTAAAATAATTTCCACCTGTGGATAATTCCCTGGCAAGACTCAGTCAGAAGGAGGAGTTCGCAGGTGACAAGTTTGCAAAAGGATGTCCAAGGGCTTGCTTGTTTTGGTGAGAAAGGCAATAGAAGACTCGTAGATAACTCCCGTCGGGGCTTGTAATCTCTTGGAGGACATAGAAAGACTTGAGCATGTGAAATAGGACTCCAGATGGGGCACAGTTAGTTGTCACAATGCCAGGTGCAGAACTGGGTGCTGTTGGAGGTCACAGGGAGGGAGGGAGCTATGGACTGGGATTACCAGGCCTGGGCTGTGTGTCCTTCAAAGATGAGATTTATGAAAATGGGCTACAAAGTGGAGATGAATATGGGTTTCTCTAGAGACCAGGAGATGGCCTTGGCCCTCCTGGAATGTTACCTGAACAGTAAGAGAGAGGAACAGTGACTGAGATTGTGAAAGTCCTAGAAAGTCAGACTGAGGAATTGGACTTTTATCCAGGGTGGACTGGGAAGACAGTAGACCAGGGGATGAGGTAACAAGGATATTGGTAAGGAGTTTTGAATCTGATGTTAGGAGACAGACCAGTAAAGTAGCCTGTTGCACTTTTGGAGTGCTGTGGGTTTGGACTTGGTTTTCCTGGAAGACACTGCGGAAGACACTGCTGCTGCTGTTGGAGTAATCTGTTGATGGAGTGGGTGAAGGGAAGAAATGAATAGGAATTAAATCCTGGAGGAAGCTGATCACACACCAGGGCCTGGAGCTGCTGTAGTTGGTAACCGGACTCTAAAATGTGTGTTTTGCAGAGAAGATAATTGCCACTTGGGCCCTAGAGAAGTCTCTTTTGTTTTATCTGGAAGTAGGTATGTAGGTGTTAGTAACTGTGGCTCTGATAGGTGGGAGCCCTGGAGCAGAGGGTATGGAGACCTGTCAGGGAACTCAGAGAGCAAGCTCGGAGTTGTTTTGGTCGTAGGAGCAGCAGAGAATTCATGCAGGACTGAGGGTCTGACCTGCAGGGCTTCTGTTTTGACCTTTTACTGGACACTGTCTGGATTTGGCCCTGGCTGTGGAGGAGCAGTGCTGGGGAAATGAGGCCATTTATTATAAGCAGGGGTGGGGGTGGAGGGAAGTGGGGTGGGCTTGGCTGGAGGAGAATGTTATTAGGCTCTGCTTCGTGCTGAACTTTACTCTTTACTGAGATGTGAAGGTAAGTGTCCTGCGGTGTTTGTGCAGAGAGGGATGAACAGCAAGACAAGTTAAAGGAAGACAGAGGAATTGAGGACCGTCTGTGGGCCTGGTTTATCCCAGCCCCCTCCAGTAACCCTGTCTTAGGATTCTGGTGAGAAGGCATAGAAGGGAGCTTGCACTTTTTTGAATTTTTTTTTCCTGTCCACTGGTGTCTGCTCTCTTTTTTGCAAGAGTGACTTAGGGTGATTTGCTGAACAAATCCCCCAAGCTTCAGCGTGCAACATCTGCATTTGAAGAATGGTTGCAGAAGGCTGTGGCATGAGCTGGGATCTTCGTTTCAGCTGCTTACTTCTCTGAGATGCAGAATCAGTGAATTGAGGGGAAAAGGGGCTTGAGGGATGGGGCTGGAGGCCGTCAGGGCCGTGTTCTCTCCTCCTTTCTCCTGTTCTTTCCTTTGGTTCCTTTCCCTTTCTACCTTCCTCTCCTTTTCTCTTCCCTTGTCGTCCTCCCCTTCTTTTCCCTTTCCTCTATTTCCTTCCTTTTCCTTCTTTCTCTTCAGTCCTTCTTGCTCTGTAACCCAGGAGCCTTGAATTCACAGCAATTCTCCTGCCTTGGAAGGCCTGAGCCATCACAGGCATTTTTTCCTTATAGTGACAGTTGTACAGAACAGACAGAAGTGAATTCTTTGGCTCATTGTAGGGCATTGTTTGTATGCAGTTGTGACTGTGACTGTGACCTAAGGTAAGAAAGTTGAGAGCTGACAAGATGGCTCAATGGGCAGCGGGGCTTGCCGTTGAGACAGATGATCTGACTTTGATTCTCAGAATTCACATGGTGGAAGGAGAGAACCAACTCCTCTAAGTGCAGACACACACACCACACACACACACACACTCACACACTCATAATCTCTAAAAGTAAAATAATGAAAGGAAATTTACATCATGGCTTTATATACCTAATAGTGGATGTAAAACTCTATTTTAGTTTGTGAAGTCTTACCTCTTTTCTTGGTGCAATCTTCGACTATTTTTTATTATCTGTCCTGTTGCTTTTGTTTCCCACCAAGTTGATCCAGCCACTCTCTAGTGGAATCATAATCCACTCACAGTTTGAGATGCACTGGGAGGCTTTCCACATTCTTGAACTAGTTATGAAGCTGTCTGTGTGCAGAGGTACACCTCCCAGGGCTGAAGATAGCTGGAAGCCCAACAAAGAGGTGAGGGTTTATGGTCTATTTGGAGAGATAAGATATATCCTGGTGAAGGGGCAAGGCAGAGTGTTAAATGCCACTATGAAGTGGGCAGAGGAGGGAGGGCAGTCCAGTGGTGTGTGCTGATGGGCCTGGGAATAACCAAGTCCTGGAGGGGGTTTGGGACACCTCAGAGCTGCGTGGGAAAGACATGGAGTGAGTGAGTGGGGGCTGGGGTGAGGCATGGATACCAGGGTTGTGTGTGAGAGGGAACAGAGATTTTGTGAAAGAGGGGGACTGGAAAGGTGGTTTGGGGACATGTGTAGTATACGGCTTATGCACTTGTCAGTGACTTATAGGTTAGACAACACCAAACTTCCAAAGGTTTTCTTTTTCCTTTCTTTTCTCTCTTCTCTTCTCTTCTCTTCTCTTCTCTTCTCTTCTCTTCTCTTCTCTTCTCTTCTCTTCTCTCTCTCTTTTGTTGTTATATAGGTACACTGTAGCTGTCTTCAGACACTCCAGAAGAGGGCAGGCATCAGATCTCATTACAGATGGTTGTGAGCCACCATGTGGTTGCTGGGAATTGAACTCAGGACCTCTGGAAGAGCAGTCAGTGCTCTTAACCGCTGAGCCATCTCTCCAGCTCCCTTTTCTTTTTTCTTCCTCTTTTCTTTTCTTTTCTTTTCTTTTCTTTTCTTTTCTTTTCTTTTCTTTTCTTTTCTTTCTTTCTTTCTTTCTTTTTTTTTGAGACAGCTTCACTCTGTATCTCTGGCTAGCCTGTAGACCAGGATGGTCTCCCACTCACAGAGATCTGCCTGCCTGCCTGCCTGCCTGCCTCTGCCTCCATAGTGCTGGGATTAAAGGTGCGCATCACCACACCTGAGCACCACAGTTTAAAAACAAAAACTAAAACAAAAAAAATTGGAGCACTCCAGAAAAACCTCTGGATTTGGGGCTTTGAGGAGTCAAACATGGCAGCTCTCTCAGGTTGAGGGATGTGTGCCTGCTGAGTACAAAAGACAGGCCCCCTGCTGGCATGGTCTCAGTGTCCCCTGGTGCTTTGAAGTGGTTTTTGCATTCTTTGCATATATAGGCATTTGGCTTTGGGACCTCAGGTTTCAAGACCTTAAATGCCAAGGCCAGGAGCCTGGGATCTGTATCACAGGCTCTGGCTGGCCACTGGAAGATTCTGAAAGAGCATGACATGGGATCTGCTGGGATATTTGCATGCAGTGAATTTGTGTTATACCAGTCAGAGGCTGTTGCTTCTGAGGAGGAAGGAGCCTGGAGATACTTTATTTGATCAAAACTATGTATTTTTAGATTTATTTTTACGTGTGAGTGTTTTGTCTGTCTGTATGTGTGTATACCACATGTGTAGTGCAAATGACAGCCAGAAGATGTCGCATCTCCTAGAATGGAGTTAGGACTGTGAATTTCCATGTGGCTCCTGGGATTAGAACCTGGGTCCTCTGTAAGAGTGGTCTTAACCTTTGAGCCATCTTTCCGGCCCCAGAATTTTTTTCTTTTTTCTTTCTTTCTCTTTTTTTTTCTTTTTCTTTCTTTTTTTCTTTCCCCTTTCTTTTTCTTTTCTTTCTTTCTTTCTTTCTTTCTTTCTTTTTTTTTTTTTTTTTTTGAGACAGGGTTTCTTTCTCTGTGTAGCTCTGGCTGTCTTGGAACCCAGTCTATTGAACACAAACATGCTGAAGTGTTGGGACCAAAGATGTTTGTCACCACTGCCTGACCAGAATAGTATTTTTTAAAGCCAACTTCCACTGGATAAGTCAGGCTGACACTTGTTTCTAGGGATACCAGGGTCTCGCTAGCATCTTCACTGTAGGTTTCTGGCTCTCATGCTTAGGTGACTCCAGGCATATCATTGAAGGGTGATGATAACCTGGTGAGATGTTGAGTCAGGACTATCAAATGCCATGAGGCAGTGGCTTCCCAGGGCCTGTGTCTCCTGTGAGCCAGTACTGAGGGAGGAGTAAGAAGAGACAAGTCATGTCTCTCTGATTTCTTTACCCCTGGCATAGCTCCAGGATTCAGAGAGGCTGCAGAACAGTTGGTTCAAGTCTAGGTGGTAATATGGAAATGACTCCAGATAAACTAGTCTGATTTGGGAATAAATTGAGGTTTTTGTAGTCTAGAACATTCTAGTGTACTCTGAAGAATCCATAGTCACCTGTGATTCTGAGAGGTCTTCCCATATGAGCTACAGTGAGAGGGACTGGCAAATAGTCACCCCATTCTTGTTTTTGTATAGGTAGGATAAAATTCAATTATTTAAAAAATATATTGTTTTGATAGCATAAAAAACAAAGATGTTGGAAGCTAGGCTTGGTGGCTCATAGGCCTAGCACTTTGGAGGCAGGAGGTAGGATTGTAAATTTGAGGCCAGCCTGGGCTACATAGACTTTTTTCTTTGAAGTTTAACTGTATTCTGTTTTTTTTAAATGTGTCTGTAGGATGCAGGAGTAGCTAGAAGTCAGCTGAATTCTATCAAACTAAATCCATTTCCTGTTTTATATGATGACTGAGAGTTAGCAGCTATATTACATTTTGGCTTTAGTAAACTTTTATTTTTTTTAAGATTTATTTATTTTATGTATATGAGTCCACTGTCACTGTCTTCAGACACACCAGAAGAGGGCACCAGAGACCCATTACAGATGGTTGTGAGCCACCATGTGGTTGCTGGGAATTGAACTCAGGATCTTTGGAAGAGCAGTCAGTGCTCTTAACTGCTGAGCCATCTCTCCAGCCCCAGTAAACTTTTTTTTTTTTAAAGCTATTTTCATTTTTAAAATCAGCTTACAATGTATTAAATACCATTGTGCCTTTTTTGAACAAGGTGTGGCTTGCTCATTTTGTAGCTCCCCTTGCCCCATCTCCTCACCCCAGCTACACCCTTCCTCCCTGTGTATCCTCTTGAGACCCAGAGATTATTCTCCTCTTTCATGTCCCATGTGCCCTCTTGCCTCTGCCTCTGCTTCTTCCCTCATTCTCCAATATGTTTAGACTCAATTAGTAAAGTTTTTAACACCCCTCCCATCCAGACAGGGTTTCTCTGTGTAGTCCAGGCTGTCCTGGAACTCACGCTGTAGACCAGCCTGGCCTCGAACTCACAGGGCTCCATCTGCTTCTGTCTCCCGAGTGCTGGGACTAAAGCTGTGTGAGCAGCTGTATTTAACACTTAAAAAACAAGCAAGCAAACAAACAAAACCAACACACACAGTTGTTCATATTAAACCATAGGTGGTAAAGTGTGGTGGGCTTCGTGGTGGTATTAATTAATTTAATTTGACAATTACAAGCAAGAACTTAATTATTGGCTCCACCTCGGCCTCGAGGGAGGTCTGAAAGCAAAAGCTGTGTGCTGCGGCCTCTGCTGCTGATTGGTTCGGCATTTTTCCGGCTTTGGGGGTGTCGATGTTTATCCAGTTTAAGAGTCACAGAAGTGGAAGGGTTTGCTTATTTCACAGTAAACCAAGGTTCAGAGTCATTGAGAATGAGGAGGGTGAGTTAGAAAGAAATTCAGTAATGCATGAATGTCTAGGGCGACTTGAAACATTTTAAACGTAGAGGTAAAGACACTTGCTCCAACACGGCAAGTGTGACCTCTGAACTCATGTAAAGGTGGAAGGTCCTCTGACCTCCATACACAGGCCACCTCACACATGCCTGACCTACCATCATGCGCATATGGTATAATAAATACTACTTAGAAAATTAAAACAAAATTGGGCTTTAATATTTTGAGATGTTTATGCATTGCAATCAGAAGTTACTCTTCTGAGACCATATCCAAAATGTAGATGATGTTTTACACAGAAATTGGATAATGTATACTGAAAAATTATCTCATTATATAGCCCGAGATGGCCTGAGGTTCTTACCAGCCCTCCTTCCTCCACTTCCTGAGCAGTGGGGTTACAGGCGTGTGTAACCGTAAATGAGTTCTGGTGGACACGTCTTATAAAGATGGACTACTACAAGGTTATGAAAAGTAACATTTAGGAATTGTTTAAAAAATAGCTGAGACGATGTTTCTGCCCAAGGGTTTATTCATAAGATGAACTCAAATGTTTAGTAAAAAGCAGTGTTCGAGGACAGAGGATGTGATGTGCTCTTGTCATTAATCCGACACACACTGATTCTGCCTCAACACACACATGGCCTCTGAAGCCGACGGACTGGCTTCCAGGCCTCTCACTGCAGACCCTGGGTGAGCAGACCGCAGTTCAGCAATTAGAAGGGTTTCCAGTTGGTAAGTTGTCCAACAGTGGACATGACTGCCTGTGTGCTAGTGAGCTTCCCATTGTTGGGTGCATTCAAGTTGGATCTAAGCTATCAATCAGGGATGTTTAGAAAAGAAAGAAGGAAGTCAAGGTGCTCTCTAGAGTCTGTTTTGGTTTTCAGTGATTCAGTGACTTGTCACGGTGGAACAATGACCTGGAATGATGGCTCTACCTCTTTTTTTTTTTTTTTTTTTTTTGGTTTTTTCGAGACAGGGTTTCTCTGTATAGCCCTGGCTGTCCTGGAACTCACTTTGTAGACCAGGCTGGCCTCGAACTCAGAAATCTGCCTGCCTCTGCCTCCCGAGTGCTGGGATTAAAGGCATGCGCCACCACGCCCGGCGGCTCTACCTCTTGAATCAATATCACAACGTAAGTTTCAATTCTGTTTATTCAGTACTGGGGATGGAACCTGGACCTCACACAAAGACAAGCACAGGGTTCCTGTCCCAGCCTGGTTCTAGCCTTTTTGAGATGGGTTGGGACTTGTTTTGTGATTGATATAATTGAATTCGGTTCTCAAGAAAGGTAAGGAAGTGGGGCAGATGGCAGGTCACAATGAACACTCTGCTATGTTGATTTGCTTTTTTTTTTTTTTTTGAATATGTGTGGTCTGTGTATGTATGATTACATGTATATGGTCATGTGTGCATGTGAGCATGGATGTAGAGGCCAGATGTGGCCATCAGGTGTCTTCTTGGCTGTTCTCCATGTTAGCTAGTTGTTGAGGCAGGGTCTCTTACAGGACATAGAGCTCACTTACTCGTCTGGCTATTCTAGCTCATGAGTTTGCAGTAGGGATCCTCTGTCTCTCCCTCCTGAGTGTTATAATTACAAGTGCCAGCCAGTTTTCTCAGATTTTATGGGGGTCTGAACCCCTGTCCTCAAGTTCTTTATCGCTGAGCTGTCTCCTCAACCTTTGGATCTTTTTTTATTTTTAGACAAGGTCTCATGTAGCCTTGGCTAATCTAGTGCTCTCTATGTAGACTAGGCTGGTCTTGAACTCACAGCTGTGATCTTGCCTCGGTCTTAGAAGTATAGGTCTGAGCCACACCACCAGTCTGGATGTTTGGGGTGACTTTTGCTGTTTTGGTACTGCTTGGATGGCCTTGCATCGGGCTAACCCCAGCTCCTTAGAGACGGCTTTGGTTGAGTTTATCTTCCAGGACTATCACAAGCTGATTTCTGTCTCCATGTGATTCACGCTCTGATTCTGGCATTTGAAGAACCGACATTTGACAAGAAGCGCTCTGTTCATATGGATGAGGTGATTCGGGAGCGCAGCAACTCAAGGAGTGGTTCTTGGGATGCTCGTAAAGTGGTTGTGTAGAACTGAAACAAGATATTTGTACGCTTGTTTGTTTTTGACACAGGGTCTTAGTACGTGTTTTTTGATGGACTTGAACTTATGACCCTCCTGTGTCTGTCTTCTGAGTTCTAGGATTACAGGAGTAGAATGACTGCTGAGCCTGGCCGAGATTATAGATGTGGCTGGTTAAGTCTGGCTATTGCTCACGTGGGATGATGGGCCAGCTCCCCTTTATTTCCATGTTGCTTGTGCTTTGCATGGTGTCTGTACTTGTCTAGATGCTGGAAATCGGTTCTTTGGTCCACCTGTTGTAGTTAATGGAGAAAAGTTAGGCTAACATGTAATTCTTTGTGTGTGATGTTGAGGATGGAACCTAAGGCCTTATACCTGCTAGATAAGGGCTGAACCAGTAAGCTACATTCGTTGTGTGTGTGTGTGTGTGTGTAAAGGGCAACCTCAGGTGTTATCCAGTTTTTTTTTTTTTTTTTAAAAAAACAGGGTTTCACTGGCCTGGAACTTGCCAGAGATCTGCCTGTCTACAAGTGCAGTATGCGTGGCATTTATTTATTTATTTATTTATTTATGGATCTTGCCTTTGTTGGAGACAGAGTATGTAGTAGTTCAAGTCAGCCTGAGACACCTCACTTTGTCTCTCAGCCAGCCTTTGAACACCCCGTCTTCCTGCTTCAGCTTCTCAAATGCTGGGCTTACACATATAGATAGCCACATCCAGATACTCTTTCTTTTTTTAAATTAAAAAAGCAAACTGGGAAGAACCAGCAGTTCTCAGTTTTTTATTTTGTTCTCTGAGTACTGGGAAGTCATAAAACTTGGTTAAAAACAGCCAGCCAGTGGCTAAATGTAGGCAGTAATAAAACCTTTTCTCTTCTCCCACCTCCCTCTTTTCTGAGACAGGGTTTCTCTGTGTAGCCCTGGCTATCCTGGAACTCGCTGGCCTGGAGCTCTCACCAGAGAGAGTTCTGCCTCACCCTCCCAAGTGCTCAGATTAAAGGAGTTTGCTGCCATCACTGGGCTTGGGCTTTTTTTTTTTTTTTTTTTTAATTTTTTTTAAAGCTTTATTTGTTTTAACGTGTATGAGATTTGCCTGAATGTATATCTGTGCACCATGTGTGTGCACCATGTGTGTGCCTCATGCCTGAGGTAGCCAGAAGGGAGTATCAGCACCCATGGTGCTGGAGTTACAGGATCGTTTTGAGCCACCCATGTGGGTGCTGAGAACCTGAGTCCTACGAATACACAAGTGATTGTGACCACTGAGCCAGCTCTCTAGCCCCTTGTCACCTGTTTTTATGTCACTAAGCAGGGTGTGCTCCTTACATGGTAGAGCAGAGGTTTCTAGTGTCTAGTATAAAATAGTTCAGGGTCCCATGGCTTAGCTGTGTTTGAGATTTTATTTATTTTTTAAAAAAGACTGGGCCTCTCCACAGAGCTCTGGCTGTCCTGAAACTCACAATGTAGATCAGGCTGGCCTCAAATTCAGAGATCCATTTAACTCTGCCTCTTGAGTGGGGTTAAAGATGAGTACCACCATTCCTTTTTTTGTTTTTGTTTTTTTTTTTTTAAGGTATAATTTAAATACAGGTAAAATTTCAGATTTTTGTGCTCTTTAGTGAGTTTTGACAGAGACAATGGGTGTGTGTAAATAACACTGTCTGGGGCTGAGGCTTTTGTCGCTGGGGTGTGATTCCCTGGGTTGGATTCTCTTCCTGTATAACTAGGTGGCCCCTGCTGTACTGTTTTTTCTTATGGTTCTTCCTCTTCAGTAGCCCAAGGGATCTAGATTGAGTCCCAGCTGGAAAAGTCAGAGGAAGCATGATGGGGCAGGAACTGTCTTACTGCTGCATGCGTGCGTGCGTGCGGGCCGTGTGCCTAGGGTGTGTTTTAGCTTGTCGATTTGGAGCCCTGCAGTATGGGTTAGAACTGGAATGGCTCCAAGGAGAGGTCCCTTTGGATTACCAAAGTCCCCATGACATACTCTACCCCCCCCACCCCCCCCACCAACTGACATAAAATTTAACCATCTGCAGAGTTTCCACAGAGTTAACTTGAGTTGTGCTTGGGAGATTGAAATAAGATCCGTGTTGCAAAACGAGCTGCTGGCTTGAAGCACACACAGTCTGTGCACTGCTGAGTTTGCAGCCTGCTGGCAGGCAGAGGCCAGATTCCAGTGGAAATCACTCTTAACTAAACACATTGTTAAAATGTATCGAGCGGGGTCTCAAACTCTTCTTTTAAAAAAAATTAAGTGAGTGAGAGTTTTATTGCATAAATAATATACAGACATACCCTCTATAGGGGAAGAAAAATGCAGACTTTAAGCAGGCAAAAAAAAAAAAAAAAAAAAAAAGCTTTCTTGACAACCACTTCTATTCCTAGTCCTCCCCTCCCCCTCCCCCCAGAGGTTAACCACTGTCCTAGGGTTGTTGATATTCTTCGGATGCTTTGCATACTTATAGCTGGGCCTCTAGGACTTAAGAGTTAAAGACACTGTACTGCATGTGGGTATACCTTACTAGGGTATCTTGTCAGTGTGTGTGAAGTCGCCTCAATCTTATTTCCTCCTTAGATTTAGAAGGCGGAACAATTGTTTCTTTCTTTTCTGATTGATGGACACAGGAGTTACCGCTCATCTTTTTCTGTTCCAAGTGCCCTTAGAGAAGACATGGTTGGAGCCTTTGTAGCTCTTGGGAGGGAAGTTTCTCTTGGGTGGGTCCTGGGGAAGAGGAGTTCTTGGGTAGCAGGGTAAGGATCATACATCTTGAGGAAGACATGGGATGGGGGGCACTTCTGAATTTAGGTTAGCATGGACAGAAGGATGCCTGCATTGTACTCTGAAAGCAGAATTTCGAGCTTGCCAGGCGTGTGTGTTCTCTGGATCTCACCCGCCGTGCTGGCCGAGTGCGGGTAGGTGAGAAAAGTTGGTGTTTAAGAAAGCTGATATCTGAGCCCATGCCTAGAGGACTTCGCTATGTTGATAGTGCCTGTGTGAAGAAGAGGGTGGATGAGCAGTGCGGTGGACCCAGAATGGGCAGTTCTCAGCTCTTCACTCTCATTGGAGACTAGACTCACCTGTGGGTCTTCTCCTTGAGCTCTTCAGAATACCAATCGTGGTTTCACTGCTCAAGCTGGGTGAGGCACTGAGAGGTGGTTATAGTTTCCTGAGAGTGTTTAGACCCCTGCCACACAGGCAGGACACTAATGGTGTATGTTAGAGAAAGAAGCTGTGTGTCTTTCTCCTGTTTGCACTTGCAGCCATGGGTGCCTGCTCTTTGCACAACTCCTAGATGGCACCAACGCTAATTGATGGAGCCAAAGTAGTAATGGAGAGTTATGACCACACTCCTGGTCCAGGGCTGTCTGTGTGCTGACATGACCGATTGCCCATACAGAAGGTAGAGCCCTTTATGGTTTGCATGCTTTCTTGGGTGTTGGCTTCAGCTCCCTCTGTAGGCAGTGAGGAAAGTTTATATTCTGACCCTGGGACACTAGGGTCGTTTGTCCAAGCCTACGAGTGCATTCCAGTTTCTGCATTGGGGGCGGGGGGGGGGGCACTCAGGGGCTCCCCTTCTGCTCCCCCACAGGTGTTTGCCGAGGCTACCCTTTTTCTGTCCTTTCAGGATTTGGTGTCCCAGACCAGCACACCCCCTACCTTTCTCCCACTTGGCAGTTTTCCTCAGAGCCCTCTTGGCTTTGACCTTTTAGCTTGCCCTGTCTACCACACAGCACAGAGATTTGCAGAGATTTATTGGGTCAGAGGGTGGTGGGCTGGAGAGAGAGTTCAGCAGTTAAAGGCACTGGCTGCTCTTCCAAAGGACCTGGGTTCAATTCCCAGCACATACTTGGTAGCTTATCGCTGTCTACAACTCCTGTTTCAGGGGACCCTACACCCTCACACAGACATACATTCAGTCAGGTCACCAGTGTACATAAAATAAAAATAAATATATTAAAAAGAAAAGATTTATTTATGTGTATGTGTTTTCCAAGTGCGAGCATGTGTCCATGGAAGACAGAGGGATTGTCTCCTCTGAGGCTTCGAGCTGGAGTTCCAGGCAGTCATGAGATACCCCAGGTGGGTGCTGGGAACCGAACTTTGGTCCTCTGGAAGACCAGCTGAGCCATCATTCCAGCCCCTGAATGCCTTTTTGTTTTGTTTTGTTTTGAGTTGAGATCTCTCTATGAGCCAAAGCCATCCTTAATGTCTTGGTCCTTCTGCTCAGCCTCCCCCATGCTGAGATTACAGGTGTGTGCCCTAATAAATGCCATTTTGCTTTTGGCCTTTGTGCCTATAGTAGGATGGCATTCTAGTCCATATGGATGTACATGCCCTAGTCTGGGAGCGTTACTGTATTACACTGGCAAGATTATGAGGTTTTTTTTTTTTTTTTTTTTCTCTTTTTTTTTTTTTTTTTTGTTTTTGTTTTTTCAAGACAGGGTTTCTCTGTGTAGTCCTGGCTGTCCTGGAACTCACTCTGTAGACCAGGCTGGCCTCGAACTCAGAAATTTGCCTGCCTTTGCCTCACAAGTGCTGGGATTAAAGGCGTGCGCTACCACACCCGGCTGAGATCACTACCACGCCCGGCTGAGATTCTGATGTTTTGTTGTTGTTGTTGTTGTTGTTGTTGTTTTAGTGCCTTCCACTGTCCTTATCAGTGGTAAATTCTGTTTTCTTCTTTTAAATGTTAGTGATTATTTATTGTGTGTATAGGGAGTTTGGGTGGGGGGGACATGTGTGCCACGGTGCATTAAGTAGAGGTCGGTGGACGGCTTCTAGGAGTTAATTCTCTCACTGTGTGAGTCCTTAGGCATCAAACTCACATTGTCTGGCAAGTGCCTGCTGAGCCTCCTCACCAGCCAGTATTATATTTAGTGTTTTCCCTACTAGAGTGCCACCCTATACTCTGCCTATAAATTTGACTCTCACCACCGCCTATAGTTTAATGTCTATTATTTGGTCCCTGTACTTAGGATTGAGTTTAGGGCTTTGTGTATGCTAGCCAAGTACTGTATCACAAACCTGATACAGCCTTACTCAGCCCCATCTCTTTTGTTAGAAGTCTCTTTTGGGGAGATGTTACAAGCATGAAGACCTGAGTTTGAATCTCCAGAATCCACCTATATCAGGCACACACTTCAGTACAGTACAGTATAGGACAGTAGGTATGGTGCACAATTTGGTCATACCAGTGCTTCTCTGGTGAACTGGCAGGGGTGCCAGGAAACTCCCTCAAGCTTGTAGGCCAGCTACCCTGGTGTTTGCAGGGCACCAGCAAACAACAAAGTGGAAGGCGAAGAGTAACACCCACACTGTCCTCCAACCTTCACATGTGCCCTGTACCTACTCTGCACAGGTGACAACATGCACACACATACACACACACACACACACACACACACACACACACATGCCCTACCTCTTTATTTTATTATTGTACTACCCAACTCATTGCTCCATATGCTATATTAAACAATTTTTTTCTTTCTGATATAAAGATCTCTGTTTTCTTCTCTGTTTTCTTAATTTTTAACTGACCAGCAAATTTATACCTATTTATAGGTGTTGGCTGTGTGTGTGTGTGTGTGTGTGTGTGTGTGTGACATTCATTGCATAGCTGAGCTCTGTACTTGACATGCGTTTCCTCATTATCTTCTCTCACACCTGGGGAATCAGATTGTTTAGGAGGAAGAGTTTTGAGACTGCAAAAATCAAGGCACCCCCTCCCTGCATGTGTGTGTGTGTGGACTTGTGTCTGTCTTTGTGGAGACCAAGGTTGGGAGCCTTGATTGCTCTCAATTGTATTCCTCTTGTCAATCTCACAACTGAACCTAGGGCGATCTGGCTGATAATCCAGCCAGCCAGTTTACTCTGTGGGACCCTCTATCTCTGTTTCTAATTGCTGGATTTAGAAGTGGGCTTCCATGTCTGGCTAGTGTTTACATGGGTTCTAGGGATCCAGATTTTGATCCCTTCAGCTCTTTATTCATTGAACTATTTCTCCAGCCCCGCCCCCCCTCCAAAAAAATTTTTTTTTTAAAAAACAAATAAATAGCCGGGAAGTGGTGGCACACACCTTTAGTCCCAGCACTCAGGACGCAGGAGCAGGAGGCTCTCCGAGTTTGAGTCTAGCTGACTTACAGAGTGAGTGCCGGGACAGCCAGGGCTATGTAGAGAAACCTTGTCTTGAAAAACTGTGTGCGATGTGGGCGTGCGTGTGTTTTACCATGTCACAGGTGTAGTAACCAAGGCATAACAAAGAAGCTTTGTTTTTTTCCTGAAGATCACAAAGTCGAGCAGTGAGCTCATTTGCTGCCCGGGCTGATATGTGCCTTCTCCTCGGGTGGCCCTGCTGTTGGGGGAGCCCCATCCTGGATCACTGCCCCAGGGCCCATTTCCCCTTTCCTGCCACAACCACCCATGCCACTTTGACCTCACCGTGAGTTAAGATCTTTAACAAGAAACCTCAGAAGTCATCCTGCCTAGGCAGCCGGGCCTCTGCTCATCTGTGAGAGGCCATCCTGGCTGTCCTGAGGGTTCAGGCCTCTTGGAGTCAGATCATCTGAACTCCCAGCTGAGAGCCGCCATTTCTGTATCTGTGGTTCAGGAAAATTGCGCAAACTCACTGGGGCTCAGTTTGCTTATCTGGAAAATGGGGATGGCCACGGCACATATCTTGTGAATTATCTAGGAGGATTAAATGAAGTACAAATTGTGAACTGCACATTGAGTTACTGGAGCTTGGGTAGCTGGATCAGCAAAGCTATTGGACTGGTCCTGAACATAGCCTCTGAAAGACTGTGGTTTGTGTGTCAAGTTTCCTATTCCGTGCTTGTCTGTTGATGTTGTAACCAACCGTTCTAATGAAGTAGCCATGAGCACCTGTGCTCTTGGGTCATAGACGTGTGTGTGTGTGTGTGTGTGTGTGTGTGTGTGTGTGCGCGCGCGCGCGCGCGCGCACGCCTGTGCCTCTACTCTGGGCAGGGTTGGAACCATCCTTGTCCTCTTTCTCCACTTAGCATTGTCTTCAGGACCTAGGCCCTGACACAGCTGTGTCAGCAGATGGCTAGGGGCTGGGGCTTTGCTCAGTGGTACTGCTGGCCCCAGGTTTCTGGTGAGTCAGTGTTCAAGTGTGTCCTAGCGCCAGTGTGGGCCGGATCTGCTCCACGAGGCTGGCCAGGCCACACCCCGGGGAAGTTTGGCAGTCAGCCTTGAACACCCTGGGCAGGGCCCCAAGACAGATGTAGGCACAGGGGAGTGAGCAGGGGAGCAGCCCGTGGCTGAAGAGAGGTGACAGGCGCCTGGTCATGTGGGAGACAGACATGCCCTCTCTCTGGACTCCCCAAATGTCTAGGCTTGCATTGAGTATGCGCTGAGGACTGTCCCCAGGGGGTTTGTTGGCCAGGAGGCCTCTAACAGCAAGAGGTTGGATTTCTTTTCCCCTAGCTTGCTGAAGTCAGCTTGGTTGGGATTTCAGTTAATTAGTGGCTCACCCATGGTAGGCTTCTGGATTCCCTTGAGAGTAAGTAGTTGTATTTCAGGTTCTGGTAGGGCACCCCGGTGCAAGGCCAGTTCCTAGATGGCTGTTGGTGGACAGTGGCTGTGCAGAGCTCACAGTCACTTGCTATGTTATTTAGCACGGGCCTCACGGCCATGAGAGGAACACGGTCCTTCTGGATTTGGCGCAGTGAGCAGGCATTGGCTCATTGAGGCAGATGCAGTCTCGCCCTCACAGGTGAGGTGCGGAGCTTCGGACTTAAAGGTGGTGGTTGTTGGTGGCTTCTGGAGTGGACACTGATTCCTGCGGGATACTTAGCTGGTGCCTTGATCTCCACCCTCCCTGTTGAGTGTCTGTGCAGGCACAGCGTTCCTTGCGTGTGCGCACACCGTTTGTCATCGTTAGTTTTAAGTCTCACACTCCAGCCTGGTGCCTGAATCGCTGGCACATCTGCTGGCACCCGGAGCCTGGTTCTCTGCCACAGGGAAGGTGCAGGGCTGCCGGGTGACCTATTGATTTCAGCCAGGAGCGTCGCCAGGTACTTTGCCTCTTCCGCCAAGCCGGCTGCTTGTTTATTTGGCCTTGTCAGGGAATGTGGTAATTCACAGGAGTGACGTCTGAACCCTGCAGCCTCCTCTTCTGTGGGTTCACTGTCAGCAGCCATTCTGTTCATTTGGCATCACCAGGGTCTGAGGTTAATCTGTTCAAATGGTGACCACGTTCTAAAGGGCACTTGCTCTAAGCACTTTGGGAAAAGAAAAAAAAAGAATTATACCCCATGCTCTGCTTCCTTCTTCAAGGAGGAAAACGTCGCCTGTGTGTGTCGGGAGGGACCTTGGGTGCTGCTAACACTAGCTTCTCTTTCTAGTTACACTCGTGTCTCTGCTTTATGATTTGGGATGTGGATCTTGCTAGCCTGGCTTGTCACTCTTTCACAGGCCCTTCCAGGTGAAAATTGCTCTCCTTTCCACCAGAGGCCCCTTCTTTCCTGGGTCACCCTCCCTACCCCCCCAATTCCTGGAGAAGGGAGAACCAAACCCAGGAGGAGCCACCGAGACTGTGAATGTCCCCCACTGGGTTCCTAAGGTGATCTAGGGCAAATGAATGGCTTTCTTAAGGGACCCTGATTTCTCCACGGCAAAAAGGGGTACAGCTGTCCCTCCAAATTAAAAATGATCTTTCATTCACTTACTGTGTGCCTGTGCTTCGCATGTACATGTGGAGTTCGGCCAGAACACAGCCTAGTCTGCAGGAGGTGGTTCTAGTCTTCTACCATGTGAGACCCAGGGATCTGGTTCAGGTCCCTGGGCTTGGTGACAGGCACCTTTTCCCCTGAGCCAACCTCCATGTTTTATTGGGTTACTGGGGTAGGGTAAAGGGTCAGGAAAGAACAGCAGCCCCCAAATTGTCAAATTGAGAGTAGACAGGGAACCACCTGAGTGTTTGCCCTTTGAGCTCCAGCACCAGGCTCCCAAGCTTGCCGGGAAAAGCCACAGAGCTGCCAGCTGTCTGGGGCCTGTCTCCCCGGGGAGACTGCTCCTAGTTCCCTCCCCTGAGACCTGCCTGGCTCTGGGGAGAATGCCAAGTCAGCACTCCTTTATCTCCCTGTCTCCTCCAGGGAGGAGTTTGAGCCCAGTTTCAGTCAGGTTTAACCATAACATTCCCTCTCTGTTATGTATTTATTTACTTTCTGCTGGTTGAAACAGGATCCTACTGTGTTGTCTAGGTTGTTCTCCCCTGCTTCAGCCTCCTCAGGACTATAGGGATTGCACCTATATATGTATTACCTGGTTTTTGCCCGTTCTTTTCCTCTGTGTGTGTGTGTGTGTGTGTGTTCAGAGCTAGGAATTGAACCCAGAGCTTTGGTACATGCTATTTCAATGCTGGCTACCCCCCTCCTTTTCATCTTTTAAAAACTTTGAAACTGAGTCTCACTAAGTTTCCCAGGCTTACCTTGAACTTATTGTGTAGCTTAGTCAGGCCTTGAACTTGGAATCCTCTTGCCTCAGCTTCCCGATTAGCTGGGATCACAGCCCTGCTTGCACTATAAGGCCTGCCTCTTATGAAAACAATCTTAGAACGGAGTGTGAGTGCTGTTTAAGGCCCTGCCTTGGGCGGGAGAGATGGCTCAGTGGATAAGGACACTTGTTGCTCTTGCAGAGATCCTGGGTTCTGTTTTCAGTCTCCGTATGTTGGCTCGCATCTACCTGGAACGCCAGTTCTAGGTGATCTCATATTGTCTGTGGACCTCTGTGGGAGCTAGACACGGACATGGTACACGTGTAAAACACTCAAACACATAAAATATGTCTAACAACCAAAACAAAACTGCTTTACTTTTTCTAAAAATGTGTATGAGTGTTTTGCCTGTATGCATGTATGTTTATACATGTGTGCAATACCCACAGAGGCCATAAGAAGGCACAAGAACCCTTGGAATTGGGGTTGTGTGTGAGCTGCCATGTGGGTGCTGGGAATTGAACCTGGGTCCTCTGCAAGAGCAGCAAATGCCCTTAACAGCAGGGACCTCTTTCCAGCCTTCTGCCTTGCTTTGATGTCTACCTTCATGTCAGGGGAAGCAGCAGGTCCTTTTTAGAACTATTTTTTTTTTTTTGTTTCATTTGCAATTTTATTTGTTTTATGTGTATGAGTGTTTTGCCTGTATCACTTGCATGCAGTGCTCAAGGAGGCCTGCAGAGGGCATCAAATCCCCTAGAACTGGAATTATGGATGGTCGCGCATTGCCATGTGGGTTCTGGGAACTCCACAGGATCCTCTGCTGGGAGCAAGTACCCTTAACCACTGAGCCATTTTTCCGGGCCCCAAACTATTCTTGAATCTGGGCCCTGGGAAGATTTGATTAAAATCACAAACCTTGAGCGACAAGCAAAGTATGACAGTCTGCAAAAGGCTCTGCAGTCTCAGTGCTGCTGGTTGAATATTCTTCAGCAGAGGCTTCTGGGAAGAGAAGCTTATCAGTTATTTCACCCTGCCCCCAAACTGGGAATATCTGCAGAAATCTGTGTCTGAACCCTGAGTCATCTGTTTCATAGTCACATACCTTAAACGTAATTTTACCTGTTTCCCTCTCACTGTGCATGTGTATGTGTATGTATGTATGTATGTATGAATGCTTACATGTATGTATGTGTCATGTGCATAACTAGTGGCCTCTGAGGTCTGAAGGGTGGTTGGATCTCCTGGACCTGTTGGTTGTGAGCTGCCATGTGGGTGCTGGGAGCTGAGTGAATGAATCCTGATCTTATGTGAGAGACTGCTCTTAACTGCCAGGTAGTCTCTGGAGCTCCTTGCATGTTATTTTTAACATGCCCGTGTTTTCACGTGTAGTCACGTGTGGAATTTTCAAAGTTGTGACACCATGCACGAGCTCTTGGTGTTTGAGGTTTTCAGATGAGAGCCCTCCCTGGGTGCTAGGCTCTGTGCTGATCACGGTCTTGTTCCAGAGAGTCAAGCCAGCAGGACAGTTAGGAACAAAGGGCACTGTGTTTCTGTGAGAACTGGAAGGAGGAGCGGGATGGGGCGGGGCGGGGCAGGGCGCCTGTTGCTGGGGAGAGCTGTGAACTCCTTCCTTTCCCTCAGCAGCACTGAACCGCTTCTGTCATCCCGTTGAATGCCAGCTGGGCCGTGAGACCCATGGGCATATTTGCTGATCAGGTTCATTTGTTATTTGCTGGAAACCAGATCGGATGACTGCTGCTCTGACCCATCTCTGGAGTATGAAAATGGCTCTGTTACTTGAGATCATTATTCTTCCCTTCCATGATCCTGTTACATCTGTTACAACAGTAAGAGGCCCCGTGCTCCATTACCGGATGTTGTGGAGAGGGGTCCAGCCCTGATTCTTGATTGGCTGGTTTTTATTTAAATTTCACTTTTCTTTTTTAAACCTTTAGAAAAATACAATAGTTAGAATGCCCCAAGAATTCAAACTTTTACTATCTGGACAGCTGATTTGCAATTTTAAAAGTTCTATGTTATTTATTTAAGTTTTGGGTGTGGGTGTGCATGTCACAGTACATGTATGTAGGTCAACAGTGTGCAGGACTTGGTTCTTTCTTTCTACCAAGTGTGTCAGACGCAGGTTGTCACCCACTCACCAGCCTGAGGCCAGTGGATTTAGAAATACCAAGTAGATCGCTAATAGATGTGCAGTGCTGTGCATCTCAAGAGTGTGGTATGAAACTCTTAGATGTATATGCTCCCATTCTATAGGAGTTGGGAGATGGCTAGGAAGTGCTCTCTGTACAGGTATGAAGAGCTGTGCCCAAGTCCCTCCAACTCAGTGAAACAGCATGGTAGCTCAAATCTGTTCCCCCAGCTTCTACAGCAAGACAGAGTGAAAGAGCAGCAGGGGAGTGTCCCTAGCCTGGGGTACACGGGTGGGTGGTGAGGACAGACGCCTGAGGTTGCCCTCCTACCCACACATGTCCCCAGAATGTGCACACACACCAAAGAGCTGGATGGATGGCTGAGATCAGAGGCTTTTGGTTAACCCTCACTGGGATTTCGTTGTCGTCGTCCGTCGCCGTCGTCGTCGTCATGTTGTAGTCTTCTTCTTCTTCTTCGTCTTCGTCTTTGTAGTCTTCGTCGTCGTCTTCTTCTTCTTTTTCTTCGTCTTCGTCTTATTCTTCGTCTTCTTCATCTTCCTCCTCCTCCTTGTCATCGTCGGCGGCGGCTTCTTCTTCTAGATTTATTTTTATTTCTAATTATGTGTGTGTGGCTGGGTGTGTGCACGTGAGTGCAGTTGTCCGAAGAGAGCAGAACAATGCCGTCAGAGCTCCCATGAGTGACATAGGTGCTGGGAATCAAACTTGGGTCTTCTGTAAGATAGTTCATGCTATGAACTGCTAAGTCCTTTTTCCAGCCCCTTTACTGGGGTTTCTAACTTAAACCAGGTGGGGTTTTCTTCTGTCTCTGGGGAGAAAAAAACCCAAGTAGGTTAGGTTTTGTTGTTGTTGGTTTTTTGTTTTGTTTTGTTTTTTCCTCAAAGGCTTGAGAACCACCAGCTAGTGGGAATGGGATGTGACAAAGTGCAAATGGTGGCCTGTGAACCACAATGGTTATATGAATGTATTTGCTCATAATCACTGTTAACACACAGGTGTACAGGGCACCTATCAGCCAAGATACTCGATAGTCATGTGTGGAAAGAGATGCCGGTGGAGATCTACTGGAAACAGGAGACACGGTTTCCTGACAAACTTCTGTCCTCTGATTGAATTTAGAACATAACATTGAAAAGAAATTCAAGCTAAAACATTAAAGATTTAAAGGAAAAAAAAAAACAAACCTGGTAGTTCTCCAGTAAAAGATGAGGATGGTACCCAGGATATTAAGTACTAAAAACTCAGGCTACTGTGTATGCGCTGGGTGTGAGATCTCTGTAAAGACACGAAAACAGGGGTTTAATAGGAACCTCTTATCTTCATTTCGACCCTCATCATCAACTTGGTGAACGTCAGGGCTTTTGCAGTTAGAAACCTCGCTGTAAACCTCACCTCCTCAACTCTGACACAAGTCCCATGAGTTGTGTAATAAGCTGCTGGCTTCTGACCTGTGTCCTGGAAGTGCTGCTGGGTGATGTCATGGCATGCCGCAATGCCCCTGGGTGGTGAGAGGCACAGCCATCGGATGCAGCTCTGTGCACTTGCAGATGTGTGAAGAGAGAGAGAGAGAGAGAGAGAGAGAGAGAGAGAGAGAGAGAGAGATGCCGTTGTCCAGTAGCCATCATGTGATGAATGGCAGTTTGTGACTCTGGACCATCGAGTTTGTTTTACTGTTCTGTCAGGTTCAGTTATGTAACGGAGAGCAGACGTCTGCATTAAAGGCCATTAGCACATCAGGATGCATTTGCTGAGGCTGGTTGTTGACCAAAGTACATAAGTGATTCCTTTCCTATGGACAGCATTTGGGACTCCAGATGCCCCTTATGACGTTCTGAGACCACTTTATGAGTTTATGACCTATCAAGGGATCTGTAAGTGGAGAACGTAAAACCGGAAAGGCAGCATTTAGCTACATGCTGAAATCCAGTCCTTGTTACTTTACAATACAGGTTTCCTAATTTTCTCTGCTGCCACAGAAAAGAGTCACGTGGCAAATTAGAAGGCTGGCTGGTTCTGGAACCATGAGTATTTCTCAAGAAAGCTTCCTGGTTGGGGAAGAGGGTCCTGAAAGTGGCCAGCTGGAGGGTGCGTGCATACTAGGAGGCAGGGTGAGACCCGCCATGCCAAGTGACCAGCTAGCACTTCCAAAATAGGTGTGACTTTTCTCCTCTACCCATCTTTCCGGCCAACTTCTGTCGTTATTACCCCATTACTTCTGAATCCTGAAAGCATAATGTGTGTTTTTGAGTGGATTTTTGGAGAAAGTAGCCAGCCTGTGGAAGCAGGCCAGGAGCAGAGTTGCCTATTTGTGCAGATCCCTCTGGCTTCTGGAAGGTACAGGCTTACCAACCAACAGAAGAGCATTCTTTAAAAAGAAGACAGGCTTCCAAAAACAGCGTCAGAGTTTGTTGCCCAAACATCTCAGGTTCTTTCTGAAGATTGGGAACCAAGGTTTGGAAACACCGCCAGCTTCATTTTCAGTACCAGAAACCCCAAACTTCCGGCTCAGCAAAGCTCCTGGGTTTCTTTTGGTGGGAGGGGGGCGGGGGGGGGGGGAGTGAGCGAGGGAAGGGAGGGCAAGCAAAGGACTGCTGGTTTCTCTGTGTTAGTGCTGCCACCTGTCGTCAGTCAGTGGCATTACACGTTAGCTTTCTTTTGCTCTGTGCTCCTTTTTTTTCCTGTGCCTGGGCTTGAACCTAGGGCCTCTCTTACACCAGGGACACTCTACACTGGATCACACAGCCTGTCCTGTGGCTGCAGTTTAAAAGCCATTTATCTGGGGGGCACCTTTTATTTTTAATTTGTAGTCACAAAGTTCTCAGAGTGTGAAGGCACCAGCCACCTAACTTGGAGATTCTGCATGCCACATTCTTGCTTTGTTTCTTGGGGACTCAAGCTGCCAGTATATCAGATTACAGACTTTGAGCAGAGAACTAGCTTTTCCTTTCTCCCTTCCCTCCCCTCCCTTCCCCTCCCCTCCCTTCCCCTTTCCTCCCACTCCATTTGTTAATTCGTTCTTTTGTTCTTTTTGAGACTGCATTTCTGTGTAGCCCTGGCTGTCCTGGAACTCTTAGACCAGGCAGGCCTTGAACTCAGAGACCCGTCTGCCTCTGCCTGCAGAGAACTGGGCTCAAAGGAGTGCTCCACCACCGCCTGGCTGCCTCTTTCTTATCCTTTTGCTGTTATTGTTTTGATTTTTCTTTTTTATTTTCAAAATTTAAAACAGATTTGAACAGATCGAATTGAAATGTTTTGATCATATTCTTCAGTCCATCCTGTCCTTCCAGATCTTCTCCCCTCCCTTCCCTATCCAATTTTAAGTTCTTTCTTAAAGCAAACAAAAACAAACAAAAATCCAACACAACAACAACCCCCCCCCAACACCAAGAAGACAAAATAAAGCAACACCCAACAGAAAGAAAAAACACAAAACTTCAACAACAACAACAAGTAGCAAAAAAAGCCTCCTGCAGTTATGTTGGTCAGCTACTCCTGGACATGAGGCCTGCCCTGGAGGGTTGACATACCCAGTGCCATTCCATCGGGGAAGACTTGTGTCCCTCTTCCCACAGGCGGAAGGGTCAGTTCCGTTGTCCACCTTTACCCCAGTGGCTAGGTTTTCATTCATCGGTGTGTTTATCCATTTAAGAAAACATGACAAAGCCTGGCACAGGCCTTAACCCCAGCTCTCAGGAGGCAGGCAAAACTCTGCGAGTTCAAGGCCAGCCTGGTCTGCAAAGCAAGCTCTAGGACAGCCAGGGCTACACAGAGAAACCCGGTTTCAAAATACATTTCCTTCCCCCCATCTCGGGCCCCCCAAAGTGTAAGATAAAGCACAAGCTATCACATGGAAGTTGGACAAGACAAACCAACATAAGGAAAAGAGCCCAAGAGAAGACACAGCAACCAGAGAGCCTCTTGTTTGCACATTCAGGGACATCATAAAAACACTAACTGTGTATGGGCTTTGCTCCTGTTGATTTACAGGGCCTTGTTCTCTGGGTGTTCCCATCCCCTCTGGCTCACACTCTCTCCACTTCTTTTATAGCTATCTTTTCCGTCTTGGTTGCTAGTAGAACTTGCTTGGCTAGTTGGGGAAAGAAGGGAGGGTATGGGGGAGGGTTGAGGCTGTGACATGGGACCCAGACAAATCAGCCCTGAGGTACTTTTGGACCAGGGCAGACAGAAAAGGCTTATAGAACGGTTCAAAGACATTTGATGCTGACAAGTGTTTGAAGGGTACTTAGGGCTAGGAGATGCAGTTTGCCACAGTTGATTATTTGTGTGGGTGTGGAGGTCAGAGAATAACTTTCAGGAGTCAGACTTTTCATGGGGTTATCAGGCTTGATGGGAAGTGACTTTACCTACTGAGTTATCTCTATGGCCCTAACAGGATTTTGGTTATGGACTGGGGAAGGAAGGGGGTGGCAGGAGGGGAGAGGGAAGAGGAGGAGAGGAGGAGGAATGTGCTGGAATACTTTTGTTGTTGTTGTTGTTGTTTTTTTTTTTTTTCAAGATAGAGTTTCTCTTTGTAACATTGGCTGTCCTGGAACTCACTCTGGAGACCACCAGGCTGGCCTTAATCTCAGAGATCCTCCTGCCTCTGTCTCCCTAATACTGAGGAACTAAAGGCATGCACCACCACTGCCTACCTTTAGGATGCCTTTTAGAGATATTTAGTCTGTGTACAATTAGCCTGATGGTGTCCTGGGCTGGGGAAGCAGCAACTGGAATTAGGCCCCGAAAGCCCTGTTGCTTTATTGCCCACCCCAGCCTCACCATGCCTGGAATGTGCCCTATGCTCATTCAGCTTAACAGACAGTCCTGGGGCAACAGAGATCCAGAGGAGTGGAGAGGCACGTGATGGCGGGGGTGGGAACAGACGGACAGTGTGCTTGGCAGAGGCTGGTTTTTCCTCTTCTATTTAATGATTTATTGTTTTTACTTTCTGCATACAAATGCTTTGCCTGCTTGTCTGTCTGTGTCTGTGCTGGTGCTGGCAGAGGTTAGAAATAGGAATTTGAGTTTCCATGTGGGTACTAGGACCAAATGCCAGTCTTCTGGAAGAGCGGCCAGTGCTTGTGACCACGGAGCCACTTCCCAGTCCTGCTGGTGTTAGTTTCTAGGAGAAAAACAGCTCAGTGCGTTTCCAAGGTTGTCTGCAACTTTGAAGGGAACCCAGCCTGTGAGTCTAATAAAAGCCCTCAGGACTGATCTGGCAATACTGGGGGAAGGACCCTCACTAAGGAAGCCCTGGTGGCTGTTTTTACAGAACAATACTTCCTGATGTAGAAAGAGGTTAGCTGGCATATTAAGTGAAAACAAGCTTACCAAAAATGATTTCATTTCTATAGAAATAAAATGTGGCCAAGCTGGGTGACGTAACTCTTACTTAGGGTCTTAGCACTTTAGGGGGCAGAGGCAGGAGGATTGCCACAAGTCAAGGCCAACTTGACCTGGATAGTAAGTTCCAGGCCAGCCATGGCTATCTAGCAAGAGCTTGCTCATAAACAAAGCAATCACAGAAAGTATGTGAACACAGTTATAGAAGGAGAAGTGGGATGGTCTCAGGAAAGGACCTGGGAGTCGGGGCTGGGGCTGGACTCGGTTAGTGAAGGACTTGCCTAGTGTGCACGGAGCCCATGGTTTGGCCTCCAGCACCACATAAACTGGACGTGCTGGTGAATGCTTGGGTGGTGGAGTAGGGCATGAGAAACGCAAGGTCATCCTCCACCGCGTAGGAAATTTCAGCCTGAGCTACGTGAAACAGGAGTCTTAAAAAACAAAATAAAAACTAGCAAGTGAGTTTATTTACCTTGAGTTGATCGATATTTGTTACATGTCCTCCTAGGAACAGGGATTATTATTTCTGTAAAAGAAAAGATAGAGCAGGCATGGTGGCCCAATAGGTAAAGCAGCTCACCACCAAACCACCAAACCTGATGTCCTGAGTTTGATTCTTGCTGTCTACATGGTGAAAGAGAGAACTGATTCCTGCAGGTTCTTCTCTGACTTTCACGAATGTGCCATGGCATACACATACAGAAATGGGGGAGAGAGAGAGAGAGAGAGAGAGAGACAGAGACAGAGACAGACAGAGACAGAGACAGAGACAGACAGAGATACACAGAGACACAGAGAGAGACACAGAGAGAGAGAGAGACAGAGAGAGACAGACAGACACTGACTGACTGACTGACTGACTGACTGTCTGCCCTTTTTGTCTCAGCAGGCAGAGCAGAGTATCCAGCATGCTGTCCCGACGCCTTGGTAAGCGCTCCCTTTTGGGAGCCCGGGTGTTGGGACCTAGTGCTGCTGAAGTGCCATCAGGGGCCAGCCTGCCTCTGGAACCACAGATAGAAGTGCCGGAAGGAGCCATGTCCCTGTCCCCACTCACCTCTAAGGACCCCGTGTGCCAGGAGCAGCCCAAGGAGCTCCTCAAAGCTCTGGGAACCTCAGGCCACCCACAGGTGGCCTTTCAACCTGGACAGAAGGTAGGTTGAGTCCAGCACGGACACATACCCTGTCTCTTGAGCACTAGGACTGGCAGACTGTCTGAGTGATAGGCTGGAAGTCCGGTAAGCTGGCCAGTTGCGGCCTGCTCACGGTCTTCTAGGGTGAAAAGCATGTAGGGAGCTGTAGGAGGGAGGTTTGATCCTATGTGACTTGCCTGGGTGCTTGTGTGGGCAGCAGGTGCCTGGGAATACCGGCTCTCTGCTGGCCTGCTTAGGCTACTATAACGGAATGCCCAAGGTGGGGTAGGGTAGTTAATTTGGCTTAACCTTCCGGAAACTGGGAAGTCCGTGAGGAGGATAAGGTCAGGAGAACGAGAGAGTCTGCATCACTTTTGTAACAGTTCACACCCTCCCTGCCTACCCCCCTTTCTGGATAACTCTCTTGTTATGACAGGCCATTTGAGAGAGCAGCAGTTCTTGTGACATTCACAGACAGTAGACTGTACTTCCTGACACTGGTCTTGGGGATTAAGTGTCTAACATGTGAACACTGGGGATGTCGGCCAGATCTTAGCATCGTTAAAGACGAGTGAGTGTGTCAGCGCCTAGGCTGCTGCAGACAGAGTCCGATACCTGGAACACAGATCTCCGAGGGCTTTGGTGTGGAAACTCCTGAGCGCTGACCACTGACCACCCTTTCCCTGCAGGTCTGTGTGTGGTATGGAGGTCAGGAGTGCAAGGGCCTGGTGGAGCAGCACAGCTGGGCTGAGGACAAGGTGACTGTCCGGCTGCTGGACCAGAAGTTACAGATTTGCTGTAAAGTGGAAGAGGTGTGGCTGGCGGAGCTGCAGGGTAGCACATCCCACGTGCCAGCCTTGGAGCCCGGAGCCCAGGTGCCAGCCTACAGACCGGTGTCTAGGAACATCGACGTCCCGAAGAGGTTTGTGGGATTGGTGAGGGTTAGAGGTATGGGCTGGGACACGGTGTGGGGGATGTGGGGTCTTAGGTACCTACTTGATGGGATAGTGGAGCGAGGTACAGAAGTGGTATCCTTTTAAGGAAGCTTAGATAGCATCCTCTCTTCTCCAGAACTCTCTTAGGGGCGAAGTGTATATGCTTTGGTGAAAGTTTAAACTTCGCTCATAATTTTTCAGAAGAAGAGACAGGTACAAATAGCTTGAATCCGGTGCCGGTGCTCATTCTATATAAGGTGGAGAAAATGGTTTTAGCCTTGTGGCCTAAGCAGACTCTGTCATGACCACTTGTTACCACAGCCACAGACCCAAAAACCTGTGGGCACAGCCGTGCTCCCATCGATGAAAACTAATCAGGGTCCCCAAACTTTCTCGTAACTCAGTACCATTTGCGTGTATCTTCTGCCATGGTGTAAAATGCTTTTGATTCTTAGATAGCATTTAAAAAGGTAAAGCCATCCTTTCTTAGCTCAAAACTGCAGGCGAGCAGGCTGTGTCTAGAGCACACTGGTCTGATTCTTCACTTGGATGCTAGAAACCAGTGGGTGAAGAATGAATATTCTGCTTTAGACCTTAGGGATATGATGTCGCCTTGGGACTCTAGATCCTGATGTATACCCTGTGGTCTATCTATATTGACCTTTTAAGATTTAAAAAGGAGAATCTGGGGCCAGGAGATGGCTCAGTAGGTCTAAAGAACTCGTGCAAGCCCAACAACTTGAGCTCAATGCCTGAGCCTATGTCTGGGTGGTAGGAGGAGCCTACTCCACAGAGCTGGTTCTCTGACCTCCACATACGTGCTGTGGCATGAGTGCACTAACACACAGCATGTAATAATAATAATAATAATAAATTTAAGCCAAGAAACTTTGCCAACTGAACTATTTTGCATGCAAGATATACAAACAGCTAAACTCTGTCCCTCTTATTTCTGTGGGTATGGGAGCTGTTGGCAGATCAGGGGGCTTAAACCATATTTTTTTATTACATTCATTTATTCATTGTGTTTATGGAGTGTGTATGCATGCTGTGGTGCACACGTGGATGCCAGAGGATAACTTTCAGGACTCAATTCACGTCTACTCTGTGGGTACTATATACTGAACTCAGCTAGTCAGGCTTGGCAGCAAGCACTTCTACCCACTGAGCCACATCACTGGCCCAGCAGACCTAGCGTTTTAAGACCAGAGGAACAGCATTTCTGATCGTGTATCCAGTGGAAGGCCAGCAAAGAGCTTGTTTTGCTATTCTGAGGAGGTGAAAATACAAAGATCATGTAAAGTCATGTTTACTATGTTAATGACTTTGGTCCATCTGCTGCAAACCCAGTTGCACAGTGTAGCAGACCTGGTGTATAAAGAATGGGTGAATACAGTCCTTTGAAATAGACAAGCCACTGGCAGCTTATTACATTCTGATTTCCCCCAGATACTTTACATTTCAGATAGTGCTTATTTTACTTCCAAATCACATAACTGTATGAATTGAGAGGGAAAGAAAAGACACGTAAAATTCTATGCAGCCTGTTTAAAGCATGGAGTTTTAACAGCGGGAGATGGTTTCATCTGGTTATTTATTTTATCCTGGTCTGTTTGCTCATTGGCTTATGTAATAGGTTCTGTTGACATTCAGGAGCTAGCAGAATGCCATGTTTATTTTGGCAAAGGGAGAGAGATCCATTAGTGTAATTGTTTCCTCTTAAATTTGAATATAAGACAGAAGAAGGATGTAATTTCAGTGTTTAGATTCCGGTGGGCATCATTTATTTCCACCTTATCTTCTTGACTCTTCTCTCTCCCCCCAAGTAAAAATGCTCCATTTTAAGCTGCAGGGTTAGAGGGAGCGTTTCGGGGGAGTGGTGCTGATTCGGATGTCAGCGCAGTTTAAGCAGGGGACCCACTGCTCATTCTGAGCTAATAGAAGCACAACCGGAACAGGCAGTCATGGACTGAGTGGATTGAGTCCTGAAAGTTATCCTCTGAGCTTTACCATCCACTGAGCGTGTGCTGCCTGCCTGGGGGTGGGGGTGGGGTGGGGTGGGGTGCATGTCAGTGTAAGGTGATCCCACAAAATGAGCGGATGTGGTAGCTTAATCCGTGGGCTCTGTGGACCAGCCAGGCCTGGGAAGTAAGCGTATGCTCTGCTCATTTGAATCCAGGAAGTCGGATGCGGTGGAGATGGACGAGATGATGGCTGCCATGGTGCTGACGTCTCTGTCTTGCAGTCCCGTTGTGCAGAGTCCTCCTGGGGCTGAGCCCATCTTCTCTGGTGAGCAAGCAGGGCTGAACTGGTTCCTGGTGTGGCAGAGACCCATGACTGATACTCTCTCACACTGGCTTCTATTGCCAGTAGGGTTCTGCAGTCTCTTAAGTTTCCTCACCTGAGCAGAAACTTGGTGCTTTGTGACAGTGACTGAACTCAGTGCTAAGTCCAGTTGCCCAACCACTCAAGCAAGTTCTATGGGAGCCTGGACAAGGCCAACAGAAATATTTACTTAGTTTACAAAAGCAGAACTATGCTCTGTGGTCCCCCTGGTGGCGTCCAATGGTCAATATTCACTGCTCAGTGCCCAAATCAGCCTCACGAAATTCTCAGTGTGGGCTTACAGGCCAAATACCTGAGCTGAAGTTCAAATCTGATTGCACTGTACAAACCAGCCAGCGAAATGATTCTGGGTAAAGGTGCATGCTGCCAAGCCTGCCAACCTGTGTTTGGTTCCTGGGACCTGCATGGCTGCATGGTGGAAGAAAAGAACTGATACACACACACACACACACACACACACACACACACAGTTTCTCTCTCTCTCTCTCATACACACACACACACACACACACACACACACAGGGTAATAAAAAGTTCCGAGTTGTATGACCTCTAATTTATAGATGCACACACAATTCTTTGGGTTTTGATCCCCACACACTCTACCCATACAGTACAGTGGACTTGAAGAAGGGTTGCAGTTTACAGTTGGGAGCATCCTTAAAGATGGCAGAATAAGGCTTTTGAGAGGACTTAAATTTATTTTAATGGAAATTCCTTATCTGCCAGTCTTAAAAGCTACTTCAACATTTGTAGGACAACGTGGAGCTAGTTCTAATTCATACTGAGAGGGAAGTGGCCTTTACAAATGCCCTTCACAAGTCATCTAAAGCAAATTTTAATTATTTCACCCAGAGACCGTCACTGCACTTGGGGACATCTAGTGGTGAATCCCAGCAGTGCAGCCGGCTTTAATGAGCACAAGGAAGACCCTGAGGAGGGATATGCCACATTCTCAAGAAGTTGAGTCAGCAGATTCAGGAAAGTAGCTGAAGGGAAAAAGCAATGTCTGGAGTTCCCTCTTGGGTCCGTGTTCATGAGGCCACGGCCAGTTGATTTGGATGCTTCTTGGGTCCGTGTTCATGAGGCCACGGCCAGTTGATTTGGATGCTTCTTGGGTTCTTCCCTGAACATCTCCTGTTTTAAGTTCTGTGTGTAGCTGTGGTAATTTCTCAGTGTTCAGGAAAAGCGAGTGACGAGAGCTTTGAGGCTGGGCAGGGGTGTCTGGGGAGGAGGGATTCCTTACCCAGCATTCTGTCTGGACAGGTGTCTCCTAGAAGTAAGAAGGGCCTGTCTGGGTTGGAAACATGGGGCCTCGGAGTCGGCCCAGCCTCCAGATCTGTTCTGGTCTCCTAGGGTGTGGTAGTGTCTCTTTAAGCCCAGGGTCAGGAGACTCTGTAATCTGGATAGGGACATGGGGAAGCTGAGGGTATAAGGTTTGCTTTTTCCATCTTTCTTGCTATTTCCATGTATTAGACTTTCAGATTATGTTATCAATTGGCTTGGCATGAGCTTTGAAGACAAGATACAAGAGGGTCTAGAATAAGCCTGCAGTCAGCCCTACAGACCCCGTCAATCTACAAAGTAAAAATCTAGACTTGGGGTTCCACTCAGTACTGGAATGCTCGCCTAGTAGGAGCAAGGCCTCAGGTTCCATCCTCAGCATCACAAAAGCCAAAGAACGAAGTAGAACGAAAATCAAGGAAAAGGAAGCATGAAAATCCCACTTGTTATTTGCATTCTTCCTTCTTAGACATCTGAGTTTGAGGGGCAGGTGGCCATTGTGTGACAGGTGAGACAGGGCCTTCTGCCGTCTGGAGATCACCTGGCTGTGTGGTCCGAGAGTTCAGAGCGGTTTCCTTCCACTCAGAGGTTCATGCGCTTGTCCGAGGAGGAGTGATAGAAAGGCATTTTCAGGAAACTCACCAAGAAGATGTCCCTGTGTGGCTGTCACTGAGTGGACATTCTCAACCAGGCCAGAACCAGGAAAAGTTCCTCTTTTTAGCGTGTACAGCATGAACTAGGTTTTAGTTTTATTCTTTTCACTAATCCTCAATGAACTGTAGTAGCAGTGTGCATCTGCGTGGGTCAATGACAACTCATATGGCCATGCCAGAAACTACCCAGCAGGCAGAGCGGTTGAAGCACCAAAAGTTGCCGTAGTGTCTGCACCTGCCCTCATCTTGTAGCTCAGGAAGTGTATCTGTAATAACTGAAATTTTAATAATATTTTAATTTTATTATTCACTTAGACGTTTTTTCCCTTTGGTCCTGGAGATAAGCCTGAGTGTTCTTTGACCTTCCTCTCTGTCTGGACAGTTTCCCGTGCAGCCTGCGGTGACCTGTGGAAGGAGAGCGGTGACGTATCAGACAGCGGCAGCAGCGGGCACTGGAGCGGGAGCAGTGGCAGCTCTACCCCCTCGCCGCCCCATCCGCAGGCCAGCCCCAAGTACCTGGGGGATGCCTTTGGGTCTCCCCAAACTGATCATGGCTTTGAGACTGATCCTGACCCTTTCCTGTTAGACGAACCGGCCCCACGAAAGAGGAAGGTAGGTGACTGGGGAGCATGTGCGTACGTGAGGACAGCTATGCCTAGAGGAGCAGGCGCCCGGAAGGTCCTGGGCATCTCTAGTTTTCCTTAGCTGCACTTGTGAGGTTCCCAGACACAGGCGGCTGGTTCCTCTTTTTGTTTTTTGGGTGTGTGAGTTTGTGGATGTGCGTGCACATGGAGACACCCCACCCCACTTGTTGAGAAAGGCTCTCATGCTGGCCTGGAGCTCACCAAATAGTCTAGGCATGGTTGGTGACCAGTGAGCCAGGGATCTACTTGCTTCTGCCATGCCTCTTGGTATTACAAGTGTGTGCCACTGTGCTTGCCTTGTTTGTTTGTTTGTTTGTTTGTTTGTTTGTTTGTTTTTAAAATGTGGCCGGCCACCAGGTCACTTCTAAATTCTCTTGTGCCTGTTTCTATGCTCTCTGGGAGACCCTTCCCTTGAATTTTTTTCCTTTGGGTCTGGCTGAAATCCTCATCAGGCAATGAGTGAAGCTGGGGAGAGGATTCATATATACCAGTTGCTAAGGCTTTTTTTTTTTTTTTACCTCCCTAGAACTCTGTGAAGGTGATGTACAAGTGCCTGTGGCCCAGCTGTGGCAAAGTTCTCCGTTCAATTGTGGGCATCAAACGACACGTCAAAGCCCTCCACCTGGGGTAGGTACAGAGCTCAGTGCCTGTCGCCTTCACCCTGCTAACGCCACGGGACTTACAGCCCAGAATGCTTCTAGTGAAATGGCTTTGCTCTAGGTGCTTCCCCGAGCCTCGCCCTGACCACTGTCAGGATGATGTCGTTGCTGGCCAGGGAGATTCTTTGTACCTTGGTCACTGTTGACGCTGTTGCTCACAGAGAGTGAGCTCTGTGTGTCTTTCTGTGCGACTTGTGGCTGTATCTTTTTACCTGGGGTAGGAAGCAAGATGTTTCAGTTCTGGGTGGAAATAGAACCGTTTGGTCTAATTGCCAGTGACATCCTGTGGCTTGAGCATGGTGGCCAAGTTTTACTTCTGCGGCTGCATGGGGGAGTTAGGGTGTATCCGCTGTAGTGCTAACATAGGGCTCTCATCTCTGAGCAGAGCCCTCTGGGCAGCAGCTCTGGCATGAAGTGCCTCACGGGCCTTGAGAGCATGCTTTATTTAGATGGTGCCCTAAGAGGGCCTGTGCCAGGGCTAGGTCTGTGTTCACACATTTGTGATGTTGTGTGAGCTCTTGTGCAGGGAAGAACAGCTCCTGTGGCTGGGCATGTTCTAATCCCTGATAGCATCCTCTGAGAGCAGCGGTCCTGGGTGTTCTCTTGGGAACCCCCCCCCCCTCCCCAACTTCATGGTTGCACACGTGCAGTCAGTTCCTCTGTGTAACTTTCTTTCCTCTGGCTTCGAACCAAGGCAGCGTGCCCTCAGTGACGGCCACATGTCTATTCCACACAGGGACACTGTTGACTCTGATCAGTTCAAGCGGGAGGAAGACTTTTACTACACAGAGATGCAGATGAAGGAAGAATCTGCTCTGGCTGTGGCTGCTCCCCCTGCTCCTGGGACACCTATGGGTGAGCCAGCGTCCACCTCCAGGGTGACCAGCCCGTCCCTTGCTGCTCTTTCATTGCCTCCAGCCAAGGTCCAGTCGTCTGGCCCAGAACACCCTGGCCTGGAGTCTTCTCTGCCCTCAGTTGCACTCAGCAAGTCAGCTCCTGGCTCCTTCTGGCACATTCAGGCTGACCATGCATACCAGGTATGGGACGTTACATATGTGGGGGCTTAGCTTGGGGATCTCAGTGGTCACTGACTGTTAGAGGGCAGGCCTCTGAGCACCTTGATGAAAGACTGAGTCTTTTGGCCAAGTTGCTAACCTTACTTCCACAGAGAAGGAAAAGGAAAGACTAGGGATATAGGCCAGTTGATAAGTGCTTGCTGAACGTGCACAGGGCTTGGGGTTGATCCTTAGCACAGCATAAACCCGGTGTGGACACATCCCACATTCTCAGCACTTAGGGTGGAGACAGGAGGAATAAAAGTTCAGGGTCACCCTCACCTACATAGGGAGTTTAAAGCCAGCTCAGACTATATGTAAACCCTTTGTCAATGACAATAACGAACAGGACGGAAAGGAAGAAAAAGGAATCCTTGGTGACACATGGTAGAGATGAGAAGTCTAACCGTGTTAGCTGTGTGGCTGTGACCTGAGACCTGTCACTTTGCAGGCTGACTCATACAGAGCTTTCCAGGCAACCCCTTAGCTCTGAGATGTTACACTGAATGGTCCCACTTTGAGTTACCTACTAGGTGTCAGCATTGGATTATGTAACCCCTTCAGTTAGACTAGGACATGGGCCCTGCTCTCTCAAACTTCGTGGTGGAGCTAGGGTTAGCAATGAGGACTAATTATAAGTTCTCAAAGTACCATTTCCTCAGGACACGGGAAGACACGATGTAGGCCCAAGGAAGACCACTCCATTATGCTTATGGGCCTGGGAAAGTTGTCATGGCCAGGAGGGCAGTGTCATTTAAAATGAACCTGATCCTGAATGCTAAGTTCACGTGTCCACTTGCTGGTTTATAACTCTTTCTGTACATACAATTTAACTTTTGCAGACTTGACAAGCTTGCAAATTGGTAAATAAAAAGTAGTGTTTCCATCCAGGTGTGCCTGTGCATGCTTGTAACACTGGTGGTACCTGGGTCAAGGTCAGCTCAGGCTATATAGTAAAGCCAGCCTTTACCCCTAAAACCAGTGCTACTTTCAATGAGAAAAATTTTATAAAACAAGCGGGCTCTCCCCATTAGATTTATTGGCCACTTAGCGTCTGGCTACGGCTCAGCCTTTGCTGGCCCTGCGGTATCTGGTTAATGTGGCAGGTATTATTAGCGATGGCTCTAAGCCAGACATTCCTGCCTGCATCCCCACTCCTGAGTAGTTGCCTGGCAGCTCTCTGCCCTTTAGCAGACTCAGAAGGCTTTGGGCTTTCTGCTTCAGGCCTGTTCTCTCAGTAGGTGATCCAGCCAAGGAATACCACCCCTAAGGACTGAGTCAGGAGGCGAGCATGTAAGCAACCCCAAAGGGAGGATTACAGAGTAAGACTGCAGCCTCCCAGAAAATAGGCTATGGCTATGTTGAAGGGTTAGATGCTTTGAGGCTGCTCATCCTGTCCTGGTGTTTTCCGGGCTATTGATCGTGTTCAGATACGCCTTCTGTTGCAAACGGGCAGTTACTGGGACCTGAGGCACATAGGATATGTCCTTAGTTGAGGTCCAGGCTGATGCACTCTTGTCTCTGCAGGCTCTGCCATCCTTCCAGATCCCTGTTTCCCCCCACATCTACACCAGCATCAGCTGGGCTGCTGCCCCTACCACCACCTCCTCCCTCTCTCCGGTGAGTGTGTACCCCTAAACTCCAAAGCTCTTACATACATCTTCAGGTCTGGGGGACTGTGTCGTTGGTACACACCACATGGCTGATGTTGCCCGTCTCCACCCCCATACTTGATGAAGATCACTGTGTGTCTTAGGGTTCCATTGCTGTGAAGAGGCAGTGTGCAGGCAGACATGGTACAGGAAGAGCTGAGAGTTCATCTTGATCGAAGGCAGCCAGAAGAGTCTTCCCGGGCAGCCAGGGGGAGGGACTCCGCCACTCGGTGGATCTTGAGCCTAGGCCCTCAAAGCTCACCCCTACAGTGAGGTACTTCCTCCAATAAGACCACATCTACTCCAACAAGGCCATACCTCCTAATAGTTGCACTTCCCGTGGGCCAAGCATATTCAAACCACCACACCGTATGTCCTCTATCTGGCTACAGCTCCTCTGTGTGTGTGTCAAGTCCTGACATCTAGATGAAAGGAAGGGAGAATTCAGGGCTGTCAGAAGGGAGAACCAGGAAGATCATAGGAACACTCAGAGGCTCTGTGTGCTGGACCAGAAGTCTCAGGCCACCACGGATTCATGTACCCTTGACTCTGAACTGAAATAAATAAACTGGAAGTGATTAGAACCACATAGGGTTCTCTACTTTCAAGTGTCTGCCACAGAGAAGTACCACAGACAGCAGAACCTAGTTGACAGAAGGCATCACTGAGGCAATACAATGCCCTCATTTGTCCCTTGTATGGTAAATTCATCTAAGCTGACCCTGTCTGCTGAGAATGTCCTTCTAGAGGAGGCCGCATGGCCCCCCTGGACCAGCACCTGCTCCGGGGCCCAGCGAAGCCCAGCAGGGCCTGGGGAGTTGCCTCTCTGTTGTGAGGTGTTCTCATGCTTACAGCCTATGCTTACATTCCTCATACCCAGGTCCGGAGCCGTTCTCTCAGCTTCAGCGAGCCCCAGCAGCCGCCATCTACAGTGAAGTCTCACCTGATTGTCACCTCCCCACCCCGTGCTCAGAGCAGCACCAGGTGAGCCCTCTCCTCCTTCTGGTTTCTGCCTTCCAACAGCACTGGTAATGTAGACTGTGAATCTACCCAACTGTAGTCCCTAGAGTAAGTCCCCAGATGGAGACCACAAGGTGGCTTCTCTCCCTAGAGTCTCTGGCTGTAGGTGCCACTCACTCCTGCCAGGAGCCACCCCTTCCAGCTCCTACATGTTTGTGTGCTCATGCTAAGCCATTACCTGAGGGGTCACCTCCATCGAGTGACACACCCTCATTTTGTTCCCTGTCAGGAAAGCCCGTGGAGAGGCCAAGAAGTGCCGTAAGGTGTACGGCATCGAGCACCGGGACCAGTGGTGCACAGCCTGCCGGTGGAAGAAGGCCTGCCAGCGCTTCCTGGACTGAGCCTGCCTCCACTAGTCCTGCTTCTCACCCTGCCTGGCAGCCGGGAAGCCTCCAGGCCTGCAGCCATCAGCAGAACACAGGGAGATGATGTGGCATGGATGTGGGCAGCTGGGGCTCCATTGGCTAAGATAGAACACTTAAAAACACTTTTCTCCCCCTTGTTGGGAGTGCTTTATTTTTTAAAAGCAAACCTAAATGAAACTATTTTTCCCCTTAAAATAGGAGAGAGCCAAAATTGACCAAGGGTATTCTGCAGCGAACCGGAGACCAAAGAGTTACCCCTACCCCTACCCCATCCCACCCTCTCTGGGACTACATATGCATCAAGAGTAGGACAGGATGCCACCTTGCCTGGTTTTGTTCTGAGCTGGTGAATCCTTTGCTCTTTCAGCTATTCCAGAGTGGACTGTGAGCAAATGAATTTCTTTCTTTCTCTCTCTCTTTCTTTCTTTCTTTCTTTCTTTCTTTCTTTCTTTCTTTCTTTCTTTCTTTCTTTCTCTCTCTCTCTCTCTCTCTCTTTCTCTCTCTCTCTTTCTCTCTTTCTTTCTCTCTCTCTTTCTTTCTCTTTCTTTCTTTCTTTCTTTCTTTCTTTCTTTCTTTCTTTCTTTCTTTCTTTCTGTCTCTCTCTCTCTCTTTCTTTCTCTCTCTTTCTTTCTCTCTCTCTCTTTCTCTCTTTCTCTCTCTTTCTCTCTCTCTCTCTCTTTCTTTCTTTCTTTCTTTCTTTCTTTCTTTCTTTCTTTCTTTCTTTCAAAAAAAAACTTTCTGGCAGGTAGATGGCCACCCAGGGAACGTGGCAGGACCCTAAGAAGAGCAGGCACCTGTGCTTGTTGAGATATGAAGACAGAAAAGGGAGACCCTTTTATGGTGGCAACTTTTGGATCTGGGTTTCCCCCAGATATGTTGGGTTGCATGCCAATAAACATGTGGCTTCTTCTCAAAGCCTGTCTTCAAAAAAGCTGAGGCAAAATGCTAGTATGAATTCAGCCTGAGAATGTGGCCTCGAGACACTGTCCTGAGCACCCATCAACTCTGAGAGGAAGTGTGGAGAGTCTCCATCCAACTCTGCTCCTACTGAGTAAAGTCCCCTTTCCTTCAGAGTGTCACAGAGACACTAGAATGTCAGGTGCTCTTGTCTGATGTAGAAGTCTTTGATGAGGAAGCCTTCTTTCCCTTGGGGTCTCTGGAAGATCCTAGCAGACTTTGCCTGTGGGCCTGCTCAGCATGACTTCCAGGACCCAACTGTTCTGGTGACATCCCAGGTGTCACAGGCTCAGGGAGTGGCACCAGGTCACCTCTCCAGGGACTGAGCATCATTGGCTCATTGTCATGGAGAGCACCCTTCTGACCATGGAGGCTCCACTGGTGGTGCCACATGGGAAACATCTACTTCTCAGTCTAAGGCACACTAAGTACTAGCAGAAAACCTGTGAACCTAGGAGACTGTGTGTGTGAGGTAAAGGGTGTAGTGGTGGCCTGGGCTGCTGATGGAGGGGAAATACCAGTATCTAGGTGTCTTTGGTAGGGGTGTATTTTTATAACACAGAGTTTTTGAACATATAGGGACCCCACCAAGAGGCTCTCCTCTCCCCTTCTTAATCCCAGTGTAGACTGAGTGTCCACTTCAGCAAAGGTGTTTTAATCCCAGCCTTGGTTTGGAGCTTGCAGACGTAACCGAATATAATTTCCTCCATTTGCAGCATGGTTCCCATGCCATTGGCGCACCAGACAGAAAAGGGATAGAGAAAAGACAGGAACTGATGAGATGGTTTGAAAGCTGAAGGAGTTCTGAGTTTGTTTAGTTCTTTATTCCATCTCTGTGCGGCCTCCCAAGCCTACGTTCATTCCCTCCTCCCTTGCGGTGTTGGCCTCCTGCCTGCTGTCATGTGTCCCCCCATTTTGCTCCCCCCCATCCTGATGCTTTCATGTTGGTTCCTGACACATGGTCTGGCTTTGGGTTTGAAGGGCAAGGGTGGCTGTGAACCACCCTCAGCTCAGCCGTCAGGCCCGCTTCATCGTCATCTCTTATCTCCCTGCTCCCTGGCCCTGAGGGTTTGGAATCTGACCGGGTGAAGGCACCACCGGCGAGCTTTTGAAAGCAACAGGGCCTAGCCTGCAAACAGTTATCTTGGGAAACTGTCCAACCACGTTTCCGTTACTCAGAGCTCTCGGTTACCTTCAGACATGGTGCCGTGTTGGGAGCAACCTCAGTGGGTTTGCACTACACTCACTCCGTGCTTCGAGTCCAGGGATACAGTCTGTGGCCACTGAAGTCTCAGGTGCAGATGGGTTCTCCGGGAACCCAGGGTCGGATCCATAAGGCTTTTAATCTGGCCCTGAAAGCAATGTTGCCGCTTCAGACAGTACTGGGAGCAATGGCTGCCTTGTCGGAGTGAGTGTGTAGCTGGACACCTTAGAGGACCCTATGAAATTGGATATGGAGACTGATTTGGTGGGGAAAAAAAACCTGTTACTTTCCAGTCACCCCAGGTTCTGACTTTACCTGGGGCAAAAACAAACCGCCAAAAGGGAGAATCCCATCTGTGAATTTGTCTTATCGGCGCTTCTCCCCAGCACCCGTCCCCGCCCCCGTCCCATCCCCGCTGTCTTCCAAGTATTATTTTTACTGTTAAGATTTTTTTTAAATGTGAAATGAAATGTAATGTTTTTACAGCAATGATATGAAATATATTTTATAAGGAATAAAATGGTACATTGTCTGACTTAGTGTGTGCCTCTACTGATTACTATCCTGTTCCTACTGTAAGTAGCAAGTGATAGCATGTGGCACTGTAGGCAAGGGGACTCACTTGCTTATAATGTCAGGTTGGTTGGGGAATGTGGCAACGAAGGAGCACGTGTCCAGCTCTAGGTTCAGTGTCCTAAAACAAATTCAAGTTGGTAGACCCACTACCAGGTAAGTAGGCAAAGTGTCTATAGTGACTTTGGAAGGAAGTTAGGTGGTTTGTTTTGTTTTTTTGTTTTTTGTTTTTTGTTTTTTTTGGACAGGGTTTTTCTGTGTAGTTCTGGCTGTCCTGGAACTTCCAAGGACCAGGGTGGCTTTGAACTCACAGAGATCCACCTGCATACCCAGTGTTAGGATCAAGGTGTGCACCACCACCACCTGGCTAGGGAAGTTACTTTGGTGGGCCACAGGTTGAATATCTTGGCCAAGGGTAAGTCCTGGGGTGGGGGTGGGGTGATGATATTGTAATCTGGGAAGTAACTATTTTCTATGGCTTACATTAGTTTTCAAAGGAAGGCATATGTTGAGCAAGTTTCTGTGCTGGATGGGGAATTGATTGAGAACTTAGTAAATAAATCATGTTCTAAATACTCAACAGCTTTTCATAGCTATAATAAAATACCCAAGGCAGGCTAACTCTAAAAGAAAGGTTTCAAGGGACTTACTGAACATATCACCTCCTCGCTGATGTCGATGCTAGGAACTAATACCGAGAGAGAGAGAGAGAGAGAGAGAGAGAGAGAGAGAGAGAGAGAGAGAGAGAGAGAGGGAGGGAGGGAGGGAGGGAGGGAGGGAGGGAGGGAGGGAGGGAGGGAGGGGGAGGGGGAGGGGGAGAGGGAGAGGGAGAGGGAGAGGAGGGGGAGAGATCATAGTGACAAGAGAAAGCCAGAGAGGCTAGGGTCCTGAGGTCCCTTCCCTGGGCACCACCCTGGCGCATCATGCCTCCAGCACATGAAGGTTGGGGACTTCCCCAAACATCTCCAAACCATAGCTTGTCTCCAGGAAGGGTTCTGAGTATAGTCTGCCCCTAAGGGCATTGATGTCGCAGGCTGTGGACAGATGCTGGCTGAGCTGACCTCTAGGGGCAGGGTTTGGCTTATGCAACTTGAATCATCCCAAGGAGAGCCGGTCAAACCAGGCTGAAGGAAGTTGGAAGCTCTGTCTAAATGTTCAATGTATGAAGAAGGGGTTGTGTTGCTTGTAAGAATTACCGCACCTCTCCCACCCAGGTTTTCTCTTACACGGTGCAGGATGGCTTCCTCCTGCCTCCTGAGTGCTGAGCTTACAGGTGTGCAACACCCCAGTTGGCCCTTAGAAGACTTTAAAGGGGGAGATGAAGTGCCTGAAGGAGACCTGGGATCTCTTTTGTATTAAGCTGGCATCCTGTTCAGGAAAGGCAGGAGCTGGAGTGAGTGGCTGCTGAAAGAGAAAGAACCAGGAGGTCCAGGGAGCTGCTTTGGGGGATAGCCATCTCTGGGGCTGGACTCTAAGGCTCCCCAACATCGCTGGGCAGCGAAGGCCCCTTGCCCTTGCCCTTGTTGACCCTAGGAAATATAAGCAGAACAACTTAACCATTGCTTTGGCTTTACCCAATGTACGGTACAATTGCTCCACATCAGCAGATGCAACCAACTGCAGACTGAGACTCTTAAAAAACAAATCGTGTCTGTCCCAGGGAAATACAGACCTTTCTCATTATTCCCTAAGCGGCACAATAAAACAACCCTGTACATGGTGTTTATGTGGTATTAGATGGTATAGATAGAAGTGACTGCAACACGTAGAAGCTCATATGTAGGTTATATGTAAGTGTATTCTTTGTGCAGTGGATGATTTTGCTGCCCACAGGGGTTCTGGAACCATTTCCTCTAGGATATAGAAAAAACAGTTGTAGCCTGCTGTCTCAGCAGCAAAAAAATGGACTGTGACAGCAGTCGATATTGAACTGGTCAGCTACTCCAATTGGAGTCTCCATATGCTTCCTGGCTGGAGTTTTACACAGCTAACTGAGTTTAGTGTTACATGGAGAAAAAAGTAGGTGGGCGGGCTTGCCATTCTTCCTCTGTCCCAACCTGCCAGCCCCATCATCTGGAAGCTGCTAAAATGTACAAGATTCTGCTGGGTCTGGAGCTTTGAGTGGGTTCTAATAGTAACTAGATGTCCTACACAAAGGTTGAGACCCAGTCTCCTCTCCAGCCCTTGCTCATACGCGCATACTGCCATTTACATCTGGCTTCATGGTGCCTGTTGCCGTCGGTATGTTCACGTCCGGCATCTCCTTTTGCCAACTTTATAGTTATGCATAGCAGCCTATGAGTTTCCAGCTCTGGGAGATGTGGCTCTCAAAGTGTGTGCTTGCAGAGTCTATGCCTCTTTATGGCATCGCTTAAAAAAAAAAAAAAAATCAGGCAACTGGGAAGATGGCCCAGCGGTTAAGAACACTGACTGCTCTTCCAAAGGTCCTGAGTTCAATTCCCAGCAACCACATTATGGCTCAGAATCATCTGCAATGGGATCCGATGTGTGTTTGAAGACAGTGCACTCACGTACGTTAAATAAATAAATAAATCTTAAAAAAAAAAGGCAGCAAGTTTATTAACTATTTGCTCAGTAGAAGTTTAATGGAGAAAGTTGTTTTAAACGATCGGTCAAAAAGAACAGCTCTTTTACAAACAAGTTATGGCAGTGAAGAGGCAAAACCCCAGGTCTGATTTCATGTTCCTCTCACCTTGCCCTATGAGAGGGCAGAAGATGAGTGAGAAGATGGGGCCATTAAAATGTTAGCTGGAGGAATTACAAAAATACACTCTGATGTAGCAACAGGATTGTGGTGAGACATGCCATGGGGATGGGGCAACAACCGGGCAGGGAGGTGCTGTGGGTGCTCAGTGCCTCGGGGAGGGAGGAATCCTGACTCCCGGCCTGCAGGTCTTGGAGTGAACACATGCTGTACGAGGGATCACCTGGATGCCTGGGGAGACAGAAAGGACTAAAATGTCAAACTCGATAGGTCTTCTGAGCCGTCCACCCTGTTTGCCCATGGGACTAAAGCAACCCAAGTAGGCCATTGCGGCAAGTGGTTCCCAAGTGACCAGAAGGGGACCTTACTTGATGCCCTCCACCTACCTACCACTTTTGCCTACTTCTGACAGGGGTGATGCATTGGATAAAAGGGAGGGTGATGGACTGTGACATAAAAGGCACAGCGACATGCCTCTTAACTGTAATAGTCATCTCTCTCCAGTTCTTGGTACAGCGTCTATGTTAAATAGAGTCCTTACGGTTCTCTTATGTGGCTTATCTAAGTTAGATGTGACTGTGGGATCATGAGTGTGATGCCGACGTCTAGAAGGTCAAGGCCAGATGCAGAAGAAGAGTATTGGAAGTACAGGTCAGAGAAGAGGCTGTACCCAAGACCTTCTGTCCAGAGCAGGGTCTGCATTACTACCGTGGCCCATCTCCTAGGCCATCATTACACTTGGAATAGGTTCTCCATTCCACTCCAGTGTTGGGTGGCCCCTTTCCTCATTCCAATCTTCTGAGCATTGATTGGCAATAGCATCTTAGACGCCAAGAACAACTTTGGCAATGGGAGCTGGCTAGCAGGGGAGGATTTCTATCACGCACATGGCAGGTTGGGCTGTGTGTATGCAGATAAACACAAGGTCTCCTCTGGCTGTGCCAGGCTGTGCCAGGCTCATTAACAAACATCCACTCTGGAACTCAGCACCATGCATGTGGAGGAGAGAGGGGGGAGGAGAAAGGGAGAGAGACAGAGACAGAGACAGACAGAGACACAGACACAAAGAGACAGAAAGAGACACACAGAGAGAGACAGAGACACTCAGAGACAGAGACACAGAGAGACAGGCACAGACACAAAACCAGAAAGAGACAGAGAGACAGAAACACACACACACAGAGCAAGAGAGAGAGAGCGAGAGAGCAATAGAGGGAGAGGGAGAACGAGAGGGAGAGGGAGAGGGAGAGAGAGAGGCGACAGGCAGCCATTAATAATACCCAAATGAGCTGGCTAATGTATCCATGAAGAACTTTGCATGTTGAGCAGAGAAGCCAAGAGAAGGAGCTTATTAGCCCTGTTACAGCACCTCTCAGCTGGAAGTATAATAGAAAATCAGAAAAACCAATTGTCTGGCTCAAATAGTTTGCTTGGATTTTTTTTTCCTTCCAAATAAATTGATTCTTGCTAATGGGACTGATCTTAAACTGTAAAGAATATTGTTGTGGTTTAGAGTTAGATATGAGCTTTGGTGTCCCTTAAGAGCCCCTTTGAAGAATGTCATTAAGATTTCGAAGGATTCATGCTACTTCTGGAAGATTTACTACTAGATATCAGACAGGTCTGGCTTTGAAAGAAATAGACTGCTTGCCAAGAACAGAAGCTGTGACTTCAGTGTGTGCAAGTTCACTCGGGATCTTCAGAGATGGATCATTCTGTTAAGACAAACGCAGCAGCCGTCTCCCCACAACCTAGTAAGGGTGTCCATTTTGGGGGATAAGCTTGCTGCAGACAAGTAGCCTTGAAGCTTGGGCTATGCAGGCTGGCTGTATGGGAGAGTGTGGGCACCAAAGATTAGCATATAGATGGCTCTACCTTGAAAGAGGATTATGAACGACATGGCTGCCTTGGGTGCGCAAGAAGCAAAAGGGGGCCGCATGCATGTTTCTTCTCTGCCTCAGAAGTCGGGAATGACTTCTGTTGGGACAATACCATATTGTCAGACTAACTGGTGCTTTTGTATAAGGCCGTGTCCCCCTGTCCCCCGAGCTGTCTCAGGAGATGTTTACAGCAGCCTATGCTGATGAAGGGGCACAGACCTGACTGACAGTTGGGCTTTTTCTAACTGGGAATTATTAATTTCTAATGCCAGCTCACAGTAATGCACTGGTGAGAGTTGGGTTTGGAGTCAGCCAATTGTAATTGGGTTTCTGTTCTGTGTTCTCTGATAGACTTTATATGAGTGTGTGTGTACCAAAGGGTAGGAAAAGATCACAAATGGTATCCTGGAAAGAGGCAAAAAACTGAAGGGAAAAAAAATCCTTCCTTAGTACATATTTTATAACTCACTTGATCTGTTAGGTGAAATCCTGGAATCCCGGTTCAGCAAGGACGCCATTAATGATAAAGAACTGGTCTTTCCTTGGCAAAGTGCCAGGGTAACCAAAGTGTTAGAGGAAGAAATGAGAGCAAAAAGCATATCTCTGGGTCTCAACGAAAAGTCTTTGGCAAGGGTAAATGGGAAATAGTAACGGTTTCCATGGAGTCCAGCCACCTTGCGATGCAGGGTGAGGTGGATAAGCTGTCTTTGAAGCAGAACAGTAATCGGCCTCTTTGCAAATGGCTAAGAGGAGGGCTGGCTATTGGCTTTTTGCAGATAAAGTCTCTGAGGAAAGGTGAGCTGAATGGTTGCTATGGTAACCGGCTGTTAGAATTGGTCCACTTAACTGTCCCCATAGTAACTAAGCTCCTGGAGGGCTATAGAGGAATTAGTTATCTTAACATACTACTATTATCCCCATGGTAACCAGTCTCTGAATGGGAGTGGTCAGCCTCAAGGAGAATGGTGGGAAAAACTTTGCTTCCTGGAGAAATGGGTAGAGAGGCAGAGATGTGAATTTCTTCACCAACCAAACCTCTCAAGGACCGGAATTCTTGAGATGTGTGTGGGGAGAGGGATTGGGTGGTGAATGTGTGTGTGCGTGCGCATGTGTGCGTGTGTGTGTGTGTGTGTGTGTGTGTGTGTGTGTGTGAGAGAGAGATATTGGGGGCTGGCTAATGTGTTTCTAGACTTTGGAAGAAGTCTGAGACAGTTGGGTAAATGAAGTCACTTCTTGCCCCCTGCTAGTTGGTGCCCAACTCACTCATGGGTTGCAGTGGCCGGTGCAGCTGGGAGGGGCTCCTTCTGGCTACACATTACCATTCTGGTGCAGGGTGCGCCGGCGTTGACTTGACTGCATGCTCAGGACCAGGTACTGCCTCATAAACTCACTGAACCGCTTCTGGTTGGCCAACTTCCGGGCTGACTTCCGGGCCCCGGTGAAGCCCCCAAACCTTTTCTGCAGCTGCTTCTGCTCCACCTCCTCAGCGTCATCTGCGCCAGGCTCTGCATCTGCGCCAGGCTCTGCATCTGCCTCAGGCTCTGCATCTCGCGCTTGCACCAAGCTCCGGACACGTGGCATTCTCTTCAGGTGCTGCATCTCCGAGGCCTTTGGCTGGTAAAGAGCAGCTGACACAAGCTCTGGGTCAGCAGGGCTGAGCTGCCCGTAGCCACTGGCCATGATTTTGGTGCATACAGTCCAGAGAGGGCGGGGGAAGACCTTCTCTTCACACTGGAGGATGCACATCTGCAAAGACACAGGCAGGAGGACGGTCAAATCCACTGGCTCCCTGTTACCTTTAGATCTCTGATACCAGCAGGTAGATTTAATTCTCATGTGGTATAGTCTTACTGGTGTACTTTAAGTCGCTATAGTAAAATGTCCCCGCAAAAAGCAACTAAGAGGACGAAAGGGCTTATGTGTTATTTCAGGTCACAATCCATCATTTCAGGGAGGTCACTTTCACTCCTCATCTTTCACAGTCCTCTAGGCACACAGGGCTTCTACACCTCACACACCTCCCTGCCTTTTTGTCACTGTGTGCCCTCTGAAGGAATGACCCCTCCTGCTCCCATCCTTGCAGATCTGGCCATATCCTAACTTTATCTCTTCATCTTTATATTATCTTCTTTCGGTTCCTTGGAAAGAATCGCTCTGTCTTACCTCTGTGTTCCCACTCAACTTTGCATTCCTCCTGTGGGGATTTTAATGATAGATATATTTGTGATACTTCATGAAGCATAATCAAAAAAGCTAGGAGTACGTTTTACTCACATATGGAGTCCTGGGTAAGTGTCTTCTCTATATAGTGATTAGTAGGCTAGGCAGTCAATTAAATTCTCTTATATTCTAGACATATCAGTGCACAGACACATTTGGTTGTCATAACATTTGTCTTTAAAAATATGTGTGGATGAAGGTCAAAGGACAACTTTGGGCTTCCGCCTTGGGAATCTTGTCTGTTTCCTTTTAGGAAGTGTCTCTCTTTGGCTTGGAGTTTACTAATTAGGCTAGACTGGCTGGTCATTGGATTCCAGGGACCTTCCTGTCTCTACATTCCCAGTGCTGGGAGTTCAAATACATGCCACCTGCTTTTTTTTTTTTTTTTTGCATTCCAAAGTAAGTGTAATTACAAAAATGCATTGCAACTATTATATCAAAAATACTTATTAGAAAGTTAAACAAAGGATCATAATTTTCTTTCTGATAAGTCATTTAGTATGAAAGTAATTTCCATAACGTATATGGGCATCATTCCAGCCCAGATTCTGGGGAGTGAACTCGGCTTCTCATCCTTACAAGGGAATCCCTTAACCAACCGAGCCCACATGTGTCTTCTACTGCTATGGAGAGGCTGAAGACGTTAGCGAAACTCCTTTGGTGCACAGAACAGATGCCAACATCAAAGAGATGCCCAACTCCTCATGCCCATGGTGGCAGATCGGCTGAGACAGTGTTCTCCGGAGGCAGCAGCAGCACAGGGAGGTGTGTGTGGCACTGAGAAGCCTGCCAGAGGTGGGGGCTGGGAGCAGCTCAGCCTTTGGGAACACTTGGTTCAGCTTCACAGAGAAGGAGCCCTCCGTGCTTGCTCAGTTCTCTGCTCCTTTGGTTTACTGGTGGAAGAGATAAGTCTAGAGGCCACTAAAACTGAACACTCCCAGGCTTCTAATTCCAGATGGTAATTAGATTTTGTGTCTATGTGAGAAAATGAAATTTTGTGATCAAACCAGATGCCACGGTCTTTATTGAGATTCAACTCACTCATAGCAGATAAATCAGATACTGACCAAATCATCACAAACTGTTGGCTTAGGAGAAGGTTTGAGGCAAGTCTAGGGGGACTTAAATGTACAGTAGCATTTTTAGTGCCAGATGGGCATATGAGCCTAATGCTTATTATGGTCTGGTCTGGGGTCCTTATCAGCTCTTTTGCCAGGATGAACCAGTGGCTTATTAAGTGAGTTGGACACGTTTTCTCAGCCATGATGATGACGTTGCTATATTAAGCCAGAGTTTGCATGAGCATCTGGAATCTGACCGGTGCCAAATTGATTTGTAAAGCTGAGCTTCTGAAGAGACTGAGCAAAGGGCCATTTGGGTGTCTGAATCAGAGATTAGGGCACAGACTGAGGGTCTAGCCCAGCCAGAGGCTAGGCCTGGCTTCCATGCCTGTCATATAGACTCCTCTGGGGGAAAGAAGCCAGCCACTGTGTTGTTTTGGTTCCTGAGTGATGTTTAGGAGCTATTTGCTCTAGGAGGTCTTGCCAAAATATTCAAAGGCATTTAGGGATGTAACTCAGCCATAGCACATCTGCCTGGTCATTCACAGAGCCCTAGGTTCAATCCTAACTACTGCAAAATTGATAAAAATAAATTCAGAGGCTGGAGAGATGATTCAGTGGTTAAGAGCACATACTGCTCTTATAGAGGACCCAGCTTCAGTTCCTAGAACTTATGGGTAGTTCACAGCCACCTGGAACTGCATTCATGTGCACATGTATATATGTATGTGTGTATGTATGTATGTGTGTGTGTATTCAAAGGCAGACACTAACCAGGGGCAGTGAATGACTAGCACGGGAACAATCCATCAGAAGAGCTGCTGCAATCATCTGCTAAGAGTATTCACTAACTGCACGTAGAGATGCCAGGAGGCATCATTTTAGGACTTTGAAGTGCATCTCCCTAAACTGTTTTTTTTTGAGAGTGTGTTGTTTTAGCCTTGGATTCTAAAATAACTCTTCAAGTCTAGTTTCTTCTACTTGAACAGATGGAACATGTCCCACTGACAATTGGGTGAGGAACCAGAGGGCACTGCAATGGGTTTGGATGTGAGTCACTGCTGACCAAAATTACAGTCTAACAAAAAGCCAACCATGCCAGAGCCAAGTGTCCTGAGGATGTCGGGAACGAGTCAGGATTACGTAATGTGGCAGAGAGACTGGGAGGTGACCCTGGTTGGAACGTGAGTCCCTCCTCATCTCCCCATCAAAGCAGACACAGCCAAGATGTGCAGACACAAGATGAGACATAATTGCTTATGCTCTTGGCATTTCAGTCTACTTTAAAATGGGTTAAAAGGGAACATGAACTAGAAACAAAAAAGCAAGCAGGTAACAGAGTCCTCAGGGGCCAGCAGGCTCTGCAAAGTGTTTATCTCCAACTGTGAGGCTTTTACCAATCCATTTTCTGACTTATTTCTAAGAAGAAAAGTGAGTATTGTCTGGACCCCAAAGATTTGAGATGCTAAGGGAGAGAGAGAAGTGCGCTTCCAATTCTTCACCACCCCCAGCAAGACCCAAATGCAAGACCTTACCATGGCTGCCCAGGATGTGCCCAGGAGGAACCTCATGTTCTAAGAATCATACAATTTCTACAAGACAGGCTGCCTGAGCCCTGTTGTGGGCACAGTGGACTCCATTCTGGGATACCTAGATAGGTACTCATACCTATCAGCAAAGGTCTCTATCTCATACCTTAACCAGAGGCCGGGGGAGACAGAGAGACAGAGACAGAGACAGAGAGAGAACCGTCCAGACAGCCATCCAGCCATGGGAAACAAAAACCAGAATAAGTATAGCCCATGATCACCACCCAGGAAGAATCTTATTTCATTTTCTCAAGGTCAGCTTGGGTAAAGAAACTGGGATGTGGGCGTAGGTGGTAAAGTCTGCATATATATTGAAAATAAAGTCACTGGGGAGAGAACACCCCTGGTGGTGCTAATTTTCTTCCTGCACACACTGGCCATTCCTATCTGCGTGTGATCTGTGGCAATGGCCCAGGATCCAGGAAGGTTGGGCACATGCAATCTACCCCAAGGGGGGTTAATTATCAAATGCAAGCCAGGCCCTAGAGTCCCAGAACTCTTTGCTGCAGCTCTGTTTGCCCAGGTACCACAGTGTCTAGTGAAGACCACCATCCTCTCCAGCTCTTTCTGGCTGCTCCTGACCTTGGCTCACTCTCGTGAATTTTCTGTCTTGGTTTGGATCCCCTTAAGGGCTCCGTCCTTTTTTTTTTTTTTTTTTTAGCTCTATGTATGTTTCTCCTTTGTGTTTTTGTGTTTTCAGATCAAAACTCCACTTGAACCTTACCTTTGCCTTTGTGAGAGAACAGAGTGTTACGGGCCGAAGCTTAACCTTGGCCATGAAGTATAAGTGGGGTTTGGTGGATGGGGGAAGGGAGAGGCAGGAGCAAGGTAGCAGGAGAGCAAAGAAAGGCAGGGTTCCCCGGAAGCTGTCAAGAGTGGTTGGACCTGGGCTTGAACCCAAGAGGGAGAAGGTCAGGGGTCTAGCCTTGATAGTTACCTGCAGCCTGGGGAAGGAAAGCCAGGTGCGTAGTGGAAATTCAGAAGGAGAGGGTCAGCGGGGCAAAAAGCAGGCATCTGCTTAGGACTGAACAGAGACCTAGAGGTCAATAGAGAAGGCTGGGAAAGAGTAGACAGAGAGGGAAGAGACCCATAAACCAGGCAAGAGAAGCAAGAGATGTTTCTGGAAGGATGAGATATGGGACAGACAGATAGACAGACAGACAGACAGACTCCTAGAGAAAAACATGATGGATGAAAGTGTCAGAAACACATCCCTTCGAGGGGTCATGTGGCCTGTGCCTCTTGATTGTGCCCAGGCCTGGAAGAGTGTAACTGCCTGTCTGTTGGGGCTGAGGCCATATTTCTCTCTGGAGCTGTGAGATAGCAAGGCGTATTGGGCACCGGCTACACTGGATTTCATGTCTGCACAGTTGCCTTAAGGAACAGCAATTACTTGTTTGTTTCGAAAGGCTGAGGGGTTTGAAACACAGCATCTTGAAAGCAGCTTTACTGACTTCAAAGGGAAAAATAATTGAATTATACAGGATTTCATAGGAGAGAATAGCTAGCTAAACTGAAATTAAAGGAGTAAGGAAGCAGTTCACTTAATAAATAATAATTTAATGTTTTGTGCTTCAACTTGGAGATTTAAAACACAAGAGAGCATTTTGGATGTTTGTTGTAGAATTATCTGCGATATAAGAGATGGATGACAATATGCATGCTCAAAAGATGGAGACTAAGTTATATAGTCATAGGAAGGAATCACTTAAAATAGTGTGTAATAACATGAGAATATTAATTCTGAGACCTACAGAAAGTAAGAAAAGGTAAGATTCTCTTGGATTGCTGCACTATAATAGCTGATCTTCATTGTCATCCTGAGGGGTTTAGAATCGTGTAGGAGACACAGTTGAGGCAGGTTTTAATGAGGATGAGAGCCCCACCCTCAGTGTGGGGAGCACCATCCCAAGAGCTGTAGTCCAAGACTCACTAAAGCGAGCAGAGCTTCAGTACCCATTTCTCTCTGCTTCCCGACTGACTGCAGACCCACCAGGACCAACTGCCTCAAGTCCTTGCCTCCGGGCTCTCTCCTTCAGGATAGACTGTGCCCCTCAACTGTGAGCTGAAATAAACCCTGAAATAAACCCTTTTGTATCAAGGACTTTTGTCACAGCAAAGAGAAAAGTGACAAATACATGGGGTTGAAGAAGACTTAAATTTTCCTGATATGTAACACGTATGTTATGCATTAACACTGGGACAAGGCATTCATGAGGAGGTGTTTATTGGGAGATAGAGAGGGAGGACCAGAGGAGTCTGGTGGGAGAGAGGGAGGACCAGAGGAGTCTGGTGGGAGAGAGGGAGGACCAGAGGAGTCTGGTGGGGGAGAGGGAGGACCAGAGGAGTCTGGTGGGGGAGAGGGAGGACCAGAGGAGTCTGGTGGGAGAGAGGGAGGACCAGAGGAGTCTGGTGGGAGAGAGGGAGGACCAGAGGAGTCTGGTGGGGGAGAGGGAGGACCAGAGGAGTCTGGTGGGAGAGAGGGAGGACCAGAGGAGTCTGGTGGGAGAGAGGGAGGACCAGAAGAGTCTGGTGCTAGGGAGGGAAGATCACAGGGTTCCGGTAATAAAGGAAGAGGACCATAGGGGTCATAGTAGGAAGATGTAGCTCAGCTCCACCTGTTTCCTCTTGGTCACATGACATTGCTCAAGCCGTAGGACCTCTGGGAGAGACTTGCAGTGTCTCACATAGGGTTTGCTTTGGAGTCAGAGGGAGGAGATGGCAGAGAAGAGGGCAACCCCTCAACCTTCTGGACCTACCTTCAAGTTGAAGCTGTCTGGAGCTGGGTGGAGCTTCTCCTGGCAGGTGAGGCAGTCCCTGGGACAGCTGCTGAACACGCTGGAGAGCAGGCTGAGCAGCAGAACGTCACAAAAGAGGATTTTCATGGTGCAGCAGTGGGGAGCAAGAGGCTGAAACAACACAGGGGCACATGTCAGTTAGTAGGGTCTGGGCAGAGAGTTAGTCAGCTGTGGGGACCACAACCCAGAGAGGCAAGCATCCTTCCTCCTCCATGAGGAGATTCCCCAGGTCTGAGGTTTACCTGGGAAGGAATAGCTTGTAAAGGGTGCTGGTGGCCTGGTCCCTGCCATTCAAGTCTGCTCTCATTCATAAGCTATGCGTGGTCTGCATTCTGGGAGAGCACTGTGATTCCTGCCACTTGGCTGGCCTCTGCTGTTCCAGGGACTGCTGTTGGGTGGGAAACAGCTTTCCTGGAGCCAGAGGCATTGCGTCCTACCTGACTAAGGTGTGCCTGAGGTCTTCAAACCTCAGTTTCCATAGCCATAAGAAAACCATGGTACACACCTTACCACAGGGCTGTGTGTAGGGTATGTGTCTTCATTTGGAAGCTGAGATGTGTGATCTGTAAGGATTGCAAAGTGCAGAGTGTGGCGGTATCCATCTCTCACCCCACTTCTCAGGAGGGAGAGACAGGTGAATGACCAACTAAAATACTTCCTCTCATCCTCTCAAGCCTCTCTGGCCTGGCTGAGAACGTTTGTCCCTCAATTCTCTATCCTAGGAAGTGCTCGTCTGTTACCCACTTCAGAATGGAGTTACAGCTATAGTCTAAATGTTCATATCTTCTCAGAAGACGTATGCTGAAATCTTTGATGGTTGATCTCAGCAGACAGCTTGAAAAGATTAAAAACAAGTAGGAGGAGGTAGGGGAAATGGTTCAGAGAGTAAAGTACTTGCTATCCAAGTGAGACCGGAGTTCACATCCCAGGCACCTGCAAACACTGAGTGGACCCATGGTGCTCCCAGTGCTGTGGGAGGCAGAGATAGGGAATCAACAGAGCAAGGTAGACAAAGAATTGGTTGAATCAGTGAACTCCAGCTCTAAGGGAGAGGACCTACTTCTCTGTATAGTCTAGTTCATGACTGAGGAATATATCTGAAGTCTGCGTTGGGACTCTATAGATATGATCACCCATGCTCACTATGCAATATATAGCACTGCACTATGCACACACACACACATATTCATATATACCTACACACTATGCCCAGACATGCATACACACTATGCATATACACTCACACACTATATACATGTACACACACACTATGCACACACATACACAATATGCTATGAACACACCCACACCCATACATACACACACCATGTGGAATATTAATAAATTGCTCCTCTGGTTCATTTGTAATGCCATCTCCAGCACCAATGAGACCATGAGGGTGCTGACATAATGAATAGGCTAATAATCTCTTTGTAAATGCATAAGATGGTAACATTGTTGGGAAGCAGTGAATGACCGAAGGTGGAGTCTTCTTAGAAGAAATTGGTCACATAACTCCTGTTTCTTATCCCATATGCCTCCTTTTTTCTGCTTTCTATCTGCCAGGAATAAGTTCCCTTGCCTTGATGGTCTCCTCAAGATTGAACTGCTCTGAAGCTATGAGCTGAATAAACAATTCCTCCTGGAAGTTGTTTCTGGCTGCTGTTTGGTAGCAGCAATGAGGACAGGAAAGAACCTAGAGCCCTGTTCCCCCAAGATGGTGACAGTAGTAGATGGGCTCCTTGGGGAGATAAATTAGCCCTTGAGATACTGTCTGTGAATTAGAGAACGGGCCTCTCTTGGCAATAAAGATGATTGTATCTTGGCATTTGATTTCCTGGTTTCTACAGTCTTGAGGAATGAATTCCTGTTGTTTATAAACTATCCAGTCTAGGGCATTTTGTTACAGTAGCCAACAGTTAAGATGAAAGCTGGCTTCCTGAATACAGGGTTAGGATGCTCACCTTGACACTTCATGCAGGAGATTTATAGAAAAGCAGATGATATAATATACATATATATTCATTCTATCAGTTTTTTTCCTCTAGAGAACCCTGACTAACAGCACCCCTGGATCAAACCTCTTAAATCAGAAAACTACTCCCTCTGGGCCATGCCATTTTGGGTTGAACCATCTTGCACGCTTCAATGGAAGGACGAATAGGAAACCAGTCTTCACTGTTAACTTGACACCTTGGGAAGAGTCTTAATGAGGGATTGTCTAGCTCAGCTTGGTCTGGGGACGTATCCGTGGGATTGCCTTGATTGTTAATCAATGTAGGAAGAGCCACCCCATTGTAGGCAGTGCCATTCCCTGGGCAAGAGGCATTGAACAGCATAAGAGATGAGAAACCCAACTGAGAGCCAGCAAGTGAGCAAGGCTGTGTTTGTCTCCCTCTGCCCTAGACTGAATAAGATGTGTGATGAGCCTCGGCAAGTCCTTGTAACTGGGCTTTGCTGCTATGGATAGATTAGCTTGGAATTGTAAGCTTAAAGAAGTTGCTTTTAAAATAAAATTTATTTTTTTAATTTATGTGTATGTGCCTCTGAGTGCGTGGTGCCTTCAGAGGCAAGAAGGGGGCAGTGGATCTCCTGAAGCTAGAATTACAGGCAGTTGTGAGCTCTCTGAGGTGGGTGCTGAGAACCAAAGAGTAGCAAGCGACCTTAACCACTGAGATAACTCTCCAGCCCTCTGAAGTGCGTGTGTGTGTGTGTGTGTGTGTGTGTGTGTGTGTGTGTGAGAGAGAGAGAGAGAGAGAGAGAGAGAGAGAGAGAGAGAGAGAGAGAGAGAGAGAGAGTCAGGGTATTTCTTTTCATAGCAACAGAAATCTAGAAACTTTCTAGAAATATTGACTTTTTTATTGGGGCCATAGGGGTATGTATATTTCCCCAAATCCATCAAATTATAGCTGTAGCATCTGAATTTTACTGTATGTAACTCTTCTGTATAGAGAATAAAAGACTACTGTTTTCATTGCTTCAACAGAAGTGAAGGTTGAGTGGAAACTTTCTAGAAATATTGACCCTATTTAATGGGGCCACAGGGATGGATATATTTTCCAATATGCATCAAATTATAGATTTCGAGTTTGTGCATTTTACTGTATGTAACCTTTCTGCATAGAGAGAGAACAGCAAAAACCTGTTTTCATTGCTTTTTCGACAGATGATTCTGAGAAATCTTTGAGGTTTGCCATCTTTTTAAAATTTACATTTATTTACTTATTCACTTTACATTCCACTCATCGCTCCCTCCTAGTCACCCCCTCCCGAAATCCTTCCCCCATCCCTCCTCCTCTTCTCCTATGAGCAGGAGGGAATCTCCCTGGGTATTCCCCCACCCTGGCACTTCAAGTTTCCGCAACTAGACACTTCCTCTCCCACAGAGGCCAGACAAGGCAGCCCAGCTAGAAGAACATATCCTACATATAGGCAACAACTTTTGGGATAGCCCCCACTCCACATGAAGACCAAGCTACGCATCTGCTACATATGTGCGGGGAGGCCTAGGTCCAGCCGTGTATGTTCTTTGGTTGGTGGTTCAGACTCTGGCAGCCCCAAGGGTCCAGGTTAGTTGACTCTGTTGGTCTTCCTGTGGAGTTCCTGTTCCCTTCCTCTTATTCCTCTATAAGAGACCCCTAAGCTCCATCTACTGTTTCGCTTTGTTTGCCTTTTAAATGCTGTCTGCTGGGATCTTCTGATAAGTATATCATCTTGGGCTCTACCCACCACCACCATAGCAGGATCTGGGTCATTAGCAGTATTTCTAGGTGACTTGTCTGTATGACTACATTTGAGATGAATGGAGACAGTCAACAGGAGTAAAGAGGGGACATGCAACAGAAGCTACCAAGGAACCATATTGGAAGACCACTGGGCTCTTGTGTACCAAGAACTGTTTTGGACATAAGGGGTTCTAATTAGAAGGGTATTCCGTAGATTTTTGTTTGTTTGTTTGTTTGAAATAGTCTCATGTAGCCCAGGATGTCCTTAGACTCCCTATGTAGTTGAAAATAACCTTGAACTTCTGATTCTTCTATTTATACCTCCCAAGTATTGGGGTTACAGTGTATACCACTAAGCCCAGTTTATAGTGTTAGGAATCAAACCCAGGGCTTCATTCATACTAGACAAGCATTTTGCCAGCTGAGTAACACTCCCAGATCTCAGTGAGTTACCATTTAAAGTGGGTATAAAAACTAATGTTTGGTAACAGAGAACCCAGGAGACCTGGGATCATAGCCTGTGAGAGCAGCGAGCAGACAGGTAGCCTGCTCACACTCTTAAAGGTTAGCACCTGCTGAGGAGGGCTGGTCCAGATGGAACAGGTCTTGTCTGCTCTCCTAGGAGACTTGTGCTCTAACCTTTAGAAGATGAGATGGGTCTTGAGCTAATAATAAAGTGCTCAGCTGTGCTCATGAGTGTCTCTCCAATGCAAAAATTTCCTTCTCTAACCCAACAGCTAGTGTCTAGTTGAGATTTATTGCCTTATTATTGTAATAGTCTTCTAATTAGTCTACCTAATGATCTGGCCTCCCTCCAAGCCGTTGGATGATATCACTTCATTCTTAAAATAATTCTATGATGCCTGTGGCTGTCGGATGTTCCAAGGTCTTGGCTGGCCACTGGCTCCTGCTTCATCCTGTTACTCATCTGGTAGTACTTCCAGACCCAGTGAGCATAGCTCTCACCTGTATCAGGTTCCTGGTGTTTCTATATCTTGTCACTGTTTCCTCTGTCAGAATACTGTATCACTGCATCAGTAATGTACCCCTTCAGAAAGCCATCACTAGACTGGCTTGAGCTAGACCAGTGTTTGCTACTCCTGAGCATCCCAAGGCAATGTATTGCCATGGGAAACAAATGCAGCTCAGGGATCCCATCTGTAAAATGGGCCAACTGGAATGGTCCTGAGAATTGTGTAATGTTAGTTTTCTTATCTGATCATCTTGGGAAAGGAGTCCTGGCTTCAGCTCATTGATTCTGTAACTTGCTGGCTGTACTCAGTCTATGAGTTCCTTATTGTGAAAATGGGAAGCGTCTTAGGAACTATATCATACCAGCATCAATGGATTCGTGTTGTAAGCAATTAAAACAGCACCTAACATTAAAAAAAAAAAAAAACAAACAAAAACGCTTTTTAAAAGAAAGCTAAAGCATAGCTCTCACTCTGTGATGCTAGTATATCCTCTCTGCCTCATCTCTGCCCTTAGTAATCAACCAATTATAACCGTGCACTTCTGTGTCTGTTCCTTCCACTGACATATGACTTCCTGGAGAACAGAGATCTGGTTCTATCATTCTCCCTGTCTGCCAGGTACTGAGGCTTGGACACAAACTTTAGGATCTGCTCAATAAAAAAACTGACAACAGCCGGGCGTGGTGGCGCACGCCTTTAATCCCAGCACTCGGGAGGCAGAGGCAGGCGGATTTCTGAGTTCGAGGCCAGCCTGGTCTACAAAGTGAGTGCCAGGACAGCCAGGGCTACACAGAGAAACCCTGTCTCGAAAAACCAAAAAAAAAAAAAAAAAAAAAAAAAAAAAAAAACTGACAAAAGCCAGTGGGGGATCTCAGGACCCCCTTCATTTTTCTCTGTAAATACAGAACTGAGGAATGTTCTGGAAGCTCATTGGGGGTCCAGTGTGCTCACGACACACAAGTTGCCTCAGGACCGTCAACCCCCCACAAAGGCTTTATTAGCAAATCATCTTGTTTGAGCCGGAAGGAGAAGATGCTACGTCCTCCCAGTAAGGTAAGACGTCATCTTTAGCAGACACTCTGATGCATGTCTGTTAGAGGACTGGTTACAAATGGTCATGGCTGGAGTTGTGTCCCATGCTAAGTCTGTGAGGATTAAGTAGGAGTTGTTAGACCAGCAACGTGAATATTTCTTTGAGGGGAAAAATGCAACTCAAGTAGATATTATATAAAATAAATGTTCTAGGACACAAGGCACTCTTAAACAGGCTTTGATGATTTTCTCATTATCGGCTAATTTCTCCTGTGTCTCATTCACAGCAGTTCAGGGTTTGTATTTCTACTTAGGAAACATGTTCAGAGCAGCACAGCTGTTCCCTTTATCGCCACACGATGGCAGTGGCCATATGTCACAGAAGAAGGGTATGGGCCGTTTCCTATAGATCCTGCCTAGGGTGTTTAAGGCATTTGTTTGCCCAGTTGATAAGCTGTGACAGACACAATGAGAAGCTCCTGCTGAGGGCACTCAAGGACTTCATCAGCCTCCTGATGCGAGGTTCGTGTTGGCGTTTTGACTGATGGTTGTCATTTTCAATTTAGGGTAAATGGAATTTGGGGGCGAGGTTCTGGGACAGTTAGCCTCTGCTGCGGGCTATGGGTAAAACACAAGGCCTTTGGGGTTGGCTTTTGGTGAGAACTTAGCAGATTGACCTCAGTTTAGTCCTCCTGTCTGTACTTGATGGCCTCGCTGCTATAGCTCTTCCTCCTCCTTCTGTCATTCTCCTACATCATTCTCCTTCTTTTCCTTCACCTCCTTTCTCTTTCCTCCTCCCTCACCAACCCTCACTCTAAGACAGGGTCTTGTTATGTAGCTTTGGCTGGCTTGGAGCTTACTTTGGCAACAAGGTTGGCCTTAAATTACCAGAGATCCTCCTGCCTCTGCCTTCTGAGTGTAGGGATCAAAGGCAAGTGCCTCCTCTTTCCTGAGGCATTCTATGTAAGATTAGTACCTAGGTCTTCTTCCGTAGTAAGCATTACGTACTATTATTACATAGTAGGAATAGTATATATGTACACAGTACCTACACAACCCTGGTTGGCTTCCAACTCACATTCTTCCTGCCTGGGTCTCATCTGTCTGGGATCACAGATGGGTGTCACCTCACCTCTCCACCTTCCAATTTAACAAACAGCTCCAGCTCCCAGATGAAATCCTTCCATACAGATGGTATTCATTCCCTGCTGCAAGTCTAAGAGGCCACAAGCTAGGCATAACCATGGAATTTCATCTCATGGGTGGATCACTATATTTGTCAGTATAATCAATACAAACAAATGTGCAAAAACCTATGGAAATACATCACAAATTAGATGTCTTGTTCTTTTGTACTCTCATGATACCCAGTCCAGTTGTGTGCTGTATAAAGTTGTATTAAAAATAGAAAGCTTAGTACGAGTTTTAATTTTTTTTAGGGTTTTTTTTTTTTAATTTGTTTTTCTGAGACAGGGTTTCTCTGTGTAGCCCTGACTGTTCTGGAACTCACTCTGTAGATCAGGCTGGTCTCGAACTCAGAAATCCGCCTGCCTCTGCCTCCTGAGTGCTGGGATTAAAGGTGTGTGCCACCACTGCCCAGTGTGAAGTTTTATATATATATATATATATATATATATATATATATATATATATATATATTTTAAGTATTGATCTATTTTATTTTCAAGACACTGAGTCATTTAGCTTAAGTTGGCCTTGAACTCTTGAACTATGAGGATGACCTTGAACTTTTGACCCTTCTAACCCCAGCTCCCAGATGCTGGGATCATTGGCACTACATCCAGTTTACATGGTACTGGGGATTGAACCCAGGGTCTCGCGCATGCTATGAAAGCACCCCACCAACTGAGCTTTATCCCCGACTCTAAAGTTTTTTTTTAATTTTTAAGAGGTCTTAACAATAGGTCTGGAACAATGGTACTTATCTGTAATCATAGCACTTGGGAAGCTGAAGAAGGAGGATTATTATAAATCTGAGGTCAGTCTGGCTACAGAGTAAGACGGTACTCTGTCAAAAAGTCCACACACACACACACACACACACACACACTTGCACATATACACACACTCACACATATACACACATGTGCATACATACTTCTACACACACATACACACACAGACATGCACATGTAAACACATATACTCACACTCAGGAGAACACACACACACACATCTACATACATACACACAATCACACAAATATCTACACAGACACACACACAGTCAAAAATCATGTACACACACCTATGCACACATATACACACAATCACACCCACCTATACACACATATACTCTCACACCTACACAGACACATACACAGACATGCATACTCATGTGCACACACACAGAGACACACATATGTACACATACCTACATACAATCACAGACACCTACACTAACACACAAGCTCACACACATACACATACACTCATACACACACTGCACACACACACTCACACATATACACACACACATGTGCATACACAATACAATCACAAACATACAATCACCCCCCCCCCAAAAAAAAAAAAAACAACAAACAAAAGAAGGCTGAACTCCATCTGTGTGCTGGTTTGGAGCTGTGTGCATACACTGGTGTCCAGGAGAAGGGAGCGGAGTAGTTAGACAACTCTGGAGTCACACTTGTGCTCAGACCATACACCTTGTGACTGTGGGACCTGGGGCAACTCATTTCACTTTCCAGAGTCTTCTTGACTGCCAGGTGAAGATGATGAACCTCCCCTCACGGGAAGATGACTCCCTCCAGTTGTTTATTAGCCAGAAATATGTTTGGCCATGGGGAAGCGCGGTGTACCTGAGGATGTTTGCGTTTTTAATGGCTTCCATTTTGTAAATGAGCCCAGAGCAATTAGCCATTCAGTGTGGCAATCCTATAATCAGGCCATCTTGTATTGAATAAAGAAAGGTTTAATTACCTTTTATTTAGGTAATAGCACCTTATAAATTTGATTGTATCTTGCTGTTTATAAAGATAAGACACCGCTGTGATTTAGTCTTAATCTACTTTCGTATTCTCTTGCCTCCGAGGACAATTAGCTGTTTTTCTATTGGATGAAGACATCTGCAATGTGAGCTGAATGGAGACTCTGAGCTAGGGGAAAGTCTGTGTTGGTGAAGAAGGGCAGAGGGCTCTCTTTCCATCAGTGACATATAGAAATATTGTTATTTAGTTAAAAACAATTAAAAGATGATATTGATTTTCATCTACAACTATATCACCTTGGGGAGTAATTTTACTCCTTTCTGGAATAAATATCAGTTCCCAAAGGGTAAGCAATTAGCCTAAGATGACCCGGATGATAAACAGCAGAGTTAGGACTTAAACTCAGGTATTTTTGACCTGTGTTCTGACTTCCCATAAACTCTATACAAGGTTTATGGCTTTGAAATGGGCAGTGAACTGTGATAGGTTGTTGGGAAGAAATCCCCATGACTGAAAGATGTTGAGAGCCAATGGCTTTATAAGATTCTGTCCTGTGGACTAAGTGCTGCCAACTCCACTTTACAGATGAGAATACTGAGGCTGGGAGAGATGTACTGCAGTGGCAGAGCTGGTATTGAACCCCCCATGCTTATATTGAGGGTGCCTCTGATGATCGGTCTACGTGCAAATTCATTTGGAGGACTGGCTCAGTCCCTGTCCCTGATTCACCAAGAGATATTCATAGTCAACCAGCTACAAATCATTGGGAGAATACAGGGTTTTCCTCCTATCCTGGTTCTCTGATCCATCACAGGCAGGATTCTGTTATATATTAATTAGGCAAACTGCTTAACTCCTATGAACTTGTATTTACCCCAGAAAGGTATATTAAATTGCCTCCAGATTACAGGGTTATAGATGAATATAAAGGTCATCTATAACCTATAAAGAACAGTACTCTATACACGTCATTGGTGAACAGAAAGTGGCTATATGTACATCTAGAAGGAAGGAGCCCCACGCCCATTGTTTAATGGAAGCACCAAAGAATCATGGGCTTTCTCAGAGCCCAGCAGCTAAAACTTCCATATAGAGCACAGCTTTCTCTTACCCAGGGAGACAGCTTTCTTTCTTTTCTTTGATGGATACAATTACTCAATTGCTCTTTGTTGTTGTTGTTCCTCTGTGTAGCTCTGGTTATCTTGGAGTTAACTTTGTAGACCAGGCTGGCCTCAGATTTAGAGATCATGGCCTGTCCCTCCCAAGGGCTGGGATTAAAGGTCCAGCTATACAGTTACTCTTAAAAGGTTTCTCCCCTGCTCTCCATTTCTACCCAGAGAGGAGAGGAGGGGCTCAGGAGTCAGGGCACAATTCAAGGGTGCCTCGGTGGACCTGTGAATGAGAAGAAGCCCTGTGCTTAGAGACAAGCTCCTGGGTTCTAGATCTGGTTCTGTTGTTACTTATGGGATCCTGGATACATCACTTTCTTTCTTTTCCTGGCTCTGGATTTCTCTGTCTATAAAGACAAGGCAGTTGCGTGAGAAGGTTAAGTATCCTTTGATTGTATGAATGGCCAGGATTGCCCTCTACCAGTGAGAGAAGCAAGAGAGAAGGAGGGAAGGAGAGGGGTCAACCTGGCATTGGCTTCAGACAGCCCCGGATGAAGGTCATGAAGATCACTGGGTTTCACAGAGGGCCAGGAGGGAAGCCAGGCACATGTCCCTTTGGCTGTCACACATTGGAAGGGAATGCTTTTAATCCTCTCCTTCCCGATTCTGGTAAATGCTGTCATGTCATTGTCAAGGTAGTTTTGAATGGACTTCTGAAAGTTTTTATTTATATTTATAAAAGCACTCTACGTTCTTTTTAAAAATCATCAGAAAACCCAGATAGGAAGATAATGATGAATCTAGACTCATATAATCTTACAACTTCTTTAATTTTGTATTTCTAACAACCAGTTTTAAAGAGAGTCTTAACTGACATGACTATACATGTTTTTGGAGGCATGGTGTGTTATTTCCACACTGTGTGCACTGGGTAACAGTTAGATCAGGGCAGTCAGCTCATTCTTTTGTGTAGCAAATGTTCTAAGTCCTCTACCCTGGCTATTTTAAAGTGAAGAATAAGTTGTCATTAACCACAGTTACTCTTACAATTAGTTTTGAACATACATTCCTAAGCTCTTCAAATCATGTTCCATATTTTATAAAATCCATTAATGGAGAAATTAAGAGAGATAAGATTTAGGGGGTGGGGAGATGGTTCAGTCGATAAAATGCTTGTTACACAACATGAATGCCTGAGCTTGGATCCTGCAGAAGTTGTGTAAAAAACCAGGCGTGGTATTGTGTGCCTGTAACCCCAGGGCTGAGGCTGGGGACAGAGACAAGCAGAGCCTGCTGCCTTGCTTGTCAGTCACCCTAACTAAACCCTGAGCTTCTGAGATTTGGTCAGAGATTCTGCTCAAGTAAATATGTCGGAGAGCAGTAGAGGAGGAAGGACACCTGGTGTTGACCTCTAGCTTCAATATGTGCCTGCAGAGGAAATGTGTGTGTGTGTGTGTGTGTGTGTGTGTGTGTGTGTGTTGTGCTAAGATAAAAACCAATTTAACATCTCAGTTTCTAGTAGCCTAGTAGGTATGTATCTGGGTAGGTAAGCCCCTTTGGAGACCACTGGTCTAGGTTCATTCACATTTGGTGAGTTGGGAGAAAGCTGGTGACTGACGGCTCTGCTACAGGCGCATGCGCTGCTCCTCTCAGGAACCCCACGCACGTTCTCAGCTGGATGAATGAAAGGATGAATGGGGTGACAGGATGGGGGAAGATCACAGGACCAGCACGAGGAGGAGAGAGGCTGGTTGTGACACTGTAGGCTGCAGAGCCTTGTCTGCTTGGCAGGAAGGCAAGCCCAGCTTTCCCTACCTGGCTGGTCTATGCTGCTACAGTGCCTAGGCAGCTGCCAGGATTTTGACAGACCCAGGACCATGGGAAGTTGAGGTTCAAAGTGGGTGTAACCTTTCGAGGGTTATGATGCTCAGAAAATCAACTTGTGTCCCCCTGCTCCCTCAAATTGGTGTGCCCCAAATATCACAGCTAGAGTTTGTGGTTAAAATGTAAGATCTATGTGAGACGGTGGGAGCAGATGAAGGTATCGAAGCAGAACTATTTCAAAGATCCCTTTGTTCTCAGGAACTCAAGCCCCCAAAAGCCAATGTCATGATGATGCTCATTCCTGAGATGTGTTCTTTTGTTCCTAAAGCATCTGATGACCCAGCGCACAGGAAACTTAAACATTTCCTTATGGTCTGTGTGAGTGGAGGAGTCAGGGGGGAAGGAAGGGTCTTCGAAGCATATTATTGTAAGTACACAATACAGGATTGAACAATACAGGATTAAACCGGTCGTTGTCACCCTCTGTGTGTGTGTGTGAGATGAAATAAGTATATATCCAAGTTTAGCTTACTGCCATTCCTGGTTTTGAGAAAGATCAGTTCCTTTGCCTTTCCTTTGGGCTTTTGTCCTAGCTGCTTTCAAACCCTGGATCCATCCGAATTCCACCTCTCCCATCCGAATTCTACCTCTCTTCCCACTGGCATCAGTTACTGGAGGAAGTACCCTAAATTCGTCCAGCTTTGACTCTCTAGACCTCAAGTGTAGGACTGATCACACCCAGCCCTGTGTTATCCCATTATCTTGAATTGCTTCCTATCTGTGATGTGTGCCTGCTACTAGTTTAAGCTCTACAGATCTTAAGGGGAGCGAGCATCAGACCTGGGACAGCTGCTCCGGGCTGCGCTTACTGCACTGGGTCCTGTTCCTGCAACTCTTGAGATAATGATTTTTTTTTTCTTTTTAGCCTTCCAGGGTTGTTGCTGGAGATAATGGGTGTGAAGTGCGTAAATCATTGCACAAATAAAGTGCTGTTATTAGCATCTCTGCTGAGTCTATAGAGCCCCGTGCCTCCCTTGCCTGGTGGGGTGTAGCTGATAAATACCTGATTGATTGAAGACGGAATTGCTTGGTGACAGCTCCATTCTCGGGCTCGGCTAACGTCTAATCCTGCAATTACTCCCTTCACCGGCAATGCAAAACCTGCTGAGTTTTCTGCAGCCCTAAGTGCCCTCAGACTTCAGCTGATAAGGCAGCGGCGGCCACTCCTGAAGAAGATGACCCTTAGCTACACCAGAGCACCTTCCACAGACAGTGCTGGGGGTCACCTGGAGAAGTGCGGCTGTATCCTTGACTCAGATGATGTCTGGGGCAATTTCCCCTGCAGAAGACTCAGCAAGCCCGAGGAACAGGACTCCTTTCTGTTAAGGTATCATGGCACTGATGGAAGCTTGTAGAATATCTCCCTGCTAGGCTTCACAAATGAGAAAAAGGAGGGGTGTGTGCAGCATCCACCCACAGGCTGCGAGAAATCACAGCGTTCTCTTTGGGAGGTTTTGATACTAAGCCGGGCAGTTACTTTTCTCCCTCTGAGATGGAAACTCTCGTTTGGGCTTGCTGGCAAATGCCGTGTGGAGCTCAGCTTTTGTTAGTCTGCTGAACAATGTTATTGGTTATAATTGGGGCAATTATGAGCTGCTGGAGGAAGCTAAACACAGATGTTTAAGCCCAGGCTTGGGGTATTCAAGTCCAAAGCAGCATGCTTTAAATAGCCCCCTTTTCCGAATCATCCTGCCTTACTTGAAATCCCCCCCCACCCCCGAACTTCTCCGAGTTCAAAAGGAGATGGGGGAGAGAAGGGGATGAGTAGAGAAGGGAGGGGAAAGAAACGCACAAAGAGATGAGGAGGAGGAGGAGGAGGAGGAGGCTGAGAGAGAGAGCAGTGCTAGTTCAGATTCCCTGACCTGGGAGAGTTCCATGCAATCTGGGCAGAGACCTTTTAGGTGGGACAGACAAGCAGTGGGGAGAAAGATGTCAAGGAAGAAAGGATACCTCGGAACAACCCAGGATCCAGAGGACCAAGGTCATGCCTTTAAAAAACGACCACGAAAATCACCCTGCCGGCGACTGACTGCGTTCAGCCATGGACTCAGGTGAAGCTCAGCCTTTGGATCTGTCTTTCCCCACATTATTGGCAATTTCCATTAAGGTGTAAGAGAACCAGAATGACATCAGATTCAATGACACCAGACGACAGTTTGCACAAAGGGCAGGAAGCCACAGAACAAAAATCCGACATAAGGTGTGCTCCAGGGGCTTCCCAGGGCTCCTCTGAATGGCAAGCCCCCTCCCAGTGTCCACCCTTTCGCCCGCAGCCACCTCTTCCATGTGTATCCGTCACCCAGTAGCGGCCACAACTGGGAAAGCAAAACTTTTCCTCATTTCCAAGTTCAGCTTTCTTTCGCATTTCTCTTTGAGACTAGCCAGCCCTCAGCCCTCCCCCTTCTCCACCATCGGAACACTGAGAAGAAGATGAATGAAGCCCCAATCTCACAAGAGGCCAGCAAGCAGCCACAGTGGATAAAAGACAGGGGTGGAGGAGCTGCCCAGACTGCTCTGCTCTCCGGAGAGGCTCTGGGCAGATACTGTCAACCGGCTGGTTGCTGGGGCCACATGCATTGCCTACCTGACGCTGTCCGTCACAGGGTTCTCTCAGATGTGAGGCTTGTTCCTCTGTGTCAGCCACACCAGCATATATATCCTCCCCCCACGCACAGCCCTCCCCTTCCCTGCCTACCTCGATGATGACACATGCCTACGCTGACCCCCTTCATCAACCAAACAGCCCAACTACAATCCTGCCTGCCTGGCCCCCTCCCCTGCTCCGCGTTCAGACTTGTGACATGCCAGCCTCCCATCAACACAGCCTCTAGCCTGTTTTCACCTGGACTCCCGATCAGCTAGGATCCCTCAGCTGCCTCTCCGGCTGCTTTCAGAGCCACTGTGAGGATGGCCAGCCTAGGGAGAGCTGGCAAGTCACTCAGAAAAACAGACTCCTGGTGACAAGGGATAAGGCAGACCCCAAAACCTGGAGTCTTCTCCAGTAACCTCTCTGCCTGAGGAGTGAGGATCAGGCAGCACACAGGAGGGAAGGGGAGCTCAAGCCCAGCTCCCACTGGCTCAGCTGAGACCCCTCCTAATGTCCTGGCCCCACTGGGGTGGCAAGGGCTAGGCCACACCGGGCTGATTCTGGAAGCATTTTCCACAGGTGCTCACAGCACGGCACAGTATAGATCAGAGCACAAGCTCGGCAGGGGCTTTGAGATTGCAGCTTTCTCCTTTGCAGCAGGTGCATGTCCCGTGGGCCTCAGGTTCCCTTCTGTAGAATGGGTGCACCAACTCCCAAGACGGGAGTGGAGCGATGAGATTCTGTTTGTGTCTGGGACGCAGAGGCCTTTATTAAATGCTATTGCCACATTCTCTCCCATCTCACCATCTTTTTACTGTAATCGGTGCTACCTGAAGTCTCACATTGGTATCTGGGAGGTTTCCAAGCTGCCGCTGCACCTTAGGATGTTGCAGCCTGCTGAAGATGTCCCAGCCCTTGTTGTGGAACCCAAATCTTCTTCTTAGCCCAGGCAGGGAGTGGCCTGCGGACAGGTGGCACCCAGGCAGCTGGAGCCCCAGTTCTCAGAGTGTACCCCATCTCTGAGGATCTCCCTTCCCTGCCCCTGGAATCACCGCACCAGGACCCTGTTCTTCATTTTCCTAAGATTTGAAACATTCCAGAATGCAAGGCTTTCATCATCTGAGGAGAGCAAGCACTCGTTCAGGTGGCAAGTCTAGTTCTTGGTGGACTGGGGACTGGGCAGAGGAGGGTTCAGGGAAGCACCTGCCCTGGCTACTGATGGGTACAGCGTTTCTTTTAAGTGTGACGGAAGAGTTATTTAGAATGGTGAATTTTGTCCTTGTAGAAATTCTATCTCAACAAAAAGTGAACAGCAAACACTTGCCCAGGTTAAGAACAAGCCCTGAAAACAAAATTTCCACTCACACGTGTTCCCAGTGAAAAGGCCCAGGGAACCAGCATGCCCACTTGGCACAGAGCTCTCTGAGGTCCACATGGTCACTATGGGTCAAAGCAGCCAGGACAAGCTTTCTGCATGACATGGGGCGTGGGGAGATAGTTATGCACCCTGCTGGTCCTGGGTATGGAGCCTCATCTCGTACACACTGTGGTAGCTATTGCTGGCTGGCTGCCCAATATTTTCCATCCCTTGTTATTCCTTATTGAGCCGTGTCTTTGATTTTACTTAAAGTGACAGTGTACTCAGCTAAAACCCTGTATTTTCCTAGCCTTTGGTGTAGCTCGAGTCACTAAAAGTCATGCTGCTGGTTTTTAGGTGGGATTTCGAGGAAGGTCTTTTTAAGATCTCAACTCAGCTAACAGAGGCTTGTGTGTTCCCTCCCTCAAGCTTCTCTCCTGGAGCACACGCGTGATGCCTGGAGTTCTAGCTGCTCTCTTGGATCCTGAGGCAACTTTGAGCTTGAAGCTGTACAATGGCTACTTTTCTCATAGCTGGGAAGCAGACACCCAGCAAAAGCTACCTAAGGGAGAAAGGGTATGTGTGGGCTCACAGTTTGAGGGTACAGTCTTTCATGGTAGGAAGTAATTGGGTGGAGTTTGATGCTGCCGGTCACATTGTGGCCACTGTCAGGGAGCTGGGAGCAATGGATGCTGGTTCTCCTTCTCCTTCTCCTTCTCCCTTCTCCTTCTCCTTCTCCTTCTCCTTCTCCTTCTCCTTCTCCTTCTCCTTCTCCTTCTCCTTCTCCTTCTCCTTCTCCTTCTCCTTCTCCTTCTCCTTCTCCTTCTCCTTCTCCTTCTCCTTCTCCTTCTCCTTCTCCTTCTCCTTCTCCTTCTCCTTCTCCTCTCCTCTCCTCTCCTCTCCTCTCCTCTCCTCTCCTCTCCTCTCCTCTCCTCTCCTCTCCTCTCCTCTCCTCCCTCTCTCCCTCCCTCCCTCCCTCCCTCCTCCCCCTCCCTCCTCCCCTCTTTCTTTCTTTCTTTCTTTCTTTCTTTCTTTCTTTCTTTCTTTCTTTCTTTCTTTCTTCCCTCCGTCCCTCTGTCCCTCCCTCTGTCCCTCCCTCTGTCCCTCCCTCCTCCCTGCCTCCTTTTCTTCCTTCCTTTTTGTATGTTCAGTCTGGGATCCTGGCCAAAGGAATGTTGTTACCCAGACTTCAGATGGATCTTTCTGCCTCAGTTAACTTAGTTGAGAAACTCTCACAGACACACCCAGAGGTTTGTTTTCATAGTGATTCTAAACTCCATCAAGTTGACAATCAAATTAGCCATCACAAAATTCATAGGCTAAAGATGATTCAAAATAAACACAGAAGGTTCTGGGTCCCCCTCGGCTATGAACCTGCCATGTTGAATCTAGACTTCCAATGGTCACTGTTTTTGGAAAGAAAATAAAGTAAAACAAAACAAAAAAAACCCCTCAAACCTTTATTTCAACGGTCTTTTTTAAAATCATATTCTTTAAAATTTATAAAATATTGTAATAATAAAAATGAGTATTATAAAAGCTGTTTGATATAAAACAACAATCAATTGAACAGTCTTATGTAGATGTTTCATTTCTATGGTCTTTAAGGGCTCAGTTATGGGCTGCATTTAATGCCAAAGGCAGAGAACAGAACCCTTGCTTGTCTCATGATTCTGCAGGCTGGGGATTCAGGCTGGGCTCAGCGGGGAGGTCCTTCTGGTCTCAGTGTGGATTTCTCGCTCATCAGCACCCAGCGGTGGGTTGGCTTGCAGAGACTGGCTCAGTTCTCCTCCTGAATTCTTTCTTTACTGTTGCCTGCATAGGTCCCAGCTCACACAATCTCACAGGGAGGCTGGAGCACCAGTGTAAGCAAACCCAACTAAACAAGGGCAACACACAGCACATGGGTCCTCTTGAGGCCTCAGTGTGGAGTTGGAATTTCATGGATTGGCTGTGTATGTCTTGGCTGTCCAGGGCCAGGTAGGTTAGACACTACAGTCACATGTCCAAAAGAGGATGGCTGTATAGGGGCAGCCCACACTTTTGTTTAAGCCATTGATTTGAAGTTTCTGTTATATCCAGGGGGAAATCTTCTTGAATAGAATATCTGTCATTCATTCTTAGAATGTTGAGAGAGAGAGAGAGAGAGAGAGAGAGAGAGAGAGAGAGAGAGGTTTCTACCCCACCCCCACTCCAGCCAGGGAAGGAGAAAGCAAGAGTGAAGGGTGACCAACTCTGACTTGTTCTTTCTAGTTTATCAAATGGGAGAGGTGAGGCTCCCGGGGGGGGGGGGGTCACATCAGGCTATTTCTAAGGTAGAGGGGAAGGAGAAAGTGAGCCCGGGAGGGTTGATGCTGGCTGTGAGGCCCTTGTCTTTACTGTTGCACAAGCATGGTGACGAGTTAGAGAGTCACAGGTTGTCCTTTGTTTCCCTGACTGGACAGACACTCTAGGAAACTAACTCAGTTGGTAAAGTGCTTACCTTGTAAGTGTGAAGACTTGACTTTGACACCAAAGAGTCCACTTGAAAAAAAAAACAAAAACAAACAAACCAAAACTATGGTACGTACTTAGAATCCCAGCCTCGGGGAGTGAGTCAGGTAGATCTTGGTGTTGGGGTTGGCCCATCAGTCAGCTTGGTCTACATGGCAAATACCAATACTAGGCCAATGAGAGACTATGTCTCAAAAACAAGGTGGACAGCAACTGATGGTTGATGCTGTGGTTGTCCTTTGTTCTACACACACACACACACACACACACACACACACACACACACACACTATCCTGGTTTTGAGTCTGAAATATCTCCTGTAGGCTATTTTGAATACTCAGTCTTATACTCTTTGAAAGGCTGTGGAGCTTCTGGGAGGTGGGGCTGGTTATCGACAGTCACCCAAGGAATGCTCACCGAGTGCTGCTGTGTCGTGAGCTCCACCATGCTGGACTATAATACCCTCTGAACAGTCAACCCTTCTTCCCTTGAGGTGAGAACCAGCAGTGGTGAGAATGCTATCGGTGGGGGGTGGGGATGGGGGCGCCTTGCCCCATTTCTCCTGCTTTTGCGGCTGATTTACCTCTTACAGGAGAAGGGACTTGAGCAGAGGGCTTTAGGAGATGGTAAGGAAGGAGTAGACTCTGGCAGGTTCCACAGGTAAGCCTAGAGGCAGACAGAGCGAACTCTTCTGTCAGACATCTCCCCTTACTGGAGACAAGCTGCTGGAGAAGAAAGTGCTCCGAACCTTTGCTGACTCTCCTGGAGGACTCCACTAACCTCCATCCACCCAACTGTTTTCCTCCCTTAGAAAGCCAAGAGCACCTTCCTCCAAGGTATGTAGCCGCCTGGGGTTTACTGAGGAATTAAGACACCTCAGGCCAATTGGTCTCCTTAGTAACCACAGCAGCAGGGTCCTGGCTGGAAAAGCTGTTTCTGTTTTTCCAAAGAGGGCACCTGGCTTCACATTTTAAGACTCTTTCAAGTTGCAACATAAGAGAACATTAAAAATAGACAATTTCTCCACAACTTTGTGTCAAAATAAGGATGGGCTTTTGAAGTATTGAGGGCAAGGTGAACATCAGGGATGTCTGAGTGTAGGTTTCTACCCACAGTGGATTCATTTGTGTGTTTGTTCATTTATTAACGTGGTGCTAAGGATGGAGTCCAGAGCCTTGTACTAGCAACGGAAGTGCTAGACTACGAAACCACATCTCTAGCCCACAATAGGTTTTACAGTTATGTATAAGAATGGTCCATATTTAAGGTTTCTGAGTGATAAAGACCCACGTTTGTAATGTGGGATAACCAAGTCAAGGTATTTAGCAGCCTTATAACAGTATAACGTGATTTCCATCTATGGCTATGATGTGGAATGAAGTTATTATTTTTACTACTTAAAACATCTATCATTTCTCTGTTATGGGCACTCTGCTCATCTGCTTTATTTTATTTTATTTTTTATTTTTTGTTTTTTTGGGTCAGGGTTTCTCTGTATAGCCCTGGCTGTCCTGGAGCTCACTCTGTAGACCAGGCTGGCCTTGAACTCAGAAATCCACCTGCCTCTGCCTCCCAAGAGCTGGGATTAAAGGCATGCGCCACTACTGCCCGGCTTCTAGCTATTTTAAAACACACAAAAAGTCATTGCTAACGGTGCCATAGCACACTAGAACCTGGTCCTCTTACCTGACTGTATTCTTGTACCTCTTAGCCAACCTCCATATGTCTGTTCCTCTCCCCTCCTCACTCTCTGGCAATTGTGAGTCCATGTCCTATTTCTGTGACTTCAATTCTGTTGTTAAGACGGGGTCTTGCTACACTGCTGGGGCTGGTCTCAAACTCGTAGGGTTAAATGATCCTCCTGCATCAGCTTTCCAAATATCAGGCACTATGCATCACCACACCAGGCTAAGTTCAACAACATTTGAAAACTATTTATTTATTGTTAGCCTGTGAGTGTGCATGTGGATGTCATGGGACAACAATGGGAGCCGGTTTGCCTGTCTACACTGAAATCAGGGATGGAGCTTAGGAGGTTAGGTTTGCACTGTAAGTGCTTTTATCGACTGAGCTCCTGACAGCCCTTTAATTTAACATGTAAAGCTCATTTATGTGGAGGAGAACACTCTGGATCTAGCTTATTCCCCTTAATATAACACCTTGCAACCCTACACATATTGCTGCCTACAACAGGATCCACTACTTTCTTATAAAGATAAATAGATCACTTTAAAACACACGCCCAGTGAGACAATGCCGGGGCCTAGCAAACACAGTCAGCTATTGGATGGATCACAGGGCCCCCAATGGAGGAGCTAGAGAAAGTACCCAAGGAGCTAAAGGGAGCTGCAACCCCATAGGTGGATCATTATTATGAACTAACCAGTACCCCAGAGCTCTTGTCTCTAGCTGCATTTGTATCAAAAGATGGCCTAGTAGGCCATCACTGGAAAGAGAGGCCCATCGGACTTGCCAACTTTATATGCCCCAGTACAGGGGAATGCCAGGGCCAAGGGGTGGGGGTGGGTGGGTGGGGGACTGGGGGGGGAGTGTATTGGGGACTTTTTGGATAGCATTGGAAATGTAATTGAGGAAATTACCTAATTAAAAAAAAGAAATTATACTGCCAATAAGTAAAAAAAAAAAAAAATAAAATAAAATAAAACACACGCCCATGGGTCCACTAACACTTATATACATTCCATATCTTAGCTATGGTGAAGAGTGGACACTGAATGTAGAAGTTCCCTTACCTCTTTGACCTACGATTCTAGCTTCATTGGATGTATATCTGGTAATGGATAGCCGGATCATATGCTCATACTACTTTTTGGGGGGAAGAAACACAACACTGTTTTCTGTAAGGACTTGATGACTAATTTACATTTCCACCAACAGTGTCAGGCAAATTCCCGTTTATCTGCACCCTCCACCTTTGGTGACATTTTAACTGCAAAAAGAGGACAATAACACTAGGCTTTAAGTGGGTAGAACTTTCATGCAAAGAGTGTGTAATTACCTTTGAAGGTGTGGATTTGACCTTAGAGAGAGTGCAATGCCCGCCCTGCTATGAGGACAGAAGGGATCCGGACCCTGGAGAGGCTCACCAGGCTATAAGAATTAAGCTAATGAGTGCTCTCCACACAGCCTGTGCCACTGCAGCTCAGCCGATTAGACAGTTAGAAGGGCCACAATAGACTCTGATTATAGTTCAGGGCGGGAATGAGATAGAGATTCGACTGAGGAGAGAAATGACATGATGTTTATCATTTCTGAACAAAACGTTAAGATACTAAAGACAAATCGCAGGTTCTGAGTGGGCCGAGAAGTGTCCGCTTGCCTTCAACACAGCCAGAGCTCAGGATCAGGGGGTGGAGTAGTTTGTTTGGGCTGCTGTAGTGGTGTCTGCTGACTGAATGGCTTCAAGCATAGGCATTTATTACCTCACTGTTCTAGGGGCCAGCTTGCTTTGCTCCAGAGGCCCTTGGATTGATTGGCCACTTTCTTCTCCGAATCTTCCCATGATTGGCTCTCTCTCTCTCTCTCTCTCTCTCTCTCTCTCTCTCTCTCTCTCTCTGTGTGTGTGTGTTTAAATACCATATGTAGCTGAAGAGGTTCCTCAGTGGTTAAGAGCATTTATGGATCTTGCAAAGGACGTGGGTTCAATGCCCAACACTTACACAGCAGGTCACGATTGCTCATAACTTCAGGTCCAGGGGATCCGATACTCTCTTCTGGCCTCAGGTATAAGGCTCACACACAGTGCACACACCCGTATGCAGGTGGAATGTTCCTACATAAAATAAAAACAAATATTTAAAAAAACTATTATAAACTTAGGCTATGAGACTGTGACTGTGGCGCAGAGGAGAGGCTTGCAGGGGTATGGCATCACTGCGAGCATCAATGCTGAGCTGAATGAGAGCATCTTCGACTCGAGATACTATCTAACGCAATCCATTCATCTTCATTGGCATCCGTCGGGACTTTTAATATCCCATTCTCTCCTAGTATGTAATGAAGGATGCTCTTCAATTTCTCATCTTCCCATCTTCACTCGGGGGCTGGGATGATGAGTCTGGACCACCATACCCAGTCTGTGTAGTATCGGGGATTCTGAATATGGCTTCACCGATGCTAGGCTAGTGCTCTCCCAACTGAGTCACACACATCCTCAACCCCGCCAAATGTTTCTTGATACAAAAAAGGGTTGATAGGTGGGACACCCAGTGAACTGTGGTGCAGAGCTCATTTGTGGTCTGGCTTGAGTGATAGGCTAGAAGTAACAGGAATGTGGGGCAGTTAGAGTGTCTGCAGAGATAGCCGGGCCCTGAAAGGTCCTGGATCTCCTCTTGTAAGGATTGCAGAAAGGCTCGGTGAATGGGGAGGAGATGAGTGAGGTCTTAAAGAGGAAGAGGGTGGATCTTAAAGAGGAAGTGAGGTCCGGCGGGCAGAAAGAGTGAACAGGCAAGTTTGAACTCTGAGCCACTGAGGGTGACTGTTGAAAACAGCAGCAGAAGCCGGGAGAGGTGGCCACGGGAACTCAGGCTTCTCCTGGGCCATAGGAAAGGCACAGCAAGTATTTACTCAATATTTTAGAGCATTCAGCAAGGCACACAAGACTTGTTGAGAGTGTGGAGGTGTTCCTGTGTTTTGGCTGGCTCTGAGGGGTTGTCTGCAGCCTTAGAGTTTTGCCAGAATAAACAGACAGTCAAGCTTCTAATGCCCCCTGAAGATAGTGTTGCATTAAAAACATTCTTAAATCCCTTGTCATTTCCTTTTTCTAGATTAGGAACTCTCTGCTCTCCAATCGCCCCATTCCCCATTAAGAGCCGTGACTGGTTACAGTGCCCAGTGTGCTTCAGTCGGGAAGGAGCCCTCCCCCTCCCTTCCCCTGCCTCGAATCAGACGCGTGCTTGGTTTAAAGCCAGGATAGTGCCATTTCACAAAATTGTGTTCTTCAGGCGAGATGACTATCTTCCCCAAGCTATTTCATCGCTCTGAAAAGGAAAATACAAAATCCAGTTGGGGGGTGGGTAGGGGAGAAGTGAAGGAGAGACAAAGTAGTTTCAGTCCTCTGTAATATAAAATAACACATTTTAAAGTCCATTATTTTTCTGTATCAATGAGAAGTCAATGGTTTAAGCATCTGGTCTCTTCCCACTGTGGGCCACTGAAGGCTCTAGGTAGACTTATGAAAATGGGTGCATGGTCACATCATTCCAGGGCCTTTGCCACTCGCGAACTGATATCTTTGGAATTTACTTGTGGAAACACAAACAAAAGGCCAAAGATCCACACAGAGTCAAACGATTGGTTAAGATGGTGGGGTTGTTTCTCAAAAAGAAGCAAGGTAATTAATCTCTTGTGTGGAACGTCATAGCCTAGCACCTGCTCCAGGACAAGAACTCCCTCCACCCCCCAGCCCATTGGCTCCGCCTATTTGTATCCATTGCCCACGAAAGAGGTCAGAGTTCCCCAGACCCAGCTCTGGGAGGTCAAACTCATACACACAGAGGACTGGCTGAAAACGGGCTCCCCACTGAGGAAACACATCTGTATTCCAGGCTGTCACGGGGCCTCCACGGGGTTGCATCTGGGACCTGAGTGTTTTATGGAACCATTAATAGTGAATTTTCTGCTTGAATTCCTTGCTGCCTGGAGACAAAAGGCACCAGAGGGCCCTGTGTGGGGCTCCGGGGTGGGGTGGGAACATTCCGATTTGTATTCCATAGCTTCTTGCATGTGTGTACTTTCCACAAGACACAAGCAAGCCTCCCTTGGCAACTAAATTCTGTGTATTCCTATTTGTTCATCGGCATGTATGCTGCAAAGCTTCCTGGTGCCCGGCGCTGTGCCCAGGGCTGTGAACACAAAGGGAGACACGAGCCATGCAGTGACACTCCGGACCCCTCTGAGTTTGTCAAATGCGGTTTTGTAGGAACATAAAGCAGAGCGCATCTCAATGTGGGCAGCATAAAGATGCTTTTAAGTTAATGAAGCATAGATTCAGAAGTGGGCTGAAGAAGGACTTACAGACATGGACTGCCAGGAGACAAGCATGCGTGAGGACGTCTTTCTTTGCAAAAATTTTGTTACACGTGATGAGAGTAACACTTATGCGGTAGAGTTGGAATATGCTCAAGGGAAGTGAGGACTTTAAAAAATATAGCCAGTCTTTGCAAGCAGTATGATGGTCCCTTGTGCTGAAATATCTGCAGGGCGAATAAGCATGCCACCACAGAACAACTGCCCCAGGAGTGTCCTCAGCTGAAAGATCACTTATGGGACAGGAAATGGTATTTCCTTCCCAAGTGAGAATTTCTCCCCCTCCACAAATGCACAATCAATACATAGAGTGAGAAAAAGTTCAAACTATAAACAAATTATAAAAGGAAAAAAGTCATTTGCACTTCCTCACAGGCTGTTAATATTACTATGTGGTAGTATCAATTTTAAACCTTAGAACATGTATGTATCTTTAAAGCCTATGGTCACAGCATAATTACTAGCATTAATATTTTAAAATTCGTCTTTGACAGTTCATACACATACAATGTAACTTGATGATAGCTGCTCCCAACATCCCCTCCCCCTCTACTCATTGCTAGTGGAATCTTCTGAAAGATGAATTACAAATTACCACACTTCTTATGGGCTTTTCCTTCTCTGGTACCAACTAAAATTAACACATTCTCTTTCCAACCCCCTCATCAATTACAATCCAACATCATCTAATTTCCAGTATATATTCAAAGCTTCTTACGAGTCCCCAATATTTCTCTTATGACTTAAAAATATCCAGGACCTAGTTGTTATATATTGTATTTTGGTTGTTATATATTGTATTTTGGGCCCACTTTTTTTCTTTTTTCCTTTTTCTTCCTTCCTTCCTTCCTTCCTTCCTTCCTTCCTTCCTTCCTTCCTTTCTTTCTTTCTTTCTTTCTTTTGGTTTTTTTCGAGATAGGGTTTCTCTGTATAGCCCTGGCTGTCCTGGAACTCACTCTGTAGACCAGGCTATCCTCAAACTCAGAGATCCGCCTGCCTCTGCCTCCCAAGTGCTGGGATTAAAGGTGTGCACTACCACCGCCCACCTTTTGGGCCCACTTTTTAAATCATCAAAATCTAGAACATTCCTCATGCCTTGCTTTGTGCTTGACAGACACCTTTTGAAAATTTCTGCTCTGTTGTATTATTGAATGCTCATCATGAGGGATTTTTACTGGTGATTCTTCATTTTGATTGGATTCCTATTAAACGCCTTCTTTGTAAAGCAATAATGAGCCGGGTGTGGTGGCGCACGCCTTTAATCCCAGCACTCAGGAGGCAGAGGCAGGCGGATTTCTGAGTTCGAGGCCAGCCTGGTCTACAAAGTGAGTTCCAGGACACCCAGGGCTATAAAGAGAAACCTTGTCTCGAAAAAAAAAAAAAAAAGGCGCTGTGCACCTCTTGCATCATCGTACAATAAACGACCGATGTTAGGATTCCTTGGCAGAGGCACCAGCTGACGGATCACTGTGATGGAAGTTGGTGTCTCACTAACCATCGAGGAACCCAGGAGGGAGAACTTGGAGATTCTGTGCATCTTTTGTGTCTGTATAACTTACAAAGTGCTCCTTTTTCAGAAGAAGGATTCAGGCCTGTTGGAGTCTGAGTTTCAGGCAGTTGGGTGCCACCCGACCTGGGTGCTGGGAACTGAACGGATCCCTTCCAAGAGCAGTATGTGGCCTTAATCTCAGAACCACCTCTCTTTATTTAACATTTTATTTAGCACTAATGAGGGGTGACTTTACTTGAACCAGAGGTTTTCTTGTGAGAACGATGGTTTCTCTGACTCCTTCCTTGCTCCTTAATGGTTTCCTTTCTGTTCCTTCATTTCTTTCTTTTTTCCCCTCCCTCTTTGTTTGTTTGTTTTAATTAATTCGATACACTGCTATGGATCCAGTTTAAGATTACGTGCATGATAGGCAAGCTACACTCTCCAGACCTTTATGGGCCCACTGTAGATTTATAGACCAACAACGGTCTAGAGATGTAGTTCAGTTGGAAGGGTGCAGGAGGCCCTCTCTGGGGCCAGGATTTCTAGTGGTGAACCCCACCCCAGATGGTCAGTGGGTTATACACACTTAGTGCAATATGATTTTTTGATGTTCAAATTGCCCCAAATTTAACAATCACCCTTCTCAGGTTTAGATGGAATACTGTGTTTTCTGGCACAAGAAATGGCACAGTTACCATGGACTTTAGTGCTGCAGCTCAGTGAGAAACCACAGGAGAGATCCCGAATGGTTCAACATAGATCTGTCCCTCCCTCACCCCTATCATTCCAAAGGATGCAGTGAATGATGGGTCAAGAAAATAGCTTCACAGAATAAATGTTCCTGCCAGTGTGTGTGTTTGTGTGCTCCATAGACACTAGAGAAACCTGGAGGGTTGGTTTGGGACCCAGGACAACAAGACAAGGACCAAACCTTTCCCACGTTGCTCCTTTAGGGCGGCTCATCTTTCCATTTCAAATTTTTGTCTGTTGTTCATTTGAAACCAGTCGAAACACAGCATAGCGCTATTTATTTTGGCCCTTTACCTCCCGAGCAATATTTGGATAAACCCTACACATTTGGCCAATACGGATCTCCTACCTGATGACAGAATAGTGGATTTCACAGATGGAGGCTTCAAAACAACTATACTAAACAAGTGCTGTTACTTTACAGCAAGCATTTAGAATGGGGTTTCAGATACAGTAGCCTACTCAGCCACAGGCAGGCAAGTAGCTGAGTTCTTACTTGGATCCAACTTGACAGACCCCAAACCTGGCAGTTTCTCCCCTATTTCTTGCAAGCTTGGGTGAATATATGAAAATATTGTGAAATATTTCTTGTGAAAATAATTTGTTTTCCTGACAGAGTCTATCACTAGAAAGACCTAAGTACCTATTATGTGTTCATCACTATGTGAGTGCCAAGCACCAACTGTGTGCCAAACTAATGATAGATTTGCTAATCTAGCCAACCAATGAAAGACAAGATTCCCATTGTTTCAGAACTTTCTGATCTCATTTGTGAGTGAGGGGTAAGAGGAGACGACTTCGTGGAGAGATTGCTGCAGTTAGCCTGGAGGAGGGGAGAAGGTTTCATGAGCGTGGCCGTCGGATCCGTTCTGTGCTCTCCATTTGTTCATTTGCAAGAAGGATGCTGACTTGGACCTCAATAGAGTGATGATTCGATACTTCCAAACTGAGCATCTGGACTATACTAAGTACACCATGTGAGGTACATACAAGCTCTAACCTTCGTAACACTCCATTGCACACTGAGTTTAGTCTTCCTTCTTCCCTGTGTGCCAATTCACACGCACTGAATTCTTAGCCCTCAGTTTGGCTGTAATCAGAGATAGTCCATTTTGAAAGGTGATTAAGGCTAAAAGAAGTCATGTAGGTGTGCCATAGTGCATGCAAAACAGCCAGAGAGTTTATACAAAGATGGATAGACACACACCAAGAAACGGTCACAAAGACACACCAAGGGTATCCGCATGCCCAGAAGAGGCTCAGCTCACACTTGCTCTTGGACTTCCAGATCCATGAGGACAAAGGTCTGTTGTTTCACTCCCTGAGTCTGTGGTGCTTTGCTATGGCATGTCCTTCAAAAAAAATCAAGCGGGACCTCCACTCATCAGAGATGAGAACACAGCTGAAGAAAATTTTCCTGGGGATGTCAGAGTGCAGAAATAAGTGAAGGGCTGAGGTGGTTTTGTTTGTTTGATTTTAATTTTTAAAAAGTTCAAGGGTGGAGATGATATTTAATTTTCCCACCATTGTGTCTCTGTGGATGGTCCCAGTCCTAGCCACAGTACTTAAATGTTTGTTGAATAAGTACCCTTGCCCTAAAGAGTCTTATGATTTGTTTTAGATAAGATCCAAGATGATAAGGTCTGGGAAGATGGCTCACTGGGTAAGAGCATTTATGATACAAACATGAGGACTTGAGTTCAAATCTTCAGAACCCATGTCATGGTCATGGTCACATGTCACAGGCCTTCAACACAGGTGCGAGAGTGGGGTAGAGGCAAGCTAGGAGCCGCCATTCTGAGACTCTGCCTCAAGAGTATACTTAGAAAATAATAGAAAAGGAAACCAAATATTCTCCTATAGTCTCTACATGTGTGACACACACACACACACACACACACACACACACACACACACACGTGGGAGGAGAACACAAGGGAGAGAGAGCTCTCATGCATGCAAAGGAGAGGGTGAAGGGAGAGGGAGGAAGAGGGAGGTAGGGATGGAGCAGGAGAGGGAGGGAGAGTGTAGCTCATCTCAAGGCTTTGTTTGGTGGAGGTTCTAGAGTAAAGAGTAGAAGTTCTAGGTGGACTGGAACAGCAACAGAAAGTTCCAGAAGGTAGCACTTTATCAAGACTTCAAACCCCAGAACTCTGCCATTCTATCACTGGAGTGCACTGGATAATTTACTTATTTTTAATATTACAATTCAACTGCATTAGAAACGTTGGTAGAAAATCAAGGATTCTGGGCCTCTTCACATCACATGAGCTTCCACGTGCAAAAAAAAAAAAAAAAAAAAAAAAAAAAAAAAAAAAGGCATCCAAAATGAAATGGTGTGGTCACGTGGACTTTCAGAAAGATGAGATGGTCCATGTTCTTGTCCCAAATTACAGCATGATGTGGTCCTTCCTGTTGTCTAGCAGGGTAAAACATCCTATAGTCCCGCTTTCTCCACAAATATGCATTATTCATGCACTAATTCCTTTGTTTGAGAAAATTCGCTCAGGGTAGAGCCACCTGAGGACTCATAGACTTGGATTTCACTTATGAAGTACATTTTATGCCCATTATTAGCACTGAGAGTGCTGTCTCTCTTATCTTCTGGCTCATCTAATAATTTGAAAAGTCTTTCTCGATCCATTTTCTTTTCTTTGCCTTTAAAAGTAGAAAATGAAAAAAAAAACTGAATTGTTAATTGTGTTCCATGAAGGCTAAAAGTAGACCACAAAGATAGTATCTCCTGCCTTCTTTCACAGCTCCGTGAAAGATGACGTCATTCTTTTAGCAATAGGAACACAGGAGGGGGAGCTGGGGAGACAGCTCAGCTGCTGAAGTTTATACAAGGCAAGCGTGAGGCCCTGAATTTGATCCCAGCACTGGAGAGGTAGAGACGGGACGAGCCTTGTGTTCACTGGTCAGTGTACTTAGCCTGTTGAGTGAATCCAGGCCATGGAGACTCTGACTCTAAAGAAAATCAGGTAAATGGCACCTGAAGAAAGACACCTGATATAAACCTGGACATACATGAACACACACACACACACACACACACACACACACACACACACACGGAAAGGGTTCTCCCTTTCTGTATCATCATCCAGGCAATGTCTTATTCTTCCGTTAAGAGGTCACTTTTACCACATCTGGCACAGCTGTAATGATGAAGGACAATAATCTCCAGGATAACAAATTGGTAAGATGGTTTGAGCCGCAGGAGAAGAGGAATTAGTGTGATTCTACCATTTCTTAGATATATTGTCCTTGGGTGAAATGGGTTCCAACCGAATGTTAGGGTCACCGCAAGATGAAATAAATTTGATTCAATAAAATGTGTGCAGATAGATACTATTTTCTTTGGAAGATCTCCCACAAAAAGTCATAAATAGCAGTCCTAATGAGTTAGAACTCAAAGAGACACTAGGAAAATTGTTAGCTCGAGTGGGCACACAGCTGTGGAGGACAGGTCCTGGAAAATGGGTACAGCAAGGAGAGACACCATGGCATGCTTGGATGGGTGTCAGCAGGTGACTGAGAATCCTCACAGTTGATGCTTTGCAGGGAGGAACGGTTAGGTCAGGGGTCTAATGAAAGTCCTATGTCAATCCATCTACCATAAATTCTACTCTGCAGGTACCCCAAAAGGGTTTTAAGCAGGGGTAGCATAGTACATTGATGTGTAAGGACATTTCCCTGCATCTTTCAACTATAGTTGTGACATTGATTCCTACAGGTGAAAAGTTAATTCAGACGGTGTAACAGAAACCAGCTATAACAAGCACTTCAGTGAGTCCTGCACTTAGTAACACAAATTAAAGCTCACATTCCATCTTCAAGGCTGAATTAACCCTACCCTGTATTCCTATATAAGCGACTTGGCTAAACTATGCCACTGGACATTAGCAGTGACTGAGCAGGGCTTGGTGGTTGGCATACCATGCAGGTTTACCATTAGGGGAAGGTGTCTTAGGCTGCAAAACTGAAGCTGAAGCATGAAGGTGATCCTAGCATCTAAACTGGTAAGAGCGGGGGAGTGAGAGGATGCACATTTGTTTTTCAAAATCTGGGAGGACTTTTGTAGGAAGGAAGCTTATAGAATCATTATCCCAAGAGGTGACAGAGCCTGCAAAATGAAAATGAGAAGATGTCCTATGGTCCTAGGCATTCCATTCTACTTCCATGATGGATTGCATCATGGGTCAAAGACACAGCAAGCTGCTCCCTAGAGATGGGGCAGAGAGAGACCTTCGTGGGAAGAAATGGATTTACCCTGTACCCCCGCTTCACTGCCTTTGGCTGTGGAGTGTAGGGGAAAGGTATGGCTTCAATGTCAGGGATTTCTCTTGTTCAGACAGAACACAAAACAGCTGAGAACTGTCAGCCAATGCCAGCTATCTGCCCACAGATGATGCCTTCCTTGATAGGGTTGGTGGCGATTAAAGGGACTCAGACTCACTAGATTCACCCCTAGTGAGTGGGTGTGAGAACCTGGGCCTTGGGGCTCTGCTCATCTCAAAGTGTGAGAGGGTTGAGTTAGAGCTGGAACTCTAACCTGACCTGGCTCCCTGACCCACCCTACCTTCAGGCCTGGCAGACTCTTTTGTCTGCCTTTTCAGCTCTTGGCTGGGAATATTTGTCATATGTGCTCAAAGTAAACTAGAATACCCCATAGGGGATAATGTTTTAAATGGAACTGCAGAAAAATTTATTGTGACTGTTAAGTGGCTAAAGAACAGAGGCTGTCTAGGGAGTTATGGGATGGGAGTTGAACCTTACCACTAATGGGAGCGAGTTATGTACAGAATTGTGACTAGTAACTGCCTGGGGTCAGCCTTAGCATTTACCAAGAGTCTATTGTGTCTTCCCCATTCTTTGGATTTTATTTTCTTCCTGAAAACCCTTTGCTGATTTGCTTTGTGTCTTGTGAGTTTGGAGTGGCAGATTTGGTGCTCAAAGTCTTTTTAAAAATAATTAAACTAAGGGGTTATCTGTAGCTTTGACTCCGCTTATCTCCTGTTCCCAAGGTCATTAACAGGTGGCTGACATTGAGGAGTTTCAAGGCTTTACTTATCAGAAGGATTTATCTTGTTCTACATTGCTGGTGAAATCTTGGCTTTCTCTGTTTCTGTCAATCTGTAGATATCAAAGATAGCAGGATTACTCTGTCACCCTTGGGAAGTCAGGCTGGTGTCTTAGATCATTCTGCTAGCTCCTGGGAGGATGAATAGGAGGATGGAGCCAGGGACTTCGGAGGTGGAAACCTCTGCAGTGGACTGAATTCTGTCTTCACCATCTGCAGGGGGAATGTTTTACAGAGCCACAATCATACCAACTGGAAGAGATCCTCCTGGGAAGTGGGAACAACTCTAGGGTTGTGAGTTTTCAGTGGGGATAAGGAGACTAGAGAGTCAAACTGGGGGCTTCTATGTAGGTCTTGCACATTGTCTGTGTGCTGGAGTTGAGGCAACCCTCCACAAGCTGCTTCCAGAGGTTAGAATCAAGATGGGTCTGTTAGTTGCTTTTGTGTTGCTGTGACAAAATACTTGATGCAGATAACAAATGAAGGAAAGGTTTATGTCGGTTCACGGTTTCAAGGTCTTGCTGTTCATCATGGCAAGGATGGAATGGTGATGTGGCTTAGTGGGTGGTAGGTGAAACTATTAATGGGGTGGTAGACCAGAAAACAGTCTACAACCTTCAAGATTCATTTTTATTCACAGTTGTATATGTGTGTGTGTCTGTGTGGGGCTATGTGTGCATCACTACAGGTCCCCATAGAAACCAGTGCTATCATATCCCCTACAACTGATATTCCAGGGTTTGTTCTGCCCCTGGTGACCATGCTCAGGTTTGTGGCATATGCTGATGTCAGAGCCCATGTGGATGTCCGTGATTCATTCTGTTACCAAAAACCATGTAGAAGTCCATGATCCATGCTCCCACTGATGGTAAAGAACAAGAAAGCTACTTACAAAGAGGTATCAATGTGTCAACACAGCCCTGTGCTGCAGCAGGGGTCATGGACACCATCGGCCCAGACGAGAGCCAGATGTGGGTGCTGGGAACTGAACTGCACTTGGGTCTTTTACAACAGCAGAATAAGCTCTTAACTACTGAGCCATCTCTCCAGTCCTCAGCCCAGAACCTTTAAATCCCACCTTTAGGGTCATACTTCTGTTTGATAGGTCCCATGGCCTCCTGAAAGAGTGCTACCAGTCAGAGAACTAAAGTTAAGCATGAAGTTGCTTTCAAATCATCGTGGATCATTTTGAGAGCACAGAAAGGCTGCAGAGGAACCAGATGAAGTTCCTCTCTATTGTCTGCCTGGTACCTGAAGACTGGATGGTAGTTATACTCCAGGAACACTGTTGTAGCCCAGGTATGAGGCAATGAAGGGAGGTGGTTTGGAACTTAATGGCACTGTACCAAAGGTGTCCATTCTTTTGATTTTTCCCAACATGCTATTTTTTTTTTTGTCGATTATTTGGGAATTTTCATACAGTGCCCCCTGGTCACACTCACTTCCCAATCCACCCAGGTCTGGCCTCACCCTTGTGACTCTTCCCAAAGGAAAAGAAAAACCCAAGTCCAATTTGTGTTGCTCATATACTCACTGGAGCGTGGACACATTCCCAGTAGCGAGGTCCTTGAAGAGAATCGAGTTCTTCCCCACCTGCACCCTCTCTCCCACCCCCGCCAGAAGCCATCCACTGTGGGGAGCGACACTTTACCCTTATCACAATTTTAAAGAGTTCTTTTTGATGGCTTCCTGTCTAGGCTGTTACATTTTGGGGAGCGGGCTGAGGTGGGATGGGGTTAAGGTCGGAGTTGTCACAGGAGCCTTCTATGTTTCTTTCTTAAGAGTCTATAGGCATCCGCACTGCTGCATACATAGCTTTCCTGCCCTTTACTGTCAGTGGGAGCATGGATTATGAACTTCCGCATGGTTTTTGGTAACAGAATGGACCCATGAACATCCATCTACATGGCCTCTGGCATCAGCACGTGTTACAGATCTCAGCATGGTCTCTAGTGGCAGAACAGACCACGGACATCAACACAGCCCTCTGCTGCAGTAGGGGCCACCGACAGCATCATGGCCCTCGGCAGCTGCACAGCCAACATGTCCATTCTTAATGTCAGCATCACAACTTTCAAGGAGCCTGGACTTTAGATCCTGGGAATGTCCCAATGTCCCTGCCCCATGCCCATCACACCCCTAATGCTGTGAACTTAAAGTTGAAAGGTGCTTCCTTTCTGTGCTTCTGGTGCTTATAGCCTCTGCTGAATTCCTAGAGCCTTCTGCTCAGGATGAAGGACCACCTCCCACCCCTTCTGTGCCTTCAAGCAAGGCAGAAATCCTTTAGCAGCAAGCACTGTGTCCTTCAGCCCTCCTTTTCATCCCGATCTCTTGCATCCAATCCTACAGAAAGTCAGTTCTAATTTTGCTGCTTCTGCATCTTTGTTTATAACTCGCCATCCCGATTCAGACCTCCTTCCTTTCCCTTTCTTCCCCTGTGGCCTCACTGATAAAACACTTGCTGTCTTAAAGGTCTAGTCTAATAAACTTACCCACGCTTCTATAAGCAGAATGCATTTCTTTGTAATGCTGTTATTACACATGATCCTGGTGCATCATCTATTGCTTTTCTTTGTCTTCCTCCATCAACAGCTTCTACGTGGTACTTGAGTGTTCTGGGACAAATTGTCAAAACTCTTATCACTCATTTGGCTGAAATGTGGACATTGGTTCATTTTTTTTCTACTGTGTATGTTCCTCTTAGTGACTGACATCCCTTTCTCTGACACTCTGATGGTGATTCTTCATAGGACCTATGCTTTTCTTCCTCCATATGTTGAAAATGGTGATTCCCATCCTCCTGTGACATGGCTGGGGATCTCTAGGAGTTGGAAAAAAGAGTCTGCAGATCTGAGATGAGCCCAGGCCTGGGGGAATCTGGCTTAGCTCCAAGTGAGCACCAGGAGTAAGGAGGCGCTCCTATGGGGGACTTAGGCATAGCTAAGGCCTCCACCCACAGTAGTCCTTGATGAAGGAGAGGGTCCTTGCTTGTCCAAACTTTCATTCATGGCAGATGAAGATGCATACATCTTACTAAGGGTGAACCAGAGACTAAATATCTCTTGCAGGAAGGGAAGCTTATTGGCTAAACACTTGGGGGCCTATCCAGATACTCATTAGCTTGGAGAACTCTAGGTTCTATGCTATGTGACTGGTTGTCATGGTCCTCTTAGTAGGGTGATGTGGTCACGTACTCCAGTCCAGGAGCCTGGTTAGGAGCTAGTTTGAACTCCTGCCGTTCTCAACTATAAAATTTATCAGGGTTCTGAACTTGCTTACCAGTTCTTCTGTCTGGTGGCATGGTCCACTGCCCTACAGTCAATGGCACCAGTCCTTTCCTGCTGCAGAAGTGGACCACACAAGGCTGTTGAACCTGAGCATGATGACCCACTAGCATCCCAAGAGTGGATCACCGGGTGAATTCCACAGAACCATTTGCACATGTTAACAATGGGAATCAAGAATTGCTTCTCAGGGGATATCAAGGACAAAATAAAACCTCTGGTGACAAAAGACTTCCTAAAGGAGAGCTTAAAGCTCATGATAAAATAATCCATTTAGCAAAATCACAACAGTGGGTTCACCCTTAAGGCCCATGGCTTCCCAGGGATAAATCCTTGGCCAAATTTACAATCCTAGGAATGAGTTTCCTCCTGTGGAGTGGGTCTTAAATCCAATCAGAAATTACTTGGTTATTCCCATAACATTCATACCACTTTTGTATCCACTGGCATATCTTCCCAGGGCAGTCTGTAGTATAGATTAAAAGATTTATTGCTGGACAAAACCATTGATGACCTTTCTCTTCTAGTAGCCCGTTATAGTATCGCCTAGTGCCTAGAAGGCTAACCAGCATGGAGGAGGCTTAATTTCTCTAAGTCCAGTAGTCAGAGTATGAAGTGCTTCAGCAGCAGGATCTTAGCATCATGTTCTAGTGATAAACCAGGAGCAAATGCAGTGACCTGCACTGTTTGGGGGATCTCTCAGGCCCCTACGGCTTCTGGGAGGAGCATTATCTCTCACTAGGTAACTCATGTAGCTTCATGCACACACACCTTAGGAAGTTTACACAACAGTAGGTTCCTATATGGCCTTCTCAAACATTCTTAGTGGTAGTCCTCCCTCCTCTTCCCCACCTTCACCTGCCCCTCCCCACTTAAACCTCATGCTCCCATTATTTCCCTGTTCCCCTGCAGAAGCAATTAGATGATCCTTGGTTCATTATCAAGTTTAAGATGCTGTTTTTTTAGAATATGGGTTTAACTTCATTTATAACACATAGAATTAACTAAGAGTTCTCAGAAGTACCCACGGAGCTCCCTGGATAACGTACAGTATAGACAGAGTGATCGCTCAAAGGTCAAGTCATGTAACAAATGGGGATCACATTGTGACACTGGTATAGGGTACAGCACTGATCCAAATTCAGAGGAGAGGACGTTCTCAAAGCCAGGGCACTCAGGCAAGGTGATTTACTGCTGTTACCTTCAAAACACATCTAAGTGAGTTACAAGGGCTGTGGCTGTTGACTAAATGGGTCACCTGGCTCAGTCACCCATCACTCTTTCTGAGTCAACATCAGTAAGTGCACTAGGCTCTCTCTCTGGGATGACATGCTGCAACCAGCTGACAAGTCTCTGCTGGAGACAGACGCAGTGGGAAGGCACAGGGACTTTCCTGCGGGATCAACCTGAGAAGTTGTTAGAGGACTAAGGAGGTCGAGGCTATAAAGGGCACCCTGACTAGAGTAAGTGTTCCAATTAATGGCCATCACTTAGCGTGATCACTCAGGTGAGAGTAAGCATTCCAATTAATGGCCATCACTCAGAATGTCAGGTGAATTACCTTCCCTGCCTCAGAATTTGTAGCTGGAAGAGCCCAGAGATCTTGCACTTTAACCCCTTCAAGGAGGACTTTCTGTCAGAGGGTCTGAACTAGGGCTTTGCCATCGGTATAGGCTTTTGACTAACAGTGACTGCACAGTGTGCACTCCTGGGATCTCACTCATGTGACTCGGTCAGGCATCTTCAGGGGTCCTGTGTTTGCATGGTTCTTCTTTTTCCCTCGGTGTGGTCTTCCCTCCCTTGCTGCACACCCAGATTCGAGATTTGGCCTTTTGGTGCAGTGTGGAGCAAGCTGCTCCAGCTTGCTCAAGGGCAATGTTCAACCTTTCGAAGATAACCATCGTTCCTCCCCTGAGTCATCTCTCTGCCTAAAGGAGCCTGACTCCTCCAGCCGCACATCGTGACCCACGGGTTCCTGAGTCTTCACGAGCTTGCTTCCTTCCTTTGGACAATTTTCAGGTCTATGATTAATGCAGAGTCTCCCTCCTAAAAGGATTAGAGTTGGTTTTATGACAACAGCCGAAATGTAGCAAGATAAGGTTTTGTTTCTGAGGCAAAAGGGAAATAGTGATCAAGAAAAACAAGGGAGAAAACACGGTAAGACTAAGGGTAAATGAAACCTATATCCTCCCGCCTAGGATTGAGCTTTGAGCATTCTTTTTGTTTGTTTTTAATAATAATTCAAAAATGATGATTATAGCGTGCAGGATATGCACGCACGGGGGTGGGGTGGCGCTGCACATGCTACAGTGCACATTTGCAGTGGCTAGAGGATAGCTTTGTGGACTCGGTTTTCTTCTCACACTTTTATATGGGTGCTGGGGATTGAACTCAAGTTGCCAGGCTTGCATATGCTGAGCCTTCTGGCTGCTGCTGGCTCTGAACAGCTAGGGTACAACGGAAAAGATGGAGAGCTGTGCGTGCTTGCTGTTAAAAAGGAGAATGCAGAAGAGACTCTTAGGGGAGGGTGTTTGTTTGTTTGTTTTGGATTTCAAGCTTTTTAGATATTTTTTAAATGGAAACAAATGTTTTATCCTGTAATAATTTCGGACTTACAGAAACCTTGCAATAGTCATAGACAAGTCTCTGCTCCTCCCCAACTCCCCAGTGCTGTGTATGTATTGCGTAACCTTTTTCCATTTTAAGAAATCAAAACTGGTACTTATTGACTAAATCCCAAACTTTATTTGGATTTCACCGTTTTTTTTTCATTAATGTCTCTCTTTATTCCAAGTTCCCTGTTGAATTTGGACCCCTGATCACACTAATTTCATCTGGTTTGTGAGTCTCTCATATATAATAATAGTAATAATAATAGTGGTAGTAGTAATAATAATAATGATAATAATTATTATTATTACCAGAAATGTAAATTTTTTTATGCCATGCAGGGGATTGAACACAGGGACTTGTCCATGCTAGGCAGGTGCTCTGCCATCGAGCCATCTAAGTAATCACGTTTGTAATTGAAGCAGGATCACCTTTCACTGACATCTCTTGGAATTATTTCCAAACTCAGTGACAACTGATGTTGAAAATTCTGGTGAGTTCTCTCGACATGGCTACCTATTGTTAAGTCCGTGAATGAGAGTCAAGAGTGCAGTCCTTGGTGTTTAAGGAGGGGAGTCAGAAGAAGTGGATGTTAGCCCTCAGAACTGGACATCACTTGCATCAGAGGGGCTTTCTAGAGAACCTGGAGTGGGAAGGTCAAAGGGACATTCTCCAACCATGGCCTGAAGTGGCATTATCTGTATGGACAAACAGACACACCCACTACAGTCCTCATCTCCTAGGAGACAGAGTGATCTTGGAGGTTCTTTGTCACATTAATGAAATATGCATTTTGATAAGTATGATAATTTTCTCTGAATAAGCCTCCCCCTCCATTTTCTTCTCTCCTTCAAACTTAGTTATCTGGACACTCCAAGGCTTATTTTTCTTCTTTTCCCCCTTTCAAGATGTTTCCACCCCAGCGCCCATGAACCATGACAATTGGGGCTAAGTGCGAGGTGGCAATCACACACCACAAGGCGACAGCTGTTAATCAGGCCAGGTAAGAAGGGATTTAGGGAGGACTGCATAGCAATGGGCTGGAACGTGGGCATCACTCAGAGACCGAGTGACACCGGTCTGCTTGAATGGATCCCACCGGCAAGACTGCCAAGTCCTCTGCCAGGATGAGCATCCTCTGGAGGGCGGTGCGCTGGCCTACTTCACAGTTTATGTGACTTTGTAACCCTGAGAACCAGCTTGAAGAACTTGATGTGAGCAAGTAAGTTCTTCTGGCCTAGATGAGCAAGAGTTTCTGATCACTTGGCAAAGCCATTTTCTCTGTAGAAACCTGAGGTGAGGTACTATTTTAATCTCAAATGGTGTGTGTGTGTGTGTGTGTGTGTGTGTGTGTGTGTGTGTGTGTGAACAGGTCTTCCCACATAGCTCAGGCTAACCTTCTGTCTCAGCCTGCCCAGTGCTGGGATGAAAGTTTCTTAAATGCTTATGAAATGCAATATCAAATAATGCAAAAAATTCCTCAGGCAAATAACACATTTTAATCAAACCGTGAAGCATTCTTGAATGCTTTTTCTGGATGGAATTTCAGCGGAATTAGAAACTGTGACATAGGCTTGATTTAGTTCCACAGGTAACATTTTGTGACCATGCCCTGTGGCTGGCATCATGTCACCCAGGGCTCATAAACAAGTCCAAACCCCAAGCCATGAGCACTGACAGCTTGGTAGGGGACAGCACACCAGAAGGTCAATATCAAGTATGGTAGACGTTGTGAGAGGTACATAGTCAGTGCTGTGAGAACTCTGAAGAGGGTATATAACTTAACCTCTGGGTTCAGGCACAGCTTCCTACAGGAAGTGTCACCCTGAGCGAAACAAGAAGACATTGGGAGAGAGGCATAAGTGCAAAGGTAAATAAAGACACACTCAGTGTAACACTTTTGCTGGACCCCAGTCTGTCTGTATAGGTACAGTGTGTCTGGAGGATTGGAGTGAGGAGCCAGGCAACCCTGCTAGCGGGCTCAGGCTTTCTCTTCTGCTGGGTAGAAGCACGGGCTTCTCATGGGATGTGACATTTTCCCGTTTCAGACAAACTTAAGGGATGATTTCCGTGGGCCAGCCAGGATGCCAGCCAGGTACTCTGAGAAGACTCTGGATGAAGTATACCATTGTCACCTCCTGTTCCCTTCTCTGTTTGGTCTGCTTGGTTAATGGGCCAGTGTGATCGTGTGGTTCTCTGTGAGGGCTTGGGTCATTAAGTGCAAGACCACGTACACAGGTGTGGGCTGGCAGAAACCCATTTCTCTGTAACAATGAGGAAAAGTAAGCCCACAGACTCAGGAGGAGCCATGTTTCCTGCCAACCAGTGCTCACTGCTCCTAAATACATAGGCTTCTGCTTCCACTGACATCTTCTGTTTATTTGACCTGCCCTCTTTCCTTATGGCTGGAGAAGAGAGGACCTCCCGTGGTTCCCAAGAAACTCAGGCCTGATCAGGTGCTTTAGCCAAGATACAAGTTGCAAAACGCATGAAACTCAAAAAGAACGAAGACCAAAGTGTGGTCACTTTGCCCCTTCTTAGAATTGGGAACAAAACACCCATGGAAGGAGTTACAGAGACAAAGTTTGGAGATGAGACGAAAGGATGGACCATCTAGAAAGAGCTGCACCCAGGGATCCATTCCATAATCAGCCTCCAAACGCAGACACCATTGCATACACTAGCAAGATTTTGCTGAAAGGACCCTGATATAGCTGTCTCTTGTGAGGCTATGCCAGTACCTGGCAAACACAGAAGTGGATGCTCACAGTCAGCTATTGGATGGATCACAGGGCCCCCAATGGAGGAGCTAGAGAAAGTACCCAAGGAGTTAAAGGGATCTGCAACCCTATAGGTGGAACAACAATATGAACTAACCAGTACCCCCAGAGCTCATGTCTCTAGCTGCATATGTATCAGAAGATGGCATAGTCAGCTATCCTTGGGAAGAGAGGCCCCTTGGTCTTGCAAACTTTATCTGCCTCAGTACAGGAGAACACCAGGGCCAAGAAGTGAGAGTGGGTGGTTAGGGGAGTGGGTGGGGGAGGGTATGGGGGACTTTTGAGATAGCATTTGAGATGTAAATGAAGAAAATACTTAATTAAAAAAATTACGATTAAAAAAAAAAAGAAGTCTCCTGACTGACATCTGGGTCTCCCTGGCTCACAGGAACCACAGTGCCCAGGGCAGGTAAGAGTCATTTAACCTGGTCTACATGAAGACATACAAATAGCTGACTCATGCAACTTGAAGTAAACCTAACCAAAACCAGAATTGGGAGTTCTGATTTAGATTTAGGAAAATACAAGATTATGCTAATTTACATCTCTGACATAGACGATGTGAATATCATTTTTAGGGATAGTTATGGAACAAAAACAAGTTCCCAGGAATAAAAAACAAATCATTTCTCGTGTATCTGTATGTATATGTGTGTGTGAGCATACATATGCACCCATGTGCACTTCATATAAGGGGAGACCAGATGAGGTGTACCGTGTCCAACTCCATCATTCTCTAACTTATTCCCTTGACACAGGGTCTCTCACTAAACCTGCAGCTAGGCTGATGTTCAAACCCAGCCATCTTTTCTGACGTGGCCCCCTCACTATGCACATGCACATGCTGAAATTTGAACTCCAGTCCCAAGCCCCCACAGCAAGCACTCTTACCTTCTGAGCCACTTTCAAGTCCCTAAAAACATTCCCAGACACACACACACACACACACACACCAAAACCAACAAAACCAAAACAAAAACCAAAACGGAAATAGACTATGGCACTAAGTGAAAACAAACATTATTGATTTAGTAGCCCGGAGGGAGGGTAAAGGACTGAGTAAGATCTCTGTTTGCCCGAGGTTCCCAACTCACCGATCAGTGTGTCACTGGTGTTATGAGAACAAACAAGCTAGGTGACCCAGAGCCTTCACGTGAAGTTCACAGTGCACATTTGCAAGTCTGAGTGTGACTTATTTTCCTGTTACTTACCATTTAACATGTGTCATTGTGTATGTGGAGGTCAGAGGACAAGGTTCAGAAATGAATTCTGTCCTTCCATGTGGGTTACTTAAGACTGAAGTCTTCAGGCTTGGTCACAGATGCTGTTATTCACTGAGACAGCTCACTGGTCCCCGATTGTGATTTAAGCTGCATTGTTCTTCTCAGTGGTTGAGTCTGTACTGCAAAAAAAAAAAAAAAAAGGCTGTGTTGTGCATGAATGTGTTTTTATAATACCACCATCTGCAACATTTGGGTGACATGAATTCGGTTCTTCAGGTGAATGCATTTATATGTCATTTACATGCCATTTGTGTGGGTGGAAATCTGCATCTATTCTCAGCACCTTTGTATTATGAGATCTGGAAAACCAGCCGCACGGAGAAGAGAATACTTCCAATCAAAACCCATTTGGAAACTTGAAAGCAACATTTATGGTACTATTCGTGACTGAAAAATGTATTGTCAAATTTTCCCAGTTTACAAAGAGGGCTAGATGGCTCAGAAGTAGATATAAACAGAAAGACAGATGCTATAACTGGAGCACAGACCGTGCACATGTGGAATGTGACCATGCGGGACAAGAACAAGCATGCAGTTTTGTCAAAAGAAGAATACAAGTGAGCCCGATAATGAATTAGAAATTGGATTTCCAGGCAATCATCTCTCTCTGGTTACTGATATGCTGTATTCAAAGTCCCATGTGGATTCTCCCAAGTTCTCACGTTATTTCTGCATCTAGCCCAGCAGCCTACCTAGTAAATTCCCAGCATGCTAATTTTGATGCTTGTAGGTCAAGACACATCAGAGGCACCAGGGTTGCAGGTGCTGTAGGAAAAAGAGGCTCTAGTTCCACTGCAGAGAGGAAGCTTAGAGAACCAGCCAAACACAAATGATAAATACACTGAAGGAAGGGGTGGGGGTGAGGAAAGTATTGAAGGAGTCACTGGAAAATGATGTTAAAATATGGTACTAAGAGTCTAGGGGGATATGTGTGTTGTATAGGAGGGCATTAGACTTTGCCCTTTCTATGTGTATGGAGAGATATGAGGGTTCCATCAGTCACTCTTCTCAATGCTGAGAGTAACAACAATGCTGACAGAAACAACATAAGGGAAGGAGAGTTTATACTGGCTCACGGTTTAAGGGGGGCACAGTCACTCATGGCAGAGAAGGGAGAGAAGCTGGGATTGGGTTGGTTAGAAGCATAGAGAACTGGCCTTTGGTTTCCTAAGTTCTCCATGGAGTAGGAAGTAGAGAGGGGGATGTTGGTACTCAGCTGACTTCCTCCTTTCCCCACTTTCCTAAATTAATTAGTCTCAGTCTCCAGTCTCCAGTCTATGAGATAGCTCTATGTACTGCCAGGGCAAGTCTCACTCTTTGGAAATGTCCACAAGTGAGCCTCCTGAGCACCCTAGGAGATCCCTAATGAGTCCAGGTGAGAAAATGAACCATCGCAGGGTCACTTTGACTGGTAGCAGTCTGCTCTGTGTATGCTGAGAATGACCAGGCATCTTGATTTTGATTTGAGCTCAGCATGGGAACAGTGAAAACTGAAGCCATATCAATGGTAACCATGGATGGCATATCATTTTAATAGGCTAAGTCAAGAAATGGGTGCCTCTCTCCAGGACTTCCCCAGGTCATAGAGGCAATCCAGCTGTGAAAGAGCAAGCAGCAAGCTATGAGTCAGGGATGCAATACTAGTATTCCTCATGACACCGGTAGTGTCGTAACTCCGCGTTTGAGACTATGTGCGTTTTCCCCAAACGCATGCATCCAGCAATGTGTTCCTCATCTTTATAGTTCCTTGTCTTTATAACCTACTGCCTCAGGGCTGAGCTATCATGAATTTTAATACTGAAGATAAGACAACAGAATCTCTCTGGGTTGCAAAATAGCTCAGTTGCAGAAAGTTGGTCTTTTCTCCATCATTTGATTATTGTTCTTCTTGGGAAGAAAGAAATCAACGATGATTGGCCATATCTTAGAATTACCCCCAAAGAGCATCGAGGGAGCAGGGGAAGCTGCTTTCTATAGAGTAAATTAGAAACCCACTCAGCCCTGATTCTTGGGCTGAGAGTCATCCTTCTAGCTCCCGAGTGTGATACACTTGTGGACTTAGCATCTGATAGAATGCAGAGTGTTTTTAGTGAATCACACATTCTCCATGAGGCCCTTGCCCCTAGAAAACCCATGTATCCATCATTATTCAGCAGAGCCTGACTCTTGCTGACTTAATAATTTCAAATTCTATACTTGAATAGAAATAAGAGAAGCCAATCAAAAAGAGTTCAGATAATCCTCTGCCTGCATTTGAAACCTTTCCTGATGGGCTGTGGGAGACCCTGAGGTCAGATGCCTGGAATCTCTATGACGCCAGGCATGAAAGTTTATATTTGCAATCCTAGCTCTTCCGTGGCAAGACAGGAGGCAGAGACAGAAGAATCACCTAGTCTGGCACACATGACAGTGAAGAGACCCTGTCTGTAAAAAGGTAGAAGATGACATCAATACCTGAGGTTGTAGGTATAGCATGTGTGTGCCTATACTCACACACACTCACACACACACACTAAAATACACACACTCTACCCCACCCTACCCCACATAGCATATACCCCACACACACCACCTCACACAGCATACACCCCAAGACATATAGACACTCACACAGATACAGAGACACAGAGAGAGACACACACACCACACACACATACCCCCCCCTGAAGCATAGTGGGTTAAGGGTGTGTTGGTCAGCTGTTTGTCTTTCTTTGAGATGGTTGGATAATGTAGGTTGTAGCTGGATCAGTGGGTTATCCCATTGAGAAATTCATAGCTGAGTAGATGACCAGGAGATGGGTCTCCTGGGAGGAGGCCACTGGGAGTGTGCCTTTGAAAGGTATGTCTTGTCCTGGGTTCCTTTCTTCTTTTTCCCCCTCCACACCCCCTTCCTGGCTGTAACCAGCTGAGCATCTTTCCTCTGTTGTAAAGTTCCTCACCACAAACCCAGATCTATGAAGCCAAGAGAACCGGGGCAGAAGCCTTTAAAGTGGTGAGTCAGAACAAACCCACTTCATTTTTATTGTTAAAGCCATGATGAACCTCTTTAGAAATGACCTACAATTTGTGCTCTAAATGCTCATTAAGTGATTTGTGGGCACAGGCTGGTACAGGTGAGTATTTACCAGGCTCCTTTAAAGTGGTATTTCATCCTGCAGTACATCCCACACTTTGTTCTTTTAAGCAGGTGTTTTTTTTTTAAACATAATATTTTTATTGATTATTTGGGAATTCTACATAGTGCATCTTGATCACCCTTACTTCCCAGTCCTCCCAGGACCACCCCCTACCCTTGTTACCAACCTCCCCTCCAAAAAAAAGGACAAAAAAATCCCAAGTCCAATTTGTGTTGTCCATATACTCACTGGAGCATGGTCAAACTCACAGTGGTCAGCCCCTTAAAGAAAAGGGAGTCCTTCCCCACCCTGACCCCTGCCAGTGCTCATCCATTGTGGAGAGCTACACTTTAGCATGTTTATCACAATCATTTTATTGATTAATTAATTAATTATTTCTACACTCCATATTTTATTCTCCCCCACCCCTGTCCAGCCTCTGGCTGTTCCACATCCCATACATCCTCCACACTCCCCTGTCTCTAGGTGGATGTCCCCATTCCCACCATCACCTGATCTCTAAACTCCGTGGGGTCTCCAGTCTCTTGAGGGTTAGGTGCATCATCTCTGAGTGAACACAGACCTGGCAGTCCTCTGCTGTATGTGTGTTAGGGGCTTCATATGAGCTGGTTTATGCTGCCTGTTTGATGGTCCAGTGTTTGAAAGATATCAGCGGTTCAGATTAATTGAGACTGCTGGTCCTCCTACAGGATCACCCTTCTCCTCAGCTTCTTTCAGCCTTACCTAATTCAACAACAAGGGTCAGCTGCTTATGTCCATTGGTTGGATGCAAATATTTGCATCTGACTTTTTCAGCTGCTTGTTGGGTCTTCCAGAGTGCGTTCATGATAGGTCCCTTTTTGTGAGCGCTCCATAGCTTTAGTAATAGTGTGTTAGACTCCCCTTGAGCTGGATCCCACTTTGGGCCTGCTGCTGGACCTTCTTTTCCTCAGGCTCCTCTCCATTTCCATCCCTGTAATTCTTTAAGACAAGAACAATTATGGGTCAGAGTTGTGACTGTGGGATGGCAACTCCATCCCTCACTTGATGTCCTGTCTTGCTGCTGGAGGTGGGTTCTATAAGTTCTCTATTCCTATGGTTGGGCATTTCATCTAAGATCCCTCCCTTTGAATTCTGCGAGTCTCTCACCTCCCAGGTCTCTGGTGCATTCTGGAGGGTCCCCTCAATCTCCTATCTCCTAAGGTTTCCTGTTTCCATTCTTTCTGTTGGCTCTCAGGGCTTCAGTCCCTTTTCCTCATCCAATACCAGATCAGGTTCCCCTCCCCTTCCACTCTCCCCCGTCTACTTTCCCTCCAGGTCCCTCCATCCCCACTTGTGATTGCTTTCTTCTCCCTCCCAAGTGAGACTGAGGCATCCTCACTTGGGCCCTTCAGCTTGTTGACCTTTTTGAGTTCTGTGGCACAGGGAAATTTCCTAAACAGAACTCCAAATGGCTCATGTTCTAAGATCAAGAATTGATAAATGGGACCTCATGAAACTGGAAAGCTTCTGTAAGGCAAAGGACATATTCAATAAGACAATTTGACAACCTGCAGATTGGGAAAAAAAATCTTTACTAACCCCACATCCAATAGAGAGCTAATATACAAAATATATAAAGAACCCAAGAAGTTAATCACCACAAAACCAAACAACCCAACCAAAATATGGGGTACAGAACTAAACCGAGAATTCACAACTGAGGAATCTCAAACTGCTGAGAGGCACCTAAAGAAATGTTTAAAGTCCTTAGGAATCAGAGAAATGCAAATCAAAAGGACCCTGAGATACCACCTCACACCAATCAGAATGGCCAAGATCAAAACCTCAGGTGACAACACATATTGGAGAGGATGTGGAAAAAGAGGAACACTCCTCCATTGCTGGTGGGATGACAAGCTGGTACAACCACTCGAAATGAATCTGGAGGTTCCTCAGAAAATTGGAAATAGACCTACCTGAAGACCCAGCTATACCACTCTTGGGCATAAACCCAAAAGATGCCCCATCATACCACAGGGGTATGTGTTCCACTATGTTTATAGCGGCCTTATTTGTGATAGCCAGAAGCCAGAAACAACCTAGATGTCTCATGACAGAAGAATGGATACAGAAAATGTGGTTCATTACACAATGGAATACTACTCAGCTGTTAAGAACAACATCCATTTTGCAGGCAAATGGATGGAACTAGAAAGTATCATCCTGAATGAGGTGACTCAGACCCAAAAGAACATTCATGGTATGTATTCACTAATAAGCAGCTATTAGCCAAAAAAAGTTTATCACAATTTTAAAGAGTTCCTATTGACGGCTTCCTGTCTAGGTTGTTCCTTTTGGGGGGTGGAGTGGGAATTGTCAGAGAAGTCTTCTCATTCTTAATTGTGAGACTGCTGTCATTGATACCACAGCAGATAAAGCTCCCTTGTCCTTTATAGTCATCAGGAGCACGGACCAAGGACATTCACATGGTGTCTGGTCATAGAGTGGACCAGACACCTGGCCTCTGGCTTCAGCATGGGACACAAATCTCAGCATGGTCTCTGGTGGCTGTATGGCCCATGGGCACTAACATGGCTTTAGGCAGCAGCACAGACCATAGACATCTGAATGGCTTTCTGTGGTAACACAGGCCATGAACATCAACTTGGGCCCTCAGCTGCAGTAGGACTACAGACACCATCATGGCCTCCTATGACCTTCTCAAGCAGGTCTTAAAACCAGCCTACACTTGGGGTAGAGTATAAACAGGGGAGGGCAGACAACTGAAGATAGCAGGCAGATACATAAATTAGGGAATGTTTGTAAGGAATGTCGTAAGATTCTGGATCTGAGGGTGGTGCTGTTAGCAGGAGTCATTGCTTGTAGCTTCCCTCCAACAGGCAGAGCTAGATAAATATCTATTCATCTCCATCCATGTGCACACACATATTGGTAATTATTCCTGTGTCCATCCTGATTCTAATCCAACACCACAGGCTCATCCTAGTCTTTTCCTTTTGCTTATTATAGTGTGCCTCTGTAACACTGAGAAATTTAGCTCTTACCACTGACTATGTGTCTTAGTTAGGGTTCTATTGCTGTGAAGAGACACCATGACCACAGCAACTCTTATAAATGAAAACATTTAGTTAGGGCTGGCTTATAGCTTCAGATATTAGCTCATTTTGGTCATGGTGGGAAGCAGGGTGGCACGCAGGCAGACATGGTGCTAGAGAGACAGCTGAGAGTTCTGCATCTGGATCTACAAGCAGCAGGAAGGGACTATAAGCCACTAGGCCTGAGTTGAGTTTCTGAGACTTCAAAGCCCACCCCCTAGTGATACACTTCCTACAATAAAGCCACTTACAGTCCAACCAGGCTATACTTCCTAATAGTGCCATTCACTATGGCCATTTTTATTCAGACCACTACACTTCATAGCTTTGGAAGGTTGTGGAACCTTTCAGAGGTGGAACCCTGCTGGAAGAAGTGAATCATGGGGGTGGGCCTTGGGGTTTGATAGCTTATCTTCTTGTCAATTCTGTGCTTTCTAATTTCTGATGTGATGTGACCAGCTACCTCATTCTCTTGCCACAACACCTTCCCCCCACAATGATAGGGTGTACTCTTATTAAACTATAAAACAAACCTTTTCTCTGTTAAGTTGCTTCTTGTCAAGTATTTGGTCATAGCAACTAGGAAAGTAACTGTGTACTATGGATTGAACTGTGTCCCATCAAAATTCCCATGTTGAAGTCCCAAACACCAGTGTGACTTTATAGATATGGTCTTTGGAGCTAGTTGATTGTTGCGCCCACCTTGGCAAGGAAGACACAACACAGTCAGATTCTTCTCAACAGCCTTTATTGCTGCTGCCTCGACGCTGCTACGGGGACCCCGGGAACCCAGGGAGGTCTGCTTATATGCTCTCAGCCCCCATCCACTCACGGCAGGCCACATCACCTCACCAGGCACGCAGCTTCAGCCAATCAGGGCTGCAGGGGCATGTCTCCACCAAATATGGACTTGTTTATACCGCCAGCATCATGGTATACCTGCGCAGCTCTCACGATGGTCGTGGCTTATTTTCAGGTGTATGAGGAAGTCAGGTGCAAGTCATAAGACTTAGCTGCAGTCCCAGGCACCATCTTGGGACTGCTGCCACACCCGCTTCTCACAGTTGATGTCAATTGTGTTCACAATGGTGACAGGTGAGGCCCTAATCTAAGGGAATTATGTCTTTCCATGACACCATAATGTTCTATTACCATCACAATATAAAGACTCGATTAAGAATTTTCTATTGTTAGTTGACTGTAGTAGAATTGATTAGAAGCCTCTGAAGGTTTTATTAATTAGCATACATTAATTATATAAAATAATGGGTTTTGTTACAACGTTTTCATACATGCATTTAATACACTTTAATAATTTTTCATTCCCATATACTTATTTTAATGCCTTCCCTGAGATACAGCTCATCCACTTAATGTGTACAATTAAATGGATTTTTGCGTGGGCTGCTGAGCTAATTTTTTTTTACTGCAGTAAAATGTGCATAAAATTGATGTATAGGTCATTAACATTCAAACTGATACACAGCCATCGTCACTGTCTATTTCCAGGACATTTCATTTTCCCCACTGAACTTCAGACCCATTGAACTCTAATGTCTGTCCCTCCCCCTCCTGGTCCCTTACTCTACCTTCTGCCTTGATTCTGACCTTGCCAGCCACTTCATCTAAGTGAAGTCACGTAGCATGTGTTCTTGTGAATGGCTTATTTCATTTAAAATCATAGTCTTAGATCATGTCCATGAAAAGACTCTAACACAGAACCTTTAAAGGCTCAATAAGGTACTGCTATGTACAATCTACCATGCTCTGTTTCCTAATTCACCTGTTTAAGACAGTGGGTGGGTTCCTCCCATTGACTACTGTGAAAAATGTAATCTTCAACACCGAGCTACCAAATCTTCCACTTACAATGTTAAATAGCTGATATGAGTATATTCACTGACTTTAATAAAATAATTGGGTACCTGTGAAAAGTCTCCTTCCTACTGATTCCCACAGCCTCTGTTCCTGTCTGCACGTATGATTCTGGTATTCTCCAAGAGAACACGTGGCTTCATTCCCTTTTTGACATGGATGACACCATGTTCTATGTATACTGGTATTCATCTGCTTTTGGTCTTTGTAATTTAGCAATGCTCCTTGGACATCTAAACTAAGAGACTCTTATTTATGTTTTTAATTGACTTATCTAAATTTATGCATATGTGTCTGAGCCTATATGAAGTTATATGCACTGTGTACATGCAAGTGCCTGCAGATGCCAGAAATTGGTATAGTATCCCCAGGAATTGGAGTTCTAGATGTTTGGGAACTGCCTAATGTGGATGCCTGGAATCACAGCCAGGTTCTCTGCAAGAGCATTAAGTGCTTTTAATAGCTGAGTCATCTCTCCACCTCCATGAACAACATTCTTCTTTTCCTAAGCTTATCAGATATCATTGTATAGATGTATCATGCTTTATTTAACCATTTCCTATTGATCAACAGACTCTTAGAGTTTCCAGTTCTGAGCTTTGGAAGCACAGCTGCAATAATGAATGAATAATCTTGTAGAAATGTCATTTTTATATCTGAAAACATTTGTATGATACATTCCTAGAAATGAAGTTAGTCAAAGATATCGTATGAGTAATATGTATGAATATAGCCAAATGTATATAGATAGATATCTAAATATATATTTCAAAATTGCTCATATATCCATGAGTAATACATTTAGCCAAATTGGTCTCCATTGAAGTGATTCAAGTTTATGCTCCCATCAGCAATACATAGAGAGCCTACCCATACAACCTTACCAACAAATTCAAAATCAAGGTTTTGATTTTTTCTAATCTGATGGTGAGTTAAGAGTCTGATATTCACTTGTCCAAGAAGAGTCACAGTAACCTTAATCATTGTTGCGTCTATAAAAAACAGCTGGTGAAGATGATATAGTTCCTTGCAGGTATTTTGTTTCATGACCACCTCAGAGAAGCTATTGAGAAATGGTGGGCAGGGAAGCTCCTCCAAGGAAGTAAGATAAGGGGTCATGTAGATCAAAAGGGAGAAGGTCATTCTAAGTACAGAACCAGGGGCTGCCAGGTTGGTCACCTGAAGTACTCCTGTCTGTTTGTCTCCAGTGGGACTTGGAGTGTGTTGTAAGTTGGTTGACTATCACGTTTCCATCCCTCTATTTCTCAGTGATGCTTCACTAATGTTGCTTCTATGTTCTCATCATTTGTTGGGTGAATTTGATCATATGTTGTTTTATCTGATAAGTCAGCAGACCTGAGAAGGCACATTTGGACCCCGCAGAGTGGACTTTGAGCTGGGTATAATAACTGACCTTCAGAATTGGGGACAACTGATGTCACGAGTGGACTGTAACAGACTTTGCTGGGTCCTTGGTAAAATTTTCTGTTCCTAAGGGTTACAGAAACTTGGTGTGGTAGCTTGAAAGAAAAATATCCCCCAGGGACTGGGAAGATGGCTCAGTGGTTAAGAGCACTGGCTATTCTTTCAAAGAACCTAGGTTCAATTACTAGTACCCACATAGCAGCTCACAAATGTCTGTAACTCCACTCCCAGAGGACCTGACATCCTCTTTTGGCCTTTACAGGCACCAGACACTCACATGGTACACAGAAATATGTTCAAGTAAAAATGTTCATATATATAATATAAAATAAAAATAAAATAATAAAAAGAAATGTCCCCATAGACTCATGCATTTGAACATTTGGTCACCAACTGCTGGCACTCTTTGGAGAAGTTATGAAGCCTTTAGGAGGTAGAGTCTTGCTAGAGACAGCACATCATTGTGGGCAGGCTTTGAGGGCTACAGCCTTGCCCCAACTTCGTGTTTTCTTTGCTTCTTGGGTATGGATGAAATGCTCTGCCATCACGCCTTCTCTGCTTTTATGGATTCTTCACTCTGGAACAGTAAGCCAAGTAAACCCTTTCCTTCCCTAATTTGTTTTTTTGTCAGCATATGCTATCACAGCAGCAGAGAAGTAACAGATAGCCGTGGTTTTGTTGAGATGGAAAGAATTTTCCCCTCAGCAAAGAATGAATCATGATGGAGTTAGCTGGATCCTGAGGTCTTCATGGGAGTGTCTTGAGAGAGCACAAAGGTAACTGGTGCTGGCCTGACAAAACTACTGTCAAGAACAAGACACAGGGAGGTGTTGAATCCATTTGGAAATGCTCATTGACAGGAGTCTACAGTTCTACTTCTCGGAAAATCTTGTACCGGGGAACCAGGAGATAGAAACAAAGGTGTGTATACCAACATTACTTATATTAACATAACATTAGAAATAACTCATGCAACTCAAGAAGAATGAAGACCAAAGTGTGGACACTGTGCACCTTCTTAGAATTGGGAACAAAACACCCAGGGAAGGAGTTACAGAGACAAAGTTCGTAGCTGTGATGAAAGGATGGACCATTTAGAGACTGCTGTATCCAGGGATCCGTCTCATAATCAGCTTCTAAACGCTGACACCATTGCATACACTAGCAAGATCTTGCTGAAAGGACCCAAATATAGCTGTCTCTTGTGAGACGATGCCGGGGCCTAGCAAACACAGGAGTGGATGTTCACAGTCAGCTATTGGATGTATCACAGGGCTCCCAATGGAGAAGCTAGAGAAAGTACCCAAGGAGCTAAAGGGATCTGCAACCCTACAGGGGGAACAACATGATGTACTAACCAGAACCCTGGAGCTCTTGTCTCTAGCTGCATATGTATCGAAAGATGGCCTAGTCGGCCATCACTGGAAAGAGAGGCCCATTGGACTTGCAAACTTTATATGCCCCAATATAGGGGAATGCCAGGGCCAAAAGAATGGGAATGGGTGGGTAGGGAAGTGGGGGGCACTATGGGGGACTTTTGGGATAGTATTGGAAATGTAATTGAGGAAAATTTGTAATAAAAATATTAAAAAAAAATAAATAAAAAAAAATAAATAAAATCAAGAAGGGCCCTTGAAAAAGCAGAAAGCTCTTCTAAGACGAGACATACAAAAAAAAAAAAAAAAAAAGAAATAACTCATGCATATGCCCATGGGGGGGAATGTACAAACTGTGTTGCCCCTACTTAATAATGTTCTATAGCATCAGGCAGCAAAAATAACCAAACCAAACCAAACCAAACCAAACAAAACAAAACCCCAAACCAACGACAAAAAACAGACAAGTGAACAGATAGCCACATATATCATCCCGAAGAAATCTCATAATCATAGTGCTGAGTGAGGAAAGCCAGAGGACATGTGCGCTATGCTACCATTTATGGGAAGATGATTACCATCGCTTAGGGGTTCGTGCATATGAAGTGGAACATTAAAGATACACAGCCAAGTGTTGCCACTCTGGGAATTTAACTGATTTGTCACTCATCTATTTTGAAGAGTTTCTGTGAATTCTCTGTGCCTTAACTTTTGCTTGATAAATTCAAGCTCTAGAAAGTGATATTGCCCGCCAGAGACGGGCTGACCTTCCCCTGGAGTTCCATGTCATCAGGACCAAGGAACACCAGTGCATCCCATTCCAGAGTGGGCGTTAGGATGGCAGCAGCGTTGCTATCATCCTTCTGATGAATGGGTCGTCTGTGACATACTGGGATGCCTGGCTCTCTGGCACCAGCACTGACCCCTTCCCTTCTTCCAGAGCCTTGCCCTGTTGCTGGTAGCATCTCCTGGGCTCATTGTGCATCTGCCTGTTTGTTCCTGTTTCAAAGGGAGAGATGAATGTGCTGGGCCAGCAAAGTTCCTACTGCTGGGTCATGGCATAGCTGTGGGGGACTGAGAGGCAACTGGTTGCACTTTCAGTTTATATAGTGGGAGATGTCTCCCCCTACTAAAATTCAGAAGGCTGGAAGCAACTCAGATGTTGGGCAAAGGTCTCCGTTGGGTGTGACCCTGAACGATGAGAATAATCTAAGACAAACCTCAACTTGCTCATGGCAAGATGTAACAAAATAGGTGTTTGATATAGAGGAATTGCTGAAAGGACCCTGATATAGCTGTCTCTTGTAAGGCTATGCCAGTGCCTGGCAAACACAGAAGTGGATGCTAACAGTCAGCTATTGGATGGAACACAGGGTTCCCAATGGAGGATGTAGAGAAAGTACCCAAGGAGCTAAAAGAGTCTGCAGCCCTATAGGTGGAACAACAATATGAACTAACCAGTATCCCCAGAGCTCGTGTCTCTACCTGCATATGTAGCAGAAGATGGGAAGAGAGGCCCCTTGGTCTTGCAAACTTTATATGCCCCAGTACAGCAGAACACCAGAGCCAAGAAGTGGGGGTGGGTGGGTAGGGGAGAGGGACAGGGGGAGGGTATGAGGGACTTTTGGGATAGCATTTGAAATGTAAATGAAGAAAATACCTAATAAAAAATTGGAAAAAAAAAGACATGAATGCATCAAAATGAGGTTTTTGTTGAGAGTAAGGGTGGGATGGGGAAAATCAAACTCGGTACAAGGAATATTGTTGTGTTTGCAATGACTTCTGATTATTTATTATGATGTTTTGTTAAACTGAAATGACCTTTTATTGGTCAAACTTCTCAAAGTGGGGGAACCATCCTTTTCTCGAAAATATGCCTTGCTCTTTAGAAAAGTCCAGAAGGAACAGAGATTTTATCCTGGGTCCGTTGCAGCAGCTTACTAATGTGCTGCATCTGTTTGCTTGTGGTACGCTGAGGGTTGAACTAGGACCTTGAACTTTCCAGGTACGTGCTTTGCCATTCAGTTGCAAACCCAACCTGGCCAGACCAACTGCCAGTGGCCATGCCAGGTGCCTGCAGCTACATCTCTATAAACTTGAAATTAGAGCTGAGGTGTCCAGCAGCCATCAGCAGCCAATTCCCCCACTCCCCATCATGCCCCCTTCTTTGGAAGCTCTCACGAGCCAGTTCTGGGCTCAGAAGGCACTTGCCGTGTTTGTGCTTGGATTCACCATGTTGTCTGAAGACATCAAATTGGTCCAGCCTGCTTATTGGCAATTCTGCCAGCTTGGTGTCAATCCTTGTTCACAGTCAGCCTGTAGGAGACTTTTACACACCAGCTGGACTTCACAGCCATTAGTTTTCCACGCATGAAGCAATTTGTTGGACAAATGGAATATCAGATGTGAGCTCAGCATCGGGGTGACTGACATGGATCCCACTGCCGCAGCGCTGGCTGCTGCTGGCTGTCGGAAGAGACTTGTAACTCATCCAGGAAACCCAATGGCTGAGTGCGGATAGGATAAGCGTCTCTCCTGCTGTCTGTCCCAAGAGTGTAACATCTGCTCCTGTCGAGCTCCTAAGGCTTTCTTAACAAATGAATGTTCAGGTAATGATCACTTACTTATTTGAATAGAATGTTTTGAGGAAACAAGTGTTACCTACCCATAGTTGCAGATATGCCCCAAGCCACAGCTTTCTTTTGACTTTCTAGTCACCTCTTCTCAGTGGTCTTTCCAGTTAGATTAGTCAGGTCCCGTTTCAAATTTCCTGCTCCAGGTTGTTTCAAAAGCTCCCACTTTTCTCCCCTTCTTCCTACTGAGAAGGATCATGACTAACACAACTTCCACTGAGAACTAATTATGAAGATGGCAGTGAAATGACTATATCGGTAGTCTCATTAATCCAGCCACTCGGTACAAACCCTGGTGGAGATGAGTCAAAGCTGTAATGTTGCAGGGGATGGGTCCACTGGAGCACCAGAGGGACCGGAGGGACTGCTGGGTCCATCTGGCTTCAAAAGCTGACGCTCAGTTCTGAGGGGGAAGAATGGAAAGGAGGAGCTGGCTTCTGGCAGTTGGAGAGAAGAGTAGACTGTAGAATAAACGTGCAAGTGAGGATGGAGCTGATGGGCTGGGTGACAAAACTCAGCATCACAATAGAGGGAACAAAAAGCTAGCTCTAGGACGAGGTTTTGAAATCTGCAAAACTCTGCATTACATTGATATGTGCCACACTCAAGTACTCGAATTGCTAAATGTGCGCATAGTTGAAGAATTCTGAATTCAGGATAGGGAAAAAGATGGTTCAGGCTGGGTCTCAACTATTGCAATGTTGAACTATAATCAAGGAGGAGGCATATGGAGAGAAGCATTGATATTCAATAGACACAACCAAGGTCTTAGAGTGGAAAGAAATGGCCTGGTAGAGAGCCTTCTGAGGGCTACCTGCACTGTAGCTGATTATAGGGACTCTGGATAAGTCTAACTGACCTCTTCTGGACGTCCCTCCCTAGAATAGAGAAGTTCTGGCTTATCTCTACCGCTGGATATACTCTTTACTGGAGGGTTCCTGCAAAATTTCTTTATTTTCTGTGAATGAATAACTTGATCATGTTGGGAATTCTCCTAATGAGGGATTCCTTTGAGTAGACAATGTGTAACCTTTATTCATAGGATAAATTACAGAAGATCTTTTGGGGTAGCCATAATTGAACTTTGTAGGTGTGGTTGAGGTAGAGATGGAGCAAAGTTGGAAGAGGTCTCTCTGTGGTCTCTGCAGTCTGCACACTCTCTTAGCTCATCCTGGAATGTTTTATCTGTCCTTACTCCCTGCCCCTTCTTTCTCTAGCCACACTCTGCTGCTGCTGTCTGCACAATCTTCCCCCTTCTTCTATCCTTTCCTTTTTCCTTCAGTGAGTATATTTCTTGGACTATGTCTGTTCCTGATTCTCTTCTTTGCGTTTCCCCAGTGATGTCTATGGGCAGGGGCCGACAGGAAATAGCTCTGTTGAAAGAGCTGCTCATCTTCTTGTTAATAATGCTTCTTCCATGTCTTCCTGAAGGAAGAGATTTTGTCCTGAGTGGAGCGTGGCAAGAGAGGGATTCTGCTTTTCTCGGAAAGCTCAGCTATACCAGCTTCTCCACGATGCCACAGTGAGAGAGACCACTGCTGATCGTGCTGAGGCACAGCTGAAAGAGTTCCTTTCAGGGAAGCAGATCCAAAAATGGAGTCACTGGCTAAGCAATCTGACCTTGCAGCTCAGATAGGATTCTATTTTGGAAAGCTCGCAAGCAGCAGTTCAGCAGAGAGAAAAATCCTCACTTCAGACAGTCATAACTTTTTACTGTAGCATGCCTTTGCCAAATGGTATCAAAAAGAAAAATAAACATCAGGGAAAAAAATAGCTTGACTTTTTCCAAAAGGTCTCTGTGGTCACTTTCCGAGGCCGAGTTCTCTCTGCTGGACTGGGGAATGAGCCCTGGGTTTACTTAAGCTGGTGGAGCTATCAGTACTCTACACATGGACAGAGGTGTGGGCCAAGAGGCTGAAGAGTGAAATAGAGGTGTTTCGGGGCAGCTGTCCTGAGGGCCAGTCAAGGTATCGAGAAGAGCTGGTGCTTCTCTGTGGACTCGGGGCTCAGAAGCATCAGAAACTGGCTTACAGGGTGTGAGTCTTTGGGTAGGCTCTGTGTGTGTGTCATGCACACACTTGCGCATTTGTAGGGGGTGGGTGCACGTATGTATGTATGCATATGTGTGCACATGTGTGTGGAGGCTGAAGGACAGCCTTAGGTGATGTCCATCAGAAGCTGCCCTCCTTGGGGTTTTTTGAGTGAGGGTCTCACCCTAGCCTCCCTGGTTATGTATTAACACCAGAGTTGTGTCTATGACATGTTAACCTTTATTTTGGTCCAATTGTATAAGAGGTCTCTCTTTTCCCCTTCTCTCACACAGATATGTATTCTATGCAGAGTGTAGATAGATTCTCTTCCCTTTGAAAATGGCCTCATGCTCGTCTCCTGTGCGCTCGGTTTGACCCTTGCTATTCCTTGCTGTTCCTGACAGCTCTTGTCTGCCAGGTTGTACTCTGGGAATCCTGACCCATAGTTCTGCTATGCCTATGCATTCCTGCTATCCTGCCTGAGTTTGAAGACAGCCTTGGCTACATCATGAGATCCTGTCTTAAAATAAAATTTCTTTTCTTTTTGGTCTGAATGTTGTATTTTCTTAGCTTGTAAACTATTCAAACACGATGGCAGAACAGTGATAAATGGAGACTTAAGGTATATTTGTGATGTGCCTTGAATTGGATCATCAGTAAGTTGGGTGTGAAGGTTGCAGAGAGATGGGGTTGTGATGAAGAATGTTCTGGAATGAAGAAGCACAGGCTCCTATGTGGCAATGTGTGAGACTATCGTGCTTTGGCATCTGCATTGGAGAATATGGTGAGAAAGAAACAAAGAAAGCAATAAAGAGCCTTCTTAGGTCACATCTAAGGATCAAGGCTCAAAATAGGGTTGTAAGACCAGCTGTATCAACATCACATCGGAGATGCTGACTATGGGCATTGAGGTAACTCAGCCAATGAAGGGACTCCCTGCCAAGTCTGATGACTGGAGTTTGGAGCCCAGAACACAAATGTGGCAGGAGAGAATCATTGTCCTCTGGCTTCCATATGTACCCCATGGGGCTCCTATCCGTGTGTATACATGCACATATGGGAAGGGATGAGGAGGGGGTAAAAGAGAGAGGCAAGCTGTCAGTATCCACACCAAACTACTAAGTCAGAAACTGAGAGCAGTCCCAACACAACTTTTCTTTTTCCATCCAGTGACCCTTCAGGTGTTAAAAGTGTATTTACAAATGGAAGAAAGAAAAAGAAAGCAGAAATCACTTGAAGCTCTGCCCTTGTGGGGTAAATGCATCTCTTGTATTACAGATGGGGTGATTGAGAATCTCCTAGGAGATTTGTAAAGCACACCTCTGAGTGGATCTTCAGTGGCATCTTCAGAGATGATTAGATTGAGAGGGCTCTGATTAATGGATGGGTCACACCTGTGATGGGTTCATGATCCAGCAGCCTTATTGGGAGGCAGTGAGTGGAAGGTGGGAGGTGGGACTTACACAGAGGGGGTATATCCTGGATGCTCTATTTTGCCTGAGATCTTGTGTTCCTTTTCTCTGCTTTCTGTCCACCATAGGTTGAAAACCCTGCTCTTCCCAACCCTCTCCTACATAATAAACTAAGCCTTTGAAATCCTTACTTCTTGGAGTTGTTTATGTAAGGGATTCTGCCACAGTGAAGAGAAATGGAGGTTACTACAGCTGCTAGGACCAGACGTTGAGTTAGAGACACAAATGGCTTCCTTGTGGGGGCTGTTGTTCTGAAGCATTATAGATCTATGCCTAGCCCCTCCTCCAGCCCAGCCCCCACCCCAGTGCCACATCTAACCTAGCTCTCCTGATCGCTTCCCTGCTGTTCCTATCGTTCCTGCTTAGAAAAAATGAACTTGCCTCGTCCCCCTTGGCCAAAAAGAAACTTTATTGATTCAAAGACTACAGCAATGAAAGGAGGAATAATATAAGGAAAATCACCCGCAGACACATTACCAGCCTTCATCATCTCAATGTTAAGGCACTCTTGGCTTAGCATTCTTTAAAAGAAGCAACACATTGCAGATACACCATCTAAGCCTCCTGTGTGCTCTTCATAAATCTTTTCTGCTCCCCAATCCCCTCCCTCCCCAGAGTGGATCATGCTCATGCATTCAGAGCTTATCAGTTCCATCCACATTTTAGTATGGTTTTCCTGTTACATATGCTATGTATCCATAAAAATTCTAAAGCATTGTTTTTCCTCTCTCAAATGTTCATATAAACAGCGTTTTGTTGTAAATGTCCCACTCTTTCAGTCATCATTGTTTTGGGGATTTATGTAGAGCTGATGGATGCAGCTTTTGTGCTTTCATTTTTAAACGCCATAGGGTGTTCCAGCGTTGGATTGTGGTACAATGTTCTCATCCATCCTCCTGTGGATGTGTGTCAGGGCACTTCTATGGTGTGAGGAGGGAACATGAGTTTTGTTTTTATTACATTACAAGCGACATTCTGGCTCATGTCTTTTTGTGCACAAGTACAAGAGTTTTTTGTGTCTGTGTGCTTGTGTTCATGCACATATGTGTAAGTGCACATGCACATGAATGTGGCGGTTATAGGACGTTGGGTATTATTCCTCAAGAGCCATCTATCTTTTTGTTGTTGTTGTTGGGTCAAAGTCTTTCATTCGAGTGGAGTTTGCTGATTAGGCCAGTGAGCCCCCAGAGGTCTACCTGTCTCTACCTCCCTGAGGCTGAAATTACATTCACATGCTACCAGGCCCAGATTTTTATGTGGATCCTTGTCTTAGTTAGGGTTTTACTGATGTGAACAGACCCCATGACCAAGGCAAGTCTTATAAAGGACAACATTTAATTGGGGCTGGCATTTAATTGGTTCAGTCCAGTATCAGCAAGGTGGGAACATGGCAGCATCCAGGCAGGCATGGTACAGGAGGAACTGAGAGTTCTACATCTTCATCTGAAGGCTGCTAGCAGAATACTAGCATCCAGGCAACCAGGATAAGGGTCTTAAAGCCCATATGCACAGTGACACACCTACTCCAACAAGGTCATACCTACTCCAACAAGGTCACACTTATTCCAACAAGGCCACTCCCTGGGCCGAGCATATTCAAACCATCACAGACCTGGAGGTCAAGTTCAGATCCTTGTGCTTGTGTGGTAAACAGTTTTCTGACAAATCCATCTCTATTTCCTTATGGCATATAAATTTTGAACTGGCATATAGAGAAGGCACATTTTCAGCTGAATTGGAGGGAGGTTGCCTAAACACCCTCTGGTCATAACCCCTTACACCCACGTTCTAGCTCTGTTTCACTTCTGTTGTTATGATAAAAAAATAACCTGACAAAAAGCAGAGAGAAAAGGTTTATTTTAGCTTACAATTTTATGTTATAATCCATTATAGCAGAGATGTTAAGGCAATGGGATCTTCAGTTAGTCACATCATATCCACAGTCAAGGGCAGAGGGAAGAGAGCGCTTGGAGGTGCACGTTCTTGCTTGTGCTCATCTCCATTTCTCCACCTTTTTCAAGTTCGGGATCCCATGACAAGGGAATGGTGCCGCCCATGGTGGATTAGTAAAGACAACCCTACAAGCCAATCTAATGACAATCCCTCATTGAGACTCCCAGTTGATTCAAGGTTGTGTCAAGTTGATAGAGTTGATAGGTCACAATTCATCTGCACAGTGGGATTTCCTGCTTTGCTTCACTGTCCCCAAGCTTTGCTCGGTCCATTTTTTAGCATTTGTCATTTAGGTGAGTGTGAAGATACTTCAGTGTTGATTTCCTTTGTAGTTTCCTCACTCCTGGAGACAGTAGATCTTTCAAGTGTCTCTTGGCTACTTATATTTTCTATCCTGAGAATATTCTTCATATCTGCACACTTCCCCCATTTAATGTCCCTCGAATCATTCCCATGAGAAAGATGAACAGCTCTTGGCACTCAGGAGCTGGTGTGGCAATGCCAGGGAGGTCTGGCCTTTGAAGTCCCTTGCATTGTATACAGTATCAGCTTCAGACAGAACTACTCTAGGACCATGAAGAAGGGGGTGGGCTGTAAAAATTTGAGGGGATATGGTCCATCACCATGAAGAAGGCATGGTGGCAGGAGCAGGAAGTGACAGTGCATAAGCATGAGATGGCATTGCACCAACAGTCAGGAATAGAGCAAGACGAGGGCTGGTTGCTCAGCTTGCTTTCTCTTTCTTTCCCTCTTTTTATTCAATCTTGACCCCCTGTCATGGGATGGTTCCACTCACATTCAGGGTGGATCTTCTCTTCTTAGCTGAACTTTTCTAGAACCTTTTTCACAGAACTTCTAGGGGTGATTTAAAACCCAGTCAAGTTGACAATGAGGAGACATTTCAGGATGGATATCCAGGTGGGTCCAGCCTTACTCCACTAACCCTTCAGAAGCAGAGCTTTTTCTTGGTCATGGAGGAGGGACATTGTATTAGTTAATCTTGTTGCTGTGGCAGAATGCCTGACATAACACATGAAGGGAAATTCTCTTGGCTTATGATTTCAGAGGATTTACTTTACTGTGGTCATGAGGGTGTGGTGAAATAGAGCAATGTGTGTCCCACCAGGCTGGGGGGTAGAAATTGGGATGCTGACATTCCATTAGCTTCCCCCACCCCCACTCTTCTTCTGTTTATCTCAAGCCCGTAGGATGGTGCTGTACTCATTCAGGGTGACTCTTTTGGAAGACATTATCATAGACAAACCCAGTGATGTACCTTAGCTTCCTAGGTGAATCTTTTTCCAGTCACCCATCACAACAGGCTCTGGCTGCCCTGGAAGAAAGGAAGCTACATATTGAGAAATGTCCATATGGACCAGGTAACCCTCATGGTAGGAATTTCTTGGAGATGACAGTCTCCCTTGGTTACATGGAAATGATCCTACCAGTTGTCAGTGTGCTTAGAAAGAGTCCCAGGGTCTCAGAAGAGGACTTCAGAGCAGCCAGAATCCCCCTTCCCTCTCAGCACCCCACCACCACCAAGAGTGTCAGCTGGGTTGTTCTGGACTGCTGGCTTATAGAAATGGAGAGATAATATGTTTGTGGTTATTTTACAGTTAAGTTTTAAAACTTGTTATTGATAGATTATTTCTCTGCCACCAATGAAATGAGCCAATTTAAGCCAGTTTAGATTATATTAAGGACAGGTTTATTGGAAGCTGCCTTTGGGTGGGCGAGTTCACTGGCTCCAAGGACTGAGGTCAGGGAAGTCACCATGGGGAAAAGGGGGAAGGGAGGGAGAGAGAAAGAGAGAGAAGGGTACACACATGCAAAGAAGAAGAGGAGGAAGAAGAAGAGGAAGAAGAAGAGGAGGAAGAGTAAGAAATCTGGGTTATATAGGGAAGAACCTCTGGGAGAGGGACAGCCCAGCCCCTGGGATGGAAAGTTTAAGGTTGGTGGTAGGGTATGCTAGGTAGGGATTGAGGGATGTTGGAGAACCTAGAAGCCAGATCTGCTTTGGTATGTTAAATATACACCTCAGATACTTGTCCCAGGTCTGAAACCAAACAGTTATAAAGTCACAGAAGGATACATTTCTGTTTTGCTTACAGCTTTAGCCTCATCTAGTTCTTTATTAAGACCCTCCACACCAGGGTCTGTACCCTGACAGTATCCATCAAACTAGGAAAGCCCTATTGGCTTAAACCTTCCCCAGACCACCTCGTAATAGGCAAAGTCCTCTTCAATGCCTCATACCTGCATGACCCCAAATTCTCCCTGTGTGTGTGCTTCCTCTCTGTAACATGTGACAATTTTATATTGTTCATCCACCGGTGTGTCCTAGTGTTCTCCGACTGGAGGACACTGACACTCAGTGTAGTGGTTTGAGCATGTTTGGCTCAGGGAATGGCACTATTTGGAGGTGTAGTCTTGGAGTAGGTGTGTCACTGTGGGCGTGGGCTTTAAGACCCTCTTCCTAACTGCCTGGAAGCCAGTATTCTGCTAGCAGCTTTCAGATGAAGATGTAGAACTCTGCCTGCACCATGCCTGCCTGGATGCTGCCATGCTCCCTCCTTGATGATAATGGACTAAACCCCTGAACCTGTAAGCCAGCCATGATTAAATGTTGTTTTTATAAGACTTGTGTTGGTCATGGTGTCTGTTCACAGCAGTAAAACCGAAACCAAGACACCCAGCTTAAGGTTTAGAGTCTGGGACAAAGTGTTGAGCTGGTAGTCTAAGCTCTGAAGTGGGTTTAGGTATCCACTGGCCAGCTGACTCACCAGAGTCATCTAGTCCTTTGGATCTTAGTGTTTTCATCTGTGAAATGAGATGGTGGGACATAATATCCCAGATAGATGGACAGTAGGGTGGTGAGGACCCAGGAGTCAGGCAGTCCTTGATTTTATCCTCACTCTTATCTGACTATCTATGGCTTGGACCAACAACTCTTCCCAAAGTTTCCTTGATTGATCTGCCTTTAAATTGGAACCAGCAACTGAAGATTCAACAAAGTGTGAAATTTCTAGAGCCCCACAGACATTCTCAATACTATTAATGTATGATGTAAGTGCATGCAGTTTATAGCAGTAAGAAGTATTTTGACTTTACAGGGTAATGATGTTAATGAATGCTTGTCTTCATCACCTGAAGGAGAAAACTTGGTGGCACCACGGTTGATAGCTGATATGCATCATTAGCACCTAGAATGCCATATATATATATATATATATATATATATGTATGTATATATATATATATGTATATATATATATCAGGACCCTCTGAATGTAATTCCTAGCAATGTTTTCTGCCTCCCTTTCTTTCTTCCACGGGATTTTGGTTAACGTTCTATGATGCAGATTTGTTACATCTTTCCTGCTATGTGTGAGAATGGTGGTTAGGTTGACATCGCCAGCTTCCCTCACAGGTACCTGTGAGCTTTCACTAGATTTGAATCTCCAGGAGAGTAAATACATATAATCCATTAACCTTCACAGGTTGGCTTGCCCTGCACAGGCCTCTACCCTTCAGGTTTTCTAGGAATCCCCACAGAATATAAGAAGCTCTCATGTGCACAAAGAGGCATCTCACCATGTGGAATCGTGGCTCACAGCACTGTAGCTTCCGGTTGGATTCTATTCATGCTGCTCTGAGCTCTGTGGGAGATGGCTGCTTCCTGCCCCATCTCATGCAGAGCTGCTGCTGCTCTCATGACTCAGTCTTATGAAAACCTTGTTTTGAGTGCAAAGGAGGGCTAGTGGAAGGGTCTCAGGTTACTGCTGACCACTCCCTCATCATGCATCCATCTTAGTTCATCACAGACCCTCCTAGAAGATGCAATTGATGCTAAAATGCCTGGGCTCAGGAGGCTTGAAGAAAACCACAACCTCTCCTTTCTACTTGTCAAACCTGTACTTATTCTGGGTTTGGCTCATCTTCCTAATCTGTATTAGTAAAATAACACCAGAGAAGCATAACCAATATGATATTTATTGGAATTAGCTCAGGTGGTTCTAGAAGCTAAGGAGAAGCAAGATTGAGACCCAGGAGAACCGACAGTAATGGTTTTATCCTACTCTAAATCTGAGGAGCTGAGGCCCAGGAAAGCCAATGGTGTAGGTCTAGACAAATGGCAGAGGGGATTAATGGGCAGAAAGAGGGGGAAGCAGACATGAGAAGATGGGGGAGAATTCACTAACTTTTGTTCTATCTAGGCTCTCAAAGGATTCCATGATGTCCCACCTTACTGGGAAAACAAACTGCTTTATTTACTTCACCAATTGAAATGTTACTCTGTCTCAGAAAAAAATTGTGTCTAAGTTCATATGTGCTGCTATAACACCTTTGAGGGTTGTGAAGCTCCAAATGAAGGTGCTAACAGGTTCAGCATCTGGGGAGGGACGTTCACTGTTTCCAATGTAGGCCACTCCTTTTCCATCCTACACAGTAGAAGGCTAAAGGCAAAATAAAAAAACAAATTAAACAACCAACCAACCAACCAGCCAACCAGCCATCCAGCCATCCAGCCAACCAGCCAGTCAGCTAACCAACCAACAAACCAACCAACCAGCCAACCAACCAACCAGCCAACCAACCAACCAGCCAACCAACCAGCCAACCAACCAACCAACCAACCAGCCAGCTAACCAACTAGCCAGTCAGGCAACCAATCAGCCAAACAAACAAACACAAACACACAAACAAAACAAAGCAAATTGCTCCCTACTTCTCATCTCCGGGAACTGAATTTTGAAGGAATACATGAATTTAAACCACAGCAATTGTGGTGGTATGAATATGATTGACCCAAGGAGTGCCACTAATTGGAAGTATGCCCTTGTTGGAGTATGTGTAGTGTCTTCGTTAGGGTTTTACTGCTGTGAACAGACACCATGACCAAGGCAAGTCTTATAAGAACAACATTTAATCATGGCTGGCTTACAGGTTCAGAGGTTCAGTCCATTATCATCAAAGTGGGAGCATGGCAGCATCTAGGTAGGCATGGTGCAGGCAGAGCTGAGAGTTTTGCATCTTCATCTGAAGGCTGCTAGTAGAATCCTGGCTTCCAGGCAGCTAGGAAGAGGGTCTTAAAGCCCACACACACAGTGACACACTTCCTCCAACAAGGCCTCACCTCCTAATAGTGCCACTCCCTGGGCCAAGTATATACAAGCCATCACATGTGGCCTTGTTGGAGGAAGTGTGTCACTGTTGGTGTGGGCTTTAAGACCCTAGTCCTATCTTTCTAGAAGCCAGTCTTCTAGCAGCCTTCAGATTTAGATGTAGAACTCTCAGCTTCTCCCGCACCATGTCTTCCTGGATGCTGCCATGCTATCTCCCTTGATGATAATGGGCTGAACCTGTGAACTTGTAAGACAGCCTCAATTAAATGTTGTCCTTATAAGAGTTGCCTTGGTCATGGTGTCTCTTCACAGTAATAAAACCCTAACTAAGACAGCAATCTCCATAAACAAATGGTATAATTAACAAAATATCTGGGCACCTTGTGGTCCCATCGAAGAAACATAAATTTAGCCACAGAAACCTCTCCTCTTCTAGGTCCTGAGGCCTTCCCACTTTCCTGAAGACGGCCTTCTGTCAAGTCTGTCCTGATCCTCTGATATATATTTGAATCCCAGTCACTCAGAATGCACTGACTTCATCTCTGGGTACTCCAACACTGCAGGTTTCAAGCAAGGTGATTGGAACTAGACAAGAGTGGGAGAGACAGGATCGCTGCCATCAGGAGGCCTCCAGGGTTATGGGGACAGGAATAAGAAACCTAAGTACAGAATGTGCTTAGTACCAAGCAGATAGATGGGCAGGTAAAGAAGGCTGCAGGGAATGAGAACGGCCGGAGAGTGAGACCCTCTGGGGGAAATAGTTATGGAACAGTGACAGGAACCATCTAGGCAGAGGAAGCAGCAATTCATATGAGGTACACATGTGCACCTACCATGGTGCCACAGATTTGGTGTCTCGAGTAACTGACATTACTTTCTCACACTTGAGCATCCTAGATCCAAATATAGGCAGGTGGATCTTTGCTGAGAGCTCTTGGCTTCTGGGTGGTTGGCTGTCTTCCACATTTATATCATATACCTAGTATGCTCTAATATACTTATTATGTTCTAATATGCATATTATGCTTTTCTAACAATGATATAGCCATTTTGGATTAGGACTCACCCCAACAGCCTCATTCTAAAATGCTGAGCCTATCTCTAAGTATTGTCTATAACTAAGAAACCAGGGGTTAAGACGTCAACATATGGACTTGGAAGAGGGGCTTTCAATTCCCAACAATCCTATAGGCCTCACTCAGGAACTGGTTGGATTTCATTCTGTGTACAGCTGATCTGACAAAACTGGGTTGTGCAGACCGTGAAGACTGGGGTGATGGAACAGAGATCCACTGATGTCTTTGCTTCAAGAACATGGATGTTTCTTCTCTATTGTTTTAGTTTGGGGTAGAGAAGTGTTTACCACATCATGGCTTCACTGAGGATGTCTAAGTTGTCAGTGCCCCTCTCAAAATGTCACCTGAGAGCTGCATGTCATTTATCCTCTATTCTCCCGGAAGAACCCATCCCCAGTTACCCAACCAAATATCTAGACAAGAAAGGAGAAAGTTTTGGGGGGAGGCACTCACCTGGCAGAACCCCATATTTTATTTTTTTCATTAGGCTAAAGAAAACATACTTTTGTTTTTCTATGACTTCTCTGTTAATATACTTAAATATTAACTTGCCTTAGGAGTCACCTATGACTGTAAAATCCATCCTATCCTTGGAGCTAAGGCTTAGGCTGAGATATGGGGAGATTTCTTGATGAGAGGGGGCTTGCCTGGAGATCTGAGCTCAGAATCCTGGCTCGGCTACTGAGGGCTGTAAGTTAATTGAACGGAAACAATGAGTTAGTCAATTGTCATTCGAGTCAGACCTTATGTCTGACACACTGTATCATCAAAGCCAAGGCATTCTGGGAAAGAATGATTATCCTCATTCATTATGCTCAGATTCTCCAGACAGTTGAAAAATGCTAGATTACAGAGTTGCTGGGGCAGAACCTGGGAAAGATAAAGTTATAATTGAAAGCTACCTACGTGATATATTTTCAATGAGTTTGACTTTCTACTTCTTCCGGGAATGTTAAGAAATCTCAAGTAATTGTTTCTGGCCGGAGCTAAATTTAGTACCTCAGAGATGGATGGTTCTGTCATACGCTTGGTGAAATCATGTTAATGGTTTCCTGTTGTTTTGTTAAGTGCCACCACTGAGCGCCTACTGTGTGCATGTCACGGACGGAACCTTGTCTTCATTTTCTTTCATCTTTGTAACTCTCCTGGATATGGTTGCCAGGCTTAGGGAAAAGTCATAACACGCCCAGTTACATCTGAATTTCATACAAATAGTAGAAATTTAAAAGTGTGTTCCAAATATTGCATTGTTTGGATGCAAATGTAAGCCAAGCAGCCTGCATTCTCTCTGGTTATCCATCTGGGAAGAAGGTAGAACCCATCCCCAGTCTTCAGAGATGGGGAGTTGGGTCCTACAGCCAACGGGAACATGCATACTCTGAAGCATTTCCAAGCTCCTGGTCTCACTCTTTAGAGGCTCCTGTCCAACACTGGCCAGATCAGTGATGGTAAGCATCTTAGGCCTTTAGTTCCACATGGAAGATACCACAGGCAGGAGAAAAAAAGGATACATAATGTCATCTTTCATAGCATCCCTACTATGACTGACCAGTACCTGTGATGGAGGCAGGAATTCTCAAACATGTCCCATTAGGCCCACCTCTTAATATGGCCACAATAGAATTAAATCTCAACATGAGTTCAGGAGCAGACAGACATGCAACCTGTAATGATTTCAAGGGATAACTGTTGGAGCTTCTCAAGGAATTCAATTTATCCTGCCAGGGAGTCTGGGCAAGACTGCAGAGGGCAGGCATCATAGGTGACAAACCTAAACACACACACACACACACACACACACACACACACACACACACACACACATCAGACATCAAAAAGAGGAAAGAGAACCTTCTGGGATAGGATGTAAAACAATGAGCCATATAATGTGACCAGGGAGCTGCACAGTCCCAGAGTCCCAGTGTCACCTGGAGATGTATATTCAATTCTGGATCCTAGGAGCCCAGGTTCACACAAGTGTGGGCACTTCACTGAAACTCCCAAGAAACAACTCCAGGGGCCACTCAAGCGGGGGAAGGATTTTTATATTCCACTGACTTAATATCTTATTTTAATCTAAACACTAATTTAGACTCTCTTAAGAAAAGATTAAGCCTTCCAAGAATAAAGTAGAGGGATTTGGGGAAAGTATAATTTTGAATGACATTAGAGTCCTGTTGACAGTTCAAATGGTGAGATAAGATGAGAGTATTTCTTGCATAAATCTGGGACCAAGATAAAAACCAGAAGACAAATTTGTAGACAAGGAAGCTGACTAGCCGGGCATGCAAGCTGGTTCTCCCTCTCCCCTTCTCTGTCTCTGTCTCTGTCTCTGTCTCTGTCTCTGTCTCTGTCTCTGTCTCTGTCTCTGTCTCTGTCTCTGTCTGTCTGTGTCTGTCTGTGTACTCGTGTGTGTGTGTGTGTGTGTGTGTGTGTGTGTGTGTGTGAGAGGTTAGAACCCAGGACTTCACACATGCTAGAGAGTGCTCCACCTCTGAGCTACTCATCCAGCCCTTGATTGACAGTTAGACGTTTGACTTCTGTCTGTCAGAGAGTTAGAAAATATGCTATTCTTTTCTTTTGCATGAAATACTTAGCGGATAGTGCCAGGAAACAAGTGGCTGATTCTTTCAGGTCAAAGACACCAACCTGTGAGCCTTAGGAACTCTGAGAAGAACTCCATAAATGAGCGTACTATTTCTGCTTTCTGGCCTAGGCATCTAAAAGTTAACTTTATTGTAAGTAATCAGACACTTGTTTATAAAAATTAGGGAAACATAAAGAAGTAGGAGGGGAAAAAAAAGATCATGCCTATTCTTATTTCCAAACAAAATCCATTACTTTTTTGCTCTAATATAAAAGGATTTATTTTCTGATGGTAATTCTAATTTGGACAGACTAAAAATGCAAATAACCTCTAGCTTATTTAGGTGAATGTCACATTTCCCTCCAACAACAGACTTGAATAATGAGCTAGTTTAAATTACATTCAGCTTGAAAATTACCTGTTGAAAGTCTACCATGTGCATGGTGCTGAGCTAGTGCGTGCCATGGTTACAAAGATTAATAAGACACAGCCCTCGACTAGAGAAGGCTGTAAACCAGCGGTGGGTCAGACTCGTGTAGATCAAGATGGACGCTTGACAGAGGTGTCACCCAAGACAGTAGCTGGTGGCAGCTGAAATGTGAGATGGAGCATGGCAGAGGTGTTTAAGAAGGTGGCATTTGAGCTGGGGCAGAAAGGCTGGTCAGGAGATGTGACAATATCAAAGTCAAGAACCGAGTTACTTGGGACCCCTCCCTCTGCCCAAGTTCCTATCGTCATACGACTTAGATTGGTCACTATGGCTTCTGTGTTTGCTATCTCCTGGCTTTTAAAAATAGAGTTTGCTCCATGAACATGCATCCCAGATACCACCGACTGTTTCTGATTGGATTTGCTTGATTCGAGCTTCATCAATATGGGCAGGAGGTTCTTCTCGTGTGCCTACGCACACAGATACTGATATTATTATTATACCAATATGCACACACGACTCTTTTGACTTTATTCTCGGGGCAGCCTCAACAAGAAGGTCTGGAGCTCAGGACTGACAGTAACAAGGTGTCAGCCTCCAAGATTGTACAATCAGGAAAGATTGCGGTCCATGGATAAGTGTCCCTCACCAGAATGTATCAGCAGACTAGACAGGCCAGGTCTCAGTGGCTGGTGGTTTTTAGCTGGGGTGATAGGATCAGCGTAAGGGAGCTGAGCAGATTATGCAGGAAGAGACACACAATGGCACAGCGAAGACTGAGTGGAAGAAGAGGTGGCCTGCATGGGCTGGGCTGGGCTGGGCTGGGCTGGGCTGGGCTGGGCTGGGCTGGGCTGGGCTGGGCTGGGGAGCCCTCTCTGAGGAGGGCTCAGCTAGGTTGGCAGACAAAGGCTATGGGTTATGGGAAGCACTCTACAGGTGGATGAAAACATCTGCAACAGATGCTCAGAGACAGAGATATGCATGGTGCAGTGTGTGAGGAGAGATCTTTAGGCCTGGAGAACAGTCAGCTGTGGAGAAGGAGAGAGGTTGTGAGCCTTGTTACTGCAGGTATACCTTGGAGGGCTTAGCTGGGGGGGGGGGGGCTCCTGATTTGCATTTTTCGAGTTCCCCCGGTGATTGCTGTCTCCAGTGATTGTGGGGGGGAGGGCTTCTTTAATCAGCAACAAATCCTTCCCTTTTCTGATTGAACCCTTAATCTATCAGCTCAATCTGACATCCAACGCACTTCTGGTTTTGCTTCTGCAGCCTCAGAATTAAAGCTGACTTTGAAGTTGGATCACCAACGTCTGCTGCTGTATTGGCTTTCCCTTATCTCTCTTCTGTCCTCTTGTCCAGTGCTCGTGGGAGCTTATCTTACTGGGTCCACTGAGAATCCAGACCCCCAGGGCAGGGCTGCACACTCTGTTAAGACAGGGAGGAGGAGCAGGTCAGCCTTTGAGCCCATGGGCTTGCTTGAAAGCGCCTATCTCTGTGCTGTCTCCAACGGGGACGAAGCCCATGGCATTGTTCTTTGAAAGCTAGCAGATGGCAGCGGTGAGCTTGAACCTCTGCATTTGTTCTAAAGGCCTGGTTTAGACTGAGGATTTGGGGGAGGGAACATGAGGTTGAACACTCCATCACAGGGTCCAGCTGTCATTCATGCACACACACACACACACACACACACACACACACACACACACCTTTTTCTTTGAGGGTCTCACATTGAGCTCAAAATGGATATAGATTTTTCACATGCTGTGTGATAGCAAGGCCAAACTGTGTTTTATTACATTTTATACATTCTTGAACATTCCTTGAAACTATCCTTTTACAAAGTAAAATTGCCTGCTTGCTGTCCTCTTTACTTAGCCCCTGGTCTCGGGACCCTGATGCCTAACCCAGGCCCAGAGAAGAGCAGTTACTTTTTGATGCGGAGAGCAAGAGATCCAGTGGAGTGAGAAGGGGCAGTCACTTCGGTTGGACGCCCAGCTCCTCTCCAATCAATGGAATTTAGACCAAGCTTCAACCTCGGGAGTCTTGGTTTCTTTAATGTATAGATGGAAAAAAAATAAAGGTAGTTTAACAATGCAGTAGGGGGTCTCTGTGAGACTCAAACAGGTTAGTATGTGTGAGGTAAATTGTTACTGCTAATTTCTTGCGGCCTGCTGAATCCTCCTTCTCCTGCAGGTAAGGCCTGTGGGGCTCCTTGTTTGGAGGGCATCGTGGGACTCCTCTCGTTCTTCATCTGAGGGCCCTTACTGATGGCCACTGTTTGCCAGTCAGCTTTACCCCCCCAACCTGATTTTCACACCTTCATAATTTGGGGGAGCCCCTACATTGGTCCTGTGTTGTCATAGCTAAAGAAGATGATTTTCTCCTTGTGACATGACGTAGGTGATGTCTTGAAAAAAAATGAATCCCCCAAAACCTAAGTTATGGTGAGTGTCTGGCTCCAGCTACCATATATTTGGCTTATGTAGCTCGGTCCATGGGCCCTGGGGGAAGGGCTTGAAGGCATTCTTTCAGCCTAGAGTTGGCATTACCTCCATTCTACAGCGGAGAACAAAGGCTTTTCTTGTCCTTTCTCATAACAGGAGAGGGGTGCAGCTGGACCCTGCTCAGGCATGCTCCCATCTTCCCTACAGTGTCAGTGGGGATGCGTTCATTAATGGTCTGAGCAGAGTGGGGTCCTGGGTCATGAATCCAACTCTGAAGGTTCTTTGGATGTCAGAGGAGTGCGTAGGTGGGTGAAAGGATTCCCTCAGTCACAGCTCTAATTTGCTGCTGCTTCTTTGCTGTCCAGACCCCTCTGTGTGTAGCTCACTTTCCCCTCAGGCCTGTTGGTGCCAGAGGTGAGGATGAGTTAGGGGTCCCATAGGGACAGACAGGTCACTCTCTGCCTCCCTCACACAAGTCTACTCACCTGTCTATCTTTTGTCACTGTCCCTGAGGGCCTTGGCACTGCTGGAGGCCAGTACCCAGTCACCTCTGATATAAAGAGAGAGAAAGAGCGGTACAGAGATCTTTCATTAAGTGTTGCTCCCGAGGACCAGGTCAAGCCTGTACAGATGGGACCCTTGTCTTGCAAGAAGAGGTTTGTGTTTGCTTTGTGTTCTGAGGAGCCTCGAGCTAACACACTACACATTTTTAAATGAAAATGAGTTCTGGAACAAATCCTCTAATCTATCTTTCCAAAAAAAGCCCCATGGGTCCTTCTTTCTAATGTGTTTTGAAAGAATCCTTCCATGCAGGAGGTAAACCTTACCTTTCTGTTTTCTCAAACCTTCTCAGTCCCTGGGGAGGAGGGTAAGGAATGGGTCAGAGACTTGAGGAGAGGGGAAAGGCCAGTTGGGCAATGAAATGGGAGCATACAGGCTTAGGGAAGATTGGTACTGCCATGCCTAGAAGCTGTCAGAGAGGAATAAACTTCATTTTGAATAGGGAACTCAGTTTGTTTTGCACAGGCTGTGTTTCTCAACCTGTGGGTCTTGACCCACTCTGGGAAACCTCTATCTCTGAAAATATTTACATTATTACTTAAAGCAGTAACTAAACTACAGTTATGGAGTAGCAACAAAAATAACTTTGTCGTTGGGGGGGGGGGTCATCACAACATGAGGCCCTGTATTAAAAGGCATTAGGGAGAGAGACAATGAGGGCAGCCAGAACTAAAAGCTGGAGGTGGGACAGGAGAGGAAGAGGAAGTTCTGAGACGATGAAACAGAATGAAGGCTGTGCTAGGTCTGGTGAGTGCAATGGAGGGTGTGTGTGTGGGGGGGTGGGGGTGGTACACATTCTATGCGTTTCACTACCCGCAGAGAGAGTGGCGTGGGTTCAGAACCCGGTCATTTACTTTCTCCCTGTTGTGGACTCTAGGAGTCCAAGTTGGGTTACTATGACAATACCTGCCAGCCTTTCTGGTGACAAGCCCAAGGCCTGTCCAGGCTAGCATAGTACTATTCTGGTTTTCCTGGTCTGGTTTTCCAGATAGGTGACCCTGTTCTGTAGGGTAGGGAGGTTGGGAAGAGCAGAGCTGTTAGGAATGCCCAGATCCATGGAGAGTTCTGCTCTAAGCAAGGTGAGTGGGGTAGGGAGCTTTGTCTCCTCCTAGCTCTAGACTACGGTTCCCTTCAAGAGGAGCTCTTATAGAATTAGAGGTTAAAAAAAAAACCTGGTAGTTATCCCATTCAGCCCAGGGCCTCTTTGCCTTTGCTAAAGGAAAAATATCATTTGTGTGAACACAAATGAGGAGTGAGGAATTGAACACGGGATTAGGGGTGATGGAGGGTGAAGTGGGGAAGAGACAGGACTGGTCTGGGAACTGTGGGTTCTTCTCCATGGTGCCAAGTACTTCCTCCATTTTTCTATTCACTAAACCGACCAGCTGCGTGGCTGTCTTCGTTTTGCATGTGAAGAAATGAAATCTTCCACGCCTGGGTCTGAGCTAGCTTGGAAAACCTGGCTGTGCCTCAAGCCAAGAGAACTTAGATTCAGAATGCTGGTTCTCATGGTCAATCATGTCTACTTAAGGGGCAAATTTAGGAAAATTCTTGCTCTTAGACACTCTGAGTAAGCATATTCTCTTCAGGTGGTTTTTTTTTTTTTTTTTTAAAGGAGTGAGATGCTCAGTCTAGAACTTTAGGTGTTGGGAATCATGGCTGAAGAGATGGCTCAGCAGTTAAGAGTGCCTGCTGCTCTTCCAGAGGACCTGGGTTCAGTTCCCAGCACGTGTGTTGTACAGCTCACAACTGTCTGTAACCCTAGATTCATGGGATCTTATTATTCTCAGTGGGCACCTCCATCTGCACATACTGTGGTGGTGGGGAGGGGAGGAAAAATAAAAGAAATGAAAAGAACAGGACCTGAAAGCACCAACAGGAAAAGGTATTGATGTTTGGATAGATGCAGCCACTGTCGTGGGTCTGGCCCTTCGATTCGTTATTCATTCCAACACATTTCCAGGAGTTGACATTATCTGTAGCTTTGGAGAGGTCTGGTGTTTGTCCCCACATGGAGGCCATTGTGTGAAGCTGAGAAGGTGAAGCCTGGACTGCCTTGGAGACCCCAAGATGTTAGAGATGTCAGAGTCATAGGATACCTGCCCAAGTGAGAGAAGTGTGTCAGAGTCATAGGATACCTGCCAAGGAGAGCTGCTAATAGGAAGGGATACCTGCCTAAGTGAGAGAAGTGTGTTGCAGTCAGCAAAGCTGAAAGAAGTTGAAAATCTGAAGAGCACTTTGGCATCAGAGATGGAGATATGGAGTTTGGAGTTTGCACAGCTGGTTTTCGATCCTACTTTGGTCCAGTATTTCCTCACTGTGTTTCCTTTCCTCTTTTTTGGAAGGGAGGAATGTATAACCTGTTCCCTTCCCTTCCCTTCCCTTCCCTTCCCTTCCCTTCCCTTCCCTTCCCTTCCCTTCCCTTCCCTTCCCTTCCCTTCCCTTCCCTTCCCTTCCCTTCCCTTCCCTTCCCTTCCCTTCCCTTCCCTTCCCTTCCCTTCCCTTCCCTTCCCTTCCCTTCCCTTCCCTTCCCTTCCCTTCCCTTCCCTTCCCTTCCCTTCCCTTCTCTTCCCATATTGAAAGTATGTGATCTTCCTTTTGATTTTGATCTTACAGGGGCTTACAGTTAAGAGATTGCCATGAATCTCAGAAGAAACTTTGAACTCTGGACTTTTAGATGGTGTTGAGGCTGTTGACGACTATGGGGACTTTAAAAGTTGGACTGAATGCACTTATTTTCACTATAATATAGTCACAAGCTTATGGAGGCCAGGGAATAGAATGTGGAAGTCTGAACAAGAGTGACTCCACAGCCTCATAGATTTGAATGCTTGGTCACCAGGGAGTGGCACTATTAGGAGGTGTGACCTGGTTGGAGGAGGTGTGTCACTAGAGGTGGGCTTTGACGTTTCAGATGCTCAAGACCGGGTGTTTTTCTCTTCCTACTGCCTTTGGATTCAGATGTAGAGCTCGCAAGCTCCTTCTCCAGCACTATGTCTGCCTGTGTGCTACCATGCTTCCCAACATGATGACAATGGACTAAACCTCTGAATCTGTAAGCCAGCCCCAATGGAATGCTTCCCTTCGTAAGAATTGCTGTGGTCATGGTGTCTCTTCACAGCAATAGAGCATTGACCACGATACCTAGTGTATTGATTTATTTTCAGTTCCTTTGCCATTGTCCCTAGTTTCGGAGGGCAGCGATGGCACATGTGCGGGACAGTGTTTGACTTATTCTCTGTGTGAAGCTTTCTGGACAAATCAGTTTTCTTCTTTGGATTTCCTCGAAGGTTCTTCCCCAAAGAGGAATCACTAGGTCAAGTACAAACACTTGCACAGCTCTTTGTAGCTTCTAGTATTTTGTCACACTCTCTTTTTTTCCTTCCCCTTTCTTCATCCAAAGATAGAAATTCTTGTCCTTTAATGGGGTAGCCTTGGTCTACACTGGTAACTTCATTAGAAAAAAAAAGGCAGAAGCCTAGATTCTTTCCTCCTTATGGGCTCTGTATCTCATGCAGATCATTTGGTTCCCCGTCCCTTTATAAAGTGAGGTCATGATTACCCTTCCGATAATTACTGAGTATCCGCTAAGTGAAACCTTGATGAAAGGACCAGGGGGATTGCTCAGGAGTTCAGAGCATTTTTCTGTTCCTGCAGAAATCCTGAGCTGAGGTCCCAGCTCACATATCAGTCAGCTGACAATGCTCTGTTACTAACTCTCTTCTAAGGGATTGTAGGCCCCTTCTGGCCTCAGAAGGTACAGCATGCACATGGCACACATACAGATAAACAGGCACACACAATACACATAAAATAATTTAAAAAATGTGAAAATGTGAAGATATAAGAGAGTACTCAAGACTCTACAAATGAAGAGGATACCAGTCTACCTGGGAACACACAGTTATTATGATAAGGGATAGGAAGCTAAAATCCATGCTGCTTTGCGCACATCGGATTTGCCATGAACTTCACCTCATTTAATCCTGCCTTGTGCAAGCCTTAGTTCACCCTGAGGGGCAGGGTCTTCCTCTGATACTGGAAGAACCCAAGGCTCAGAAGCAGAGGTCAGTTTTCAAGGCACAGCTAGGATCTGGCAGGCACCAGTTTGTAACCCCATGTGGTTGGACTCCCAGTCCAGGTTATGCCCCATTTCAGGTTCCCAGGATACCATTTGTTAGCCTCTAGTCACCAACAATCTAACCTGAGGACTTTATACTGGGCAGACACAAGGAGTTGTATTAGTTTGTTAGTACCACAGCATGGGTAACTTAGGTAGTAACCATTTGTTTTCTCCCTATTGTGGCATATAAGGGGCCCAAGCTAAGGTGTCAGCAAGAGTGGCTCCCACTTGAGTCCTTGCATTGTGGATGACCTTCATCTCCTTACATGGTGTCCTTTGCATGTCTTTCCTAGTCTTTTCAGTAGAATCTGGTCCTATTAGATTAGCAGACATTGCCATGACATCATCTTACACTAGTTACCTCTGTAACGACTCCATCTCTAATGAAGGTCCCATTCTGAGGTACTGGAGGATGTGACTTGAATGTATGAATGTGAGGGAGCTATAACTCAGCCCAGAAGCAGAGCTGAATAATTCCCTACTCTGACAATCTATGCCAATAAAATCCCATGAATTGATGACAGAAATGGAGACCATGCACAATCACACAGACATTGGCTTTATGGTGGATTTGTAGATGTGAGGCATTTTGCCATTTTAAACCTCATTTAACAATGTGGTGAGGCAGAGGGGAAATGTGTCATAAAGCTTAAGGAGAAGTGGGGCCTGATAGCTTTAAATGACTCATTGATGGACAGATTATCTTGGGTGTCATTGTTGCTGTCCTTCCAGTAAGGACCAAATCCCAGTGTTTGCATGGAATGGCAAGAAATATTGACCTATTAGCACAATGCTGCCCTAATACTGCAGACAGATTGTTAAATACAAAGAAATGATAAGAGTTTTACCTTTTACAAAAATTAAGTCTCTGTGAGTCAACTCCAAATAGAGATGCTTTCCTTTGTGGTCTTTGCTTGTATTTTTGCATAGCTCTAATAGTTGGCTTGATTCTTTGTATTATGTGTTTCTGCTGTGGGTTTTTTTTTACTTCTCATTTTGATATAATTTTAGATTTATATGCAATTGTAAATAATACAAAGAAATACCATGGTCCATGTATAAAATTGTTCTACAATGAAACAGCCAGGATATGGTCATTGATATAGTCATGGCACAGGGCATTTGTCTGTCTGTCTGTCTGTCTGTCTACACACACAGTATATATGTTAGTGCTTGCATGTATATGTAGGCACCATGCAGCTGCCTGGTACCCTCAGAGGCCAGAAAGGTTCCATGTAAAACTCTGTAAAATTATATATACACACACATATACATACATGTATATATTCACCTATTTTGTGTGTTTGTGTTCATGTGTGTATGTGTGTGTGGCACATGTGTATCACCTGGTACATGATGGGCTTAGAGGAAAACTTTCAGAAGTCTGTCTTCTTTCACCGTGTGATATTGAATGGCATTCGGGTTGTCAAACCTAAACACACTGAGCTGTCTCATGAGCTCTATAAATACGTTCTATGTAGCCCTTTTGGAGCCAAACTGGTCCTCACTAGTCTATCTCCACTTCCATAGATTTATCATTTTAAGAACATTGTATAAATGGGTCATGGATCATGTAACACTGTGAGTTTAGTTTTTTCACACAACATAATTCTCTAATAATGGTCATCCACAGTTACCAACCTTGCTATTTCCATTGCTGCGTAGAACTACTCTGTATGGATGTACCACAGCGTGTCTAACCATTTACCTGCTGAAAGACATCTGAGATGTTTAAAGGCTTGTGCCATTACAAACAAAGCAGTTATAAAGACTCCTATGCCGAGTTTTGCAGCAACATAGGCTTTAATTTCCCTTAGATAACTGCTCAGGAGTGAAGCCACTGGGTTGTATGGCGATTGAGTGTTTAGTGCTTTTTAATGTTTTTAAATTTTATGTGCATTGGTGTTTGGCCTGTATGTTTGTGTGAGGGTGTCAGATCTTGGAGTTACAGACAGTTGTGAGCTGTCACATGCACAATGGGAATTGAACTTGGGTCCTCTGGAAGAGCAGTCAGTGACCCTAACTGCTGAGCCATCTCTCCAGCCCAAGTATTTAGTGCTTTAAGAAACGGCCCAATCGCCTTCTAGAGTAGCTGGGTTGGTCTCTACTCACAACAGCAATGTCGCCGTGATCCAGCTTCTGTGCACTGCTGCCAGCACGTGGTGTGCTGGTTTGGTATTATGGCTGAGATAAACACCTGAGAGAAATGGTGTATTTGGGTTCCTGGTTTCAGTCCAAGGTCGTCTGGGTCCAATGTTGTGGGTCTGAATTGGAATGATCATGGCAATGGAAGCATGTGGTGGGCTCAACTCATGGCAACCAGGAAGTTTGACAAAGAAAGGTGGAGTCGAGGGGAGGGAACAGGGGATGGGAGAGACACCTATAACCTCCCAAAATGGCACCACTAGATGGGACCAAACCTTCAACACACAAAATTGTGGGGGACATTTTGTGCTTAAAGGATCAAACTTACTGTAACTGTTTTATTTTTTTTTATTTTTTTTTCCTTTTTTTAAAAATTTTTAATATTTTTATTACATATTTTCCTCAGTTACATTTCCAATGCTATCCCAAAAGTCCCCCATAGCGCCCCCCACTTCCCTACCCACCCATTCCCATTCTTTTGGCCCTGGCATTCCCCTATATTGGGGCATATAAAGTTTGCAAGTCCAATGGGCCTCTCTTTCCAGTGATGGCCAACTAGGCCATCTTTCGATACATATGTAGCTAGAGACAAGAGCTCCGGGGTTCTGGTTAGTACATCATGTTGTTCCAACAATAGGGTTGCAGATCCCTTTAGCTCCTTGGGTACTTTCTCTAGCTTCTCCATTGGGAGCCCTGTGATACATCCAATAGCTGACTGTGAACATCCACTCCTGTGTTTGCTAGGCCCCGGCATCGTCTCACAAGAGACAGCTATATTTGGGTCCTTTCAGCAAAATCTTGCTAGTGTATGCAATGGTGTCAGCGTTTAGAAGCTGATTATGGGATGGATCCCTGGATATGGCAGTCTTTAGATGGTCCATCCTTTCATCACAGCTACGAACTTTGTCTCTGTAACTCCTTCCCTGGGTGTTTTGTTCCCAATTCTAAGAAGGGGCACAGTGTCCACACTTTGGTCTTCATTCTTCTTGAGTTTCATGCGTTTAGCAAATTGTATCTTATATCTTGGGTATCCTAAGTTTTGGGCTAATATCCACTTATCAGTGAATACATATTGTGTGAGTTCTTTTGTGATTGTGTTACTTCACTCAAGATGATGCCCTCCAGGTCCATCCATTTGGCTAGGAATTTCATAAATTCATTCTTTTTAATAGCTGAGTAGTACTCCATTGTGTAAATGTACCATAATTTCTGTATCCATTCCTCTGTTGAGGGACATCTGGGTTCTTTCCAGCTTCTGGCTATTATAAATAGGGCTGCTATGAACATAGTGGAGCATGTGTCCTTTTTACCGGTTGGGACATCTTCTGGATATATGCCCAGGAGAGGTATTGCTGGATCCTCCGGTAGTACTATGTCCAATTTTCTGAGGAACCGCCAGACTGATTTCCAGAGTGGTTGTACAAGCTTGCAATCCCACCAACAATGGAGGAGTGTTCCTCTTTCTCCACATCCTCGCCAGCATCTGCTGTCACCTGAATTTTTGATCTTAGCCATTCTGACTGGTGTGAGGTGGAATCTCAGGGTTGTTTTGATTTGCATTTCCCTGATGATTAAGGATGTTGAACATTTTTTCAGGTGCTTCTCTGCCATTCGGTATTCCTCAGGTGAGAATTCTTTGTTCAGTTCTGAGCCCCATTTTTTAATGGGGTTATTTGACTTTCTGGAGTCCACCTTCTTGAGTTCTTTATATATATTGGATATTAGTCCCTTATCTGATTTAGGATAGGTGAAGATCCTTTCCCAATCTGTTGGTGGTTTTTTTGTCTTATTGATGGTGTCTTTAGCCTTGCAGAAGCTTTGCAGTTTCATGAGGTCCCACTTGTCAGTTTTCGATCTTACAGCACAAGCCATTACTGTTCTATTCAGGAATTTTTCCCCTGTGCCCATATCTTCAAGGCTTTTCCCCACTTTCTCCTCTATAAGTTTCAGTGTCTCTGGTTTTATGTGTAGTTCCTTGATCCACTTAGACTTGACCTTAGTACAAGGAGATAGGAATGGATCGATTCGCATTCTTCTACATGTTAACAACCAGTTGTGCCAGCACCATTTGTTGAAAATGCTGTCTTTCTTCCACTGGATGTTTTTAGCTCCCTTGTCGAAGATGAAGTGACCGTAGGTGTGTGGGTTCATTTCTGGGTCTTCAATTCTATTCCATTGGTCTATTTGTCTGTCACTATACCAGTACCATGCAGTTTTTATCACAATTGCTCTGTAGTAAAGCTTTAGGTCCGGCATGGTGATTCCACCAGAGGTTCTTTTATCCTTGAGAAGAGTTTTTGCTATCCTAGAAGTTACTTATTTTATGTGTATAGTTTTGCCTGCATGCAAGTCAGTGCACCACATGCCTGCAGTGCCTGCAGAGGTCAGAAGAGGCTGTCAGATCCCTTAGATCTGCAGTTACAGACGGTTGTGAGTTATAATGTGGGTGCTGGGAGCCAAAGCCCGGTATCAAGTTTATCCACTGAGCCATCTCTCCAGGCCTATAATATTGAAAAATTTTAGTCATTTTAATAAGTGCGCAATGATAATCTCATTGTGATTTTATTTAGCATTTTCCTAGTAGCTTATAATTTTGATTATCTTTTCAACTTCTATATATGGCAAATGCATGTATATGGCATATTATATATATGTACACATATGCATAAAGTATATGCACACACATATGGCAAATGCATATATATGACATATATAGATATGTGCATATATGCATAAAATGTATGTATATAAATATGAACATTAATGTATACAAACACACACATAAACATGCATAAATGGCATAAATATGTATATGTGTGCATGTATGTGCATATGTATTATATATGATATATGTATATGAAGTATCTTTTTCCTATGAATTATTGGATCATTTGGGTATCATCTACTTTGGAGTTTGCCATTACTTGTATGTTTTAAATTAGTCCTTTGATAGTTGTTTGCTTACAGACATTTTTTTCCACCATCTGTTTATCCTTTCTGTTGAGTCTTTGGCAATGGAAATGTTTTTAACTTCAGTCACATACAACTTACAATTTTTTCTTTTGTGAGTTACAGTATCATCCAAGACCTCATTTTCTGGAGCCTGAACATTCTCCTAGGTTTTTGAAGAGTTTTATACTTTCTGCCACACACTGAAATTTGTGATCCATTGGGAATTTTATATTTCTGTATTGTAAGCTATGAGGCCGAGGCCAGGGCTCAGCTTTTAAACCCGTGGATATCAATAGCTATGGCCCCATAAGCTGAAGAAGATGCGGTCCACACCCATCAGATTCCACTCACAGTTTTGTTGAAAACCAACTGTGCATATTCATATGAATTTGCTTCTGGTTTCTGGTAGGCTGGTTGATTTTGAGTTTCGAGACAGACTCCGTAAGCCAGGTCGGCTTAACTTATACAGCCATTGTCTTGCTTTAGCCCTGCCCCTAATGTTGCCATGAGATCCACTGGGCAGGGATGGTTTCTAAGTTGGTTATGCTGTGTGTCCATTCATTTATGTGTCTACCCCTTTACCAAGTACTGCACAGTACTGATTGATAACTACAGAACAGTCTCATCCCTTCCCAGTTTACTCTTTCTGAAATGGCTTCATCCAGTGTGGTTCCTTTGCTTTTCCACGTGGATTTTATGCTATTGGTGTCTCTGAGATGGCTTTCTAGAATTTTTTTGTGGCAATTCCATCAGTTGGGGGAGAACTGACATTTTATTGCTGTCCTCGTTGTAGGAACATGGTCTGCATCTCGTTCTGCTGGCATCATCTTTTCTCTTATCGGCATTCAGAACACTTTAGCACACCCTTTAATATATTTTATTGGAATATGTATATCCTTTCATTTTTTAAAGATTTATTTTTATGTCTCTCGCTGTGTGTTTGTGTGCTCATGAGTTTGTGCGTGTGCATGTGTGTGTGTGCATATATGTGTGTATCTGCACGAGCCTACACCACATACCTACTGGGAGCTCAAGAACTCTACAAGAGCAGGAAGCACTCTAGATCACTGAGCCATCACCCCAACCCAGCACTTCCCTTCTGAGTGACTGTAAACAGTGCTGCCTCTTTAATCTTAAGGTGTGCATTGCCACCATGTACAGGTGTAATCTATCTTTATATGTTTATAGTGTGACCTATGACCTGACCAAACTCACTGATTGCTTCTCTGTTTCTTTCCTTAGACATATCCTTTGTGGTCTACACTGGAGAAGTCATACCGTCTGATCTCTCCTCTACCTTTCTGATCTGTGTGACTCATTTCCTTTTCTGACCTCCAATGTGTTGGCAAGAGTTTCTAGAACTGTTCTGAATAAAAATGGAGAGAGTAGGCACCATGGCCCTTGCCGGGATCCTGTGGTAGTTAACATTGACCATTAAGTTTAAAGGAATGCTTTTATCCCTGAGGAAGATGTTTGCTGGGTGGGGGTCTCTTCTGTAGATCTTTATGTAATTGAGGAAACTCTCCCATTCTTATTTTTCTGATTACTTCCAAAGTTGGGAATAGGTCCTGCACTTTGCCAAATGCACCCCCCCCCCTTTTTTTTTTCCTGAGACAGGGTTTCTCTGTATAGCCCCGGCTGTCCTGGAACTCACTTTGTAGACCAGGCTGTCCTCGAACTCAGAAATCTGTCTGCCTCTGCCCACCAAGTGCTGGGATTAAAGGCGTGTGCCACCACACCCGGCTCCAAATGCCCTTTCTAAATGGACTTGACCTTGTAGATTTTTTTCTTCATCAGTCTCTTAAGATGACTTATATTGACTTAGTTTTTAATACTGAGCCAGGCTCACAGCAGCCCTGAAATAAATCACAATGTCACAGTGTCAAATTTTATTTTATATTGATAAATTTTATATTTCTTCTTCTCTTTCTTCTTTTTTTCCTTTTCCTTCCTTCTTTTATCTTTTTTTGGGGGGTGTGGGGGGAAGGGGGCAAGATTCTGCTAGGTAGTCCAGGCTAGCATTGAGCTATGTAGCCTCTGCTAATCTCAAACACATGGTCCACTTGTCTTAGTCTTCCAAGTCCTGGAATTATATCATACCAAGCTCCATTTGTGAATACTTTGGTAGAAGTTTTTGAACCTACAATTGAACTATATGGATATTGGTTTGTCATTTTCCTCTTTTGTACTATCTTAATTAGAAATGACAACTTTAAAAAGAACGTAAGAAAATAAAATTTCTATTTATTGGAAGGATTTGTAGAAAATTGGTAAAGTTATAAAACACATTTTAGACATTTTTTTTCTCCACCAAACATTTGGGTTTGGAAACTTCTTTGTTAGGCATTAGACTGTGGATTAAGTTTCCATTAGTGGTTTTAGAGTTATTCAAAGACCTGCTTCACATGGGACCAATTATGGTAATTTTCTATTATCTCCTAATAATACCACCTTGTGGAACAAACCTTCAATTCCAGTGGACCTTTGTGGGATGCTCAAATTAGGTAATGAAATAATGTCCAAGCACAATATTCCCCATCTCCCGACTTACTTCTCCTCTCCCACGGAAGGTGATCTTTCTATTTCCGTGTCCTTGTGACTTTGGGGAAGGGTGCATCCCTCTAGGAGGCAGACAAATTTGGGTTCTAATCTAGGCTTTATGTTTTATTGTGACTTCAACTCATGTACCTCTTAGAAACCCATGTGACCCATCCAAAAATGGAGAGAGTAACACTTGACCCTCAGGATGGTTTATGGGGTGAATAACACAGCTATATGCTTCTACTTACTCATGTTTCAGTTTTGCAGGATGTAATTTGCCCATCACTTGGGAGATTTCTCTAAGGCTTTTAAAATCCATTCCTCATTCATTTCCGTACTTCCACCTCTACTTGTCCCCCAAACACCCAGGAGAGAAGATGCTCTGCAGCCCCCCGAGAAGAGCCTGAGCATCCACAGATAAGGCTGAGACTTCCTGCATGCTCCCAGAGGAGACAGAGGACAACAGGCTCCACATGCAACGCGACTATCAGAATGCTATATTGCGAAACAAACTCTCTCCCTCCTAGGGAGAGGGCAATGTCTCCTTGACTCTCTAAGAGCTCCCTTCCTATTCTGAGCCCCATCTCCCAGGATATCAACACTTTCACAGCAGAGCAGGAATTGAGAAAAGGTCTGATTTGCCCAGCCCTGTGAGAACTTGGTGCAATGTCATGGGATAAGAAATAGTTTTCATTTTATTTTTATTGTCACAGTGCTAATAAGATCAAGTCTTTGAATCCAAGACTGTCTTGTTTAAAGCTGTTTGATCTTGAGCAGAACTCCCGTTGAAACAGGCTTGAGATGTAAAAATCCATGCACTCCCATTCTTCAGGGTGATTCACACTCATGGGTGGATCAATACTCCCTCGTGTCAGCCAGGAGCAATGTTTATGTGGGAGACGTGGCCCCTCTTTATTCTTGGGGCCTGCTGGTCCCACTGTGTCTGTCCTTAGCCAGGTGAGGCAAATGAGGCTATGCACTCTATAAATAAGCATCCTTTTTAAAAAAAATTTCATTTATTAGATATTTTCTTTATTTACATTTCAAATGTTATCCCCTTTCCTAGTTTTCCCCTCTGAAAACTCCTCTATCCCTTCCCCCCTCACCCTGCTCACCAACCCACCCACTCCTGCTTCCTGGCCCTGGCATTCCCCTATACTGGGGCATAGAACCTTCATAGGACCTAGGGCCTTTCCTCCCATTGATGAACGACTAGGCCATTTTCTACTACATATGCAGCTAGAGCCCTGAGTCCCACCATGTGTTTTCTTTGGTTGGTGGTTTAGTCCCAGAGATCTCTGGAGATACTGGTTAGTTCATATTGTTGTTCCTTCTATGGGCTTGCAAACCCCTTCATCTCCCTGGGTACTTTCTCTAGCTCCATTGGGGACCCTGTGCTCCATCCAATGGATGGCTGTGAGCATCCACTTCTGTATTTGTCAGGCATTTGCAGAGCCTCTCAGGAGACAGCTATATCAGGCTCCTGTCAGCAAGCTCTTGTTGGCATCCATAATGTCTGGTTTTGGTGGTTGTCTATGGGATGGATCCCCAGGTGGGGCAGTCTCTGGATGGTTATTCCTTCAGTCTCTGCTCTGAACTTTGTCTCTGTAATTCCTTCCATGGGTATTTTGTTCCCCCTTCTAAGAAGGAATGAAGTATCCACACTTTGGCCTTTCTTCTTCTTAAGTTTCATGTGTTTTGCGAATAGTCTCTTGGGTATTCCGAGCTTCTGAGCTAATATCCACTTATCAGTGAGTGCATATCATGTGTTCTTTTGTGATTGGATTACCTCACTCAAGAGGATATCCTCCAGATCCATCCATTTGTCTAAGAATTTCATAACTTCATTGTTCTTAATAGCTGTGTAGTACTCCATTGTGTAAATGTACTACATTTTCTTTATTCCTCTGTTGAAGGACATCTGGGTTCTTTCCAGCTTCTGGCTGCTATGAACATAGTGGAGCATGTGTCCTTATTACAAGTTGGAGCATCTTCTGGGTATATGCCCAGGAGAGGTATTGCTGGATCCTCCAGTAGTACTATGTCCAATTTTCTGAGGAACCATCAAACTAAGCTATACTACAGAGCAATTGTGATAAAACTGCATGGTACTGGTACAGTGACAGACAGGTAGACCAATGGAATAGAATTGAAGACCCAGAAATGAACCCACACACCTATGGTCACTTGATCTTTTGACAAGGGAGCTAAAACCATCCAGTGGAAGAAAGACAGCATTTTCAACAAATGGTGCTGGCTCAACTGGTGGTTAGCATGTAGAAGAATGCAAATTGATTCATTCTTATCTTCTTGTACAAAGCTCAAGTCTAAGTGGATCAAAGAGCTCCACATAAAACCAGAGACACTGAAACTTACAGAGGAGAAAGTGGGGAAGAGCCTCAAAGATATGAGCACAGGGGGAAAAATTCCTAAGCAGAACAGCAATGGCATGTACTGTAAGACCAAGAATTAACAAATGGGACCTCATAAAATTGCAAAGCTTCTGTAAGGCAAAGGACACTGTCAATAAGACAAAAAGACAACCAACAGATTGGGAAAAGATCTTTACCAATCCTAAATCTGATAGAGGGCTAATATCCAATATATAGAAAGAACTGAAGAAGTTAGACTCCAGAAAACTAAATAACTGTATTAAAAAATGGGGTACAAAGCTAAACAAAGAATTCTCAACTGAGGAATACCGAATGGCTGAGAAGCACCTAAAAAAATGTTCAACATCCTTAGTCATCAGGGAAATGCACATCAAAACAACCCTGAGATTCCACCTCACAGCAGTGTTGTCTAAGATCAAAAACCCAAGTGACAGCAGACGCTGGCAAGGATGTGAAGGAAGAACACTCCTCCATTGCTGGTAGAATAAGCATCCTTTTAATTTAAACATTTTTATGTATTTTTTTTCAGGTGGCATCTTACTAAACAGCCCTGCCTGGCCTAGAACACAACAGAAAGAACAGGCTATCCTCCAAGTCACCTGCCTCTGCTTTCCAAGTGCTGGGTTAAAGGTGTGCATCATTAAAAAATAGGGCTCAGAACTGAACAAAGAATTCTCACCTGAGGAATACCGAATGGCAGAGAAGCACCTGAAAAAATGTTCAACATCCTTAATCATCAGGGAAATGCAACTCAAAACAACCCTAAGATTCCACCTTACACCAGTCAGAATGGCTAAGATCAAAAATTCAGGTGACGTTTTTACCGGTTGGGACATCTGTGTGAGTTCTTTTGTGATTGTGTTACTTCACTCAAGATGATGCCCTCCAGGTCCATCCATTTGGCTAGGAATTTCATAAATTCATTCTTTTTAATAGCTGAGTAGTACTCCATTGTGTAAATGTACCATAATTTCTGTATCCATTCCTCTGTTGAGGGACATCTGGGTTCTTTCCAGCTTCTGGCTATTATAAATAGGGCTGCTATGAACATAGTGGAGCATGTGTCTTTTTCACTGATAAGTGGATATTAGCCCAAAACTTAGGATACCCAAGATATAAGATACAATTTGCTAAACGCATGAAACTCAAGAAGAATGAAGACCAAAGTGTGGACACTGTGCCCCTTCTTAGAATTGGGAACAAAACACCCAGGGAAGGAGTTACAGAGACAAAGTTCGTAGCTGTGATGAAAGGATGGACCATTTAGAGACTGCCGTATCCAGGGATCCATCCCATAAGCAGCTTCTAAATGCTGACACCATTGCATACACTAGCAAGATTTTGCTGAAAGGACTCAAATATAGCTGTCTCTTGTGAGACGATGCCGGGGCCTAGCAAACACAGGAGTGGATGTTCACAGTCAGCTATTGGATGTATCACAGGGCTCCCAATGGAGAAGCTAGAGAAAGTACCCAAGGATCTGCAACCATATTGTTGGAACAACATGATGTACTAACCAGAACCCCGGAGCTCTTGTCTCTAGCTGCATATGTATCGAAAGATGGCCTAGTCGGCCATCACTGGAAAGAGAGGCCCATTGGACTTGCAAACTTTATATGCCCCAATATAGGGGAATGCCAGGGCCAAAAGAATGGGAATGGGTGGGTAGGGAAGTGGGGGGCGCTATGGGGGACTTTTGGGATAGCATTGGAAATGTAATTGAGGAAAATATGTAATAAAAATATTAAAAATTAAAAAAAATTCAGGTGACAGCAGATGCTGGCGAGAATGTGGAGAAAGGGGAACACTCCTTCATTGTTGGTGGGATTGCAAGCTTGTACAACCACTCTGGAAATCAGTTTGGCGGTTCCTCAGAAAACTGGACATAATACTACCAGAGGATCCAGCAATACCTCTCTTGGGCATATATCCAGAAGATGTTCCAATCGGTAAGAAGGACACTTGCTCCACTATGTTCATAGCAACCTTATTTATAATAGCCAGAAGCTGGAAAGAACCCAGATGCCCCTCAACAGAGGAATGGATACAGAAAATGTGGTACATTTACACAATGGAGTACTACTCAGCTATTAAAAGGAATGAATTTATGAAATTCCTAGGCAAATGGATGGACCTGGAGGGCATCATCTTGAGTGAGGTAACACAATCACAAAGGAACTCACACAATATGTACTCACTGATAAGTGGATATTAGCCCCAAAACTTAGGATACCCAAGATATAAGATACAATTTGTTAAACGCATGAAACTCAAGAAGAAAGAAGACCAAAGTGTGGATACTGTGCCCCTTCTTAGAATTGGGAACAAAACACCCATGGAAAGAGTTACAGAGATAAAGTTTGGAGCTGTGACAAAAGGATGGACCATCTAAAGACTGCCATATCCAGGGATCCATCCCATAATCAGCTTCCAAACGCTGACACCATTGCATACACTAGCAAGAATTTGCTGAAAGGACCCAGATATAGCTGTCTCTTGTGAGACAATGCCGGGGCCTAGCAAACACAGAAGTGGATGCTCACAGTCAGCTATTGGATGGATCACAGGGCCCCCAATGAAGGAGCTAGAGAAAGTACCCAAGGAGCTAAAGGGATCTGCAACCCTATAGGTGGAACAACATTATGAACTAACCAGTACCCCAGAGCTCTTGACTCTAGCTGCATATGTATCAAAAGATGGCCTAGTTGGCCATCACTGCAAAGAGAGGCCCATTGGACTTGCAAACTTTATATGCCCCAGTACAGGGGAACGCCAGGGCCAAAAAGTGGGAGTGGGTGGGTAGGGGAGTCGGGGGGGGGGAGTGTATTGCGGACTTTTTGGATAGCATTGGAAATGTAAATGAGGAAAATACCTAGTAAAAAATTAATTCTAAAAAAAAAAAAAAAGATGTGCATCACTACCCCCAACTAGATTATAATCATTTCCTGATGAAGGCAGGAGGGTGGGTAAGTTTCCTGTGTCTGCTACAGAGAAATATTTCAAACTTAATGTTCTAAAATCACTCAGTTTTAGAGAGAGAGAGAGAGAGAGAGAGAGAGAGAGAGTATTTTTTTCCTGGAAACTAGAAATCTGAAATTTAGCAGGGCTCCCCACCCTGTTTCAGCCTTTCCTGGCTTGTGGTGGCTGTGCTACAGCCTAGGCTTTGGTGAACCACTTCAGTCTCTGTCTGCCTTCCTCCTTTCTGTCTCATACCCCCCTCTGCCTCTGTCTTGCAAGGACACCTGCCCTTGGATTCAGGACCCACCTGGGTAATCCTCCTCTCACATCTTAATCACATCTGCAAAGGTCTGTTCCTAAATAAAGACAGTCATAGTTCCAGAGAGTTGATATAATATGTCTGGGCAGGGACACTCTGTCCTAGCCCGGAGGGTGATTGCAAACACTGAGTGGTGGAGGATGACCGCAGATACTGGGTGGTAACTTGTAGATATTTCTCTTTAGCTTCGTAGATGGGTGTTAGGTAGTTTCTGGAGAAATGCAGAAATGCCTGCAGGGCTTTGTCTGTGCTTTCCCTCTGGTCACTGTGTGGGCCTAGGCGTCTCATTGATTCTAAGTATTTTTCTAATGGGGGTGACTTCTAACATTCAAATATGCAAAGAGAAACCCCCAGTTGTCATCTTGTACTATCTATCTCAAGCTTCATTTACCGAATATTAAGTACCAGTTAAGCTTTTTGTTGATGTTGCCTTTTGTTTTGTTTTTGTTTTTTTAAGGCTCATATTATTCAGTAACTCCCCCATCCTTTGGGATTTGAAGTTGGTTGAGAGTTCCTTCTACTCCCCACCTTTTCCTTGTGCTGATTCTAATTTACAGCACAAATGGGCAGCATTCTCCAACCTAGACACGCCTGAGAAGAAGGAGTCTCAGTTGAGGAATTGCTTCCATCAGATTGGCCTGTAGGCATACCTGTGAATTATTGTCCTTACTGCTAACTGATGTAGAAAGGCCCAGACCACTGTAAGTGGTACCTTCTCTAGGCAGGTGGACCTGGGCTATATAAGAAAGGTAACTGGGTAAGCGAGAGCAAGCAGGGCAGCATCCCTGAGTGGTCCACTTCAGTTCCTGCTTCTAGGTTCCTTCTTTGAGTTTCCGCCTTGGCTTCTCTTGATTAGCTGATATAAAACTTTCTCTCCCTAAGAGGGTCTTGATCAGTGTTTACCACAGCAACAGAGAAGTCAAACTTAAATTGGTACCAGCGAGTGAGAGATTGTGTGATTGGTTGGCCTGACTGTGTTACTTGTAGAAGCGTTTTGGAACACTGGGCTGGAAAGTCTGCTGAGTGCTCCGAGCACAAGAGGATGTTCTGTGCTTTCTTAGAGATAATAAACTGAAAGCAAAGCAGATAGTCGAGGCGTGTCTTGAAAGCTTCGGAGGAAGCAAAGACTCTACTAGAACAGTGTGATTTTTCTACTAAAAGGCTGTGAAAGTACAACCTTTTGTTCTGTACTGGAACAACGGATATCAGTTAGCTGGGGTTGAAGAATCAGTTGTCATTACTAAGAGAGCATCATTGAGACAGATCTTTGAGAAGTATTTACTTAGGGTCAGCAGACAGAGGGCCAAGAGTACATCTCAAGTTTACAGCTGAACTTGATATGTGAAGATCCCCCATATGGTACCGGTTTTGAAGGCACAAAGGGATCATGAAGAACAGTAGAGGCTTGGCACTGTGTGGAAGTGTTGGAGTCCCAGAACAAAGCTGGGTGAGGCCATTGGTGAAGGTGTGGCCTCAGTTATTGACCTCAGAATTGAAGGAGCTATAGAGAGAATCTGAGGTTTGGCGTCATGTGGCAGGATCAGAGTTCCCAAAGAGCCGGGGGAGGATGTTGGTGAAGGTGGAGCCTCAGTAGCAGTGAGGACCCCTGCATATTAGAGCTGCCAAGAGAATGGTTTGATAGTCACAGACAACAGTAGGTATGGGCTGGAGCTGGTCTGAGCCTATGAGATAAACTGTGCATGCTGTGGATGGCAGAGCCAAAGAAGTGGTACGTTAAGCTCTTTGGAGTCTGGAAGATCATATGTGAGTCTCAGATGCCAAATATTAAGTTTTGATATGCATAGCTGGATTTCGCTTTTGCTGTGATCTGAATGTAACTGTACTCTGGTTCTTCCCTTTCGGAGTAAAAAGGCATATAACTTGCTTTTGACTCTATAGGAGCCTACAGTTTGGGTTTTTAAAGAGATCTTGGACTGTTGTGTTGAAAAACTTAAAGACTGTGGGACTCTTAAAAGTTAGACAGTCTTTTATGCTGTGATCTTAGAAACAAGAAAGGGAAAGGATATAACTTAAAGTGATGTGGTTTTGTGTCAAAGTTGACAAGGGGTGGAATGTCATAGTGGAATTGTCTGGCCCCATGGCTTTAAGTGTTCAGTTGAACTTGAACCTGGAGATCCCCGTTTCCCATCATGCCCTGTACCATTCCTACAGACAGTCCAGCCACTGGAGGTAACTGTACTACCCTGGCTTCCATTTCTCACAGCCTCTCTCTGCCTGATACAGCCAAAGCATGTGGTTCATATTTGTGTGTGTGTGTGTGTGTGTGTGCGCGCACACATGTCCAGAAGCGCACATATAGGCGTGACCAGAAGTCATTGCTCAGGAACTATCCACTTGCTTTTTTGTTTTTATGTTTTTTTTTTTGTTTTTTTGAGACAAGGTCTCTCATTGGCCTGGAGCTCACTGACAGCCTAGGCTGCCTAGCCAATAGGTCCTAGGGATCCTGACATTTCTCCCTTCTCAGTGCTAGGATCAGCAGTGTGTGCTATCACTCCTAGACTCAGGGATTTGTGTTTGCTGTGTGTGACAAGCACTTTACTGACTGGGTCGTCTCATTAGGTTTTGTCCAGTTTTTATTTTTCTTTCTTATAGTCTTAGCACAAAGAATAAATCTTGGAATCAGAATTTGACCCAGGTTTTCTAAACTTCAACTGCAAAAAGAACTTTCTTCTTTCTCTAGTTTCTCCAGAACCCTTTTTCAATGCCAGTTGGGATTTCTTTGCCTGAAAAGCAAACTCTGAAAAGGTCAGCAGGGATATTACTCAAACCTAATATTGCTCTACACCACCCTTGTCTGCCCAGCATGCTATGCACACAGTCTCTCATCTTGGGCAGGTTTATTGTCTTCATCAAGGCAGAGAGAGACACAGAAGGCCATGTCAGGGTCAAATTCATTTATCTTGGCTTTATTTGGTGGAAGGAGTTGTTCAAACACACACAAGTCCTCTGAGACAGACAACCGCTCCATTTCAACAACTTTAAAAGCAGCCCAGAAGTACCCAGCACTCCAGTGGCTCTTTCCTCTCCAGAATTGAATTCACCATGCTCGGTTCCATCCTGCCTGGGTTTCTGGGTCTCTGTAGCCAGGCACAAATCTTTGTAGTGCTGTAGAAGGAAATGCCCATAAGTCTGTGGCTCCTAGGGTAAGTAGGCATTTAGGTCCTTTCTTCTGTCTGTAACTGCTCTGGAGTGTCACTCCTATTTAGAGGTAAAAATCTCAGCTGCCTTCTGTCATCACTGTCTTCTTGGGTGCTTTCGTGTCGTGGGCCTCCTTGAGGTTTGCTGAAAGCCCACGCTGATTAAAGTGCTAAAATTCCCACATTCTATCCAAGTGGAAGCCAAAGCCAGCCAGCAGCATCATGTGATTGTGTGTGTGTGTGTGTTGTTTTGTTTGAGATAGGCTCTCGTGTAGCCTATGGTAGCCTCAAATTCCCCAGGTAGTCAAGAATGGCCTTGAATTGCTGACCTTCCTCCCCCAGCTCTGAAACCATGGAATTATAGGCAAGTTCCATCAAGCCTGCTTTATGCAGTTCTAGGACTGAACTTTGTGTAGGCTGGGAAAACACTCCTCTGGCTACTGAACAATATCCTCAGCCTCCACTGCCATCATTAAAAGAGTTTACGGGTTATAAGAACCCATCTGACATTGTATTGAATATCTAAGTTTTTGGCTCTTATAAATGGCAGTAAACAGGCATTATTATGTTCGCCTCCAGCATGGCCATATAAAAATGCTAGGCACCTCCTTTAAACATGCATATATTTCCTACCTAGTTAGAATTGTGTGTAACATGATGGAGTTTTGGAGAATGCGTCTAAAAATTTCAGTAAGTCCTTCATTTATGAATCAGCTTGCAGTGGGTTTATTAGACTCTGATTTAGGCCTCCTGCTCCACAGTCTAAACCGTAAATGAGTAATTCAGCCCACAGTGAAGGATGTTCACAGTTTAGTTTTAGCATTGTAGTAACTCTCCCCGCCTCCGCCTCTGTGTGTGTGTGTGTGTTTGTGTGTGTGTGTGAAATTTAAAAGTAAACCCACGCTAGCTCCTAAGCGACCACATTCTGTGCTGTAATTGAATAAAATATTAAAATGGGATAAACACTAGTTATTTTGCTTAATTGCCTTTTTTTCTTACCTGGTTTAACGAAGTGAAATGTTAGATTGCAAACAATACACCCAGACTCTCGAACTCTTCCCGAGTAGTGAGCTTGTATAGCGACAGATGTGGGTCAAAGGTCCTCAGTGGGCACAACTGTGGCCAAGTTTCCTGTGCCCGAAGCTGAATCTGGTGAGCAGGCTGGCTGCTGGCAGTCAGGTGTGTGCCTCAGTACCACTGACGGCCTGCTACCAAGTCGCGCCAGCACGGTTTCTGATCATCACAGGTCTTAGATGAATAATTTGAAAATTCCACTTCGTCATCTTTTTGAGGCTTCGGAGGGAGATTCCTTTAGTGGCATTTACGCCAATTCTATTCACCCCCTTTCCACTTCCCAAGGTCTCAAACTTGCAGTTTCCTACATCAGCACTCCCAAAAGCTGGGATAGCACGCTTTTGCTATCATGCCCACCTACCTCCCTTGCAGACACTTTCTTCCTTCTCCCAAAAGGCCTTGCTGCATCATTCATCACTGCTCTGCAGCACATGCGCAGTGCTCCTAGTTAGGATCGCCTTGGGAAGTGTTACAGTTTGCAGGCGAAGCATCCCTTGCTGGCTACTGTGTTTGAACTGTGGATTTTGACCTAGTGGTATCATTTTGAGAATATTCCTTATTTTAGTTGCTGTGATGAAACACCCTGACAAAGGCAACTTAAGGGAGAGAGGGTTTATTTGGGTTCATAGCTGGGGGGGGAGGTCATGGCGGAGAAGCAGATAGTCACAGAGAGCTGTGAACATCTGGACCCACTTCCCTGTCTCCTTTTTCCTTCAGTCTGGGTCTCTAGTCTGTGGCGTGATGCTACATGCATTTAGGGTGGGCCTTTGCACTTTGTTTAACCTAACTCAGAGAACCCCATGCAGAGAAGCCCAGAGGCTCACCTCCTGGGTTATTCATTAGGTCAAGTTCCAAGATTAACAGCCACAGAGAGGTTATGGACCCTTTGGGAGGCAGGGCTGGTAGGTTTAGACCACCAGGGGTGGATGGTGAAGGTTTCATGTCCACTTTGCTTCCAGTCCTGTCTCTTCCTGTCCCTCAGTTCCTGATCTTCCAAGATGTAAACAGAGGCCATCTCACACTGCTGACACAGAGCTGCTCTAACTTGTGGTCCCACCAGGATGAATGGTTTCCTCCAAAACCCTCAACGGAAATAAACTTCTCTGTCTCCCTTCTGTCGTGTGTTTGTCACAGCTTTGACAAAAATAACTAATACAGAGAGGTTGTCACAGTACTTGAAAGCGGGTTTCCTCATCAGGGGAAGGATTTTTCCAGGAACTGTGCTCATGCCTGTCTGCCCACATGTAGGTGAGTGAATCCAGAGACTCTGAGCACAGTCAACTGGAGCTCCCAAAAGGATATGTAATATTCAGCTGTAAAATGTCCACACCTTGAGTGCATGCCTAGATGAAGTAAGAATACTGGAACTATGTTAACTAAAAGTATATATATATAAAATGTTAAAATATACTTTAAAATATATTAAAATACAAATATAATAAAATATAGACATAGATATAATAAAAATAAATACAACATAAATATAAAAGACACATTTATGTATATAAACTACATAAGTCTAAATTTGTTATAAATATATATTTATATAAATGTAAATTAATATGTTTGATATATATATGTATATACATAATTTAAGTATAAAAGTAAAATATATAAAGCTCTAAATTCTGGGGCTGGTGAGATGACTGAAGGGTGTCTATTGCCAAACCTGATGACCTAAGTTTGATCCTAGGAATCCTTAGTTGAAGGTATGAACCAACCTTCATGAATCGTCCTTTTGTCCTCTGGACTGCACTAGCTCAATTGCATATAACATTTTCATGGCCAAAGGTACTATTTGGGGAAGTCTTACAAATGGCTAGAGTCACTGAATGATTTCTGTAATATTGAGTACAGTAATATCGATCATAACCGCTTCTGGTTAATATCCTAAGTGTCCTGCAACTAACTGGGTAAGAACCAACCCTTTCTGATCCACATCTACCAGCATCCATTTCCATTCAAGACCTGATGTCCAGGGATTCCCTAGGGTGTCCTTCACTGACCATCTCAGGTTGACTTCCTATGTGCACTGCTTCCCCAATGAGATAGCAGTTCATGGTTTCGGGTGAGATGTCCCATAGACACCTCATGAGTCCTTTTAACCCAAGTAGCTGTTTTCAAATTTGATGTTTTAAATACAAGTTCCCTGTGGACACAGAGCTGGTGACCCCAAGATGTACTTTAATCAGAGGTAGCAGTAAAACCTTGACATTTTGTCTTCCACTTTGATGACATCCCTGAGATGGGGCTGAAGTCTAGGAAGTAAGCAGCCATCTAGCTCCTGGATCTGACACATAATACCATCAGGTACCAAAGCAATTGCTGTAAGGCTACTGTTGTTCAAAACTGCACTGACACAGACAGTTCTTGCCTCAGAACCAACAAGCAGAAAGACATCTGGTGAGGATACGTTCCTTTGTGAGACTCCTAGGAGGAAAAATACTTAATTACTTTGTTTTTTTTTTCTTCCCTAATAACAGTTTTAGCAAGTTGTCAAACAAACAGAGCTTCCAGTTTAGTGACTGTAGGAGATGTTTCATTGTGATGGGGGCTGGCTGGGGCAGTGGGTACCCATGGCACCACAGATCTATGTACTAATCTCGTGTGTATGATCTAGATCTTATAGGTAACTCTACTGAATGTTCTCAAATACATTGTCGCCATGGTACCTGTGGTGGTTTGAATGAGAAGGCCCTCATAAGCTCATGTGTTTGAATGCTTGGTCCTTAGTTAGTGGAACTGTTTGGGAAGGACTAGGAGGTGTGGCCTTGTTGGATTAGGTTTGGGCATGGGCTTAGAGATTTCAAAAGCCCACACAAGGCACAGTTGTGTTCTCTCTCTCTCTCTCTCTCTCTCTCTCTCTCTCTCTTTCTCTCTTCTCTACCCCTCCCACTTCTGTTGCTTAAAGATCAGGATATAAAGCTCTCAGCTACTTCTCTATCACCATACCTTTCTACCACCATGCTGTAAAGATCACGGACTGACCCTCTGATATGGTAAGCAAGACCCCAATTAATTGCTTTTTTTAAAAATAGGAGTTGTCTTGGTCATGGTGTCTCTTCACAGCAATAGAACGGTAAGAAAAACAATCTCAGGAAGAGACTTTGTTTGACTGCACCTTTAAATCTTTCTTCGGATGACATGGAACCCACTTTCATGGCTCTCCCCTGGATCAACACAGTTCTATCAACAATCAAGTTATAGACAATAAGAGCTGGGGATATGAGCTACTCCCATGGATGCCAGATACTGAACCTAATCCTCTGCAGGAGCAGCAAGCAACCGTAACTGCTGAGCCACCTCTGCATCCCCTCTCTCTTGTCTGAGTGACATCTTTCTAAAATCAGAATACAAACAGGAGTTGGGGAGTGATAACTTTACAGTGGACAAAGCTGGCAGACACAGGCTTCCCCAAGGTTCAGGTTGACCTCATCAGGGGATAATCATGCCAATATGGCAAATATCTTGATGGGAGATGACCAGTTGAGCATCTTGCTCTATGGTCCTCTTGTAAAGCTCACCCTCTTCTACGGACCAAAGAACATCAGCTGAACATGACTTGAGGGATGCTCTCCAGGGCAGATCCCTTACTGTGCTTCAGAACTCTTGAGGTCAGGAAGATAAGAACAGGTTGAATAATTGTCCTCCACAGGAGGAAACCAGGGAGAGATGGTGAGTGATTTCAAAGCACAGTCCTAGACTGTAAAGCAACATTAATGGGGAAATTAGCCCAATCCACAGAGGGTCTACAGTTTAATTAACTGTATTACACCAGTGTTGATTTCTTGCTTTTGACAAATGTGCCACAGTGTGCTGTACGGTGTTACCATTGGAGGAGGGTAGGCAGAGCATATACAAGGGCTCTGCAAGCTCTTTCTTTAAAATCTTTGTAAATCCAAAAATTATTGGAAAATAAAATATTGAGTGAAAAATATAAATAGTTTTCCTAATCAACCCAGCGATCACCCCGATGAGTCATTTTTCACTGGTGAAGGCGCTGTAATTTCAGGGTTCTGAGTTCATCAGAAAATCATCTATTTGCTTGCTCTTTTTAAAAATTTATTTGTTGCAGTGCTGGGGATCAAATCGGAGCCTCAAAAGAGACCATCTACCTTTGATTATCAAATGTTTAATGTGGGCTTTCAAAACCACCCATAAAATGATATTAAATGCTCAAAATATCTCCATCTCTGGGCAATCGGCTTAAGAATACAGAGTTGAACAGCACTAATGGTCTACCTCACAATGAAGGGACACAGTCTTTCTATCTCCTGGACCAGAAGGTGACCAGTATCCTGTGGCTTAACTGTTGCAGAGAGGGCCTCTAGCAGGACTTCAGAAATGTCTGCACTGGAGCTGCAGCCAGACCACAAGTTAGGTTTTGTTGGTGGTGTGTGTTTGTTTGGTTGGTTTTTGCTTGTTTGTTTTGAGGCAGTTTCTTTTGAGCATGCCTGCAGAGTAAGTCCAGTGTCTTCTATAGCTTTCCACCTTACTCCCTGGAGACAGATCTTTCACTGAACTCATGGCCAGCAAGCTTCAGGAAGCCTTTAGTTTCCATCCCCACTAGTTCTGGGGTTATAGGCATTCACAGACACACCTGGGTGACAGTCACCCCTGGGTGCTGGGACCACGCCTCAGGTACTCTTTCCTGCCGGGCTGTCTCTCCAGCCCATAAGAGTCTTAGCATACTGCACACACTGCGCTTGTATTCCTGGACTCCAGCAATCTTCTTCGCAAGCCTCCTGAATAGTTAGGACTACCGTGCTGAGCCACCACACCTGGTTTATTATTATAAGTTTTAGGGTGGAAAAGTTACGGGGGAGACTTGGCAAACATGATGTGCTGCTGCAGGAGTAGCAAGATCTCAGCACACAGAGCGGGCCACTGTCCCTTTAATTTTCACATTGCTACCTTACTCATTTGCCAGACCAAGCAGTTTCTCACTGATACTTTTGACAATATGGTCGAGGGGCTGGAGAGATGGCTCAGTGGTTAGGAACGTGAACTGGGACCTAGATTTGACTCCCAGAGTTGTGTCAAATGGCTCACAACCCACCTATAACTCCAACTCCAAGTTATCTAATACCTTCTCTGGCACACATATGCACAATCAGACATACATAAAAATAAATCTTAAAAAAAACTTGTCACAGACATGATAGTATATGATTTCTGAAATTTATATTATTTCTTTTTTCAAATTAAAATTCTTAGTCCAGTATGGTGGTGCATGCCTTGAATCACAACACTTAGGAGGCAGAGGCAGGCAAGTCTTTTAGTTGAAGGCCAACCTGGACTACATTTAGAGCTCCAGACCAGTCAGAGTTACATAGTCAGACCCTGTCTCATTTTTCATTACATTATTTATTTATGTGTATGTCTGGCTATGTGTATGTGAGTTGGTATATTTCCTCTGGTCTCCATGAATGTTGTACACATACATGGGCCACACACATGCACATAAAAACAAGAAGGGTTAGGCCTATATTCTTTTTCTAGTGGCAATTCAATTCCAAAATGTTGTCATATCAACAAAAATGATGATAGCCACTATCAAATCATCAAGGATACACTTTCAAGGCAGGTCTCTGAAGTCTGGTGTTCATATTTCCCTAAGTGTGTGTCTTAACGCCTGGGAGCCACAATGCCAGTACTTGGTCATCTGTGAACGGGGTCTGGTGGTTGCGAGCACAATTTTCCAGCCTGCTTTCTCCATCGCCCTCACCCTCAAGGCGTCTGCTTCAGTTTACTGAGAGCTGCCTGGCAAGCAGGATGTTTGAGAATCTCCCCCAAGTAATTAAGACGAACTGGTGAATCGTGTGAACTCTCACCCCTCATCTTCTTGCTTTCTCTCCGTGTGTGCCTGTGCTCCAGCCCAGCGTTTCTGTCTTGGGCTTAATTCTCTGCAACACCTGCCAAAGGCAACAAATAGGAACTGACATGCTGGCTCATGCAATGTTTTCCAGACTGGAGTGGGCGCACAGCCTTACCTTCCAAGTTACTGCAAGTGACAGTTTTACCAAATGACTTGCCAAAGGTTGGCTTGGCCTACGATATCTATTTTCTCATGGTTTGCCCCCTCAACTGTCAAATAGCCATCAAGTGCTCTTGGTGTTATTTATTGAAGGCCCTACTTCAAACTAGCAGTTTCGGATTAAGGATAATGCCAGTTGCTGAGATAGATAGAGCCCTGCTTTGCAGTGTCACACAGTCGGTTAGATCTTCAGTTTTTTGCTCTGTAACAATCTAGTTTATGGTGATGAAGTACTTTCTGTTTTATGGATCTGGGGATCTGGGGCACACCCCCCCCACACACACACACACACAGAGAGAGAGAGAGAGAGAGAGAGAGAGAGAGAGAGAGAGCCCAGCGCCTTTGGATCTTCCCATTCTGCTCAGTGGACAGAGATGGAGAGTGTAAAGGAAATACAAGCTCATAAAAGCCTTGATCTGGGGGCTGGGGTGAAGGCACCAGAATGACGAACAGAGTTCACATCCCCAGCACCTGTGTGAAAAACCAGGCAGCTGCTGATGACCCCAATGTTGGAGGTCGGAGGTCGGAGTCAAGGAGGAGCCCTAAGACTTGTTGGCCGCTTTAAAAAAAAATAAGTGAATCCTGGATTCAGAGAGAGACCCTGTGTTAACACATAAGCTGGAGAGCATGAGGAAGACATCAGCACCAACCGCTGGTCTCCACCCACCCCCAAAGGGACTGGGAAGCACCAACATCCTCCCAGAATCCCTGGTCCCAGGCTGCAGGTCGTGCTTACACCATGCTGGTCAGAGCACAGTGCCCCAACCACACGGACATGACTGCTCAGCAGGAGAATCAGTAAACTGCGCTGCACACGTTCCTAGCACAGTGCTTATACGAGCAAGACTGCCTTTGACTTTGCTCTTCATGGGTTCCTTCCCTGGGGTTTGAAGTTAAGGTTAGACCAGATTACATCATAGATAACAGTATATAAATTCAGGTGCGCTTCTCCTTTTTCCATTTTCAAGGTGTTTGACTGAGATGAAATTTATCTTTTTTTTTTTTTTTTTTTTTTTTTTTTGGCTTTTCGAGACAGGGTTTCTCTGTGTAGCCCTGGCTGTCTGGAATTCACTCTGTAGACCAGGCTGGCCTTGAACTCAGAAATCCACCTGCCTCTGCCTCCCAACTGCTGGGATTAAAGGCATGTGCCACCACGCCTGGCTCTTATCTATTTTTTTTAAAAGATTTATTTTATTTATATGAGTACACTGTAGCTGTTTCCAGACACACCAGAAGAGGGCATCAGATGAGCCATCATGTAGTTGCTGGAAACTGAATTCAGGATTTTGGAAGAGCAGTCAGTGCTCTTAACCACTGAGCCATCTCTCCAGCCCAAATCTATCTATTTTTAAAACACTGGGTGGATTTTTTTTTTTTTTTTTTTTTTTTTTTTTTTGGTTTTTCGAGACAGGGTTTCTCTGTATAGCCCTGGCTATCCTGGAACTCACTTTGTAGACCAGGCTGGCCTCGAACTCAGAAATCCGCCTGCCTCTGCCTCCCGAGTGCTGGGATTAAAGGCGTGCGCCACCACGCCCGGCGGATTTTTTTTTTTTTAATTGATGCTATCTGACCATTTCTTCTGGAAAAGGTTCGCACTCCTCTTGCCTTGGTTACTAGTCCTGAGAGGCTTCCAGCTTTCTTTTTATCTGTTTGGTGGGCCCTCCTCTCTTTAAGGAATCAGTTTGTTTCAATGAAGCTTTTAAACTTAAAGGGTACCTTAAAACAGTACCTTGTTCACCCTGTTATTTTGTTGCTGTTCAGCTGGCCTTTGTATTGTGTTCTTTCTGCTTCTAACAAGATCCCTTTACCTCTTTTTTCCCCCTGAAGTTACTCCAAGGTATGTTCCAGCAAAATGAAAGGGTAAACCAGGAAAAGAAATATGCAAACGACAAATTCTAACCCTAGGTGACAGGGCACGAGAGTTCTGAGACGGCTGGGTGGCATTAGTGAGCCGGTTTAGTGGGTGAAGAAATACTTGCTGTCCAAAATGAGTGACCTGAGTTGGATTACTGAGACCCACATGCAGAAGGAGAAAACTCCCTTCTGAAAGCTGTCCCATGACCTCTAGGCCTGTGACACGGCATATGCTGACACCTATACTTCACATACACAAATTAGTGATAATAATATTATTAAAAATGATAATGAAAACTTTTTAAAATGCTGAAAATTCCTGTCACAAGGAAGAAGAGGAGTAGATGTCTTCTCCAGAAAAAAGGAAGGGGTGGTGTGATGGTTTATATATGCTCAGCCCAGGGAGTGGCACTATTAGAAGGTATGGCCCTGTTAGAGTAGGTGTGTCACTGTGGGTGTGGGCTTTAGTAACCTAGTCCTTGCTTCCTGGAATCCAGTATTCTGCTAGCAGCTTTCAGATGAAGATGTAGAACTCTCAGCTCCTTCTGTACCATGCCTGTCTGGGTGCTGCCATGTTCTCACCTTGATGATAATGAACTGAACCTCTGAACCTGTAAGCCTACCCCAATTAAATGTTGTCCTTATTTAGAGTTGTTTTGGTCATGGTATCTGTTCACAGCAGTAAAACCCTAACTAAGACAGGCAGGGAGGATGGGACCACAGAATACAGAGATAACTAAAAGGTTGGAAAACCAGAAAATAGAATGATGGATAGTGAAGTAAAAAAGGAAAGGAAATTAGAAACTAGAACAGAAAACCTGGCCAGGAAATGAAATGTGTAAGTTAACATAAAATGTGATGTATTTTTAAGGACCTGTCTGTCCTTCTAGAGATGCCCTCTGTCAAGTGCCTTGGAGTAATGAACTGGATCCAGGGAGAAATAAATGTCATTTGAACATACAAGTGGCTGAACATGGGACACAATTTGCATAAAACAGTATGTGTGTGTGTGTGTGTGTGTGTGTGTGTGTGTGTGTGTGTGTGTGTGTGTGAGCGTGTGTGAGCTTCGACTTGTAGAGGGATCATCTATGTTAGAAAAGGCTGAAGGTCAGGGGTGAGGCTTACTAAGCCTGGGTCTAGAAACAAGTAGGGATACAGCGAGTGCACAGCATGCATCTTTGTCCATATGTCCCTCCTTCCTTTAGGATACATCCCTGTTAATGGGTGTCTGCCAATCCATGTGTGCACACTTATAATTAATAACGTGTCATGTTGCCCCTTGGGAAACAACTTGCGTGTAAACCCTGCCAGCCTGCTTCCCTGCTCCCATCTGCTTCAGCTCCACCACAAGTCCTTGAGCTTCTCAGCTCTTACAATGTCCTTCTCCAGGGTCTGGCTCAGCGGCTGGTATTTCCTCTGCATTACTGTTTACAGAGCATTTCAAACCCGTTTCCCACTGGAGGGAGAAAGCACATGGCCTCAAGTTAGTCTCTTGAGGGACTGGAAGAGATGGCTCAGTGGTTAAGAACACGTTCTCCTGCAGAAGACCCAGATTTGGTCTCCAGCACCCACAGCCCTAACTATCCAAGGGATTTGACGCCCTCTTCTGACCTCTTCAAGTACCTGTACTCAAATGTACACACATAATTAAAATTAAAAAATATATATATCATCTTGAGGCCAAGGGTCTCCTGATAGATGTTTTATTTTTATTTTTATGTATATAAGTGTTTTGCCTACATGTATGTCTGTCTGTGCATCATGCACATGCATGGTGCCAAAGGAGGACCCTTTTGGACTGGAGTTATAGATGGTTGCGAGTCTCCATGTTGGTGAGGGAATCGATTCCAGGTTGTCTACAAGAAAAGCCAACGATCTTCACTACTGAGTCATCTCTCCAGCCCCTCCTGGTAGAGTTTTAGATTACAATTTCCCCCTTGGTAATGAGAGTAATGTACCCTCCTTGCAGAAACAGTTGGAAGCACAGAAAATGTGTAGCGGCTGTAAGATTTGGGAAGGGCTGAAAACACTGGCTGCATCCTTTCCGTGCCCAATCAGCCAGAACTGGGAAAGGAGAAACAAAAGTGTATTTCTCCTTGTTCACTGTTTGAGAGACAAGGGCCAGGTTTGCTGTGAGATTCTTCTCAAATGGAGCTACAGGGCTTTTGCTCAGGTGTGTTTGCCATCACTGGCAACTTATCATCTCATCTTCTGTACCATCTTGCTCACCCTCATTTTTGACACTGAACATCCCAGCAGCCACCTGGGACCCACTGTGTGCTGCTTCTTTATGCAGTGAGATCACTCAGCTGTTTAATTTGAAACTGCTAATGACCCAAGGATCCATGGGAAAGTATGCCACACTGATGCTGGGCCAGCCAGTGCCACTCCACAGCCCCCAATGTGCAGGGGTAAGGGATGCTGCCAAGCCAGCTCAAGCCAGGCTTCTAAACACCAGATGTCACGGAGGTGTTCCTCTGTACCCCTTGACAGTTAGCTGAACCTAACCCAAACTTCCGTCCATAGCCAGGGGTGTTGAGCTACCTTCCATTATTCATCTTAATTTCCTGTCCTGTCTTGGGCATGTGCAACCACCCATAGGCAGCCAAACACTAATACACACAAAATAGAAATAGGTAAAATCTGAAAAAAAAAAAAAAAGACAAAATGAAGTCACCCCTGTTAGTTTCCAGACTATTGGCTGCTTTCTGCTTTTTGGACTTGTCAGCTACACAATCAAAAGAGCCAATTCCTTAAAATAAATCTCAGCACACCCATGCATTTATACACATACAAACACAAATATTAGTATATCTGATTAATTCTGTGTGCATGTGTGTGTGTGTGCACAGGTGTGTGTGTGTGTGTGCACAGGTGTGTGTGTGGGTGCACAGGTGTGTATGTGTATGTGCATGACTGCATATATGTGAATCTCCAATTGATCCTGTTTCCCTGAGTGGGGAAACTAGTGTATCTTTGTGTATTTTTTTTATATACACTTGTATCTCATGTATTTTTAATTTCACAAATAAAACACAATTTAGAAAACTAAAATTTACAATTTATAAGAGGCTGGAGAGATAGCTCAGCAGTTAAGAGCATTTTCAGAGGATCCAAGTTTGGTTCCCATCATCCACATCAGGTGTCTCCATGTCCTCCTCTAGTCTTTGCAGGCACCTGAATACACACACACACACACACACACACACACACACACAGCTCAAGAAACAGAAGTGTTTATTTAAAAAAAAAAAACCACAGAAGAAGCAAAAGTAAAATCATAGAGCCGCTTCACTACCATCTCAGAGAGACGCTGTAGAATTTTCTAGTTGTTCCACCTATGCTATGAATAGCTATATCAATAGGTATAGATCTGCATAATGACTGTTGAACCTTGCTTTGGGGACTATCTCATGGTTTCTTTAATCCCTCCCTTTCTGTTGGAAGACCCCATTTTTGTGTTTTGCTTCTACAAACAGCACTGTGGAGAACATTTTCACTCACACAGCCTTGTGAGTATGCCTTCTGTTTATTGAGGACACATTCTCCTGTCCCGTCTGCCACCTCCCTGCCCCGCCCCTCTTACTTTCTCACAGTTAGGTGAGGATGCTTTCGGCACCTGAGAACACTTTGCTGCTCTTGCAGAGGGACCTGGGTCTAGTTCCCAGCACCCACATTAGGCAGCTTACAGCCACCTGTAACTTCAGCTCACTGCCCTCTTCTGGATCCTGCAGACACTGCACGCACACGAAAAGCACGAGCACGCGCACACAGACACAGACACAGACACAGACACAGACACAGACAAGCAGGCACACAGATGCACATAAAATGAATAGATCTTCTTTAAAAAGAGGATGCTTTCTATAGAATTAATTACTTGTGAGACTGTCAACCTCTTTGAATGAGTTTTGTGGCTTGAAAAGACCTTTAGGAACTTGTTGAATTTCCTCTCTTTATAGATAATCAGAAGGCACTAGAGGAGGAGCTAACACAACAGAGTCAGCTGATAGAATGGAAAGGCTCAGCACCCAAGCTTCGGACCATGCTTTCTGATGCATGGGATCTACCAGCTCCATGATGATTTTTTTTTTTTTCTGTCAAGTTCGACATTTTTATCCAGGCCATATCTTTTAGCTTGTCAAAGGCCAACATCCAACATCTTGTCAGTTCCCCTGCCCCCAGCATTTTGCCTTCTGAGGCTGACTCTGCCACACACAAAAGACAAAACTTGGAGACTTCAGTGCTTTTGTGTGTGCTTGACTCTTGGACATGGAGAGCTATCCTACAGGTAGGAGAGCTGGTTGCCACTAAAAAAAGCAATGTTTAGAGAGACCGAACTGAGAAGCAATGATGGTTATTAACAGCAATAACATGACACTTTATTTGAAGCTTGGTGATACATATTGCAGCCACTTCTTCCAGGCTGGACCTGACCACTGCCATCTTAAATCAAAGCCTGCTGGAGACCTCAGGAGACTGTTAGCATTACTTCACAGAGGGAGGGGGGAACGAGGAGGGAAACAGAAAATGGGGGGAGATAAAAGAAGAGAGAAAAAGAAGAAGAGGTGGGGGGAGGGAGATGAGGGGAAGGAGGAAGGGGAAGGAATGAGAGAGAGGGGAAGGAGGTGTAGACTCAAAGGATCCATGACACTCATGAAGCCTTCTGGAGAGCCCAGGATTGCCTCAGGTGGGACCTCTCTGTGCTAACTTACCCCACAACTCACCCAAGGGACCTTTCAGTGGTAGAGCCACCCAAGAGTCACTCATGTCCCTGTAAGTAGCCCTAGTGAGATGGACTTGGGTGGAATCCTCTGTTTTGGTCTGTCCATGCTTTCTCTCTCTCTGGAATAAATAGACGTTTCTTCTTTTCTTTTTCTTTTTCCTTCCTTTCTTCCTTTTTCCTCCTTCCTTCCTTCGTTCCTTCGTTCCTTCGTTCCTTCCTTCCTTCCTTCCTTCCTTCCTTCCTTCCTTCCTTCCTTCCTCCCTTCCTCTCTTCCTCCCCTTCTCCCCTCCCCCTCCCCCCACCTCTGTAGCCCTGGGTCTCCTGGAACTCACTCTGTAGACCAGGTTGGTCTCAAACTCAGAGATCCACCTGCCTCTGCCTTCCAAGTGCTGGGATTAAAGGTGTGCACCAGTGCTATTCAGCCAAACAGACCTCTATACCTCCTTAGGAAAAGCCACGAAACACACAATATGAAAATAACAGTCTTTAAAGTCAAATCTTTCTAAACAGTTGTGCTGTGCACAGGCAGTCACCACAAATGCTCTTGGGAATCTCCCTCCAGGCTTTTCTATTTCTAGTTCCTATGTTACAAAGTCTCGACTAGGGTCTCCACACAATGATTTCCTTAATACCACACCATCAGCATCACATGTGTTACTGAAGTTCTCTTAATATTATTTTGAAATGTGTAATAAGCCATCCTGTTAACCTGACAGCTGAGAATCGCCCTTTTACTGAACGCAGAGTTGTCTCTGCTATTGCTATAGCCATTGCCCTTCAGCAAACCACACGTCCTACAAGTGAGAATTGTAGGGGAAAATTCTAGATGGATGTGGCTGATGCTCACTGACACTCTTAGCTCCCCTTAGACAAGGACAGGTCCAGAGGTTCCCTCCGTGGGCATGTGATGTATCCAGGGAAATAGTGTTTCGAGGCTGGTGAATATTGTTAGGGTAAGCTTCACTTTAATGGAATAGCCAGATAATACCCAGGAATAAAATGATCAGGGTAGTTCTAGCCTGATAGCAATCTTAAACATCCCCAGGATTATCTGAAGGTGAGAGTCCTAACACACCTGTATTTGCTTTCTCAAAGGCTTTCAAAATGGTCATTCTTTCTGTATGCTGAATTTGCCTAACCATTCAGAGGCCATAAAAGCTTTCCTGCTCCATTTTGTCAAGGTGAGACACCCATTAAGTGTCAAAATTCCCATTCCCAGGTCCTCATGCAGGGGTGTCTGATGCAGGAGAGCATGGTGACCTGACTCAACTGGGTACGTGATCTGCGTAAACTGGGCATATGTGTGGGTGTGGACCTGGCCATTCAATTCTCTTCTCTCCTGATGCCTTAGCGTCTAGTAATGAATCAATTCAACCTCTCCCCACAGAAACAGACTTCACAGGAGCCCATACTTTCTATCAAAATTACGGTGTATATGACACTAAAAATTACTAGCCACCTCTCTGGTAAGTGCAAATTTTTAATTTCTTTTTTTTTATATAAAGTTTGCTCTATTGAAAGAGGAGGTTTAAGACCTTTTGTTTTGCAAAATTAATGCTACTATCCTTTGCATCAGATTCTTTTCATGGAGTGATTATGCATTGACTAGATCCATCCATCTCTGGCACACAGGGTGATTATTTATCTTTGTGCTGTTTCCAAAGGACATGAGAATGACGGGTGATGCCTGCTCACTGAGTAGTCAGGGACAGCAGTGTGGCACACTGGTCCAAACTTGATAGGGGTATGTCACTTAGTTATGACATTGGGAATATAAAATTTAACTTTGTGCTTGCTGGTTTTATATCAACGTGGCACAAGCTAAAGTCATCTGAGAGGCGGGAACCTAGATTAAGAAAATGCCGCTGTAAGATTGGGCTGTAGGCCAGCCTATAGGCCTTTTTTTTTTTAACTCATAATTGATGGGGGAGGCCCCAGTCCATTGTGAATGGTGCTACTCCTGGGCTGTGGTTGGGTTCTATAAGAAAGCAGGCTGAGCAAGCCATGGGGAACAAGACATGGGGATCAAGCCAGTAAGCTCTATTCCTCCACGGCCTCTGCATCAGCTCCTGCATCCAGCTTCCTGCCCTGTTCCTGAATTCTTCCCATGATGAGCAGCAATGTGGAAGTGTATGCCAAATAAATCCTTTCTTCCCCCAGTTGCTTGGTCATGGTCTGCTTAGGACTAGAGGGAATGTGGGAGATACGTGTCACGAACTTTCCATGTTAGTTTTTATTGTTAACTGCGACAACCTAGAGTCCACATGGGAAGAAGGTACCTCAACTGAGGATTGTCTCAGTCAACTTGGTCTTTGTCTGTGAGTTGTCTTGACTTGTGATTGATCTGAGAGGGCCCAGCCCACTGTGGGCGGCACCATCCTTAGGCAAATGGGCCTGGGCTTTATATGAAAGTCAGCTGAGTATGATCCAATGAGCGAGCCAGTAAGCATCCTCCTCCATGGCTTCCTTTCTCTGTTTTTCTTTCCTTATATAGTTTCTACTCCACGTTACTGCCTTCAGGTGCCTGCACTGACTTCTCTCAGTGCGGGGTTGTGACCTGGAAGTGTGAGATGAAATAAACCCTCTCCTCCCCAAGTTGCTTTTTGTCATGGTCTTTATCATGACAACAGAAAGCAAACTAGGACAAGAGCTAAAGGCTATGAGGTTTCTGAAGTGGACTGTGCTGAAGGCCATACACTTGGAATATACTAAAAGCCACTGAACTGTGCACATCAGTGACGGACTTGTTCCGCAGTTAAGTGATATCCCAATGAAGCTGTTTTTACAAAAGAAAATTTAAAAATTAATATAGATGCAGTTATAGGTTACATCCCAGAATCTGAGTGATTTGTAGGTTCAGGCTAATTAGTCACACAGCACTTGGTCTGATTTTACATGAGGCAACAAATTCTTCAAGAGAACAGAACAATAAAAACCTTTGCATCGGTGCGCACGCAACCGTCACCCAAGAAACAGCAGCTGACACTGTGCTGCGTCGTCTCTTTGCTCATAAATATTCATATGCTGAAACCATGGGAAGATGTATGGTATTTGCATTCTGGCTGGAGGTACACACCCAGGGGGATGTTTTCTGGTCTTCTCTATCCATGTGTGTCCATAAGTATGCTTCTACTTGTGCTGTGTACATGTATAGCCCAAGACTCATACCAATGTGCCTATGAGTGTGACCCTGTGTGTATTTTCTTCATGTGCATGTATCTGCTGCCAGAGGCTCTGTCTCTCCCCCATGGATGCCCTTGTCCTCATCTTTCACCTTGGCCGTGTAGGTGATCTCCGACCATAAGAAGACTTGCAGCTTCCCAGGTGATTCAAAGGTGTGGTTAGAGTTGGAGTCCTCGACACCAAGTGTGTGTCCAAAAAGACAAGACATGTGGCCTTGGAACCAGAATTCAGTCCTTACTACCTGTTGCAGAAGCCAATCAATGGAGACAGGAGTTGAATCTTAAAACTGTGCTTCATCAGTGAGCCAGCAGTCTGAAAAGACGTGGGTTCATTTTCTTCAGCTCTGTTATCTCATCCTTAGCCAGCTGACTCTCTTGGGAGGGGCTATTGAAGCTGTCAATCATTGCAGTCTAGTTTTGCCCCTTTGGTCAGGTGGTTGATCTTGTCTCTGAGATTCATGGTGTGATGCTTATTATTATTATTATTATTATTATCATTAATCACTTATCTCTCTGTGTATGGTTGTTTGGCATAAACCACAGTCACCACCTCTTGAATTCCTCATGAGTCCCTGCCTAGATTCCATGTAAATCAGAGGTTAACTAGGATAGTCGAATAGTAATAGTATATACCTGTTGGGTTACTTAACTGTGTGCATGCAAGTGCTTTTTTCACAAAGGGCAGGACCACTGTGTTCTCATAACCCAGTACATGGAGTCGCTCCTACCTGCTTCATGCACACAGCATGTTGCGACCTCTGGGCTTCATCTTCTGCTTCCACGTGGTTTCCTTAGTCTAGCCAATGCACTTGCTCATTCAACAAAAAACAAAAAGTGTATACCCTGAGACCAAGAATGGTACCCATGAGCCTGACAGAAAAGCAGGAAGAAATATAAAGAGAACTAACTTTTCAGAAACAAAGATCGTGCCCCATGTTGAAGGTTTGCATTGAAAGACTGGGGTAGAACACACACACACACACACACACACACACACACACACACACACACACACACACACTCATTCATGGGACCAAGAGAGTGAGGATGCCCTATTTGTGTGGTGAACAGCTGCATTATTCCCAAGACCTATTTGCCTCCACCCCAGTGCTGTGGTCACAGGCATGCACAGCTATGGCTAACTTTTTACATGGGTGCTAGGGACTCGAACTCAGGGCCTCGCACTTGCTCAGGAACACTTAGTCAGCAGCATTCGTTCCACTGAATCGGCCCCTACTTTCCTGTTGTCGCTCGTGCCTATCAGCAATTGCTACTGTTGATGTTTTAGATTTAGGCCACAGTCACAGGTGTGTGGTAGCATCTTGCTACTGGAAAGTTCTGTATGGCCACCCACCCCAGGGGTGGACACTGGGAATTTTTGTTGGAGAGACAAATAGGGCAAGTGAGATGGCTCAGCTGGTAAACATGCCTGCTGTAAAACCCGATGATCTGAATTTCACTCCCAGGATCCACATGGTGGAATGAGAGAACCAGTTCCTTTACGTTGTTCTCTGAAAATACACACACACGTGTGTGTGCACACACTTATACACAGCCACACACAGCCACGCACACAGATGTACATGTCCCCCTCCTCCACACATCACATCATCATCATCAATAACAACAACCAACTCCCCTTAATCCCCCTGGTTATTCTTCTCAGCCCTCATGGCTGGTAACTTTTACCGTCTGCTTTGATTTATGTGCCTTTGTCAGTGTCATGGAGTTGGACTCCCATCTTATGCAGTCTCGCCAGGTTCATGTTGTGACATTCTAACGCAGATCTGTACCCTCTTCATTCCCACCAGCCCCAAATGAGCTTCCTGTCGTTTCCCCCCCCCCCCACCGGCTACTGTCAGTGGTTTGGATTCTGGCCACGCTCCCAGGTATGTGGTGGCATCCACTGCTCTTCTGATTTGCAGATCCCCGAGGACCCATGATGCTAAGCATCCTCTCATGTGCTGCTTATCTGCCATCCGAACATCCTGTTTGGCGAGGCATCTGTTCAGGACTTTGCCTGTATTTTAATGAGGTTTTTCCTTTTCTTGTTGCCTGTAGAGAGTTTGGACTTAAGTCCTTTATCTGGTAGCTTTCTGCAAAATGTTTCCTTCCTGTCTTGAATTATCGTCTGGACATTATCTTTTGCAGACCAGAAGTTTTTTATTTTAGCGAAGACTAACTTATCAATGATTTCCTGCGTGGACCGTGTTTTTGCTGACGTACTTGGAAAGCCAGTGTCCTGGTGAAGGTTATCTGCCTTATCTCCTAGGAACCTTCCTTTCGTGTCTCGTGTTTAAGTCTGTGAGTCATTTAAAGCTTATTTGGTGTGTGAAGGGTGGAAGGTCTGGATTTGTTTGTCTGAATGTGGATTGCTGGCCATTCTTCACAATTCATATCTTTAAGGAGACTTGCACTTCTGTGTGGGTCTTTTGCAAGTCACAGGGTTCAGACATCACTCTTAATAAGTTCTCAGAGACAGGCTTTGCTTCTTTGCCTGGCATTGTGGGACATGAACCACTCTTTCATCTGTAGAAACAGCAAGGGGCTGAGCCTGCTCAAATCCCCAGGCCCCCTTTTCTTTCTTTCTTGTTTTGTTTTTTAATCTAATTTTCTTCTCTTTTCATCTTGCTTAGTAGCCAGGGGAATTTATCAGTGACAGCCCACATGGTAAACAATGAGTTAGAGAAAAGGTTAGGGTTGCTTTCCAGGTAGGTGGTCAAACAGATTCTGCACTGCCCCCGGAAGTCAGCCACAGAGCGGAGGGCACCCGGCTGCAGGAGGGGCGCTGGGTGGGTGAGTGAGTGGTTTAAGATTCCTTCCCTATGAGTCATCTGCACTGGCAATGTTCTCCCAGAGACGGAGAGGACTCAGGAGAGAACAGGACCTGGAAGGTCAAGATGAGCCTATTTCTGCAGAACTAGTGACACCCAGAGCAGCTGGGCCAGGACAGAGCCCCTTCCTTGGACTTGGATGAGTGGGCACCTAGAACAGAGCATGGCGCTGTCCCGTGGTGGGCTGTCCTTGGCTAGAAAAGCAGTTTGATATTTTTTCAAAAACAATTTTTTATTAGATATTTTCTTCATTTACATTTCAGATGCTATCCCAAAAGTCCTCTATACCCTCCCCACACCCTGCTCTGCTCCCCAACCTACCCACTCTCACTTCCTGGCCCTGGCATTCCCCTGTGCTGGGGCATATAAAGTTTGCATGACCAAGGACCTCTCCTCCCATTGATGGCCTACTAGGCCATCCTCTGCTACATATGCAACTAGAGACACAGGCTCTGGTTTGTTCATATTGTTGTTCCTCCTATAGGGTTGCAGACCCCTTTAGCTCCTTGGGTACTTTCTCTAGCTCCTCCATTGGGAGCCCTGTGTTCCATCCAATAGATGTCTGTGAGCATCCACTTCTGTATTTGCCAGGCACTGGCATAGCCTCACAAGAGAGAGCTATATCAGGGTCTTGTCAGCAAAATCTTGCTGGCATATGCAATAGTGTCTGAGTTTGGTGGCTGTTTATAGGATGGATCCCAGGATGGGGCAGTCTCTGGATGGTGGTCTTTCTGTCTCAGCTCTGAACTTTGTCTCTGTAACTCCTTCCATGGGTATTTTGTTCCCCATACTAAGAAGGAAAGAAGTATCCACACTTTGGTCTTCCTTCTTCTTGAGTTTCATGTGTTTTGCAAATTGTGTCTTGGGTATTCTAAGTTTCTGGGCTAATATCCACTTATCAGTGAGTGCATATCATGTGTGTTCTTTTGTGATTGGGTTAGCTCACTCAGGATGATATCTTCCAGATTCATCCATTTGCATAAGAATTTCATAAATTCATTGTTTTTAATAGCTGAATAGTACTCCATTGCGTATATTTTCTGTATCCATTCCTCTGTTGAGGGACATCTGGGTTCTTTCCAGCTTCTGGCTATTATAAATAAGGCTGCTATGAACATAGTGGAGCATGCGTCCTTATTACAAGTTGGAACATCTTCTGGGTATATGCCCAGGAGAGGTATTGCTGGATCTTCCGGTAGTACTATGTCCAATTTTCTGAGGAACCACCAGACTGATTTCCAGAGTGGTTGTACCAGCTTGCAATCCCACCAGCAATGGAGGAGTGTTCCTCTTTCTCCAAATCCTCGCCAGCATCTGCTGTCACCTGAATTTTTGATTTTAGCCATTCTGACTGGTGTGAAGTAGAATCTCAGGGTTGTTTTGATTTGCATTTCCCTGATGAATAAAGATGTTGAACATTTTTTCAGGTGCTTCTCAGCCATTCGGTATTCCTCAGATGAGAATTCTTTGTTTAGCTCTGCACCTCGTTTTTTTAATAGGGTTATTTGATTTTCTGGAGTCCAGCTTCTTGAGTTCCTTGTATATACTGGAGATTAGTCCCTTATTGGATTTAGGATTGGTAAAAATCTTTTCCCAATCTGTTGGTTGCCTTTTTGTCTTATTGACAGTGTCTTTTGCCTTACAGAAGTTTTGCAATTTTATGAAGTCCCATTTGTCAATTCTCGATCTTACAGCACAAGCCATTGCTGTTCTGTTCAGGAATTTTTCCCCTGTGCCCATATTTTCGAGGCTTTCCCCCACTTTCTCCTCTATAAGTTTCAGTGTGTCTGGTTTTATGTGGTGTTCCTTGATCCACTTAGACTTGAGCTTTGTACAAGGAGATAAGAATGGATCAATTCACATTCTTCTACATGCTAACCGCCAGTTGTGCCAGCACCATTTGTTGAAAATGCTGTCTTTTTTTCCACTGGATTGTTTTAGCTCCTTTGTCAAAGATCAAGTGACCATAGGTGTGTGGGTTCATTTTGGATCTTCAATTCTATTCCATTGATATACCTGTACCAATATCATACAGTATTTATCACAATTGCTCTGTAGTACAGCTTGAGGTCAGGCATGGTGATTTCACCAGAGGTTCTTCTATTGTTGAGAATAATTTTTGCTATCCTAGGTTTTTTGTTATCCCAGATGAATTTGCAAATTGCCCTTTCTAAATCAGTGAAGAATTGAGTTGGAATTTTGATGGGGATTGCATTGAATCTGTAGATTGCTTTCGGCAAGATAGCCATTTTTACTATATTGATTCTGCCAATCCATGAGCATGGGAGATTTTTCCATCTTCTGAGATCTTCTTAATTTCTTTCTTCAGAGACTTGAAGTTCTTATCATACAGATCTTTCACTTTTTTAGTTAGAGTCACACCAAGGTATTTTATATTATTTGTGACTATTGTGAAGGGTGTTGTTTCCCTAATTTCTTTCTCATCCTGTGTATCCTTTGTGTAGAGAAAGGCCATTGATTTGTTTGAGTTAATTTTATATCCAGCTACTGCACTGAAGCTGTTTATCAGGTTTAGGAGTTCTCTGGTGGAATTTTTAGGGTCACTTATATATACTATCATATCATCTGCAAAAAGTGATATTTTGACTTCTTCCTTTCCTTTGTATCCTCTTGATCTCCTTTTGTTATCTAATTGCTCTGGCTAGGACTTCAAGTACTATACTGAATAGGTAGAGACCACACCCACTTTTCTCTGCAGGCTCCTTTCTCTGTCTTTCCCTCTTTACCCCTCTCTATTTTGTTAGAGATTTTACCAGTCCTTAGACCAGACAATTGAATACCTATGGGAGGCTGGAACCCTAGACTAGTGGCTGGGCCCTGGGGGGGGGGAGGGGAAGAGAGAGCACTTTGTTTTTTGTTATTTTTTTTGGGGGGGGGGTTCGGGGGTCAAATGGGACATTCATTCATTCAGCCACTTTTAATCAGGATTGGGTGCATAGTTGAGGCAGCATCTGGATATGTAGCCCAGGCTGGCCTCTACCTTGAGATCTTCCAGCCTCAGCCTCCTGAGCGCTGCACTGTCTGGTGTGCACCGCCCCACTCTGCTATCAGGATGAGTCTCAGCATGTATGTGTCGATCAGCACAAGGTCAAGCATATGTGTTACTATGTTCTCCCATGAACTGAACCGTTCCGAGAAGATGAGCCGGTGGGGGCTACTCAGGATACATGGGCAAGCGGAAAGGGGACAGACACTCCATGATAAAGCTTTTTTGTCTTTTGGATTTTGTACCATGTGTGTTGGTATCACTGGTTTTTGATTGTGGAGACAAAGTACCCAACCAAAGCAGCTGAAGCAAGAAGAGCTGTGCTTTGGCTTATGGTCTAAAGACAAGCTCATCCTGCTGGGGAAGGCGTGGCCACTGGCGGGGGCGGCTGATGACCACATTGCGCCATCGGTCAGGAAGCCCACAGTTAGGGTGAGTCTTCCCACCTCAGCTACTCTAAGCTAGACTATTCCTCACAGACATGCCCAGAGATGTGTGTCCAAGGTGACTCTGGATCTTGCCAAGTTGACACATGACATACACAATCAACAATATATAAGTAAAAGAAATCACTCAGGAAATTAAAAGGTCAAGCAATCCCTGTGGGCCATGGACCTACTCTGTCCTGAGCATCCGTCACATTCACAGAAAAGGAAGGGACAGGGACAGTTCTTGGTCACTAAGAATAAGATAAAGCGTAAGAAAGAATGAATGTACTACATTTTGATGTGACTGCAGCCTGACACCCTAACGTGTCATAGTGCCATGCGAATGAAAGAAAGGAAAGAAGGAAAAGGGAGGAAAGGAGAGAGGGGAAGAGGAAAGGAGGGAGGGAGGGAAGGAGGGAGGCAAGCAGCCTGTGGTGATGATTCTGCAAGGCCAAACAACTGAACTTAGGATAACATTTATAGAGTATAACACAAATCAGAATAAGTTACCTTGAACTACTATCCACTTTCTATGTCTGTGTCTGACATAACGTCCTCATGACTATTAAAACCTTACAATGTGTTCTTAGCAGTACCTGTTGCCAGGTACTGACCTGTAGCAGAGTTTCCCCTGCCTTGCTGTAGCCTGCTTACCTATGGCCTCCACCCATGTATTTGGAAAATACTTTGATTTATGACATTGTGTTGTTGTTCCGTAGCTGATGAAAATCTCATGTAGTCACTACTTCTGGAATAGAACTTGTTATGTGGTGGGACTTAAACCCCTATTTCTAGGCCCTGGTTACTTATGTTCAAAATAACTCTCTTACTCCCTTTGAGGTGAGAAGTGCGTTTCTGTATTGACAGCCATCATGACTCCATCAGAGAGCCGTGCCCGAGTGTTACCCTCGAGGTTCTGGCAGCACTGAGGGTGTGGCAGCTGTTGGTGTCACTCAGCTGGAGAACGTGCCTCTGGGTGCTTGCACTAAAGGAACACCCCAAGTCTAGCCATCTTGTCAGCTAACAGGAATCATTAAACAGGAATCGAACCCATCGTCTCTAAATCAATGGTACGAATCAAGTTTAGCAAATAGGAGTCCATCCCATCTCCATAGATCCCTCTCATGATCTTAACTTGGCTTTATGCCCACTCCAGTGAGACTCGGTGTTTTGGCCATGCCTGCCAAGAGAGGACACGAAATGGAAGGATTATTGTTAGGCAGAGGCAGGCAGATTTCTGAGTTCGAGGCCAGCCTGGTCTACAAAGTAAGTCCCAGGACAGCCAGGGCTATACAGAGAAACCCTGTCTCAAACAAACAAACAAACAACGGATTATTGTTAAACTGTGAGAGGAAAACCAAAGAGAGATTGGAGGCTGTTGTTCTGCAGCTCAGGGACCAAATGAAGTATGGAACCACGTTGAGATTTCCATGTTTGACACAGTGGCAATCCACAGCTCCAGACAGCAGTGAGGCTCTACTCCCGTTCTCTTCTCTGTGAGTTTCACCTGCAAAGAACAACTGTACAGTCAGGGGAGGCAGAGGTCAAGGACAGCTCAGCTGGGACCCCAAGGGGCCTGGGTGGGGTTGATTGAGCTGTCCTTGCAGGGCAGGGCAGGGCAGGGCAGGGCAGGGCAGGGCAGGGCAGGGCAGGGCAGGGCAGGGCAGGGCAGGGCAGGGCAGGGCAGGGGACTGGGAGAACTGGGGAGGGTTAGTGAGGGCTGAGTGAGCCTGCGTGGAAAGATATTAGTGGTGGCATTCACTACTCTTACCGGAAGATGGATCGTGCAGGTCCAACTAAAGGCAAGAGGAAACAGGCAACTGGTCTGCGTGGAGGAGCAGAGCTAATGGAATAAGAAACTAAAGCGAGAAGCCAGAGGGAACCCAGAGAAAAAGTGAGTCCAGGAACTGGCCACCCACTCGGGCAGGGCGAGGTGGGAACAGAGCTGAGATGTCTTGGAATTGGGCACTGGGTGGTAAGAGGAAGTTAGAGCCATTAGCAGCAACTCGAGTCACAGTCACAGAGGGCATTGAGTTTGTGGGGGTGGAAGGAGCAGAGCTTAATTTTAGATGACTTTGAGGTGACTGTGGGACATTACAGTAGAAATGTCAAGTGTGCAATTGGAAATGGGTGACTGGCACTCATGCTGAAGGGACGGAGTTGTCACTGACAGATGGACGACTCATCTCTGGGTGGCATCATCCAGGTAGCAAGGAAGGCAGCCTCCTGATGATGAGAAAGTCGGGGTAGAAGAAATGGAGGAACAGGAAGAAGGGGAGGAGGAGACAGAGGCAGAGGAAGAGACGGGAGAGGAGGGAGGAGGAGGGGGAGGGGAGGAGGAAAAGGAAGACTAGAAAAGGGAAGAGAGGAGGGAGAAGATGAGGGGAGGAGGCAGCAGGCTGCTCATGAGTAATGTCACAGAAACCAGAAGGCAGCAGAAGAAGCTGGGATACTTGGGCTTAGATGCCCATGAGAACCGAAAACCAAAACCAGGAGACAGACCCCGGGCTTTTAAGCATCAGGTTGCCATGGAGTTTTAACGAACAGAAAACTTTCTTTTTTGACATTTAAGGTAAGGACATTACAGGCAAGGTAACAATGTGGAGTGGGCAGGAGAGGCTCCCCGTCACTACCAATGTGTGCCCACCGGGGCGAGAGGGGCCACGGTCCACACCACATTTGCGGTGTTGAGCTTCTACCTCCGTGTTTCCGCGACCCACCGCAGGAGAACACGACGTTTTCTCTAGAGCCTTCCGGTCTTGCTGTCTTCCTCTGAGCTCTCTCAGAGTGCCCGATGGAATCCAGAACCAAGGGGAACAGGTGAGCGCCAGGCTGGAGCAGTGGCCACTAAAGGCCGGTGATCTGTCTCGTGTGTGCCACTCGGTGTGACTGACCTGCCACGGCACACTCCGGGACTGAGGTCTAGCAAATCAGGCTTCAAGACATTGTCCACTGCGGGGTTCCCCTCTCCCCACCTCCCCTTTGCCCATTTGCTTCCGTTTTGTATCTCTTGGAGGCCCATCACCTCTCACATCGCCATACAAAGCATCTAGCCTTAGGGGCGTGGAAACCACAACGTTGGCCCTCCCCACAGGGGTCTTCAGGTTCCTTCGCTGAGGGTACCACTTCCGTTCTGTACTTTATTTTGCTGAGGTCGGGTCTGGTTGGTAATCTATCAGTGGAGTCTGAGCCTCCAGGAAGCAGGTATGTCCTGTGGCTTTGTCTGGAGGTGGCTGGTTGCCTCCCAAAGCTAAGAGGCACAAATATCATCAGAACCTACAATGCTGTGGCTCCCAGCTCTCCTCATGCTTGGCATGGGTTTAAGCATGAGTTAAAAAGCAGGCCCATTTTCAATGTGGTTAACACATTGTCTTGACTGCTTCAAAGCACACTGATGGGTTCTTCCCATCTATACGCATGGTTTTGTTTTCAAGCACTTGAGATGCCTGGCTGGGCCTTTATGACTTCAGTAAGCAAACTGTTTCTCAGTAGCTAAGCCTTATAAGTCAATATATCAGCATTCTAAATGGCAAACATCTCCTCTGCTGAACACCCAGGCATTGTTTACGGATATCAAGATCTCCTAGATTTTTTTTTTCAGTGTGAAAGTCCAACCTGCCTTCACATTTATTGTGCATTTTAAATTGGAGTCACAGTGGATTTGTGGGATGGTGGGGCTCAGAACTCCATACCCAGAGCACAGTGGCAGGCTGAGGAAGGCCTCTGAAGTCGGCCTTCCCTGATTAGCCCTCTCTTTACTCAGAGGCAAGTTATAGACCCCTGTGTCACCCTCCAAAGGCAGATCATAGGCACCAGCCTCCCTCCTTCCCCAGAGCAAAGCCTCAGGCCTGGCTCTCCCACCACTCGGAGACTTTTGTTTTGGAGGAAACCCTGGCTATAGCCAGGAAGGAGGATTGCCACGCTGAGGCCAAGAAGAATCTATGGACAGTCTTTCTGGGGCCCGCCAGCCTCCTTCCAGAATGTCATACCTCTCGTCTGGTTACGTATCCACATGGCTGCTCATCTCCCATCAGGTCTAAGTGTGAAAGCCTTCCTCGGTCTGTGGGTTTGCTCTTTCTGCTTATGTGAGCTGAGCTCCTCAGGTGAAGGAGGCACGTGTCTGCCTCCCACAAATAAATATCCAAAATGTCACATGCCAGGAACTTTATTTGTTGGTGGTATGTGTTTGATTGTGGGGGTGTACCTGTGTGTGTGAGCGCCATGTGAGAGGTACACATGAAATCCAGGGGACATGAAGAAGCCAGAGGACATAGTCTCTTCAGAAGTTCTCTACCTTGCTTATTCAGTCATGGTTTCACTCTGGCCTGCAGCATGCCAGGTAGGCTAGTGTGCTGGCTACCCCACGGGTCCACCTGTTTGTCCCCTGCTTCCCACGCTGGGGTTACAGATGCACATCACCCCTGCTCCTAGCCTTTTAATTTAGGTTCTGACCCTTGAACCTGGATCCTTAAGCTTGCACGACAGGCACTTACAGACTGAGCCATCTCCCCAGCCTCTGGGGGACACTTTAAGCACCAAATACGCAGATGTTCTCTGTGTATTGTGGGAATGTCTATGATGCTGGGGATTTTCCTTCATTTATTCCAAACTTTCCTAGGCTGAGAGCCTCACCTACTGGACAACCCTAGGTGAAGGAAGATCGGAGGTCTCAGCCCCTCCAGTTCCCAGAGAAAGAGATTATCAACCCCATCTGCACGCAAGCCTGATTACATGTGTGCCTTCAGACAGGGTTACACATTGTTAAAACAACAAAACATTCAGTGTGATGCCATTCATTTTCAGTTTAAAGTTGGATCTCGTAGTAGTCATATGGCTGCTCTGTACTGGGCAGGCTGAGGAGATGGAGGGCACACAACACGTCATTGCTAGGTAAAGAAGCCCAGCCCATGCTAGGCTCTTGACTCCATTGCCTTGTGTGCTCTGGGAGGGTGGGGGTGGGGAGTAAAGGGAGACTGTGTCCAGTGCGGAAGTGTCCCTCACTGCCTGAGACAACAACTTCAGTTAGTTCTCTGAAGGCTTCTTCCTCACAGCCTGGCCTTCTCACCTTCTTGGCATCACTCCCTCCCACCTTCTGCATTCAGCTGCAAATCTTGGTGTAAATGTTTATGGAGGGAGTGTTTCAAAGAACTCATGGCATGGAGTGTCCCAAGTTGGGCTTGGGCAGGGGGTATGGGGGCCATCTGGTAGGCCAAATGTCAAGTCCAGACCAACTTCTCTCTAACCCAGCTGCTAGCCCCAGCTCTTGTTATTGTCAATTCTAAAGCCATCATGGCTCACGGGGTGGGGGTGGGGGTGGCCCCCATACCCAACTCTAGTGACTAGTTTTGTGTGTGTGGGGGGGTCTTAGGTAACTTGCTTCCTGTTGTGAATGGCAGGTTCCCATATGAAAGCAAAACAATTCCTGTTGAGTAGACTCAGCTGCCCAACACACTTCCTTAGGCCCCTCCCCGCTCTCATTTTCTCTTTTCAGGTAGGCATAGGTGCATCAGCAGTTTGCACACCAGGTTGCTCTTCTGGGAGTAGGGGAGGGGGTCCAAGTGATGAGAGTCTGTGTCCTGCTTGCCCTGGTGGTGGCTGCTAGCACTGTCAAGTCTCTCTGGAGCTCAGTTTCCAATCATGCGGACAAGAGAGGGGGGCCTTGAGACAGGAGGACGATCGTCTCTTTGGGGCCTTGGCTGGTGTGGACTATGCGTCCATGCAGCATCTTGCATCAGGGTGGGAGAGACAAGGTATGGTCACCTCTGACCTCAATAACGGACGTTCATGCTCCAGCGCCTCCAGCGAACAGGCGGCTTGACATTTTGTATGATGAGATTGTTCACTATTGAATGAATATACTGCTACCTCGGAATGAAAAAGGCCAAACTCTAGACAGGTCTCCCCTGTAACCTTCACAGGGGTGGCTCATGGGTGGGAAAGTGTGGCAGAGCCATTTGGGGGAACCATCCAGCCCCATGTTTAATGTCCAATTCTAGATATTAATGAGAATCCAAAGGATTTAAGATGCGTAAGACCTGCTTATATAGATCATAGCACCTCGTCCCAGTTTGTTCTCTGTTCTGTAATGGAAGACCCGAGGCTGGGCAATATATGAACAGCAAAGATCTATGTTAGCAGTTTTCAATCCGTGGGTCATGACCCCTATGGGCGTCAAATGACCCTTTCACAGGGGTGGCCCAGGGCCATCAGAAAACATAGATACTTACATTATGACTCATACCAGCAAAATTGCAGTTATGAAGTAGCAACAGAATAATTTTATGCTTGGGGGGGGATGGGAATCACCACAATCGCATTGAAGTTTCCATCATTAGGAAGGTTGATACGTCTGCTTCTTTTGGGTGGTGGTGGGCATCTAACCCAGGGCCTCACATATGTGCTCTAGCACTGAGTCACACTTCCATGCCTAGAGGTATCTTATGCATATGTCTGAGACTAAAAGGCTTGCACCTCCCTCAGGGGCCTGGTCGCAGGGAGCACCGTGGGAGAGGGAACCGACTAGATGGTGTTACCAGGAACCTTCTGTATGATAACCAACCCACTCTTGCCACAGAACATTAATCCATCAGAAAGACAGCCCACAATACCCCTCACAGGGCCTGTGTCTGATGTTCTGGGGACCGTTTCCAACAAGAGCCCCTGCGGATAGACACACATGTATACTGCTGGTGGGCAGACTTCTTCCACGGAGCAAGGCCATCTATTATTAAAAGCCCAGAAAAGTGGGATGGATCCTGTAGGGGAAATTTTATAAGCTTAGCTCAGATTTTCCAAACAGACAAATCTCACCTCCAATTAAACGGCTGAGTGGGAATGCTAAACCAGGGAACAAACCACCAGAGCCACCCTGATTTGCAACTGAAAAGTCTGACTTAGTTTGGGTTTTACTACTGTGAAGAGATACCAAGACCAAGACGACTCTTATAAGGACAACATTGAATTGGGGCTGGCTTCCAGGTTCAGAGGTTCGGTCCATTATCGTCAAGGCTCCTAGGACCATGGCAGCATCCAGACAGGCATGGTGCAAGAGGAGCTGAGAGTTCTAGATCTTGTTCTGAAGGCCACTAGGAGAATGCTGACTTCCAAGACAGCTAGGCTGAGGGTCTTAAAGCCCACACCCACAGTGACACACCCATTTCAACAAGGCCATACTTCCAAATATTGCCACTTCCTGGTCCAAACATATTCAAATCACTACACAGTGTAATACTTCTTCAAAATGGAGACCTCAGCAGCCCACTGCCCCACACTGCACACAGGACCCTTGTTACTGTTCAGCCTTCTGTTCCCTGCTCAATAAAACTCAGTTTTCTTTCCATCTTGGCTTACAAGGCAAATTCATTCACAGCCACCCATTCTTTTTTTTTTTTTTTTCCCACAACCGAGGTGGCCGGTCCACATCTACTACATAGAAATATGTATGTTCCAACCCCAAAAGGCTGTCACACTCCTTAAGGAACTCCTCAGTGTGACACAGGCCAGCGCTACAGCCGGCACTTGGCTACTTCCCAGACAGCCCTCAGAATGACAGCTGCATTCTCAAATGCTCCTGCTGCTCCTCTAGCATCCCCTATGGGATCAGGTGAACGAAAGGGAGGGTGCATCTGGCTGGACAGCAGAGGTGGCGGCCTCGACGCTGGACGCACATGACACCTGGAGAACTTCCAGCAAACATTGGCATCTAGTGTCACATAAAAACCTCTCTTGCTGGGGATGTGGGGACAGTGTTCCTTGCTAGATATTAGTAATGTCAGCTGTTTTTCCTTGTGCCTTGGTCACGCAGGTGTGGCTGGTGCGCATGGGTTCATCTGAACCTTATAAGCACTACTGGAGGGATGCAAGCTATTCCCTCTGTGGTTTTCCAGCCCAAGGCACCCAGGGGGCTTCATCAGTGCAGTGACTGACCTCATGATGCCTGGCTGCTGTGACAGGCAGGACCTCATCCTATGCCTATGCCATCCTGTGACAATGGCTGCTTATTTCATGTTACACAAGAAAACTGAAGCTCAAAATGTGGAGACTCACCCTGACCTCCGCAAGGTCTCAGCCACTTCCAGGCTTGCCCAGCTCCTCCCAGCAACTCAGGCTCTCTGTGAGCCAAGGACAACATCTGAGTTTCTTATTGGGTGATAACCTTAAAAAAATTGCCCTGAACACCTCTGATTAAAACACATTTTTAAAGTACATTTGCTCAGTAGGGGATGGGAAATCGAAAAGGGACTCACTTTTTCCCAAATGAAAGAAACAATGAGCTGTACCAGGCTTGTGACAATGAGCTTTGATGTGTCTCTCTCCAGTAAAATTTCCATATGCTTTTGGTACAACTTGGTTTTTAAAGTCTGTGAGTATGTGTGTTGTGCAGTGTGTGCATGCTGTGCACATGTGTGTGGAGGTCAGAGGACAACTTGGAGGAGTTGCCTGTCACCTTCTGTTTTGTTGCGGTAGGGTCTCTGGTTTCGGCTGGGCTGTGTATGCCAGGCTGGCTAACCAGAGCTTCTGGGTGATTCCCATCTCTGTCTCCCGACACAGTGGGAGTATGGGATCACAGCTAGAGGATGCCACGGCTGACTTTTCACATACTTTTGTTTTTCACAACTCTGAGATGCCAGATTTGTATATGTTCTAACTTCTGGACTATCTCCCTAGTTTGCAGCTGGATCAACTCCAAAGCTGAAGTCAGGAGAGCTACCCGAGTGAGTATTCGCAAGCCATTGGCAAGCTGTCCGCTACAGATGAGAAGCAAGTCAGATTGGGCAGCTCTGCACCAAGGTGGCAGGAGCAAGCCAGCTCATCTTCCTCAGGAGGTGGCCTTGGCCTGAACAACAGAGGTCTCTGAAAGTCACAGTGGCAAGTCACAGTGACAACTATGCCAAGTGTTACATAGGCCAGGAACCCTGGAGGTCACAAGAGAAGCTGGGTCAGGAGCTGAGATGCTTGGTGAAGCTCAGCGTCTTCTGTGGACTTGTCCAGCCTTCAGAGACTTGTGCCAAGGCGGGCTGAGGGAGAACTGAGAAGAGGAGCCTTGGATTATGGGGGCTGAGTATCCAGGCTGGGCACCGAGGTCCACAAAAAGGGAAGGGTGGGTGTCTCAGGCCCTGGGCAGTCTTGTTTTAAATTCTTGCTCTAAGGGGGCCACCTTTAAAAACAAACATTGTACACGCCTGTCTTTCTGATAGCTTCTTTGTGTGTTTTGATTCACTTGGGTGAGATGATTCATTCTCTGGGTGAGAGATGAGCAAGGGAGCCCCAGGAACACATGTGTGCTAGGCACGCTGCAGGAAGGGAGTCCTAGCCCTGCGCTGGCCCAGCATGCGCCGACTCCAGTAACGAGTGCGAAGGCTGGGGAAGGCTGGGGTGCGCGCTTCATTAGCTTAATACTTTTATATTTTATGGGGGAAATCGATAACTAAGAAATAGCTAAATTCCCTGCACTATGTTTTTGGAGCGTGGCTGGAGTGCCACAGTGCGCCCTCCAAGAAGCTGCTGTCACTCGCCTTCAGCAGCGTAATGAGATGGGAAATGGCACCCGGGGGAGACAGCCAGTGTCACAGGCTGGGAGCAAAACCTGTAAATTCCTGACAAATGCCATCACATTTACAGGACGAGGGAAAAGGCACCACACGACGACTCTTCTTTCATGCTGAAGACTTTATTTTTCAGACCTTTTAGGGAACAGTTTTCACTAAACACTGCTGGAAAGGACAGATGCCCAGGCAAGATGGGCTGTCTCTCAGAGCCTGGCCTCCTCAGGGGACAAACTGAATGGTGATGAAGGCTCTGGAAAGCCCATGTTCTCCATGCAGGTCAGCCAGGCCTCCTTCCACACACTAGCCTAGCTTTTACCTTCTTCATGCAGCACCATCAACACCGCCTACTTCACAGAACTAACATGCAGAGACGCTTCTGAGCATGGACTGCTCCTGACCAGGGCCTTGGGCTCTAGCTGTGGATTCTGGACCATGTCTGCTCAGGACAGATGAACTGGCTGGCACAAGCTAGCCCAGCACGCTGGAGGTAGTTCACACTGTCCTGCAGGTGTCAGGGGTATGGACATACAGACTTTCACAGACGTGAGACAAAGGAAAGGCTTCCAAGATGGCCCTGGTCAGGGCAGGCTTCTGACAGGATGGGCTGGAGACGGCTGGCATCAAGCATATTAACACAACCCACTACCTCAGCTCTTCTTTCTCCAAACACAGCACATTTCAAGACACGGCACAGCCACTGAGATTTCCAGTGCAAAGCTCATTTCCTAAATTCCAGGGTGAATGTGCATGTAGTTAAAGGGCAGGGAGTCATGTCTGACAGCTTGTCTATGCTGCAGTCTGGCTTTCATCTTTGGATATATAAATAATCTTCTCCCGAGGCTGCCCCTCAGATGACGATCACGAGTGACGATGGCCAAAGGAGTTGATTTGCTCTGGTCACAGCGTCTGAGCCAAAATGGGTCACCTGCAGCCTTCATGCAGAATTTAGAAACTGGAAAAATCGTTTAAGCCTTAAAGCCAGAAGAGGCCCCATGGGCACATAAAGAGGTGGGTTTGGCCTCTGTCACAGGGGTCAGCGTAGTGAGCGGCAGCCACCGCAGGGGGAGGGCAGAGGACCGTCCAGGAGTGTGCAGGCCATTTACCTCCTCAGCCTCTGCTGAGACTGCACTTGAATCTTCTGTCAGGGAGGATGCTGCAAGAAGGTAGACTGGGTGGTCATTATTTTAGCATCTTTACCATGTAGGGGCCTTGTAATCTGTAGCCAATCTTTCGGTAGTAATTTCTTGTGCCGACCCCTGCAGGGAAAACAAAGTACCAGAGCTCTAGTCAGCCTAATTTTAGCAGCCCTCAGAAGTCAGCTGTGAACCCCTCGGCCTCGAGCCCTGTCTCTTATCCAAACTGCACTACTGTCCAAACCGAATCTCATATAGAAACTTGCCCTATTTCTATTACGCTGGCTTCCATGAACATAGACTCTGCTGTGGGAGAAATGCCCTTTCCTAACAGCTAGCACAGGACCAGGGTATATGGCAGCACATTTGTGTAGGCACAACAGATGCACCAATATTGTTCAGCACTGCAGTAGGGAACACAGCACAAGAAGACGAGAGTTCACATCCAAGAGGCCCGTATTGCAAACAGTTTTCTGGAAATGAATGAGAAGGCAGATGGGAAATGGGATTTCCGCACAGCTTGTGGCTACTGTCTGAGGTGCTGGGAGTACATGAGGGGTCACGGGAGAAAGCTTGGCATCCTTTGGCTTAACTCAGTTCCCGCACTACTGAGAGTTACTACATGATGCAGGGTAAGGGCTCAGCCCCACATGGCTGCCTCAACCTCAGACATCAGTTGTAAGTACACTATCTTCAACCCAAACACTCAAGAACACTGTCTGTTTCTATCCACTTCAGAATGTTTTAAGCATTAGGACAGATGGACAGATGGATAGATGCAGCTCACTAGGACTGACTCTAACCAGGCATACATACTGCCTTGCACATTTCTACCAGTCATGTATTATTATGATTTCTGTCTGACATGGGCAGGTGCAGGAGAAGGAGACAATAGACATATGAATAACAGGCATGGACAACAGCTCAGACTCAGTGAGAAGAGGAAGGCTCAAACTGCCAAAGGAACAATTTTCCCCAAGTTCTAGATCATAGACATACTCCAAGAACCAGCAGATATCCACCTTAGTGAAAAGAGAAATGCTATGTCCGGCAGGTGACATAATATTCTAACACTCCAAGATAAGAGAGAACTCAAGTATCAACTACAGGTGGATATACGCACAAGGGAATATAACACAGCAGTGAAAAAGCAACTGTAGTCTGTCTACGTATCCATGTTGAGACATTTCTCTCAGGACTGTGCCAGATCTAAAACATTCCATTTACACAAAATTTAGGCATAGGAAACTCCAAAATTTGGTCAGATCATGGTTACATTTGAAAGATGCTAAGGGTTCAGGGCCTCACGGTGCTGAGAATGCTGTTACTGATCTAAGTAGTGGTGACACTTATTAATGAAGCCACCTTCTTGGCACCTCACCTCACTGTGTATGTCACTCCTCATTACAAAACCTTAGGGGCACAGCCATTTAATACATACACGAAAGTGTTCCAAGAACTCAGCTGCCTGAAGGATCCAGGAAACTAAGGCAGATTGGGTACAGAGAGGAGGCAGCTAAGAAGTCGGGACCAGGACAACCCAGTGTGTTCCAGGTACAGACATGGTCACCTGTGCCCAGTTCCTTCTAGAACACTGTTTACCAGAAACTGAACAGCAAATTCTATGCCTGACTCACTCTCACTAGACACAGGAGCTTCTTATAGGTGGCATCACTTCTAGTGAAAGCCAGAGCAGGTGAGACTTATGTAGAAGTCAGTGTCCTTCCTTGTGACCCACGTGCGTGTGTGAGGACAAGAAGAGATAATCCCACCTGTCAAGCCATCAGAAAGAAATCTGAATCCAGAGCCTAGGATCACCAATGGCAGGTAGATCCTAAACACTGAATTCCTGTCTGAAATGTAATACAAGGACAGAACTGGCGGATCAGGCTAACCCACTGACCTGCCCTGCTGCCTACCAGCTACCCCTCTGCAGCCCTTGCTCACATGCCCTCCAGTCCCAGCTCAGGTACTGGGGACCCTCTAGGCAGAGGCTTCCCCCAGTTATCAGGATTAACGCCTCTCCTGACTGGCTAGAAGGACAGGCTTTAATCACAGCGACATTGTTTCAGTACTGAATGTTCTATCCCCCTGTGTCTCTGCCTCCCCTCCTGGAGTGTCAGGTCTTTAAGCCAATGGCTTCTGTCACTAGGGTTATTACAGTGGCTAGCACATAATCAGGATGTAGCTAATGTCTGGGGACCTATTATACACTCATTATTTTCATGTTGTGCACACACAGAGCAGTGTGCTCCTGCAGGACACACTGTAGAAAACGAGAACTGAGTTGGCACTTTGAGGCAGAGGATGGGGGGAGACGACATACAGATAGGAGGGCTACACACAGACGGTGGAAGGACTACACACAGACGGTGGAAGGACTACACACAGACAGTGGGAGGACTACACACAGACGGTGGGAGGACTACACACAGACAGTGGGAGGACTACACCAGACGGTGGGAGGACTACACCAGACGGTGGGAGGGCTACACACAGACGGTGGGAGGACTACACCAGACGGTGGGAGGACTACACACAGACAGTGGGAGGACTACACCAGACGGTGGGAGGGCTACACACAGACGGTGGGAGGACTACACCAGACGGTGGGAGGACTACACACAGACGGTGGGAGGACTACACACAGACGGTGGGAGGGCTACACACAGACGGTGGGAGGACTACACACAGACGGTGGGAGGACTACACACAGACGGTGGGAGGACTACACACAGATGGTGGGAGGACCACACCAGACGGTGGGAGGACCACACCAGACGGTGGGAGGACAACTCTTTGGAACCTTACAGATCCCCACTTTGCTGGCTGAGAGGAGCCATTTCCCATGGACTTATTTACGCTGTAAGGGTCTCAAGCATCCGGCAGTGAAGGCACAGGTCTACTGACCCTGCAAGCAGTCATGCTGGCTCACCCTGATACTTGGCTCCTTACTTTCTGTTTGGGAGTGTCCCAAATGATCCACTAGATTTACTTACGTTCAGGTCAGGACACACATAATTCTGCTTGTTTGTATGTTCCCCATCAAAGCGAGACGGTGGCCTAGTTTTAAGATCTGCAGCTGGGCAGAGTGTTTTCATATAATCCAGGCCTAGAGAAGCCTGGATAACCAGGAATGTGAATAATGGGGAGAGCTGTGAGTCCCCAGGTGTGTGGTTAAGACATGGGCTTTCCTGGAGCTCACGGGAACATTTCTCAGCAATGATTCCAAGTGAGCCTCTTGCTCCTGGGACTCTATTCCTTCACATAGAACTGGGTTCTTGAGACCAGGTTGGGAGAGGCATTGGCTACACTGGAACCATCTCTGGTCAGCTTAGCTTTGTACTCAGGAACACACAGCAGCCCGACAGCTCCTGGGACTCTGAAAGGTTTGGAGTCCTATGGAATTCCTAGCTTCTGTCTGGTCCAAACTCCATCTTCCCCCTGCATTTATGCATCCTGATTCATGCTGTTAAGACATGGCCACTTCTCCAATCTGAAGGACAAACTGGCAGTGTTGTGCCTGCTCTTGGCCAGCTGGAAAGAGAGTCACTGGCTGGGTGAAGGCCTTATCTGACTCCCTTCTGCCTTTGTGGGGCTCCATCTCAGGCAAAGTCCTCCGTCACGGTAACTTTCCTTGTGTTAGTCAGCCAGGAGAAAGCAATTACCCTTTGGAGCTGACGTCAGTAGCCTCCTGGACCATGCTGACGTGCTAGGCTGTCTTGGTCTCAGATCAGCCTGACTGTTGCTGCCTCTCCCCTGCAGAAGAAACACACAGTTGTGCAAGCAGGAGCTCTCCACTCCATCGCTCCTGTGGGCTGCTGCAAAATCCCTAGGCTCGGAATGAGCAGGGCTCAAGTGCTCTCAGTTGTGGTCACTGGGATGCTCACTGTAGAGTCCCCAGTTATCAGAATAGTATCAAAGGTCGGGTGGTCACTGTAGAGTCTCCACTTATCACAATAGTATCAAAGGTAGGGAGGGACACAGCCTGAAGTCTACCTTTGTTTATTTTCAGAGTTACTTAGTCCACCATCAGAACTTATCCATGTCACAAGGACCTTATTTTTATTGTAGGCAGAGTAAAAATTTTTATGTTCACTACTTTGCCAGCTATGACAATTCAAAGTGAGGCAAGAGGAAAAGGAACACCACCAAACTGTCTGTAGCACTGTCCTCAGACGTCACTCTAGTAAACAGCCTGTGTTATCTCCTTGGCTCCATTTCTGCCCTACATCTTTTGGAAGGAGAAAATACATTTGCATAGACTGAACTGTGTGCAGTTATTAAAATGGCTTCTGCAGTCTTCTTTCAAGGGAATGCTGACCTAGGCAAAGTAGAAATTAGAAGGAGAGGGTGTGACTCATTCCATAAGGGGCCACTCAGCATGGAGTGGGGAAGCCCCCGTCCCTAGATGATCTCTAATTCTGGCTGCCAAGGCCCACCAGCCTCCTAGGGCATCTGCAACCATCAGAGACCGCATCTTCAATCCCTTCTCTTTGCTGAATGTGCTTACTCTCCAAGCCCCTGATGTAGAGAGAAGCCCCCTGCTTTCTGATCCACTCTCCTGATACCTCCTAGCTTAAGACATAGCTCTGCCTGCTCGAAGAAAGGACTCAAGATTCTTTGCTAAATGCCCCAACCACTGCCTATGGGAGATTAATTACAGATTGCATGAGGTCTAGGAAATGGTGTGTGTGTGTGTGTGTTTGTGTGCTCTTGCACATGAAGATTAAAACAATTAACCAAGACACAAATGGAACAAATCCACTTGTTTGAGTTCTACACTACTGAGAAGATGGTTCAGAGGGTGATGCATATGCAAGGGTTGTTAGAGAACATGGGCTCAGATGCTCAGCAACCATGTTAAAGGGTGGGTGTGGCTGTGCACGTGTGTTGGGATGGAGAAGGACTAGACTGGCTGCCAGCCTTGCTCTAAGGGATAGTAATGTTCTCCTCTGGCTGCTGCCCTCATACATGAACCCCCACTGCCCACACAACAGTTCTTTCTTCTTTGGAGGGAGGGAGGGAGCAGGCAATGGAGGGTCCTGTTGGTGGGCTGCCTCAACCCACTGGAAGCCAGCTCTTTGTTTCTAAGGGGATCAATTACATAGCTGAGAACACTTAAATAACTCTACTTTTCCTTTGAAAAGCAAGATAAATCAAGAGCTAGAAGCTCTTGTGACTTTAATTCCATCGAGAAAAGAAAGAGTGTGACAGTCAGGACCTGTGACAGGTCCTGACTTTTTTTTGCATGTGGCTGTGCAAGGGGTCATCTGCAGCTCCCTTACCCAGATGCCCAAGTCAAGATTTCATCCCCAGGGCAACAGCATAAGAGCTCCGGCAATCCGGAGGTTATTAAGTTATGGGGTGGGAGTCCCATGAATGGCACTTGGGCCCTTACAGAGGATAGAGGAAGCCTGTTTATCTTTTTGCCCTTCAGCCATGTGAAGACACAGAGGTGTCCCCTCAGATGATTGGCTTGCATAGGACACCAAGCGTGTAGCCTTTGTTATCAGTGGAGCTTGGTCCTGGACTTTGCACTTCCAGAACTGTAGTAGCTAAACCTCTCCTGCTCCTGTGAGTAACTGTCACAGCAGCCCGACAGACTAAGATACACAGGCAGGGCCAAACAACTCACAGCCCCATAAAGAATAGGCTTCCCTCTCCATCTGGTGCAGGTAATAGCCAAGCTTTTTAAAATGAAATTTAAAAGGGGTCAGTTTCAACTACATGAATGTTACTCCAACTGGAAAGTCAAGCAATCAACCCTTCACATAGATGGAAACACAAACAAACCCAGGCTGGGGTTTCAACTGGAAAAAGACATGGGACAGAAGTGTAACCAACCAGAGGAAGAGATAAGGCTGGGATCCCAGACGAACGTGTGCTTACACGGCACAGCCTGGTATTCTTCAAGGAAAGAACACGTTCGTACATGATGCAGACATTTTCATGCCGACAAGGAAAGGATTAGAAACCTGGAGGTGTACTCCTGCTTGCTGACATTTCTTTTCTTGGGGTACACGGATGCCCTTTATTGTTAGCAACGTTAGCTGGACTGAATGAAGATTGAGCCCACATCACCACACTCCCACAGCCAAACTTGAAGTGAGAAAGACAAAACATGCTAATCCTTTCTTTGAAGCTGAAATCAGAGTTTTGAAAAATAGATATAAAAGTCTGAGGTGATGATCACTTCATCACCATCATCATCATCACCATCATCATCATCACCATCATCAAAACCCAGGGAAATAGACCAATGAAAAGAAACTGTATTTTAATTACTTATGGTTCAGCTATGTATGGAAGGCTTGCTATATGCGGAGTGTTAACACGGGGAAATAGTCATTAGTTTCATTCATTTACTGTTGCATGTCATTGACCCACAAGGACGGCAATATTTCACGCAAAACCACACTGACATGGAAGATAGGGAAAGGCTTTTACTCTCAACATCTGAAAAGAATCAGTTAATGGAATGACAATTTTCCTCCTGTTCTGAGAGAGAGGGAGAGAGAAAGCTTATAACACTGATAATGGTTAGCCACATAGGACTGACTCCTCAAGGTTGCTAGTTATGGCAAGTCATTAAAGTCTCAACTGGAAAGAGGGCACTTGCAGCCTAACTCTGCTCTGCACACTGCAATGGCTCTTTGAAGATGACACAGTAAAAGGAACCAAGAGCCGAAGCAGGTAACTTAGAAGTTCTATTTGGATTTCCCAGACTGTCCTCGCCCACGACGATGCCCTGGAGGGTGAGGTTGTTGGCACCCTACATGCTTTTTGTTTTAATTTTTTTTTTTTTTTACTTATTCATTTTACATCCTACTCATTGCCCCCCTTCCCGGTCACCCCTTCCCCTTCTCCTCTGAGTGGGTGGTGGCCTCCCTGGGTATCTCGCCACATGTAAGGGGTCTTCACTCAACTGTGGGATCACATACTTAACCATGGAAAGAATATGACCAGCTAGCTAAGAGTTCTGTATCTGACAAGGACAACGAAGGGAGGGAGACAGTCCCAGATAGACAAAGGCTAAGGCGTTTTGTTGCCAGAACTGCACGTGAGAAAGGCTGACGGAACCTGGAGCAACATGAACTAAAGGAAGGGCACACAAGCAAACAGGAAAGCCACTGGTTTTGTAGTTTTGACTTGTCAATTCTCTTTGCTTCTGATGGAATTTAAAAGCAAATTCATATAGCAATAATTGTGAATCTGTTGATGGACAGTCTGTGGTAAGACAACACACAGTGGGGACAGATGGGCTGGGGTCCAGCGCTTGCAGGACAGCCATCAGTAGAGCAAGCGGCTTCAGAGGGGCCTGTGGTGTGTTCTGTGGGGAAATCATGTCAGGCCAGAAAACACTGAAGCCTAACAAATACTCTTTTCTACCACAATGCAATAAACCAGAACTCAATAACAGGAAGAAGGGAGACGTTGGAGCTGACAAGTGGGAGGGGAAACCAAAGGCAGGACCTCAAGCTACAGTGTCCACAGGTGGCTATGATGGTGTGGGACTCTGGTGATGCAGTAGTTCTGGGGCTGCCCATGCTTTATAGCTACCCAAGGAGACCTTGGCACCCATGCACTTGTGAGGCATGCTGCCAAGCTGGAAGGTTCTTAAGACATCAACTTCTCTGTAGATGCAGAGAAGGAGCCCATGCTTTGGGTCAGCTGGTGCACACCAAGACGTAAAGGATTCCAGGGAGGATTGTCACGGAGGCGGGGTGGTGTTGCCCCATCTTTAAGTCTCCAGGCTTTCTCTCTGCCTCAAATGTCCTAGGACTTGGTACTAAGGTTTAGACCTGGACAATTACTTGTGAGGCTGAGGGCAATTCACACACACACAAGCACGCACGCACGCGCGCGCGCGCACACACACACACTTGCACACACAATGAAAACTGCAGAATTCATAATAAACATGTGGAAATGAAGTAATATACTCTTACTTGACCAAGGTGCCAAAGAAGTAATGCCAGGGAACTGAGAGAGCAAGAGCCACGAGGGTGAGTGCAGAGCAGGTTGGTGCTCACTCCCATAATCCTAGCACTCAGGAGGCTGAGGAGGACAGATGCCAGATGCTTATGGTGAGGCTGGGACACACAGTGAGTTCTAGACCAATCTGGGCCTCAGAGAAAGACCCAAGCCTTTTTTTGTTAAAAAACTGAATGCATTTTTTCTCAGAATCACTGAGTCCAGCAAAGGTGGCATTCAGAGGGAAATGTTTAGCTGAAAACAGTTATACTAAAAGAAGAAATATCTCAAAATCGAAAATGGGGGGAGATAAAAAATGAGAAGATTAAACTTAAAGCTCGCACAAGAAAGGCAATGATAGAAACTGGGGAGAAAATACTGAACAGAAAATAAACTCAAAAGTTCATTCCTAAAACTGCCCAACCTTACCGCAGAGAAAATGCCTTTAAAACAGAAATAGACAGGGACATTGCTTACATTCACACACACACACACACACACACACACACAAATGAGCAAACAACTAAATGTTAAACAACGGTTACAAGAGGGGCTGGTGAGATGGCTCAAGGGTGAAGGTGCTGACCACCAGGACTGGTCATCTGAGTTCAATCCCTGGGTCTCACACAAGGGGGAAGGAAAGGTGTCCTTAGACATCTGCACATGTGCTGTGACACACACAAGTGCCTCCCCTGCTAAATAAATGTACTGAAATATTTTAATAAAGAGGAGGCATTACTCCTGTGTTCATAAGAGAAATGTAATTATACTAGCATCCTATGGAAGACTGTAAACAAGCACACCGAGCAACCCAGATTAAATGGACAAACACTTCAGGAACAGACACAGAAGTGGATGGAGAACAAAGTCCAGACCGCAGTAAAGAGAATCAGGCTCATGATCACGGAACATTTCTCTCTATTCCTTAAATAAATGTATGGCTGGGAAGTTAGGATCAAATGGCTTTAGGTAAATTCTATCAAGCATTTAAAAAGAATTAGTATCAATTCTTCCCAAGTACTTTCAGACAACGGAGAAGGACTCTCTTCTCTTCGGTGTCAGAGCCGAGGTGCTCATGCTGACAGTCTTGTCCAGGACACCCAGGCTCTGAAGCCATTCCAGCTAATGTCTGTCACAGCACAGCCCAGGGGAAAGCCATCTCTATATCCTGCTGACGTTCTTACAAAGCACCATGAAGCAAATCATTTATTTCTGCTTTAAACCACTAGATTTGAAGCAAGGGAAGGATTGGTTTGTCAAATAATTCAAACCAGTAACCTGTATGAGTCACAGGAGCAGGGACGGCCCTCACAGGGGCAGGAGCAGCCCTCACAGGCGCAGCTCTGGGGGCCTGGACTGCTATGCCAACCATTCCTAAGGGGGTGCAACTACACACCCACTTCAAAGCTCAGGGGCAGAATGTATTCCACAGCCACCATCTTAAACCCTCAAGCCCAACTCCTCTCAGAGAGAGGAGAACGGCTATCAGAGTCCAGAGCTCAGGCCAGGATTCCAGAAGAGTGAAAATGTGCTCTGTGATGTGACAGAAGCAAAAATCCCCCAACTGAAAGACTCCGAGAACGCTCGGCTTGCAGGGCTGCAGCAACATTTAACAATATCTAGTCACCTTAATTAAGAGGAAGAATCCTGCCTGTAATAGATATAAAAATAAGGCCTTATTAAATTAAATGAGTTAAGACAATGTCAAATGTTTCTAGAGAAGAAAAAAAGAAACCCAACTGTCTTCCTAGGAGAGTTAATGAGTTAAGATTGCAATAAAACATTAAAAAAGACATTATTTCATGATCAATATTGCAATAAAACATTAAAAAAGTAGAAATGTAAATACATAAAATATCAAAATAAAAAAACTCAAAAAAACCAAAACCCACCAACCAAACTAACAAAAAACCAAAAAAGACCAAAGTCTTAGAGAAGGCTTGCTTCCCCAGCAAGAAGCCTGAGAAGCACCCTCTTTACAATAAAGGCAGGCAGCCATGAGCTCAAAGCTCCTAGACTTTTAGGGATATTAGCACAGAGCACATGGTACGACCCATTCTTTATGCTAAGCTGAAAATATATAACCACCACTGCCAAAATCCACAGGCTAGGTACAGGACTAGCTGGGTACTAGTACAGGACTAGCTGGGTACTAGTAGGCACAGGACTGGGGAGAAGCCTACTACAGTACGGCCATGGGAGCAAGGCTGGCCTTTGGATGGTGAAACAGACATTTATCAAACACAAGAAGGCTAAAAGATAAATGCCACAGTGTGGTCCTTTCCCTGCTGACAGGCCATTACAACCAGCGCTACTGCTTCTGCTAAGGAAATGTCCCCAAGATCCAAATGGTGGCCTACTGAGAAATACTGCGGCCACGAGCACTAAGGACGGTCACGTGATGCTTACTGTGGGATGGTCTAATGCAAAATGCTGCAAACTGGTGTCTCATTTATCTACAGTAAACTGGTACCTGACTCATCATAAGGGACACGTGTCAAACCAGGAAATAAAGACTCCCCAGATGAGCTAAGCAATAATGCCTCCACAGCTGAGCTACGACGGACATCAATTAGAAAACATGCACTCAATTTGTTATCTAGCTGAACAGCATTCTATGCCATCAATGCCAGTCTGATTAATAATGATGCTGAATTTAATAGAGGACTTGTGATAGTACAAGTTTTTATGCTGTATCTATTGTCTTTAAAAGCAAGATGATAGTAATAAGAACAATTCCATTGGAGCACACATCTAAAAGACAACATGTATGGTCACTGTTAGAATACCAAAATGGAAGACACAAGGAAGCCAGAAAATGTGCATTCAATTAGGGGATGCTGAGGAGTAATTTACTTACAAGAAAATTATATGAAGGGTGAAGGAGAGAGCACAAAAGAGGAAACCCTTTCTCTTCCTTCCTGCTAAGTCCTGTATTAACACAAATGCACATGTGGCACAAACTGGTTTGCATTTGGCAGGCTTCCTGACCCATTAGCAAACAGTCTGCCATAATAAAGAGAAGCTCTTCTGGGGACTCTGGTAGGATTATGAGTCCATTATCAGGCAGAAGTGGCTACAAATAGACCCTGCTTTTCAACTAGATTATAATGCAAAGAATAAAATAACCTTCACCCAAAATGGAGGGAGCTGTGTAGGAGCCTGGGATACAGGTGAGGTTTCTCAGGTCCAGGAAGTAAATCTCAGCTGGTCAAAGCCTAAGAAACAACTGCTATTTTCTGCCTACACAGGGCATTATTAATCAGCGGTACTGGGGCACAAGACCATTAATTTCTGTCCTAGGAAGCTATATTGGATTATATAAGGCACAGACACACTAATTTTTCACCACTGGGGACGCTAGTCACAGCTTTAGGGCACATGGCTTTGGGTATCATGATAAAGGATGACCTCATATCCATACTGCCTGTTTTACTCACCCTGTATTTTAAATTTTCCTCTCCCCTCCCCATCACTGGCACTGTAACAGATTTAAACAGAATGGCTCTCCCGCTCTGACTTGGAAGACTTCTGACATGAACCACTCAGACCTTTCCTCGTCTCTCACCATCACTGTGTGATCTATCAAGCTTGTACAGCTCTTGGCCAATGGCCATATTAATTTTCTACTTGAAAGATCACAAATAGAATACTGCTTATGACGAAGGTAGTCAGGGAGCTTGGGGAATAGCTGTCTATCTTAGCGCATAGCAATTAGCTTGGCAAACTGAAACAGTAACATGATTGAATCTGATACCTAGCCAAGATTGCCAGAGTGGGGGAAAAAAATCCCTCACTCTGTTGAAGGTGTTAAGTGGCTTTTTAAACAGTGGCTATTGATAGTTATATTTGCCCTTGTAGAAATCGTATGGACATTGTGAAATCAGAATTCTGGTTTCCATGGTGATTATTAGTGATGGCATTTTAAAGATTGTAGTTAGCTTCCACAGTAGAGGTCCTTGCACCTTACAGCATACATGAAGGAAGGAGAAAAAACTGCTTCCTGATGGACGGACTGCTGATCACTATATGTAGGCAAAACAACACATTTTAAAAGTAAATACAACTTGTTCATCTTATGTAGCTGGGAACCCACAGAGACTGTTCAGGTAAACCACTAAGACGGTAAAGCCCTCAATCACAGCTGGGACTAACTGCTTTGTAGTTCACCAAGAGCTAACAGCTACTTCCTACCTATACATTACTTTATAAACTAGCTGGTTTGAGAGCATTGATTTGCCCATTTTTGCGTGCGGGAAGAAGCAATTAATCCTGGTGGAGAAGTGGCCTGGATCTAAGGAAGGAGTTTAGACTCCCTTGGGACTCATCCTCCCTTGCAGATGGGGTCAGTGGTGGAGAGCAGGCTTCCTGCCCATTTGAGCATTCAGTCCCAGAAGGCAGCTCAACATCATGCCTCTTCTTGAGATGAGAGTCTCACTATGTAGCTCATGTTGGCCTTAAACTCACAGCAATCCTCCTGGTTCAGGCTCCAGAGCATGGAGATTATATTTTTATTGTTCCCCTCAACACACCTAGTGATTCTGATGGCAATGAAACAATATTTAATTTTTGCTTTTAAATAATTCTCACACTTAAAGATGACAGTTAACTTTAAAACTGTTTACTAAGCCAATTATACACTTTAAAGTGAGTGAACTTGAATGCCTCTTATGAAAAACTTCATCTGACTGACTGCTTAAAGCAGTTTCAGTTTTTCTCCTCCAGCTTTAGCTGTAGGCTGATTCATCAGGTACACGTGTATACTTTTTAATAAATACATGGAGGTAACAGATGAAAGCAATGTTTTTAAATAGGGAAAATGAGAATATACAGAACCTCTCTGCTCTACAGTGACGTCAATAATACTGTCTAGAGGTAGAGCCCCAGGTCATAAATCTTAGTAGCAGGGAAACCTGCTGCCAGGATGAGGGGAAGCCGGAATGAACCAGAGCAGAATTTTCCAAGTTCTACATAAATGCGTTACTCTTACAGCCAGGCCAACAAAATGATAAATGGTCCTGTCTCTCCTGTCCTCACGAATCATGCCAAGACAGGAAGCCATGCCACCACTGCGTGAGACTTAGAAAAAAAGCTACAACTCATAGAGAGCACTGAGCTTTGAGCTGAGAATAACGTCAGAGAAAGGTGTCAGCTATGGCCAAAGTTATGTCTTCATGATCGATGACTGGGATCAACTGCTTATGAAAACTTTAGCATCACCAATTTCATCATCAAATGCCTCACTGAGAACGAGGATGGAATTATTGAAGAAATTAAAGGATCATCTATGGAAACACACACACACATGCACACGCGCAGCAGCAGCAGCACCAGCAGATTTAGAAAATCCAAAGCCAAGGTGAACAAGTGGAAGGAGAAAGCAACATCAACAACATAGCACAATAACAAACACTTGCTATCCTCTAAGTTCTGAACAACAGATTTCTCAGATCAGGGATACAGGACTAAGAGAAAGAAGATGCACCTGTCACATAGCAAATGTGTCCAATGTTTCCTCAGGAAGGCTGATCAGGGCCAAAGAGGAAGTCAAGGAATCTATATGAAGCTTTCTTTACACAATGGAGTGGGTCCCAGACCAGAGGACAGCCAACGATGCTCACCAACTTTTCTCTCAAAGAACTCACTGTAGTTCCAAGGAGCCCTTCGGGGCTGTTCCTATAGAAACCCATTCTAGCTGGAGAAGAACCCTCTGCAGGGTGCCAGGGGAGGAGACCCAGCATTGCAGCTGACAGAAAGGTTCCCTTGCCCGCTTCTCTAAGTAAGTCACTTCTTGTTATTTTAGGAATTCACCATGCAGATGACATGAAATTGAGCTATCATTTAGATGATGATAAAAAGCTGGTGAGGACAGATGCTGACTGACTCCCACTCAGAAAGACACCCTGCTCAGAGAAAAACAGACTGAGGCTCTTATGTGCAATTAGATTTGACCTCAGGCAAGTCTTGGGTGGATACTTCTGAGGGAAAACGATGTCAGGAAGGCAGTGATGGAAAATGGAAACCTGATTAGGCTCTCAAAGACACTGGAAAGTCACATGACTCAGTGCCATCTGGGGGTTTAGGGCTATGGGCCAGAGTTACAACCTTGATGGCTGGGAAGAAAGGACGGCATCTGGAGAATACTAAAGTCTAGCTTCTCATCCATGGTCTGAGGGCAATCAGAGGCAGCACACTGGCTGCTTAGCAATTGTGGGCTCTCATCCACAACTAGACCTAAAGAGCCAGAATGTGCTAAAATGATTTTTAGCAAGCTCTGTGGGTGATCAGCCCCACCCAGATGTACAGGCATAAGGCCTTCTGAAGCAGCCTGCCCTTCTGTGGTACTTCTGGCCCACTTCAGGGTAAGCTGGAAGAGGGAAACCTTTCTTATTGCTCATCAGGGCTGGCCAGGTTGTCTCAGCCAGGCACTTTGTTGTGGGACTAAAGTAATGGAGAAAAATAAGACAAGCTGGACATGCGAAGACAGATTATCAGTCTGGGTAACATCAAACACCCAGGCAGACTAGATCTTTGCGATGGTAACCAGGAAGACCTGGCCACCAGGTCTTGATTGCCAGTATTGATTTATCGACTGGCAACTTCTTATTGATTTTTTTTTTTAAACCTCATTTCAGCTTTAATTTTCAGAAAAAAAAATTTCTTAGGTCACAAGTAAGCTTTTGGGATGTGGTAGTCAAACAGGAAAACAAAATAAATTCTGGGGTCAAATCTATCCTAAATCTTGATTCTGTGTTCTGCCAGCTTAGGTTCCCCACAGTAATTAGTAATTTTTCTTATAGGGACAGCACACTGAAAAATGTGAATGATCAGTTCTTGCTTCCCCCCAAATCTCCCCTTTGTTTCCTTCTCCAACCATTTAGATGTCCCGATTAGTATGGGGACGTTTCTCTGGGATTCAGAAAACACAAGTCTGTGTAGTTGGCTTAGCAAACGCTGGAGGAACTGAGAACACAGCAGGTTCAGGAAGGCTCTGGAAGACTCCGTGAGAGGCTCTCAGCCTATGCTGGAGGGAAGAACATCCTCACCTCTAATGATGGAACCAACAGGCCTGCTAAGTCACCCCCACTTTATGAGTCTCCCCTTAGCGTATTTTTCCACGACTTCCCACTCTCAGTTCTAAAACACTCGGGTGTACATGCATCTTCCAGTCTTCATTTCCTCATGAATGCTCCTGTGTCTGCCTCATTTTATATTAGTTTGTATTCATCTTTCTCCTGCAAATTTCGTTTTGCCTATTTAATTTTTGAATGCATGGTAGGTCCCTAAGAGGAAGCCTTCTTCCTCCCGTCTCGTCCCAAATAAAGACGCTGACAATCAGGACAACGGCAAGGGCAGCAGCATGAACTACATTCTGCCTTGAATCATCCTGAACCAGCAGCTCCATCTCCACCACTCACATTTCCTCATACAGCAGCTGGCACGAAGCACAATAACCCCAGGTCAGACAAGCAGAAACTGCACCCAGGACACTGGCAGCTGCTCTGAGGAACACAGTGCTTCTAGAAGCACTCACCCAGCTAACTGCTCTCTGACATGTTCCAACGTTTGCACGTAAGTCCCTCTCACTTGTCAGCCTGGATCAATTTGAACACAGTAATCATGGAGAGGCAAGAGATCGAAATCTCAGTGTGAACAGATGAGTAAGAACCCCATCTCTCCAGTCACCTGATATAACTGCCATTTTCCCAGATCCATGCTCTTCCCGAGCGATTCTCTCTGCCTCTTCCATCAGCAGCATGCCGAACCCCTAGAAGGAGCATAAGGGAAGAGAAGGGACCCCAGTAAGCAAGGGCTGCACACCACCTTTTAAAAAGTGACAAAACTCTACCGATGAGCCAGCAGAGTGCACGGATCCCAACCAGAGCACACTCCTGACTTAGTAAAGAAGTCAGCACTCCATCAAGAGCCAGCGTGGCATTTGGGGTGCCGTGCCTGGGGTCTAGGCAGCCCCAGCTGACAGGAGTCTGTGGCAACAGGTCTTATTTATTCAACCTGCCTTCCACTTTTGAAAGGGTTTGGAACGTGGCAAAATTGTTGTAGCATCCCATTTGGTGTTTACCCTAAACCTATTATTACTGCTTTTAACAAATTTTCCTGAAACTGAAAAATACAGATTTCCAACTTTAGGTTGCTAGGGGTTACTTATACAACACAACTGACACCTGCGAATCACTTTCCTGTCATTTGATTCCACAGGAAGTGAACCAGTTTTGTTTGAATCTGATAAAGGGGGTGTATCTGTTATCCTCTGGGACCACATGGGAGCAACATGGAGAAGGATTGCCCCAAAACAACTGAAAAGAAGCCTCTTTCCCACACCCTCTCTCCCTTCTCTCCTCACCAGCTGCTTTAACTTTCCCTATTTCAGGCAATTTCTTAAGTATAACCCAATTAAAGCAGGGTGCAGGATACCTGATGCTGAAATTTAGTGGGGTCCCGGCTGCTCACAGGGACCACACTTCCATACACGTGTAGCTCTCGGACTATGGAAACACCTCCACCCAGTTCAAACCGGAAGGTTTCCTCAGAGCACTTCCGCAGCCTTAGGAGGCCAATCAGAATGTCCTGATCAGGATCTTCGTAGGACAGGAAAGTTTCCCAGCCACCATTGGCAACATAATCTCTCCGTACCAACTCGACCTGGCGGATAAGGAGCCATGAAACATCTCATTCAGAACTAGAGAACCAAGTTCATTTTTATAATTGCAGGAATGTGTTTAGGCTAATGTTCAGCTAGGAACAAAGCATGAATCATCACTAATTATGGCTTTTATTTGCCTCCTCTCAAGTAGCACAGGATTGTTCATGGGCTATTCTAAATGGAGAACAATTTTACAAATATTTGAACTTAATTAACCTTGAGATTCTTACAGATATCCAGCTTAGTGAATGCTTTTATGTAAATTTATGTCCCACAAACTGTCTCTAAGATAAAACTACAGATTAAATCACACACGTGGCTTTTAGGACCCCTCCCCCACTTTGCCTTCAAACTGTCAGTTAATGGTTTCCTTGTCTAGTTCTTACTTCTTCCACTAAAACCTTCTTTGTGTGTACGTGTGTGTGTGTGTGTGTGTGTGTGTGAACTCCTCTCCTAGATTTAAGAAAGTGTGACATTGGGCGGGGCTTGTGAAATAGGCCTAGTGAGGGAGGAATACGTTAAGGCCGATCAGTAGAGCACAGTTTACCACAGAGGGACGGATGGGAACTTCAGTGGTAGAGATCTACAGATTCTGACTCTTCAGCCTGCTGTACAGGAGATTCTATGAATAGTGTGGAGTAAGAGGTGGACACTCAGAATTCTACATGTTTAGAAAGGCTGTAACAGACACACCCTGTATATGGGTATATTATACTCAAAGCAAAATAAACAACCCCTCAGCTTGATGTTTGGTATATAAAATAATTAATGTGTCAGGTCTACTTTTTCTCTTGATAGGCCCTTTAACAACAGTTCATGCTAAGAACAGAATCCAGCCTTTCACACACGGGCTTCCCAGACAATGCTGCACCGAGTTAGATGTTACAGATGTATGGAAGTGAGACTACTCAGAATGCCCAGGGCACTGTGCTGAAGCTATGGGAAACCAGCTAGGACAAGAACTTGCAGGTTACACAGAGGAGAGCAGCAAGGCTGTCCATAGGAAGCAGCCACAAGTCACAAGCAGCTACTTACACATGAATGCATTCAATCAAATCAAATGACTGGAACTCTTGAGTCCCTACTGTGTCCTCCAGAGTCACTGCAGACAGACTAGGGGTACTGTGAAGCAGCTTCACCTTAGAACATTTCCCACACTGCAGAGTTGGTGAAAAAATGAGGTCTAGCCTTGGTTTTCCTTACCTGGCTCTTCCATAATCCAGTGACTCTCATGGCTGGTTTTCCTGGCTTGCTACTTTCTGCCCTGAGCTATTCACTCAGTTAGGGGTAAGCAGGTGGGGTCCAGGCTTGGGGCAGATTTAGAGGAGACTGACCTGGTATGGCCGCACTCTGTGATGAATTTCTTGGATTCCAACCTCCCTGGTTCTCACATCTCGGCACTGCCAAAAAATCAAAGTAGTGACTCATTCATTGTTCATTTAAAACAAATCCCGGACTCAAAATCATGTCTGTACATAACTTACACTGAAATAGAAAAGTGAAAACTTTGAAAAACCAAAAAAAAAAAAAAAAAAAAAAAAAAAAAAAGCCATCTTTACAAAATTTTATGATGGGAATTTGTAAAGGTGTACCATTTCCCTATTTCCCTTTCAAAATGAGTTTAGAACTCAAAGAGACCATATATAATCTTGGAAAATGAACAATTTTAAGTTAGAAAGTTAGAAAATAGTTTTTGCCCAAGAGACTTAACTGTGGAGACACAACTCCAAAATGATTGAAAATACAGTCCCAAAATATCACAGGAAGAGTAAAAACAAATTCTTAAGTCTTTAAAATCTATGTATGACATTATTATTTTTAGTGTTGTATCATTTTAAATATGTCAAAAGACACATATCAAAGATATGTTTCCTTTTCCAAGAAAGGCATTCTAGAGGAAAGAAGGAAGGGAAAATATAAAAGGAACCTAGATTCATATATGACAAAATTGGACTTCAACTCCAGATAGCTCTTGGGCATCCCCCACCTGTGAGCAGCTGCCGGGAGACCGTGTCAATGGAGGGCATGGTCAGGATCCTAACAACACTCGTTCCTACTCCTCAGCCCGGCGTGCATCCCATACAGCCTGACACTTGGTATTACAGAGTCCCTGCATTATCCAATGATATGTCCTCCTCTACAGAATAAACATACATGTATCTACCAGTGAGACAGAATCATGCAAGCAATATCACTAACAATGTATCTCTAAGAGTTCGTTATTCAGTTTTGCAAAAAACAAAGTTATTTTCTTGTTTCAGGAAACCCACCCAGCAAGATACTCTGCTGATGTGGCCTGAACAGCAAATAAGGGCCATGGGTTTCTACAGCTGATCTGCTAAGAGCAGATACTATCTTCTAGCCCAGCTCTCTATAGGAGACTAGGTGTATGTGGCTAGAGGTCATTGGTCTCAATCAGCAGGCACCCTGCTTCCTCTTTGTTCTTTCTTGGAGCATGATTTTTCAAAGGCAGAGATGACATCTACTTACTTTCTGGAAAGGAAAGCCTAAGACACTCTGCTCTTTGGATTGATTCCTGGGCCCCTTAGCAGAGGCTAGCAAGGGTTAGATGGGGGCAGGGTTAAAGATGGCCAATACACAAGGAGACCGCTGGTACCCAGGTCTGTTGGATCCTTAGGAGGCCAGAGATGGAGGCCAGCTGGCAAGTGACGAGCAGAGTAGGCACAGTACTGTGTGATGCTGGTGATCAGCCTCATGCACTTGCTTATTTCTAAACATTGTCTATTATATCTAATTATTATATTATTTTGTTGAATATTCAAATAATTCAATAGTATTCATTTAATTTTGGACAATGTTCTAAAATATTTTCCTCCGTGATAATTTGAGGAAGTGTAAAGTAAGTCATGGGTCCCTGCTTGAAAACACAGCCAACAGATCCCCTGCCCTCTCCTGATCCACTGCACTGTTTCTGAAGGCAGAGTCTAACCCCTGGTGCCCTGGCCAGACACTGCTTCCAGCTTATCTCTTCAGAAGTTCCAAGAAGTTTCTAGAATGCTTCATTTCAGACTCACTACTACCTCCCAAGACTGTTAAATTAATAGCTTCCTTCCTTCTCTTACGGTCAAGAGAGAGACGCTGCCTGGTAAATATAGAGCAACAGGTTATAGAAGTCAGAAGACCAAGACACAAGGGGACAGCAGCAGTGTTTGTCACCACTCATACAGCTTCTGCAAGCTACCCAGAACACCTCGAACACACACAAGTTGTCTGACCCAGCTGGTACCAGCAATGCCTGAGAGCGACAGCCCTGAGGCTAAGTGCAAGAAGACTCCCTTTTCCTTCACACCATACCTGGCTGGCAGCCACATTAACTCATACCTGTATTCCAAGATCCTTCATTCTTGCAAATGCCAGCTCGCGCAGGTTGCCATGCTCCACTCCTGAGCTGACAAGGGGCATTGGGATGTCTCTGTAGGAGAAAAACACCAACTGTGGGGAAATGTAAGCTATTCTCCATAGCAGTACAGCAGTGAGATTTTAAAAATAAAAAACAATGAGAGACCACAAAGCTACGGAGCAGAAGGCAGAGGATGCTAAGGATGAGAGGAGGCAAGGTTGAGAGCACCCCTGTACCCTAGATTTCCCATCTGTAAGCTCTCTTCTTCCCACCTCTCAGGGGGGGTATGAAGCACATATAATGGAAATCACAGCAGAGAACAAAGCACAGAATCTGCCCAAATGCTGGGAGCCATTAGGAAAAATCTGGGGTTCATGAGACACTGTACTAAATGAAACAAGGATTAAAACAAATAAACCTCAACTCAATGGAGAGAAAAAAACCAATTGTGAATCAGAAACCACTTGGCAAACACTTTCCCTTCTACACAGCAGCTGAAAGTCAACAACAAGGAAGGTCAAAAGCCTGGTTTAACTGCTCCCACAGACCCTACCCCATTTCAGCTTGCCTAAGGATGGGGAAATGAGAGTTGTCCTCTGCACTGGGATAGTGCAGAGTGCCCGACATCTAGGAGATGCCAGTCAAAAGCCGAAGTCAGGGTTGTACTGCACTTACTCCTGACTGTTTCCATGGCGATACTATAAAGAGAAGCACACTAAGAGGCTTAAAGTGACAGTGACATTTGCCTCACCTTGTGACTATGTCTTAACAAGGTAGCATACCCGGCTTACATAGAGGTTTTTTAGTACAATGATTCCTAACTTTCGAAATTTAGTCTTTTAAAATCAATATATGCTTCAAAGTTAATAATCAGGTAAAAAATCACACAATGGTTATTAAAGTAAAAATTATTTAGAAAGGAATATATACACACATTGCTTAAACCTTTCTGGTTCTATAAGCCAAATATAAGTCTTCACAGTGCCCCCTTTTAAATGTTGGAATATTTTATAGTAATCTGATATATGGCTATCCTCATTAACATACTAAATATTTTAGAACTTAAAATATATTTCCAAACATTGTTATACATGGTCTGAAATTAACCTGTGATGATCAGTGGAGGTCACGCTAATACTTAATACCCGACAAATTTCCTGTGTGGTTATTCCTGGGAGTTAAGTCCTGTAAGGTTGCTATGAACAATGAACTAGACAAAGCTAGTTCTAGGAAAAGCAGGGCTAGGCTTCAACTGGTCAGGTTGTGACCTCACTTTGTGTTTGTGTTAAAATAAGGATATGATAATCTACTAAGAGGCTGCTATGTAATTGGTGGGACCTATAATAAAGAAAGAACATATAGCCTCTTATAAAATCGTTAACAATTTCAAGATGTGAGACAGTGGAGTAGAAAAGACAGGAGATAGGCCTGAGACCACACAGGCTGTATGTCCCCATAGATGCTCTCATTACCAGAGAGGCCCTGGCTACGCAGGACCTTACAAGGATGCCACCAGTTCATAAATGTCTCAAATTTATTTCTGTCACTATAAAAATGAAACACGGCTTTAATGGTCTTTGGTAGTGACATGCCTGGAGCACAGCAGATGGAAGCTCTCGGTCATTAAGGAAAAGAAAATGTGGCAAGTGCAACTCTCAGAGATAGTCTCCTTCACTGCATCTGAGGGACACATTTCTGCACTGGCTAGGCATCTTCCATCACAGAGATCCACTGCATGACAGAGCTCAACCCCACTCAGACGGTTTACACCTCTCTGACCCCACTCAGACGGGTTACACCTCTCTGGATGTTCAGAACTTGAGCCAGGTCCCTAAGAGGCTGACCTTGTTGCCTCATGGAGGCAGGAGTTAAAACTCCTTTTAGGTTTTTCTAAGTCATTCGATCTAGTTTCTTTCCTGGCATGAAGAGACATTATACATGTTGGCTTAACAGGTAATATTTCAAGAGTAGAGGTACTAATATTTACAATTTGCTCATCAAAAACCTTTCCAAGCTGTTTAGAGCTGTTTCTGTCTAAAGTTTCTCATGCGTCAGAAGCATGCTTTGGTTGCAAATTGGTATTCCTAGTCTGACACCTCACAGTGATTTAATATCATATCAAGGCAGACAGCTGTCAAATAGCCCAAGGGCAGCAACGCTCTAATGCGGAACCCATCATGTGCCTGGACAGAATTTTACATTTAATCACTGACTACACTCCTCAGGGCTAGAATATAGAACCTTGCAGCAGGATGTGCCTCATAAAAACACCCAGGAAGATGCTCCTGACTCAACTGTCAGAAGGCTACAGAGTATACAAGAGCTTAGAAGCAGGGAGGGGCAGGGTGTAGGGAATAACCAATGGGAACATCAAGTGATCTCTTAGAAAGACGGAAAAGCTGACTTGCATTACCTCCTCTAACATGGTCCCTCCTAGAGACGTGCCTAAAACACAGTGTCCAAGTCTTTCCACTGGGTAAAGCCAGTAAGTTCACCTTTGCTAGCCAGCTGTGGCTGGTGGAAGATGTGAAGAGGTAGAACGATGTAGAAACAGGCAGAACTCCTAATGGTCCAGGACAGAAGGACACCCGTGACTTCCCTTGACTATGAGTTCAGACAGAAACAATCTAGATACAGAATGTGCCAGGCAGAGGCGTTTCCTCATTACTAGGGGCTTCCTTTTATCAGCCCTATCCTCAGCCTCCACATTAGAGTGAGGTGCGTAAGACATGCCTGGGCCAGCAGCAGTCTTCTGACCTGCAGAACTAGCCTAAAACTTTAAGACTGAGGCTAGAAGATACTCCCTGAGTAATACCACTTGTCTCAGTTACCAAGTACTGCTGAACACCTAGCCTTACCTCTGAACCTTTATACATTTGAAAAAGATTTAGTTAATTTTAAATTATGTATATGTGTGTATTTCTGTGTATCCCTGTGCACAGGTGTACATGGAGGCCAGAATAGGGAGTCAGGTTCCTTGGAATTGGAGTGATAGCTCATAGGTGGCTGTGAGCCACCTATTGTGGGTGTTGGTATCAGAACTCTGGTCCTTCACAATAGCAGTGCTTTTGCTTAGTGGCTGAGCCATCTTTCCAGCTCATCCTCTGTATCTCTGTAATAAGGTTTATGTCCCTCATTTACATTTTCATTTAAAGTTTTATCATCCAGTTCTTGATACAAGTTCTTGAGGTTGACGTAACAGATTCTACCTCAATCTGAATATAAATTTTAATACCCCTCAAAATGTCATTTCAGGGTTTTAAACACACTTGATACCACTTCACACCAGGAATGAGGATTCCAAATGAGTTAACACTTATGAATTCCTTTGGGGGTGGGGGTTACCTCCATAAGAAGCACCATTTTGTAATCTGGATCCCATAATTTGTAAATTCGATACAAACAAGTCACGTAAGTGATGATCAGGTACAAGGCACGAGCAATCTCCACTAATGGGAAATGCCAATCACACCCTCGTACAGAGTCAGTTATACGCATCAAGGCTACAGAGCATGTGATAAAATTAACAATGATTTACATGAACTGGCATCATTTCTTTAGAAAACCTTATGCACTGCAAATCCCATCACATTTATAGCTCTCTTTCTTCAAAAAAGAACTTTAAAACATTAAAATATTGATAAAAAATACATAGATCCATTCATTACCATAGGTGATTCTTTCCACAGATTGTACTACTATAATAGAAGTGAAAATTTTGATATAGATAGATTTTAGCTAAATCGAGACTAGGATAATAAAGAGGGCTGGGCATGGTGGACACCCCTTTAATCATAGCCCTTGAGAAGCAGAGACAGGGGGATCTTTGTGAGTTCCAAGGCAGCCAGGGCTAAATGGAGACCCTGTCTTTAAAAGAAAAAAGTGGTGGAGGTGGGGAGGGGAATGAAAAGAGACCTGAGTGATGGTTAATCTCAACTGTCAACCTGAAGAGATCTAGACTAGCAGCACTGGGAGACAGGCCTCTGGGAGTGCCTTGGGAGATGATGGTCAATGGGAAAACTGAGGTTGGAATACCCCACCACCACAGGGCACCATTCCCTGGGGAGATCCTGGATGCAGGGAAAGGAGGAAGCGAGCTGAGCACAGGTCTGTCGCGCTCTGCTTGCCAAACTTCTACAGCTATGGCTTCCTTGACATGGCAGACTGGAGACTGGAACTGTGGGCTCAAACCACCTTTTCCTTTAAGTTTTCCCTCTTTCAGGGCTTTTATCAAAGTGACAGAAACGTTAAGTAAGAAAACCTGGAAGCAACCTAATGTCTGCTTAACAATGGGACCAATTACTGTGAAAGATAAATGGAAATGAGGCTGTTATGCTGCCTTTAAAGTATAGCTCTAAAAATGACCCCAATCATTTATTTGTATCTAAAATATTTTAATTATTATGTATAAGTTTTTAATAAGTATATATAAATAGGTCCCAGCATGAGGTTCTGATATGGCAATACATCACAGAGGTTTACCACATTATTAAGCAATCTATCCCTCATAATATCAATTCTTTGTGACAAGAACACTCAAAATCCTTTCTTCTTATCATTGCTGCCTTTTGCGGAAGGGCAGTTGTTGGGCAAGTGTTACAGGCTCCACTTCACTTCCTTGATGTAAGCGATTCTACTGCATGAACAGAGACCAGAGACGCCACCCCCTCTCCTTACTGGCATTTGGTTTTAACTGAGGAACGAAGCCCCAGTGAACGGCGGCTGGTTCTACCTCACACTCCTGTAGGTAAGTCTGTTTAGAGTCCACATGCTAATGATATAGTGTAGCATCTGGTTCTCTGTATCTGGCTTATTTCATATAAACACTGCCATAGTTAACAGTTCTGTAAAGATGAATTCCCACCAAACAAGGACATTTTGTAAACAGTCCTTGTTAACAGATATGCTAAGGGGATTTTAAGTAAATTCTAAAACATTATCGCTTTCATGTGGGCAGAGTACTGTGTGGCTAGATATGAAGGGATTATATATCTTGAATGGTAAAATATACCTTGCTGTGGCCAAAGCTTATCATTATATGGTTGCAGAGCAATGTATGAAGTATTGACTTCGCAGCAAACACCATACCATATAAACACAAACCAGCACATACAGTCTTACACATTACCTCAGTATTGTACAAATGGAGGCTAAATCTCCAGTGATTATTGAGGACAAATGGTACTTCGTAGTCTATATTTTGAGTCATTTTTAAATGCAGTATATAGCAGCCCTCAGTATCTTTGAGAGGCTAGTTCCAGAATTACCTGCAGGTACCATAAAATGCTTGTTTCCATGAAGATAATGCTGTATACAAATGCTTTAAATCATCTCCAGATGGCCCATCAACCCCGGTATAAGGTAAATGCTGGGGAGCCAGTCACTGCTGTACACTGTAGTTACAGAGTAACAGCAAGGAGCAAAGTGTGTGCTCAGTGGAGCCCCCACCTGGCAAGTTTTCATCTGGGGCTGGATGAGGCCATGAATGTAGGACTCAGAGACATAGAAAGCCAGATGCACACAGAAGATCTGGAGATAAAAATGGCACAAACCAAACAGTAGGATGGTGAGATGACAGCTCAGTGGGTAGAGCGCCTGATGACTTGGGTTGGATTCCTAGAAAGAGAACTCACTCCTGAAAGCTGTCCTCTGACTTCCACATATTCATAAAGAGGTATATGTGTATAGATACCACACATATACACACACTAAAAGCAAGTAGCAAAATATAAACAATACAAATTTCAATGCATATAGTCACATAACATTTCAGTAATCAAATCCAACTAAAAACATAAAACAAAAATATCTTGAAGAAATTCAATATTTACCCCGTATTTACCCAAACCATGGTAAGCTATACAATCCCAAACCTCTATTAATAAAAACCTGTGTAATTATTATAGTTACATTTTAAAACCTTCAACATAGAAAAAAATTTTAAAAGGAAAATTGGAAAGCATTATAGAAAACACAGTCTTTGAACTAAACTTATCAAAAGATTATCTTCAAAGTTAGGCAAGTTATCAGCCGCAAAGCATGGAAACCTGACCCCACAATGGTACTGAGGTGAAACCAGGCACCTACTGATTGAACCCTTGCTCTCTTCAAACAGCTGTCCTTGGACTCACCAGGGCATCATGACTTCATGGCTTCTGAAAACCTTGCTATTCCCCGTGTTTGGGAAGCAGAAGGCTGCCTTCAGAGCCTGCAGCCTGCACACTCCATGGTCCCTCCCTCTCAGATGGGGGTTGCTATAACCTCTCAAGTCCTTATTGTTGTACTGGTGTAGACAGGAGAATGGCCCACAACAGGCCATGAAGCTGGCGAGTGCCTCTGCTGCGTCTGCCTCGCTGTCTGCAGGACTAAGATAGCAGAGGTTTCTTCCTTGTGAGCTCCTTTGCATTGGAAGACCATGGCTCCTGGGGTGGGACTGGCCTCTTCTGTGCTGGCGTGGTCCAAGTCAGACACACATGGCCTCTTGCCTCTGCTAATCTTCTTGTAGCTTTCTTCTTTCCTGCTGTACTCATTCACATTTTGGGAAACAATCTCTAAGCCACAGAAAAACAGTTCAGATAACCATGGTTCTTGATCAATGGAAGGTAAAAGTGAGTAAGATGTGGCAGGACTCAGGACACTCTGAGCACCCAAATGGGCAAACTTTATCACGACCACAGAACTGCCACCCAAAACAGACACTCTGATGTTGCTCTTTGAGCCCAACTGAGTTGCACCAGTGTCTTAACCAAGTCCTTCAAGCAAAAGGACCATGTCCCAATCTTCTGTGTAGCTGTCACATTCTAGAATGTGCATCTACTTGGAGATGCCTAATGTTGGCTCATGATTAAACTTAGTTACAGATGTTGGGTAGAAGTCACAGAGGTAAGCCTGTGGTGTCAATCAGTCCCAGCAGGCGGCCACAACTCACTTCACTGGCTTCTGACAATGTTCACTCCGGCTCGTGGCCAGGCTTCTTCTGCACCACATGACTGTTTTCTACGTTGTAATAAGTATATTGTGGGGAAAGCTTCAACCACATCTGGTCAGTTCTCGTTCTTTGGTAGGTAAGCAGTCAGTAGGTAATTATATTCTTTCAGGTCACATCTGACAAAGAAGCACGGAGCCAGAACCCACAGGGCTAGGTTCCCAGGAGCCACTCTTGGCCAGACTTTTTGTCAGCTATCAATAAGGAAGTACCGTGTACTCCGAGATTCTGTTTTAAGACACCTTGTTTAATATATCTAATTGATTGATTCACCCGGAACTCACGGCCAACAGTTCTCTCTTGGGCCTTCACAATAAAGGATTCCCACCACACGCTACTCCCTCCATAAACCACTTCACGGCCTTCCAGCACTTAGGAGCAATAGACAGCACTTAAGCACTGTGTCTGGAGGTCATTTTAAAGAGCCAATTCCTAACCAGCTCACAAAAATCTGAAAAACGCAGCATTAAGTAGAGTGCAAAGAGAACACTTGTTTACAGCACGAGGACTGGAAAGAGGCAGAGAGGCACTGTTTTGACCTCAGCTAAGAGCATGTGCATGAGTGACCCAAATTGTTCACCATTCCGAGAATGATTTATGGCAAATGTGCTCTGAGGATAGATAGATTGAGTCACAGGATTTTCTAGTAGGTGAATCTGAAATACAGCACCTGCGTGAAATGAAGATGGCCGACAGCATGCGTCTGGAGCACACAGATTACTCACTCTGCACTCAAGAGCAGCAATATGGACTGTAGGGTTCCTGCTTTATTCATTTGGTTAGTATTTGTTAACATACAGACATTTATACACACACACACACACACACACACGCTTATCTGTCTGTAGTGTATGTGCATATGTGTGCATGCATGCACATGAAGGGCAGAAAACAACCTCTGGTGTGGTTCTTCTTTGTGGTGTCCACCTTTTTGAGGCAGAGCCTCTCACTGGTCTGAAACTCACCAAGTAGGCTAGGTTAGCGGGTCACTGAGCCCCAGGGGCTTGCCTGCTTCTCTCCCCAGTGCTGGGATGACAAGCACATATGACTACACTGGGCTTTAGGGCTCACTGTCAGGCCCTCATGCTTGCACTGTGCTGACTGACCATCCATCTCCCCAGCCCCTTAGTATGTTTATTTTGATGTTCAAGTTGTCCTAGATTTTGCCCATGGGACCCTTCGAGTTGTTCTTACTTTCCTGGCTCATGGATAAATGGACAATGAATAAATATAAGATACTGGCAAAGAGGCCTGGGCACACGGTCCTTAGTGTCTATTTCCTACGCATGGCATTCCTGATATTCTACTTCTAATATAAAAACAGAATTCAAAATGTTTGCTATCAAACCAGACTACCCCTTTAGAGAGGCATCTGGGGACTGAAAGGTCACACATACCTCTGCACCCGGTACACACGAGTCCACGGGGGCACAAGGGCTAGGATCCGAGCCACCAGCTCAATCAGGTCACTGGGAGAATAGCTCCTGTATCTTCCTGATTTCCACAGCTCATACAGACCAGTTCCACGGATAACCAGGGTTGGGTACAGCTTCAAACCATCAGGACGAAAAGCAGGGTTCTCAAAAAATTCCTACAGACAGAGAACCAAAAATTACCATTCCATTGGTTCTGTCCCTACAGGGGACTCCTATGCCAGCTTCTCTCCACCTGCAGCAGGCCTGGAGCTGTCTGTCCCTTCTGTCAAGAAGTGTACAGGGGGACAAGATGTCACTATTCAGTAGCCCCAGCCTATCCTGTGCTACACAGATCTCCTGTACAGCTCTGTCTGCGGTGCCAGTCTCACACTGAGCACTACTCTTTAGAAACGATACCTTCCTTCCTTCCAGACTACAACATCTTTAATAATAGACATGATTGTTTAAACTTTTGAAAAACTGTGGGGGAAAAACCATTTAAGTCCCATCTGTTGTGGATAGCCGTGAGGCTAATTACATTTGATGTAATTCTGTTCTCCTGTGAGGGGTTGTGAACAAGGAATGAGTCTGCACTCAGGTGATTTCCTGTAAACCGGCTTCCCAACTTTGTAAAATAAAGGAGAGCTGATGATTGGGCAGATAAAAGGAAGGTGAGGTGGAAAGTGGGGGGAGAGAGAAGAAGGAAAAATGGGAGAGAGAGAGGATGCAGAGGAGGAGAAAGAAGAAAAGCAGAGCAGAAGCACATGGCCTGGAGAAACCACAAGTTGTAAGGGGTCTCATGGATGTGGAAGATAGTAAGTAGTGTAGTGGTAGATCTGCCCAATCTAGGCACACAGCATGTATTCATTCATATTAATTGAGTTGTGTTTTCAACTCCAGGGCATATTTGGGTTAGAGATTATAATGTGAAACTTATAATGTAAACAAAGAGACAACAAACAAACAAACCCCTACAATGTTTACAATAGGGCCCATTACAGGGAAAGCTTGCTGATCTCAGGATGTCACCATCATACTGGGGCCAACTGGCACCACCTCTGACATGGGCTCACATTTGCTATCTGGACACTGAGGGATTCACCTCGCTCATCTATTCTGGCACAGACCTCTTCTATCTTACACTCCCAATGGCTGCTTCTTTATCTGGAAGGCAGCAGAGAGATACCAGGCTTGGTCTTTTCTAGGATTTAGCATGGTACCCACTCTAATCTTGATTGTGTACCACTATACTGGACAGAAGTGGGCTCACAAAGTGCTGTCCTTCCCACCCCTGCACCCCCATCAGGATCTGGCCAGCCAGCAGTGCTCTAGCTATGGAAATTTTAAATCATGCTTTAAAATCTCTGACTACATTATCCTCACAAACTTTCCATTGTTTAACTTGCTTTTCAAACAAATGTAACTGTAGGTTTTAGATTTCATTGACTGTCACCTTCTTGAATGCTGTATTCTTGTTGCACCATGCGGTCTTAAAGACATTCTTTTGTAATTGTATGATTTCCATTGTAACATTTTTAGAGTTATTAGGTCTTTAATAAATATTCTAGACACCCACAAAGAGCATGCAGTCAAGCCCTTCTCTGCCTAGTCTGAAAATACACTGAGCACACCATGTCAGAAAAGTTCTGGTTGCAGGAGACACAGTGGGTGATACACTCCTTTGTAAGGATGAAACTAGACTGAACTGGTCCTGGACCCATGATTAAACATGGAGAACTAAAACATGGGTTTCTCTCCTTTTCCTCTAAAATCAGGAGGCAAAAAGGGACATTTTCAAAGCAGTATAAACTTAGAAGAACAAGAAAGGAGACACAGAGGGTGGGATGGGATGGCAACTACAACTGGAAAACAGAAAACAGATGAAGACTGGCATCCAGCTTTGAAAGGGAAGAAAGCTGCGGATTAAGAGGCTGATGAAGGCCAGACCATCACACCAGTCTCACAAAGCTCACATATCAAAGACCCAGGAACCAGGCAGAGGGGAACAGACACGGAGTGAAAACGAACAGCGGATCCAAGTCTGCACATGGAGGAACTCATCTCTATTCCCCGCGCCAGCCTTTCTCTGGGGACACTGGACTATAGGATTTTGGTCACAAAGGTTGAGGATAAGAAAAGCCAGCATCCCAACTGATGGGCCCTGTGCCTTATCTATGCTACTTGCCACCATGTGGAAATGTTATCTTGTTATACTATAAATGCTTGTTATAATATTAAGTTAAAAAGCTACATCAAGAAAAGCGTATGTCATGTGAATGTGAGTGTGCCTGTGTTACATGAGCACAAACAGCCTCAGTTCCTCAAATCTTAAGTGTGGTGGTTTGAATATGCTTGGCTCAGGGAGAGTCACTATTAGGAGGTGTGTTCTTGTTGGATTAAGCGTGGCCTTATTGGAGGAAGTGTGTCACTGTAGGGGTGGGCTTTGAGACCCTTCTCCTAGCTGTTTGCAAGAGACATTCTTGCCTGGTTTGCCTTTGAAACAAGATGTAGAACTCTCAGCTCCACCAGCACCATGCCTGCCTGGACACTGCCATGCTTCCTGCCATGAAGACAATGGACTGAACCTCTGAACCTGTAAGCCAGACCCAATTAAATGTCCTTTATAAGAGTTGTCTTGGCCATGGTGTCTCTTTCACAGCAAAGGAAACCCTAACTAAGACATTTAGCATTTCATAATTTAAAATTTATATGTATGTGTATATAAATGTTTGCCTACATGTATGGCTGTGCACCACATGTATGACTAGTGCCCAGCAAGGCCAGAAGGTGGTAGATCCCCTGGAACTAGAGTAATGGACAGTTATGAGCCACGATGTGGGTGCTGGTAATAGAACCCAAGTCCTTGGAAAGAGTAGTTGGTGCTCTAACACTAAGCTACCTCTCCAGCTCCAAGCCCAGGCATCTGAAAGCCTGAAAAGAATGAATTAAAATAGTTTTTGTCTGACAATGGGGAGGTGGGTGATTGGTCTTTACTGTGTTTTGAGTATTTTGGAACAAGGCTTTACAGCTTTAAAAATGGAAAACACAACAGTTAACACGCACAGCAGTGAGATGTGGAAGTGTGAGGAGGTGCTTGGGGTCTACAGGCTCAAGGCCGCACTTACTATAAACTGCTCAATGTCTCTCTCCAGTCCCACGTTCGGCAGGTCAGGCATCATATGTGTCACCACTTTGAAACCAGAATCTTTGGCCAGGTGGAAAGATTCACAAGCTGCCTTCACAGTATGGCCCCTGGGGGAGAAAATACATTACCTGTCAGACAGATTAACGGACAATCAAGCTAACATATGGGGGGAAGAGGAGGAGGAAGAGGAAAAGGAAAACAATCTATGAGAGCAAGAGCTACTTGGCTGGGAACAGAAGTCACTTTCACACAGCTCTAGGGAGGCCTGGAGCAAAATCACAGCTTTAAAGTCAGTGCTTAGAAATCTCTTATAATCACAATTGCTCTGGTAAATGAGGAAAATACCTAATAAAAAAAATTAATTCAAAAAAAAATCTCTTATAAACCTGCTCAAAGGCCTGGAAGTAACAAGGGGCACTGTGTACCCAGACGACAAAACACCATCAGTAAACTCAGCTGATCGCTGCAGTGCCTGTTAAACAGGGACCACGCAGAAGCCGAGCATGCTGGTATCTACTTATAGCCAAGCACTTAGGACATGGAGGCAGGAAGATTAAAAATTAAAGATCATCCGTGGGTCCTTACCAGGTTTGGGGCTAAACTGAGCAACAGCAACAATAACAACACTAAATCATGAAGGAGCTCTGATTTGAGCATCACTTCTTTCAGAACTATGAGATAAGGTAGAGAGAGGAAGAAACTACCACACAAAGCACATGTCACTAGTACGACAAAGAGTCCATCAGAGAAAGGTTTGGCTGGCACAGGGGTCTGACCAGGCCCTGCCACATCGGAGTAGAAAGCAGGCCTTGATAACAACTGGGACAACTAAAACTTGAGGCCTTGTGACAATTCCTTCTACCACCAAGATGCTCCCAGGTAGCACCGGAAGCTCTCAGAAGCCATGGGCTCCCTCATATTCCCCCTAGACACCCCACTTATTCCCATGGCCCCACTTATTTTCTAATTAGTTTTCACCAATGACATCTAATGTTCTTGTCGAGGCTTGGACTTTCTTCTGAATTCTGCACTCAATTATTCTACTCCAAAGTTACTGTACAATATGGTCACAACTATGCATATGCAGCTATGCAAATTAAGTTACAAAGAACTATTCATTTCCTCAGCTGTACTGTCACATGGACAGTGCAGGTCTGGAACAGTCTACTGGCTAGCCCTGCTCTAAACCAAACCTTTAATTCCACAAGTATGTAACATTTAGTGTCTACAAAGTGAAGCCTCTCTTCTTTCCAAGGCTCCCACTTCCCTTTCTCTCCAGCCCTTGCTTCCCAGCAGTTAGCAAATAGCACTCACTGCTTTCTAGGACTCAAGGGTTTGCTGCTTAAATTGCTCCAACAGCTGTGTGTCGAGGCTATCTCCTTACCGCCCCCCCCCCCTTAAACCATCTCCCATATTGGCACAAAGGGGCTCTTACTTATATATGCAGGCATGCTCCTATCTTAGCTCCCAGCCTGCCTCTTGACTGAAGCCCAGGATCTTGTGGCTGACTCACAGGGCCCACGTAATCCAACCTTCTGCTTGTCATGTGCTCCCATCCTCAAGCAGCTTTCCTCCAATGCACAGCAGTAACTGGGAGTCTCCTTCAGCCTCCGCTTGCTGTTACTTGTTCGGGAAGTGTCCCTGAGCATCCCCACAGGGGTCTCCTAGCACAGCCTGTGGTTACTCTGCTCCCCAAGCAGCCTCCTTGGGTGGAGTTTGCCTTGCTCTGAAATTTCTCTTTTGTAGGTACAATACCTATAAGATTTTCCCCTGTGCTTAAAAATATCCAACAGATCACTGTTACTTAAAGGACAAAGTCCTGGACCTGCCATTCCTCTAGGCTGCTTCTAAGTATGGACTAGTGTGTTTCCTTAGCTCCCCTTACAATCCTGGCCATGTGAAGTCGCCTGTGCCACTTTGTGTCAGTAGTGTCTGCTGCTAATTAAATTCTCATTTCTTTGCTCTTCGGCCGAGGGGGCAGTTATTTACAAGTTTCCTCACAGACTGACCTTCCCTGACTCAGTGACACATTTTTGGTGGAAAGGACTGTCAGGTGACTATACTGAAAATGAAGGCACAGGCAGCTGGCCTGAGAGCATGGGTGGCAGAAGAGAGTTAAATAGCTAAGATTGCACATCTTTCTCTGAGACTGGGCTCAAGGAAGAAAGAAGAGTCAGTGAGGACAGAGGAGGCCGCCTGCCAGCACCTCACCTGTTGGTATCTCTGGCCACATCTTCATAGACACTCTGCACTCCGATCTCCAGCCTTGTGCAGCCGTAAGTCAACATGTCACTTAGGTGCCGCTTCATGCAATAATCAGGTCTGGTCTCAATTGTAATTCCAACACACTTTGTGAAGCTTCTCTCAGAATACCTGCAGAGCAGAAGTAAAATGACACACCTGGGGTCATTTCTTCCTAGCCTGCCTTCTCTTAGTTTTCCCAGGATGAGACAGTTAACTAAGAGTGTGGGCTCTGGAGCCAGATAGTGTAAGTTCAAGTCCCAGCTCTCCTACTCCCTCACCAGGCAGAAAGTAATTCTATTAACCTCTCTGGCCTTGGCATCTTCATCAAAAGGACGGCAACAACGGAACCCACACTTCAAAGAGCCGACACAACTGCACTGGTGCACCCCCATCTCATTCCCGTTATCATTATCATTCACACAGCTGGCTGAAGTCATAATCTTCTTGAAAACAGTGATTTCAACTGAGAAAAGCTATTTCTCCATTCCTAGCAACTGATTTCACATAAGCAAAAACCATCTGCATTACTTATTTCTCCCTGCATCATAGAGCCTTTTAGAATACAACAACAAGGGGCGGAGTAGGTAAGGGGAGCAATGTAGGCGGCAAGGATCATTCAGGTGAAATATCTTCTATGCACCTGGAAGACGCCTACCTTTAATGTGTAAAATGAGAGAGCGGTTTTTGGTCACTAAGTCAAGATACAGGATAGAGAGGACCGCCTTGGATTTAAGTTCTCTGAGATGTTGACCTTACTGTTGGCCCAAGGTCATATCATCTGTCAGGGCTCTGGTGAGGTAGGTGGCAGGAACTCAGTGATGGAGGACATTGTGAATGACACTGGGTCACTGACTATCAACAGAGAGGTGTCCTATATTTCATTTACACACGAAGACAGTGAAGCTCAACAGGCACCTTGTTCTGGGACACAATGAAAAAAGCTACGGGAGTTGAAGGTGGGTCTGCTTACTTAGACTCTCAGACTGAGAAGCCAGACTTCTGTCTGTCTGTACATCTCTAACCTAACTGTAACCATTCTTCTTGGCACCTTTCCATAATGTCCTCATGGAGGACAGGAAGTACATAATGTCACATGATAAACACAACCCATCTGCTCCTAACAGCAGTTACTGGACTTCAGAGAACTTGCTAAAATTAAAAGAAAAAAAGAAAAAAGGCAAATTATATTAAGATGCATGAAAGACAGAAGGTAGAAAGCTCTGAGTGTAGTTCAGAAAGTACCTGACAACATCCTAGGATCCAGAATCTAACATGTACCACAAACTATGCGTGCTATCAACTGGTATTTCTCAGAAGAAGTGGCTGTAGGCCAGAGAGCCTGGGCACAGTGACAGCTCCATCACTGGGAAAAACAAGAGAGCTGGCAACAGCAGCAATGGGAGTCTGCCTTGAGGAAGGGAAGAGCTACAAACTGATCTGTCTGTTACAGAGCATCATGGCGCATGGAGGCAGGCACACTGAGGAGGCTGCCGTAAGCATGACACCATCCATCACCTTGCAAATCAAAACAAAGTGCAGGACACAGAGGCAAACCTTACTCTCCAAAACCTAACTCCACCTCAGAAATGTCTTTCCTCTGGGGAAATGTGGAGAAAGAGAAAATAACTCAGAGTTTGAAAAGTCATTGGCAGCACACGCCTTTAATCCCAGCACTTGGAGGCAGAGGCAGTTGGATATTTGAGTTTGAGGCCAGCCTGCTTTACAGAGAAAGTTCCAGGACAGTCAAGGCTGCACAGAGAAACCCTGTCTTAAAGAACAAAAGAAAAGGGTCAGTATCTTCTGTTTCCTTTCAGAATTGTATTTCCATCTGAAAAGCAATGAAGTGGACATTCTTATCAAATCTGAACATTACAAACAACTGAGTACTGGGTCTTTGGTGAGCTATGGCGATTCTGTCGCTGCTATGTGTAGTCCAGGATCTTAGTAAATCTGCTGCCTTGTTTCAGAGATGGAAAGATATCTACCTAACTATTCTTTTTCATATGCTAATTCACGTACACAAGATGCTGCTTCATGTGAGCATTTCAGGGTCTGCTACATAATCCTCCCTCCATCCTGTGGGCAGCCACCTAACCAGTGCGCCTTTCTTCCAGGACCACAGTTGACACCTTACTTTCTGGGATTTCAGTCTTAGGTTCTGGGGCAGAGAGGAGCTGTCTCAACTTCTAACACCAGAGGCTGCAATTGGACTCAGTCTTCCTGCCAGGGCTACTGCTCTTTCTGACAGCTAGAGGACTGCCTTAGGAAGGCTGCAGGGATGCTCTGAACTACTCATTTCTCACAGGCCACCAAGGTGACAGCTATGTAGGAAGCTCACGCTCTCTAGGGAACATACAGTGCCGGAACTGTTCACAGTGAGAGTGGGTGGGTGGGGAGCAGGGCGGAGGGAAAGGAGAGCCCCACCTTAGAGATAAACCCATGCCACCTAGTCTTAACTCGGCTGAAAGACATCTCTTTTTCTGTGATATGCTCTCAGAGCCCTTGGTATGACAAGCTCCGTGTGCATCCACACTTATTTATGGACATGTCTGTTCCTCCTTTTAGACAGGGAGCTCTTAGAGGGTCCAACAATGTTAAGTATCTAATAGATTAGGAGTTCATCACTAACTCCTCCAATCAAACCAAAGAAATGAACATGAAGAATGAATAAATAAATCAGATGTAGCTAGGACAAAGGAGGACTTTCTCCCTTCCCATAGCCTCTAGTGATCTTGCTGCCTACTGTCCCTCTTGGAAATAGGAAAGGTAATTTGCATTAGGTCAGAGATTCTATAAGAACTAAAAACCTAGTTTTTATCCCAGAGCTGCTTCAGTCAAGCTATAGGACCCCAAACCCAATCCATTCAAGCCAAACCAACAATTAAATGAGGGCACAGAGATAAGAGATTAACTTCCATTAGTCACAGTCTACATTCGTCCCATCTCCACAGGCCTGGATGGGTCAACAGAGCTTAAAAGTTCTTTGGACTGATGCCACCTGGGGTTATCACTGTATGCCTCAGAACCACACCCGCAGAACAAATGTCCTTTTATAAACCATCACCATACCTGGACGATACCTCAATAAAATCGGATACATCTCACGCTGACATTAGGGAAGCTCTACACTGAAGACAGTAGGCTTAGAGGATGCACCTACCTCTTTTTTGAAATTGTAATCTAATTTCTTTCTGGAGACTGGTTATGTTAATGGGATCTAAGAGCCAACAGTTTCTGCCCAATATAACTGAAAAAGCCAAAAGGTAGTTTGATGTTTAAGGATGACTAGGAAAGGTCAGCTGGTGACACTGGAGCTTAGAAACTAGTCAGGTGCCCTAGTACATCAGTCAAGAGAGCATCCCTTGACATTCTTGTTTTTCTTTTTCCACAGCTGATAAAAACGCTTAACATTTTGTAGTCATGACCAGACAGCTGAGGAGCCAGGGGTCCCATAGTAGTAACAGAACACAGGTCACAGGCAAGGCACTTACAGAAAGCCGCCCCTGGCGGAAGGAGACGGCTAAGGGAAAACAGTGTGAATTCACCTTTTAGATAAATGTTACTCTAATCAAAGCCTCCAAGTCACAGATGTCAGCCAGGACCACCTGGGGTCAGTTTAGTCCCATCAAGTCATTCTATGACCCCAGGGAAATGGAAGCACGGAACAAATCTGTGCTTAAGTGGATGACAACAGGAAGTGATGGCAGATGCCTACCAGCCACAGAGACAAGTGCACTTATCTCCAAGCTACCGGGGAGGTTGAGGCAGGAGCTGGCCAGGAGCCAGCCTGGTAAAATCCTAATGAAGGCCATTCCCACTGCCCCCACCTCACACCCTTCAGGTACACACTACTTTCCATCAGATACTTACTACTCCTCTTAAAGACAGTCTCTAGCAAGAGATGCAGAGAAAACCAACTATACAGTATTATAAAGGAATGGAGCTCAGTGAAATTATTCTTGGTTAGTGAAAACTAGCATGGGGGATGACTAAGCTAGTAGACATAAATCCAACCAATATAAACTAGTTATCACTAATTATACTAGATGTTAACAGCACTATATACTGCAATCAAAAGGCACACATTATCAAGATGGGCAACTGTGCCCATTCCCTCCCTGACAAGTATTGTAGGTTTCTGCCTACAAGGAATCCACTTGCTCTATAAAGGCATATAAGGCTGGAAAGTAAATGAATGGAAAGGCATACAGGGTTGGCAGGAAGCACATGAGGCTCTATGGTAGAACTAACATCAAATAGAGACTAGTGGAGGCTGTTACGTCACCAAGGGCTGTGTGATCTATCTCTCTCCCTTTGCCTTTCAAGTCCATCATGAAGTGGCAGGTTTGTTCTGCCATAGTCTTCCTATCACATTCTAAAAATATAGCTTGGAACCTCCAAAACTGTGGGGAAAGACAGCAGACTTTCTCTGTCTAAGCTAACTCTGTCAGGTGCTATAGTGTTGCACAGCTCACTAACAGACCATCTGAGCTGTGCTCACACTCACTCAGCTGAGCTGACAGGCATCAGACACTGCAGAGTTTGCTTCCTTTGCACATATCATACTCATCAAGAGCACTTACACTGGCCATAAAACAAGTCTCTACTAACTAAACAAAGACAACAAAACCAAAACTGAAGTTGAACTGAATAGACGCTCTGAACAAAATGAAATAAAATCAGAAATCACTAAGATATCAAACAAAAACTCACTGTTCTGAAATGCAGAAATTAAACAATTTTTATACAATCCCTGGAATTGAAAAAGAATTAGAAAAGGTAATAGGGAAAACTTGACACTGAATAATTGAAATATAATATGATAATAACTTAAAATGTAAAACATGAAAATGTACAGCATTTGCATATAGAAATGTCCAGAATCTGGGCAGGTTGGTCTCTGAGTTCGAGGCCAGGCTGGTCTAAATAGTGAGACTCTATCTCAAAAAAGAAAGAAAGAAAAAAGGAGCTTAAAAAGAAACTTACTACTTTGAATATTTATATTAGAAAAGAAAAATGGTGGCCAAGGTTTTACAACTTAAGTAATCAGAGAAGAATAGCCCAGGGGACAGAAATATGTGTCACAGTTACAAGCACATACTGCTCTCCCAGAGGACCTGAGTTCATTCCTAACACCCCTTAATCCAGTTTCAGAAGAGCTGACATATCTTTCTGGCTTCTGCATACACATGCACATACATAAATGCAGGCACATAGACTAAAATACAAATAAAATGATAAATCATAAAAGGAAAACCAATAAATACCTTTACAGAAGACAGCTGGTAAAAAGTAAAGGACGTCTAAATAAACCAGGAGCCAGGCGTGCTCACGACGACCACAGCCAGCTCTCTTCCCAGAGTTTGTGCCCTACCTGTCATTTAAAAATATCCTAACGCTTTGACACTTTGTAAGATAAGCTGCCAGCAACAGTTAGTTCTCAATTTTACAAAGATGTGCAAAGGGCTCAGACTACCTACAGCAGCTTTACAAATCAATTACAAGTTAGAAGACATATATTATTTGTCTTCAAGACACACTAAAAAGCTACAGTGCTCAAAACAATGTGATATTTACTGGTCTACAAACCGAAACAGACAACAGCATTGCACTGTGTGGCCCATGAGAAATGAGAAAGGTGAGTTTTTAAAGAAACAATTCAGTCTCCATACTGGGGGTAGGGGGGGGTGGGAGGTGGGGAGGTGGGGGAGAGCCTTGACTCCTACTTCACAGTATACAAAAAAACTAATTCAAAGGGGATCAGAAAGCTAAATGTAAAAACTGAAACTTTAATTAGAAGACAACACGGGTGAGTAACCTTGTGCCCTGAGAATATGAGATGATTTATTAGTTACAATACAGAAAACAGTGATAAGGAAGAAAAAGATTGATCATCTTAATTCTGCCCCAAGAGATCATCAATAGAACAGTCAAGGTACAGACCGGGTTCTCAAACCAAGGACATGTAACAGCCCAACAACAACAACAGAAAAACAGAAAAAGATTAAACCCTTCACAAAGGAAATACAATCAGACAGCGCAAGCATACACTCAAGTGTTCAATGACATTAGTCATCAGGAAAATGCAAATTAAACCCACAATAGATGCTATTACACACCCACCAGAATGGCTAAAATTAAAAGGACTGACAGCAGCATGCACTGGTAGAGAGGCAGCACCACCAAGCGCTCGCCCATGAGTGCCAGGAGTACAAACAGCATACCCATTCCAGAAAAATGGCTGGCCTTTCTCATGAAACACTAACAAGCCTAGCAATTCTCCTTACTATCCAAGAGCATTCATACATTTAACCATAAAAAGACTTGTACCAAAATGGTCGGAGTTGTATTAATAATAAGCTGGAAGCAGCCCAGGTCCACAGACAGAAGGATGGATATACAAACTGTGGTCTACCCCCTACTGTGGTCTGTGTACCCAGCAGAATACTGCTTAGCATTAAAAATGGGCAACCATGGACTCACCTAACAACCCTGGTGAACCTCAAGCAACAGTCAGTGAAAGAGCCCCTCCACAGGAGACCAGATGATTAACAGTATGTGAAGTTCTACAATGGGTTTAATTCATGTACGGTGGGTGAAAAAACGTAAAAACCAGAATTGCTGATTCTGGGAAGCAAAAGTGAGGATTTTCTGGAGGAAAAGAAAGTAATTCTGGTGAGAGAAATCCTCTCCATTATTTATCTGCTTTCCTATGGTCTTGCTAAGAAGCCCAGGTTGTCCTCACATTTGAGATCCTTCTGCTTCTGCCTCCTGGTTGCTTCCCATGTTCTGAATCTCAACAGTGTTTTTGTTACACAGGTCTGTCCAAACGAATCAAGGGAAAAAACACCAAGCTGAATGCTAGTTTATACAATGCATGGCAGTGCATATGGGGAAGACCATGGAAGTTGCCAGTTGCTTCCAGACCTCTGATGGCTTCTTTTTGCTTTCTTTTTGATGGAATTAACTTTGGCATTCGGTACCCAGCATTACCTAGCATCCTAGCTCTCCCAGGATGTGTAAGGACATAGAGGATCTAAAGGCACTGATGAGGTGGGGAAAAGGAAGGAACGAAAATGAGTTTACAATTCCACAGGGAAAAGTGTGACTCATGCCTCCTTGATGGGTAACTACCCTTTTAAATTGCACCTTGTGAAAACAGCCAAGGAGCACTGAATACAAAACTGCTTCTGGGCAGAGCTGATTAAAAAGGAATAAAACTCCATTAGGAGCTTGCTCTGAGTTATCTGGCAACAGTCGCACTCTGGTGAATGGGTGACTCAGGTCCCACTGTGGTCTTTCTCCAAAGTGATGGTTTTTATAGGATGACAGTCATCAGTAATTGGCACTCTCTGGAGACCCAAAAATGCTCAGTCTAGCTGATGGGCTGAGTGATCAGCACTGGGTTCATTCACCAGCCTTCACAGTGGCCAGGCCTGCGCTGTCCTTGAGCAGGCTTGTGTTCCTTCACTTTCTGCCTGCAATGATTTCACAGACTTCCTGCTATCAACAGGCCACAATAACCAGGCTCACGCTGGTTTAAAATCTAATCCTAAACTTTTAAGTAAAAAGAACAAAACAAAACAAACCTTTAATCACTTGGGTTAGACACAGGAAGACCAAGGAGGGACAGCTGAGCTCATTAAACTGTGGCCCTAAGGATGTTTAACCTTCAACACTGGTGGCTCACCTGCCACCTCAAGGAGCTGTTAGCCTAGTTTAAAATGGCCCCTTGAAAAACATCCAATTGTCCTGAGCAAATGAGTGTCAGCGCCACAGCTGCGTGGGGAGAACAAGACACCTGCCAGGGCTCTGCAGTGAACCAGCTTCCATCAGAGGGAGGTAGGTGGCTCTTAGGGAAAACATCTATTTTTCCAAACATCTTTTCACAAAATAACAGACAGGAAGGCTGCCTACACATTCTGAAAAGAACACATCACACCAAAACCAGTTTTCCCAGGCTGCTCTTTAATTCACAACGATGCTAACATTTGAAAATAATTTTGTTCCTAGTTTAGTTCAGAAACTACTACTTCAAATGACATAAAATTTCCCCTGAACACTTTATTATAGGGAGTCATGTGAAGAATTTACCTCAACAAAGCAAGCAAAAGCTCACAAATCGGCATTTTTCATATTGCCTCACAAAGTACAGAGAGCAGGACAGCAGCCGAGTGGGCTGCAACTGAGCCCATGTTGCGCTGGCTTGCACTTCTATTCATTAGATTTGCTGCAATGAAGACTCAAGCCAGAGAAACATTTTTTAAACTAAAAGCAGAGTGCCCTCTTGAGGCAAAGAACAAAAACAAGCCCACACTGGCCCTGGCCAGACATCTGCAGAAGACACTTTCTTCCCTTAAGGACTTTTTTGGACAAACACATCGTGATCCGATTTTCTAACAAAAATAGATGACTTATGGTCAAATACTACAGGGCTCCAGAACTGAAGCTAGACTGCTGACATTTGAATTGATGACAATCTGAAAACTGTATCCCAGAAACTCTGCATCTGCTCAGTTGGTCTGCTCCATAGATGCTCAGGGCTCAAACCACACACGAAAAAGCTCAGAGCAAACTTACAGGGGAGGTATGCTCAAGATAGCTATAGCTGAACCCTATATATATAAACACACACACCCCTTCAACATATGACATATGAAACCTGTGTTGAGAAAAGGGGTCTGTCTATATGTACTCAAGCTTGGGAAGATTTCCTTACCTAAATTATTTTAAAATCTTTTACTTGTTTTTAAATTGTTATTGTGTGTGTGTGAACACGTGCATGCTATGGTTCTTGTGTGGAGTCAAAAAGACAGCTTTCAGCTCTCTTTCTACTGTGCTGTGGCAATGGCCCTCCAATCTGTGCTGCTGAGCTGTACACTCGAGGCTCGCTGGCCCTTGAGCTTCCATGTGACTCTTACCAGACTCCTGGCCCACAGCAGAAGGGCTGGGATTACAGGCACATGGCATGGACAAACCAGCTACATTTACAATGTTGTGTGCATGCATGCCGTGTGTGTGTGTGTGTGTGTGTGTGTGTGTGTGTGTGTGTACAGGTGAGTGTGCACATATGTGAGGAAGCCAGAGGACAACTTCAGGCTCATTCATAAGAGGAAGGGATTCAATGGTATTGAAGAGAATACTGCTAGGGCTTTTAGGGGTGAAGGAAGTCATCTGGGAACCCTGAGTTGCTGGAGCTGTAATGACGGCTACTTCCCCCGAATCGTACTTTATCTGAGGTATAATTTGACCCGTGAGTACAAAGAGGAGTGAGCTGAGTTCCATCATTTCTCCTCTCGAGTTTGGAAACTTCAGAGCTTTACTAAGCATGACTCACACTCATGAATGATCAGGGTTTGAATGGACAGTAAAAATAGATGCCATCTCCTCTAGTTACTGAGGTCCCTGTGGGAACAAGTCACACACCCTTAAGTCTAGACTCGGGAACAGAAAATTTACCTGTCATTTCTCAGTCAAACAAAACTACTTGCTCACCACACGCCATTCCAGAGGATAAATCCTTTATGCTGCTCCTCAAGCTACTCTTGACATTTATTTCAATCTATGAAATGTCTTCAATACACAGACCCAAAGGAAAGCAACCGGGGAAGAGACACACAGAGAGGCATGACCTCGATTGCAGGAGGTAACCCTACCAAGGTCACTCCTGGTCACCTTTGATGATATAAACTGACCACTCAAGACCATTCTAGTGTTTATTCAGGCTTTAGCTATAGGTAACAAAGCTGCCCTGAGCCTCAGTCCACACCTGACCTACTTATCACCACACAAAGGACTCAGAGGCACTATTTTACCTACCTGTAATCAGATGCAGGACATTCTCCTCCTCTTTCACAAAAGAGAAGCCGAAGTCTGAGTGCTAAGGGTGTCAGAAAGAGACTAGATAGATGCCTTTCAACATTCTGATGGTTCATAGCTGTAGATGTGCGCACTCTCGCGTGCCCACATCCTTGTATACACACAAACACACTTTTCACACACTTTTACACCTAGCAATTTCTAGCATTACAGCAAAGTTCAGGCTCTGAACGTGGCTTGGGGCTTCTATTCCTACTCTGCCATCAAGTACCTGTGCTAAGTCTGGGCACGTTGCTTTGGCCCTCAGGGCCTTGGACGCCTTACATGTAAAACAGGTGATCTGACCAGTTCACTCAAAGGCTTATTGTATGGAGTGAAACACAATGGACATTGTACACACAGCAAATGCAGGCCTTTTTTACTCCCAACTCTTCTTCCTCAGTGCTAACCTTGGCCCATGATGACCACAACACACAGACAGATATGGATGGACACATACATATGGAACCTATGGTATAATTCTGAACTTTTGCTTTTTGTCTTAGCATACTTTGGAGATGCAAAAATTCTCTTACTAGATAACATCATCCCTCCATGGAGCTGTGAATATTGCCTATGATTGAAAATCGCCATTGTGTACCTGTAGCCAAGACTTCTGGTTTTGGAACCTACCAGTCATCTCTACACACATCATGGACACTAAAAATATAACAAACCCAAATTTCCTCCCTTAAAGCTGAAAAACCCTATGGCTTTTCTGTCTTAGCATACGACATTCCCACCCAACTCCTCAGGTGTTATGCTTGGCTTTCCCCTAACCAGCCTGTTCTCCATCACCTCTGCCAGCACCCTTGTCTGAGCCAGTGATGAAGATGCTCACGGGCTTCTCATTCCCTCTTGTAAGACTCCAACCTGTTAGTCAGAAGGCAGTCAAATGATCTCTCCTGTTAATGAGATTCTATCACCACCCCCTTGGCTTGAAACAATTTCCTTCTGCATTTCACATGAATTCAGCTCCTTGATAGAATACACCATCTGGCCCATGTTCAGCCTTTCAACGTCACCTGAGGACATACCTTTGGTCACTGGAGTATAATCCAGTGGACCGTGGAAAGCCATGAGCTGTTTCCCCTCTTGTGCCCTCACTCTGCCCTCTGCACAAGTCTCAGACTCCTCTTCCTACAGCAGGTCTCTGTCACAGCAGTCCCTTCAAATCATAGCTTTTACTGTGTAAGACACTAAACTACAAAAGGACAGTGCCACAAAGACACAGACAGTTCTACCTTGCTCAATATGTTATGCCCAGGACCTGTAACTGCATAGATGGCATGGTGGTATGAATAAGAACAGCCCCCATGGGCTTACATATCTGAATGCTTAGTCAACAGGGAGTGGAACTCCTTTAAAGGATTAGAAGGAGTTAGGAGGTGTGGCCTTATTGGAGGAAGGGTGTTACTAGGGTGGGCTTTGAGGTTTCAAAAGCCCACACCAGGGCCAGGCTCTCTGTGCTTGTGATCAGGATGTAGGTCTCTGATACTTCTCCTACAGCATTCCTACATGCCGTTATGCTCTCTGCCATGTTGATAACTTACTAAGCCAGCCCCCAGTTAAATACTTTCTTTTGTAAGAGTTGCCTTGCTCATGGTGTTCTTCATGTTCTTCACTGCAATAGAACAGTAACTAAGCAGATAGGATCTAGTGGGACTGTAAATAATAATTTAAAATGTGCGTGAGTAGCTGCCCAGGTACCCCCAAATTTTTGAAAGCAAGTGTATTTTAAAACTTTCTGTAACTACTGACATTTATCTTAGCACTCTCCTGATAAAAAGTATGACATACTAGCTAACAAAGCTCACAGTTATCTTCTTTATTAATCAGAAAGAGTATAAAATCATGTTATGGTGTGGCTGTCTGCTCCTTCAAGCTCCACATTAAAACTGACACTGTGACAGTGCTGAGTAGTAATTATGAGAGGTGGGCAGGCTGAGGTCTCTGCCCTTGGGAATGGAACAACATTCTATGAAAGTGAGGCTCCCTGGTGCTTCATGACCTCTGATCGTACCCCATGAGGGGATGACAGGAGGCTCTTGCCAAACACTGTGCCCATGATACTGCACTTCCCAACCTCCAGAAACATAACATGGGACAGCTGCTCATTTCAAATTACCCAGGCTCGAGTATTCTGTTCTTGCAGTGCAAACAGACTAAGACAGCGATCATTCTTGAACAGCAAGTACTTGATAGTTAAGGATCGATTACAAATAACTTAGTGCTTAAGCAATGGTCATTTGTCCCATTGTTTCTTACAGCAGTGAGATGCTTCCGACAAAGATCACCCAGTCCTGGGCTGAGTTCAATCCCTGTAACCCACAATGGAAGGAGACGAGTGCTTCATAAAATGTGTCCTCTCATCCCCACAAGTGCACACGCATGTGCTGTCCTCTCTCCCTTTCTGTCTCTCTCCTACACTAAATAATTTTTAAAAAGAAAGAAGGAAGGAAGACAGGAAGGATGAATGGATAGCCTGTCCTCTTTGTGGGTAGACTGAAATTCAACCAGGCCAATCTAAACTAGTTTGAGTATGGACAGCTTAATCAGCCTGTGTCTGAAAAGATCTATGAACAAGTCAATCTATGAAAACATGACTATGCCAATGAAACATACTTGTTTCTTTTTAAAGGATTAGCTCAATGAAAATAATTCCTTCCTGCAAAAAAAAAAAAAAAAAAAAAAAGAGTATGAGGAATTCAGAATACATACACAGAACAGATCAAATCCCCGTAGGCGGCTGCTAGGAGGGTGAACAAATAGGCAATGGTTTCACAGAGTGAGAAATAGGGCTTCTTACTTGATTGCCTCGTGAATATTGTTTGAAGTATGGCCTGATAAAGCATCGTGTAAACTGCGGATGAAGTAATCTCTGTACTCTTCAGGAAGGGCCATGAACGTTCCACCCATCACGATGAACTCCACCTTATCCACACTGTGACCAAGCTGCTTTAGCTGGAAGAAGCACACACATCCATCAGAGTGTTGCTCCAGGGCTGCAGGACTTCCGATTTCATTTCAGTCTCTCGAGCACAGTTTATAAATGAAAAGCAGCAAAACACACCTTGCTAACTCCAAGGTTAGCAAGACCTGTGTTTAAAAAAGAAATGTCTGAAAGAAAAACAATTCCTGCTCAAATTAGATGGGAGACTGAGAAGTAAAACTAAACCAGACACCAGACTTTAATGCCAACAGTTAGGTAGCAATTTAACAACAGGAATTTAAGACATATATAACAGGTAACACAGAATATAATAAATTTAAAAAAATCTACGTAATATAGTATCAAATGCTGCAAATATTGATTACACATATGTCTTATGCCAGACTTCATGGTAAAAAGACACAATTGAGACTGAAACATTATCTGGACTTCATGTACAGGAAGAAAGATAAATACTAGATTAGACTGAGCCTTCAAGATGCAATTTAAAGCTGATTGTGGACACAGGCCTTCAAACTCCTTCTAGAAGACCAAAGTATGTAACTGACTATCTCAAAATGGAATACCCCATCTTTTCTACCACAGGGCAGAATGGCACTGTGTCAACTATAATAAGCCAGGATCTATGTTTTAAAATGTCTTGCTGTATTGTGTGAGGAAGCTATAGGATCAAATATGAACTAGAATATACTATGTAATGAATATCCACATAGACCTTTAAAAACAGTTGTTTCTATAAGTAGCAAATAGCAAGTGCTACCACTGTGTGTCTGAGTGAGCATGTGTATGTAGAGGATTATGTCTCTATCCATGGTTGCATACCAGGGGGAACATCAGAATCATGCTGGCAGCATCTATAAAAAGTGCTCTCCACCTGCAGAGGTGGAGACCCTGTGTCACTTTATTACTAAGTCCTCCAGACGACTCGACTGAACTTACCTAGAAAAGAACTGTTATTATATGTGACTATCCTAATATCTAAACCTAGGATCTTTAAAATTTTTTAGTAAACAAAATATTTCACACTTTGTTTAAACAGTTTTTCATCTTGTGATGGCTATTCTTGGTTGTCAGCCTGATGACAACTGAAATTAAAATCCAAATGGCTGGGCACACCTGTGAGAGATTTTTGTTTTATTTTGTTTTTGTGAAACAGGGTTTCTCTGTATAGTCCTGGAAGACAGATTTTTTTTTTTTAATTAAATCATTGAAGTAGAAGATTCACTTCTAATCTGGATCTTTACTCTGGGCCATGACCTTTACTGGATGCCTATATTAAGGACATACAAGAAGGAAGCAGTCTCTAGCTTCATCTGCTTGCCCCTCCCCCTTCATTGGTAAGTCTATTCCTTCACTGACATTAGAGCCTACTTCTTTAGGATTCCAGCGTATACTCAAGACCAGCTGAGCCATCCAGCCACATGGACTGAACAACTCCTGGATCCTTGGACCTTCCATTCATGGGCAGTGTATGTGTGTGTGTGTGTGTATGTGTGTGTGTGTGTGTGTGTGATACATATATACATACACACACACACATACACTCATTCTATAAGTTCTATTTCTCTAGAGAAGTCTAATACACATCTTAAATGAGTAGAATACTATGCCTGAAAAACAAAATTGAAGTCAAAATCAGTTTAGAATATGCAATGGTTTGTATATGCTTGGTACCAGGGACTGGAATATTGCTGTGAGAGACCTGACCAAGGCAAGTCTTATAAGGACAACATTTAATTGGTCTGGCTTACAGATTCAGAGGTTCAGTCCATTAACATCAAGGTGGGAGCATGGCAGCAACTAGGCAGGCATGGTGCAGCAGAGCTGAGAGTTCTACATCTTCATCTGAAGGCTGCTAGTGGAAGACTACCAGGCAGCTACAACTAGGGTCTTAAAGCCCACACCCATAGTGACACACCTACTCCAACAAGGCCACCCCTCCTAATAGTGCCACTTCCTGGCCCAAGCATATTCAAACCATCCCAGAACATGTTTTCCTAAGGTATGTGGGCTCCCCGTGTGGGGTCCTCTGACTGCTGACTCTTGCCCTCACTTGTGCTTGCATCATTAGATCTGGGTGGTGTTCAATAATGAACCGCCACACAAACCCAGAAGCAACTTAGGTACTGCACACTCCTTTCTATTTGTCTTACCATGTTGATTATTGCAACTTCCAATGCTTACATTTTAGTGCTTGCAAAGTTAAGTTTAGACTTCTTGAGAAGTTCAAGGTCACCTGTTTTTAACCAGCTATGTTAATATATAAAACCCACCCCCTTTAAGGCACAACTAGGGAGTTTTGATGGAGTTATGCACCACCACAGTCATGACACAGAACAAGTCCACCATCTCCAATCAGCTGCTCATACTGCTGTAAATCCCCTGCTCTCCCTGAGCACACTGCCACAACACTTCTTGATCTGGCTCTGGAAGCTCAATCCTTTGCCGACTGTTAAAGAACTTTTACACACTTCCAGAAGTGACCTCCATCAAAGTGAAAGGACACAACAGTCTCTAAGCAGTTTAAGTCTGACCACACACAGCACACAGTCTCTCCTTCAGATGAGCATAAACTTTGCTCTTTTCATCATACTTCACAATGACTCCAAATCAAGCAACTGCAACATCTCTGAAGTGAAAAAAACAAAAAACAAAAAAAAAAAACAAAAAAACCAAAAACAATCTAAACAGCCTCTTTACCTGCTCTATCCGGTGTCTTGTCTGCAGATAAGGGTCATATCTAGCACGGATAGCTCTCATGGAAGTTGGCTAAGTAAACAAGGAGAAAAAAATTATGTAGCATTAATATAAAATTAAAAAAAAAAAAAGAGTGCAAAGTAGTGAAGGGCTGTGTTAAAGGAAATATTCTATGGTTTTGAAGACTAAAGCCACCTCTCCTGTCCCAGTTTCTAGTCTGTCTTAGCAAGGTGCCGAGCATCTAGCTAGTCCCATCCCACACTGTTGAGCATACCTCAACAGCAAGGCATCACACTCACTTTCTGTGGAAATGCGATGACACCCAAAGTGTAGTGCATACACAGAGATGGGCACACATACACAAGCATCCCACAGCAGAATGCTCTTTGCACGAGGCCCTTAACTATACATGTTTTCTAAGGGCTCAGTGAGTGGTCTTGATGTCACTGTCATACAGTGGGTACTCTACAGTGATGACAGCGCAGTTCCCTAGCATCAAAGGTTCTTTGTCTTTTTCCAGCAGGTGGAGACTGTTATGGTGATCTGCAGCTGGTCAGAACACAGAGATTAAGTGACAGTAGAATGCCTAACTGATACAGCTACAGCACAGCCACTACACCTAAGGCTCAGGGAAAGGGGTCAGAGGACTAGGCAGTGTCTTCTCAACATGACAGCGAGATCTGCACAATGACAATACCAGCTGACATGCAACATGGACAGTATTTCCTAAGGCCCCGAACCACGCTCATGAGTTACAGGCAATTAGTGGTGCTGAGACAGGGAGAATCAGTTTTCTTCAGTGAGGAGCTCTCTGACAGACGATCCAACTCCCAGTGGTCAGACCTAAACACCTGTAGTCTTTGTGCTTTCCAGGTGAGACAGGAAGACTATCAAAGGATTGAAGCCAATCTGAGTTACAATGAGACATGTATGGGGAAAAAATACGTGTGTGTGTGTGTGTGTGTGTGTGTGTGTGTGAGAGAGAGAGAGAGAGAGAGAGAGAGAGAGAGAGAGAGAGAGAGAGAGAGAAAAGCAAAGCAGTATTTTATCACATTATTTAATATGTAAAAACAAAAAACAAGAGTAAAAAATCTGAACCATGGGATACAAAGGTCAGAGTGGCTGCTCACTAATGTTACCTCCCTGTCAGCTGTCTAAGGCTCTATGCCTCAAATTCTTCACCAAAATACAGACAGAATCATAGTATCTACCTTCCAAATCCTGCTGAAAGGCTTGGAGTGACAAACATTTGGGACAGAGGTTGGAAATAATGGTTAAGAAATGCTCAAGTCAGCATTTCTCCAGTGACTTGGCACATATACAGCACTCAAAGACACAGTGCAGATATTTGGCAAAAAGCTCTAGTCATGAAAAAAGGCAAACTTAGAAGAATGCTGGTACTTGTCACGCCACCCTCTGTCAGGACCAAGTCAAGGCTTTACCTCATAGCCCGTGTAAGACTGGGTTGAATACTCAAAATCGGAGTCAGGTCCTCCAGGGCAGTATCTGGACACAAGGACAGAACAGGAAGGGCAGATTGAAAACTCAGTTCAACAGGACATCCTGCCGCCCGTCAAGGCAGCCTCGCCCACCATCAAATCAAACTGCAGTCGACCTCCCAGCATTGTTCACCAACAAGCAAACAAGACAGCTCAGTGCAGAACGTGCCAACCAACACTCATGTCACAACACTGCAGTCACAGCTCCTATAGGCCTGACACGGGAGTCCAGCCGCCCAGCCTGGGTGACGCCATGCTTCCCCAGGACTTTGCTTTACCCAGGAAGTTTCCCTCCCATTTAATTCTCCTGCCCCCATCACACATGTGCTTCCATGAACTCTTCCCAGTTCCTCAGTTACAGAACCCCGACAGCTATTTATAGGAAGAACTGTAAAATGGTGGCTATCTCTCTGGTCCAAACCCGTTTGAATTTAATGCTGGCACCCACAGAGCTCATGTTTCCACATTATTTTCCTGAGGTATCAGGTGTCCACTGTCTCACGTTCATAACCTATGAGTGTGTCTCAGCACTGCACTATCTGATCAGTTTCGACAAGCTGAAACACCTTATCAAAGCTGCTGACTTAAGAGGCTGAGCTTTGGATCTTTCAGTCAGAGTTTTACCTATCATTAGCCTGTACTGACCAAGGCATTAGGGAATTCACTTACTAGTTTAACTGAAACACACATACACTGACTTATCAGAACCATACTTACATACATATATTCCCTGTAAAACTGATGTGTGGACATCTGTGGGGTTTGCACATCACAGCCACAACAGCAATCTATAAAAGAAAGACTAATTAAAAAGCTATCATTGAAAAATTAACAAAAATTTTACAGAGTGGTTACCCTAAGAGTGAAGGAGAGGAATGCAATTGGAGTGGTACATAAGGACATAAGGGTACTGAAGGACACATAAAGGCGCATAAAGGTCTTCAAGGTACAGAAGGGGCAGGCTGATGCGATCTGAGAAGAAACTGAGGGTCTCCCGCAAGACACCGATGATGCTGTATCATGAAGTCATGTTCTTTTTTATTGCTAATACTTAAACTGTTTCTATGAATTGCATGTCAGTTTTGTACTTAGTTTTATAGTAAATATGAAATAAGGTACCATTACTACTAATTTGTGATCCTAGACCTTGCACCCAGGGGCTTGAGCACTCTACCGCTAAGCTACAAGCCCAGCCCTGGGAATTAGCTTTTAAGGTCATCGTAATTCTTATTCTCCAAATATTTTGCTAAAATAGCCCACAAAGATCACTTTATATGATATTATATGTAAACCTAATCATTATTATTCAAATTGTACAGACACCCTAGATTTCAACATCCAAAACGGGAAGAGGAAGTCGGAAACCAGACTGATTTAGAATTTATGTGCAAAATCTCAGAGTCCTGCAGAGTCCAGGCTGGGTGGGGAATGTGCCTGCCTGAGAAAAGGGCTGGCAGCAGAGAGATCAAAGCTATAAGCTACTGACATGGGAGGTAGGTGACCACACAGATTCACACTAAGTCACATTAAGATTAACATAAGCTGGATTCCTATGGACAGAGAGGAAGTTGTAGACAAAGGACATGTAGACTGAGAAAGCCAGATGAAACCAGGGCTGAAGAAACTGAGCTACTGTTTTCCAAATAGTTGCCGACAGATAGATGGAGACACCTCAAAACAGATGGGAATGTGTTTATGTAAGTACACACGTGTGTAGAGTACCAAGGAGACAATGACCAGGCTCTAGTTATACAGACGCATTTGTTAAACCAAACTGAAAAACAATGGGCACTCTTCAGTGTGAAGGTAAAGAAATCAAGGAAAACCAGGGCAGGTGTGATCTGAGGCGCTGTGGCAACCAGACAAGCAGTGATTCTGAACTGAGATATTACTGCAGCAGGCAGGCTATGACTAGCTGACAGCAGGTGCACATGTTAGATTCCTATTTTTTTTTAAGTTTTTATGTGGTGTAAGTACCTGTTAGTAATGTATGTGTATCAGACTTAGCGCACATTGTGTGTAAAGATCGTGAAGTTCAGCTGTCCACAAGTATCAGAATCCAGGGGATCAGGCCACTGACATAGCCAACCAAGCCCTAGAAATACCACATCCTGATCCAGACAGCAGAGCAAACATGCTGTCACATCAGGAATACAGACTTCAACTCTGGAACTCCTTTTCCATCAGATCCTGGCCCAATTCCCCTGGCCTTTGGTTCTCAGAGCCTCAACCCCACTTCAGCCCCCTAATGCTTCAGAGTTCAGAACAGAGTGTACAGCATGGCCTCTATGTTTCTAAACTACCGAGCATGCTGTATCTAGAATAACTTTCGGAAAATCTACTCTGCTCATATCATCACTCTGCAGGTACCTGAAATAGTTTCCTGCTATTTGGTTTCTCTGTCAATTGCATGTGGTTGTTTATAAGCTAAGCCCTAGTTTTCTCAAATGAACGCAGCATGCAGGAAGCTGAGACAGTGTGAGTTCAAGGCAGTGTGGCCTATACAATGAGTCTATCTCAAAAAAAAAAAAAAAAAATCATTAGCCAACACCACACCCACTCCAGTGAAGTCTTCCTGTCAAGCCCAAAAGCTTGGAAGCAGTCCTGAGGCAAAAAGTTTCACAGAAACTTAGTCTCCTGGAGTCTTGGCATCCTGTAGCACGAATGCTCCAAACTTGTCCCTACATCAGTCAGTGGACGGATCTGTGTGCTTTCCTTCAATATAGTTTTATTGTAAGTGCCTCTAAGGATTGATTTTGACATATAGCTAAGTTAGATTAGCTTCCACCAGTGTTCCAATATCCTAGGAAATCATTGAGCCAACCTTGGGCTTTGAATTTTGTTAAGAATGCTACTCATTCAGACAAAAAGTCTCCAGTGTTGACAGAGATAGTGAGAGAAATCAGGCATTACAATTTACTGGAAATGAACTAGAAATCTCAGGGCTAGTTCTACAAAATAAACTTAGAATAACAGTCACTCCCATGTGCAGGAATTTACAATGGCCTAGGAAGAAGGAAGGTTGTGGTCTAAGAAGGAACTAGAGTAAATACTTAGAATAACAGCTGAGTCACTCCCATACACAGGAATTTAAAATGTCCTAGGGAGAAGGTGGATTATACAAAGACTAGAATTGGAACTATGGCAAGGACATAAAGCCCTTGTCCCTGGCTTCCAAGAATAAGCTGACCTTAGGTGGGGCTGCTTTTTATCCCAGTTGTAAACACTGTCTGGTTCCTGTCAGCTTTTATGTACCGCATTTCTCAGTTTTGGGTAAAGAGTCTTTTTGCATCGGGTAACCTCAATGTACCTTGGATGACCTTAATGTGTCACTTAACTTCCTTGATTTTTGTCTGTAATATAAGTCTGATGCTCACTTTGAGAAATCACACTCAGATTCAACATTCTCTCTGGTGTTCGTGTCTGTTTATCACCCCGCTGACTCTGAGTACCGGGACCCTGATTCTCCCTAAGGTTGAGGGGCCAACTGAGTCCAGTCCCTGGCAAGCCAAGTGAACTGTTGACAGTCTGTTGCACTTTCTGTCTGCACAGGCCATGCCCTTTGTGCACCCCCCCCCCCCACCCCGTGCCCTCTTTCCTATTCCTTTCTTGCTCCCAGCAACCTCTGAGCCTGATCCTCCCTGATCATATGAGCCTACTCACGGGTCAGGAAAGTGCCAAGCTTTCTGATGGGACTTTATTTTTTCCTTTTGCTGAGGAGCCCTATTCTCTGGGCACTCACAGTGCTCCCTATTGGGAGATTTGCTCCACCATCATCACAAATAAAACTACCCTGAATCGTTGGATGTCTTTCAGAAGTACCAACTGGAAGCTACCAGTTAAGAGGGTCAACAGCATTTGTCACACTGTAAGTAACCAAGCCTCGATCTTTAAAGACACTACAAAACCATGTACTCCTTTAAGCATCCTAGCTGGTGCACCTTTCAGCTTTGTGCACACCTCCTTCATTCAAACACACAGCATGACGACTTTAGGAGCCTGAGTCCTCCACTGCTGCCTCACTCCATGTATCAATATCTCATCAATTCAATCACTCACCCCACTGGCAGTCCTGACGGGCTTCGCCTTCAGTTTAGGAATCAAGATCTTCCGATAGTGAGGAGGGACTGCAGCGATGATATCCACCAGGCGGGGCTGGGACGAAAGGCCATACTTGGCAGCTGTCTTGGTTTTCATCCTAAAAGCAAAGCATTAAGTATTAATGTCTCCCACTCCTCTATCCCTTCACCAGGTGGCAAGAGTGGCCTAACAATCTGTGAATACTAGGAAATGGAAGTAAACCAGAACTGTGGGGCCCAGGACGACGGCACAGTGGAGGTCTCATTCCAAACTGCACCAAGCTTCCATCCTAGAGAACGACTCCGCCCCTACCCCTTCTCAGCCTCATTACTGACATTTGGGACTGTGTGCAGAAGGCTGACTAGACATTGCCACCTGTCTCCTGGGAAGGAATAACCCTGATCAAAAACTACTTTCCTATAGAAAATTCTATACAAAAGCAACATCAAAAACCAGAATACAAATCGTAGAATCTACCTTAACAAAACTTCATGTGGCCTCCTGACTTTAACACTATCTGTAACCTCAATAGTACCTTTCACTTGAATAATGACTTTAATTCCTAAACCCCACTCCCATTTTTATCTTGCTGTACACAGATTAGCTTTGGACTCAAAATCCTTCTATCTCCACTCCTGAATGCTGAGATTACAGGTATGCACCACCATGCCCAGATTATTCCTTTAATTTTCTCTGATTTGAACAGCTTTCTCTTTCTCTCTGCCCACTAGCCCAATCCCACTGGCCACACTGTCTAAAAATTAACCCACCCAGAAGTATCTGTGAGGTGCTCACTTTGTTCTCAACAACTGCTAATGAAATAGCCAGCACACACAGGCTACTACCAACATATGTGGTATGTCAGGTGACAACAGTCCTTTCATTCGATGCACCATAGCTATGACATCTCCTCTCCCCAAACACACACCACATACAACGGTTGCTTCCAGAATGCAGAAAGGACTTTTGTGAACATGAGCTAGGAAAATAGTTAGGGAAGGCAGACCCAGAAGAGCTTCTCAGACAGACAGTGTAGTCACAGTGATGACACTGTAAGACTCTGTAGAAAAAGCTGTACAATACTTTCATAGCCAAAAAGACCACTCATTCCTTTACACATGCTTTCTAAGCACAGTATTCAAGGGAAGGTTGGGTACGGGCATCTTCAGAAACAGAACTTGGTCTACAAGAGGCCACGAATGTGGAGACTGCACGCTCTTGCTCTCTCTCTCTCTCTCTCTCTCTCTCTCTCTCTCTCTCTGTGTGTGTGTGTGTGTGTGTGAGAGAGAGAGAGAGAGAGAGAGAGAGAGAGAGTATATATAAAGAGCAAATGCAGTTAAGAAATAAGCAGAGATGAATGACCACTCATTCAGGCGGTAACAAAGACTAGGGTATAAAAGAGGTCCTGCAGTAGAGATGGCTGTGATTAGATTAAGGGCACCAGAGAGTGCTCCTGGCACAGAGGTTCTTCCAAGGGGATAGAACCCCCACTGTGCCAATGGCTAGCCCCCACCCCCATGACTTACTTAGCCTCTCTACTTCTCAAACCACCCATGTTTTAGGAGAGGGTAACACCAGTATCTACCCCATACTGTTTCTTGTTAAATATGTGGGCGCGTGCCACAGCAGCAGTGTAGAATAGAGGTCAGAGGACAGCTTTGGGAGTTGATTTTCTCCATTCACCACACTTTTACCTACTAGTTCACCTTGTCAGCCCCTTGTGCTGACTAGTTTTATGTCAATTTGACACAAGCTAGAGTCCTCTAGGAGGAGGGAACCGCAGCTGAGAAAATGCCTCCATATGCTGGGGGCTGTAGGCAAGCCTATAGGGCATTTCCTTAATTAGTAATTGATGTGGAAGGCCCAGCTCATTGTGAGCTGGGTCACACCTATGGCCCTGGGTTCTACAAGAAAGCAGGCTGAGCAAGCCATGGGGAGCAAGCTAGTAAGCCACACCCCTCCCAGGCATCTACATCAGCTCCTGCCTCCAGCTTCATGCTTTAAGCTTCTGCCCTCACTTCCTGCAGTGACCAGAGTGACGGTAACCTGAGAGTTGTAAGACAAAGTGAACCCTTTCCTCCATAAATTTGTTGTTGTTGTTGTTTTATTTTTGGTTTTTCGAGGCAGGGTTTCTCTGTGCAGCCCTGGCTGTCCTGGAACTCACTCTATAGACCAGGCTAGCCTTGAACTCAGAAATCTACATGCCTCTGCCGTCCAAGTGCTGGGATTAAAGGCATGCGCTACCACTGCCCGGCCATAAATTGATTTTGGTCATGGTGTTTCATCATAGCTACAGAAAACCAAAGATAAGTTGGTACCAGGAGAGTGGAGTATTGCTGTGACAGATCTGTCCATGTTGTTTTGGGGAAGATTGTGGAAGGGCTTTGGAACTTTGGTCAAGAAAAGCCATTGAGCCAATGGGATGTTCTGTGGGAGCTTAAAAGGTAAGAGTGTTGAAAGCAGTGCAGATGGAGGAGGCCTGACTTGTGACGTTTCAGAGGGAAGCAAAGACCCTACCGGGTCTGTTTGTGTGACGAATCTGTGGTGCCTGGTCAGCTGGAGAATCAGGTGTGATTAGGAAGAGGCCAGCATTACTGAGGTGAAATCTTCTGGGGATAATGTCCTCAGAGTTAGCACATGCAAGTGTCTTTTGAGGTGGTCAAGGTTGTACCTTGTGCTGGCAGCTAAACCTAGTCATTGAAGCCATGGAGGCATCATGGACAGCAACTGAGACTTGGCACTGTGAGAGGTCAAGAGAGGCCACTGGAGAAGGTACAATCAGACTAGCAATGGAAATGCCATGATTGAAGGGGTCAGAGAAGCTGAAGCTTCACCATGAAGAGCCCAGGAGAGGCTACTGTTGAAGGTCTGGCCTAGTGCCAACACTGGAGATGCAGTACCAGAGGATGACCACAAAAAACACCAGCAGCTGTGGAGTCCGGCCAGTAGGAACCTAGAAGACTGTGTGTCCTGGAGAGGGCAGAGCTGGAGAAGAGGTACAAGCACCTTGGAGGAGCCCAGATGATTGTGAATGAATCCCAAACATTGGACATTCAATTATTTAACTGTAGGAGTTTGGATTTGCTTTGTTCAGATTGTGAAGAAAAGTAACTCAATTTCAGTTTTTTACAGGAGCCCAGAGTTGAGAGACTTTGAACTTTTAAAAGGGATTTTGGAGTTTTAAGAGACTGGATCTTTTAAAGATCTTATTAATCTGTTTGAATTGTAAGGATGACTGGACTTTCACGTTGTTTATGTTTAGACTGTGGTGTTAAGATGAATATACCATGTTGGGGGTAGATGAGTAAAGAAAGGTTCTAACTGAAAAGTGGTGTGTTTGTGTCTCAAGTTGACAAGGGGTCAGTTGTGCAGGCTAGTTTTATGTCAATATGACACAATTATAAGTATTGGAGCAGAGGAGGGCCTCAATAGAGAAAATGCCTCCACAAAACCGGGCTGTAGGCAAGCCTTTAAGACATTTTCTTAATTAGTGACTGATGGGGGAGGGCCTAGCCCACTGTGGGTGGTGCGATCCCTGGGCTGGTGATCTTGGGTTCTAACAGAAAGCAGGTTAGGCAAGCTATATGAAACAAGCAACGCTCTTCCATGGCCTCTGCATCGGCTCCTGCTTCTAGGTTCCTTCCCTGTTTGAATTCTTGCCCTGACTTCTCTCTCTGATGGACTGCTATTACCTGGAAGTATAAATTGAAATAAACCTTTTCCTGCCCAAGTTGCTTTAGTGTTTCATCAGAGTGGTCACTCTAACTAGGACACCTTTCCTTCGGTTTCTGTGACCCGCAGTGCACTACTGACAGTGCCTGGGGTACTGAAAGTGCCAAGTAAGGCCAGAGACAATTAGAGTCAGAGGCTCCAGCACAATTGTGTCACCGTGAAACACGTGACAAGGCAGGAAACTATAATTCTCAACCACTACACAGAAAACAGGTAGCTTTAGGTCAGTTCGCAGAACAGCTCTACTGCCAGGCACAGCAGGGCATGCCAGGAATTCCAGTGCTTGGGAGGCTTAGGCAAGAAGAATGCCTTGAATTTGAGGCCAGCTTGGGATACAAAATGAGACCCTGTGTCAAGACAGATCAACCCTTACTTAAGGACACGACGGCAAGACTGCCCTTCTATAGATCCACTTACTTATTTAGATCGACATCTTTCCCCTGCTCGTGAGCTTCAACCAGCTGCTTGATAACGTCTCCTATAGTCAGCATCATCAGCTCAGCCGGGCTGAGGTCCCCTGCAGAGAATATTTCAACCACAGAGTCTCACCATTCAGTCTTTTTAACATTTATTTATTTGTACATGCAACAAAATTTTAAGTGTGTCAGTCAGGAGCCTCTTGAGTGTTGAGATTACAGTACGTACTATCTGGCCTGGCCTATCTAAGGATCTAGCTGCATTTCTAAGCTACTGTCTGCTGACCTGCATGATCCTGTCTTGGCAGCCCCCTCTCATCCACAGACACAGGAGATGCTCGCATGATTGCCACATCATCCTACTGTCAATCACAAATGACTCATGCAAGAATAAGCAACCCATCCAAGCCAGAAAAATCTCAGTTCTTTTCGTCAAGGGTCAGGAGAGCCCATCTTTTACCAGCTGACAACAGTGGTGCGCTGTGTTAGCTTGGGTGATGGCAGCAAACATGCCTCCTGCCTGCTGGTGTGAAAAAGAAAGAAGTCATCATAGGAGTATGGATAAGAATGCCATGGAAGTCACCCATTTAAAACTCACGATGACACTATAAAGTTGGTATTGTCGTCCTATTTTATACATGTAAAACTGGATCAAAGCAAGTTCAGATGTCATTGTAAAGGGCAGGGTTAGATCTCAGGTCCAGGTCTTTTCACCATATTGTGCACTGTGTACTCCACCGACTTAATGAGGCAAAGCTAATACATACCAAACAATGAGAGAGAAGTCTATGGATAGCCAAAGACTAAGTGATTTCCCAGCATTCTCAGTTCTACAAAGGTGCCTCAGAGGCTATGTAACAGGTGGACTTGGGGTATGGGGTGAGCACAGAAGATGAGATATCACCCTGCCAACTTGCATATCCATACATCTCCATCTATCTGAGTGTGTGTGTATGTGCATGCGTGTGTGTGTGTGTGTGCACACACATGCATATGTATTAAGACCACTGCAACTCTGCTTTCTTCTTTCTACATTAAAAACTTCTGCATAAGACTTCATTTAGAGAGTAAGAGGCTGGGCTGACAAAAATAAAAGATCTGAATACTACTTGGGCAAACCAGTAAGAAGTACTTCATGGAGGAAATAGAATTAGCATCATTAAAGAAAGGTCAGGGTATAAACCAAGGAACAACAAGATGGAACAAGGCTAGGCATAAGAACTAGCTATTCTGATGAAAGGAGATCTATCTAACTTAACCACAGGTTGCCTGAGCAGGGTTCAGTAAGTAGACAATACACTGGCCACTAGGCAAAGGCATTAAACATAACAGTAGAAAAAAAAAAAAGATTCAATCAATGTAGATGATAAACAAAAGCCAGATCTACACACATGAAAACTTCAGATTGAGTCCCTGCCCCCATGTTCGAAGCTGGGCCACATTCATGCCCGTAAAGTGGGAACCATGGAGGAGAGGGCAAGGGTCTATGACAGGCTGGCTGGGGCTTGCTGACTGCCAGCCTAGGAATGAACATGTTACAGTAAAGTAAGATCAAACGAATCTAGTGCATGTTGTGTTTCATGTGACAAGAATATAGAACATGTCTAGAAGGGCAGTTCCAGTTAGTGCCAAGAGCGGTGACCAACACCGCACTGACTTTTCATTTGATGCTTCCGGTGTCACAGGCAGCTCCTCACACTAAGTACAAACTTTGGCTGGAAAAGTTAACCAAACCTCAGCTTTTTCGAGCATGAAATGACAACACGTCTTCAAAATGACTGGGAAAGGCTCAATACCCAGCTATTATTCTGACAACCAATAGTATTATTATCAGACCAACTGTTCAAGGGCAGTACAGAGTTAAGAATGGAATCTATTGCAAATACTATAGATTAAAAAAAAATAAAAAAAAAAAGACTTCATCCTGTTGAAAAAAAAAAAAAACCGCAGAGTTACTCCCGACTACTCCGGAGGTAAAATAAATGCGAGTAAGTCACGTAAAGCTATTGCACAAACTGCACGGACAATCTCTACATTAAGGAGGCCTTTCCTACTTTAAGATTTAAAACAAAAAACAAACAAAAAAAAAAAACTTAAATAAACACGTCCAGTAAGTTACCACAGATTAACCTGCAACTCAACACCGTATCTCCTCTGAAACTTATCTTGGAATAGCAGTACCGTTTACCCATCTACACAAAAGACAACAAGTAGTCTCTTCCAAAGGGGAAGAGAGAAAGGGGCTGTTTTACAAAGGACAGATAGGAAGGGAGGCCCGCCAACCGGGGACCCGCGGGCCCAGACCATGCAGTAATTCCCATGAAAAATTGAGCTTGAACCTGTGATCTCAGAGAATCCACTTCCTCCCTTGCGCCCTTGTCCCACGTATTTTGCACCTTTCCTCTTTTGCCTCATCTCTGCGCTGGCGTAGCAAGATGCCACCACGTTACCGCGGTTCAGAAGGCGGAGAAACTTAGCAACCGTAAAGCCGCCCGGGACTGTCGTGAAAACACAGCGACTGTACCATAAAGCTCTTCCCAGAAGGCGGAGCGCGGAGCCCCGCCCTGTCTAGGTGGCATCTCCGGGCTTTCCCAGACTGGGAGGGGATGTGCACAGTGATTTAGTGGGGAGTTGGAGAATTCCTCGGGACTAGAAAGGTGGATCTGGGAAGTAACGATAGAACTGTTTAGACGCTTCTCCAAGAAGCTGGGACGAGAGTGAATTGTAACCAGAGTTCCTTAAGCAAAAGCCTGGGCTTTGACAACTTCTGCAAGAGGGGCTGGGCCACTTGTCCCTAGTATAGCCAACAATGTTGACATAAAGGAGACCAGATCCCCCTCCCACTAACACCCGGGGTGTTGACATAAGTTTTTTTTTTTTTGTTTGTTTTTGTTTTTTGTTTTTTTTTTTTTTTTTAAGTTATGGAAAATTTGAGGGCAGGAGAGAAGAGGTATGTTTAAACAGTCCTGGGTTAAGATATGGTCTAGTTGATCATTATCTCAGTTCTGGTTTTCAAGGTGGTCAAAGTCTTTATCGCTGCATCCCTTCGGGAGATCCATCTAGATCCTACAAGGTGAGATCATTCAGTGCTCCAAGGTGCAGCCCTGATGAATAATAGTCCTTATATAGGCAGGAGCCTAGCCTTTGAGACTTTGTTTTCTCCGGACTCAAGGTGACTGCAGGTTTAGGACGATTAATCTTTGTACCTTCAGCCAAAATAAAGGAGACAGATAGACACAAAATGAAGACAGATACCAGACCTTTATCTTGCATTTTGTTACTTGTCTAAGTGACTATTTCAAGAATTTTGGAAGTGAGTAGCGCTTGTGTGGGGACTTGGGAGCTCAGATACACCACACATAGAGATGGGATAGAAATCCCACATACCATGAACATTAAACCTTCAGTGTGATAACGCTAAGTTCTGATTTCCGTAAAAGACAGCAAACAAGAAGCAAGTATCAGTTTGATCGTTCAGGCTTTGCAGCCTAGAGGATTCCTGGGTCTCTGATTTTTCTTGATGACAATCTTGAAAACACTAGGTGAGACATCATGTACAAAATTTTGCAACATCTGGAGATGGGACTTGGAATAACTTTTTCTTGAAACCCTTCCATGACCTCCTTTGTCTGCGGACCAATGATTAAGAATCCTTGGTATTAATAAAGAATGGAAGGTGTGATGTTTCAAGTTTCTTATTACCCAGTAGAGTTGACGTAGCTCTGACTTGGGTGTCACCACTACACTGAAACTGTCCTGGTCAAGACTGGGACTTTTCAGTGTACCAAATTATCTTAATACCACCCTCCTGCCAACAAAACTAACTTCCCTGAAAATATTTTTTAGATAAGGGCCCCCACTCTAGAATTTTCAATCATTATTATTATTTCAGTCTCTTATAGATATCTCTGTCTCACTTCAAGCTAATAATGGTCTTATTGATCCTGTCTCTTTCTAGCGGTTCTGTAGTTCCACGGTCTTTAAATATCACCTCTCTACTCTCAGATTTATAGTTCAACCTCAGCTTCTTCCCTATTTGACATCTTGGTAGAAAGCAGAAATCCTCTGTGACTCTGTGCTGGTTAGTCTTATGTCAATTTGACACATAGACTAGAGTTATCTGGAGGGAGGGGAAACTCAATTGAGGAAAGACAGTCATAAAATCTGAGTGTAAGGCATTTTCTTAAGTAGAGATTGAAGTCGGAGGGCCCAGTCCATTGTGGAAGGTGCCTTCTGGGGATGGGGATGGTCCTGGGTTCTATAAGAAAGCAGGCTGAACAAGCGAGGGGCTTCTACATCAGCTCCTGCCTCCAGGTTCCTTCTCTGAGTTCCTACTCTGGCTTCCTTCAGTAATGAACTATGATGTGGAAGCCAAATAAGCCCTTTCCTCTCCAAGTTTCTTTTGGTCATGGTGTTTTATCTCAGTGACAGAAAAAAAAAATACTGCCAAAGCAGACTACAATGTCATCAAAGTTTGGGAACCACTAAGTAAGGCAAGAGATTATGGCATCTCAAATCAGGATGGAAAGCCATGGAAGTGCTAAGACTTGTTCAGATTCTGAAAATGTTTTTTTTATGATTTCCACAAATCTTCCACTCAGTGTGGGAAAAACAAAAGAGACCTTGACACTCAGTATGAGATCTCAGCTTTTGGATCAAGGAAGGGGAATAATGTAGTTGTTATCTGATATGAAGTGTTTCAGGGGGGCTGGCTTTGGATCTGATTTGAGATGCCTGGTGAGTGGCAAACCATGAGAAGTGTGCTTGAGGTCCCAGTTGAGAGCTTTAGGTGTATGGTGGAGTTTAAAGTTGTGAAACATGGTAAAAGAAGTAAAGAATATCCCATTATTATCAGATCAGAGACAAGACTAATAACTAGCAAGAAAACTGGCCAGACATCTAGGGTGGGGGGAGAAAACCAGCAGAGAGTGGGGGACCTAGAAGCCAAGAGAACGATGTTAAGAAGCAGAGAGTTATCAACTGTGTCACATTCTGTAGATGAGTCAAGGAAGATGAAGATTGTATTGATCAGGAGCCTTGGGAGACCTTGATGAGAACAGTTTTGGGGAAGAAGAAGAGGCCCAGCTCCATTGGAGTAGGTTTATGTAATCACCAATCTTGGTTATCAACTTGACACAGTTGGAAGAGGGAAATTCAACTGAAGAATTGTTTCTATCATATTGGCCTGTGGGGCATTTTCTTGATTGCTAACTGATGGAGGGGGACCTAGCTCAACTGCATGGTACCATCTCTGAGCAGATGGGCCTGGCTGTGTAAGAAAGATAACTGACTATGAACCTGGGAGCAAGTCAGTCGACAGCATCCCTTCGCTGTTTCTGCTTTACTTCCTGCTCGAACTCCTGCCCTGACTTTTCTCAATTCTGGACTGTGGTCTAAAAGTGTAAGCCAAAGAAACCCTTTCCTCCTGAAGTTGCTTTTTGGATAGGATTTTTATTGCAGCCACAGAACACAAACTAGGATAGTTCATAAAAGGTACATAGGAGAAGGTTGGGTGAGTTCAGATAATTTTGAGGAGATTTGTCACAAGGAAGGACAGATAAATGGGGTGGTAGCTAGTAAAGGATCTGAGGACAAGGGTGTGATTCAAAATGGCAGTGGCTTTGCATATGGATCCAGTGGAGAGGGGAGGGCAGGTGTGGTGGATTAAGAAGAGGAAGTGTTCTGTTTAATTATGTGGTTGAAGAGACTCATGGGATCTGATGCAGAAGAGAAGACAAGTTCTCTTTTGACGGACACTTGGATGGTTCATCTATAAACATGCTGGAGTGCAGAGCAGTGACTGGGTAGGGCACGGTGGTGGCTTTGATACTTTCATTGAGTTCCATGGGAATCCATCCTGGCAGAGTAACCAGACTTCTAATCAACCTGACATTAGTGTCCATGTACAGTTCCAGGTGCTAAGGCTGCCATAAAGAACCCAGGTATCAGCTGGGCAGTGGTGGCCCACGCCTTTAATCCCAGCACTTGGGAGGCAGAGGCAGGTGGATTTCTGAGTTCGAGGCCAGTCTGGTCTACAAAGTGTGTTCCAGGACAGCCAGGGCTACACAGAGAAACCCTGTCTCGAAAAACAAAACAAACAGAAGCCAGTTATTTTTAACAGCTCCCAGCCTACTTTAAAGTGATCTAATAGCACTTCTGAATATAGTTAGCCATTGAGGCTTGAAAATCGCCAGGAGAGGGCAGGCTAAGCATGCATTGTATGACTGTATGTGGTGATCTTGTGATATTCATGTTGATTGTCTCTGTTGTGAAGTTTATATTGGCAAAAGTATAAAAAGAAAGTGCAGAACATGTAAGGGGGAAGGTCTCTGAAATTCATATTTCTATTTCAGTATCTTGCTTATGTAGGGAAGACCCGTTTTGTTAAAAATTCAAAGCAATTTTTGAGATACTGTAAATATTTATCTTTAATTCTGCCCACATTTTAATTTTGTTACTTTCTGACCACACACAGACACACACCTAGAGTCCCTGAGCATTGTGTAGTAATGATCAAATTGATGACCAGAAATAACAGTCTGCAGCTGGAGGTTGAAATAATTCAGTTTCCCCTGTACTCGGTTTGATCAACAGAGTAGCCAGTCTTTGTAAGGAAGAAGGTTTTATTTTCTGCTCTCTGCTATTAGGTGGCACTCTAAAAACATTTGTTTTTTGTTTTTTTAAATGTAAGGATTTTTGTAAGTTCAACACCAGGCTTGGCTACATACTGAGACCCTGTCTTAAAAGAAAACAGATACATTAAAAAATAAATAAATAAATAAATAAATAAATAAATAAATAAATAACTATGTAAAAAAACAGGCTGGAGAGATGACTCAGCAATTAGGAATTCCAGCTGTTCTTCCAGAGGTTCTGCTTTCAATTCTCAGCAACCACATGGTGGCTCACAACCATCTGTAATGAGTTCTGATGCCCTCTTCTGGCATGCAGGTATACATGCAGATAGAGTACACATATACATAAAATAAATAAATCGTTTAATAGTTGTTTTTTTTAAGATATAAAGTTTAATTTTCCAAAAGAGTTATTTGAACCTGACTTTCTTCTTCTTCCTCTTCTTCTTCTTCTTCTTCTTCTTCTTCTTCTTCTTCTTCTTCTTCTTCTTCTTCTTCTTCTTCTTCTTCTTCTTCTTCTCCAAATCCAAATGGAATGTATTTGGGGGTAATATTGAGTTTGTGTCTTCCACCTCCCTCATGCACATTTGGGTATCTGGGAACCAGCCCTTGGTTTCTCCTGCCCTGCATCCATATGGATAGCAGCTATCCTTGGAGGAAGTGCATCCGTCATGGCAGGATGCTGAAAACTGTTTGGGAAGGAAAAACGGTCCAGTCCTGCCTGACTGTGGGAAGACAGCAGGGCGGGGGGTGCACAGTCCTCAGTTCACGTGTAATTGCAATTTAAATGAAAATAAAACGTAGAATATCTGCATATTGGGGGAGGAGGCTGGGGCAAATAACCCTCTGTGGTTAGTTTCACTTCCGCTGTGTTTATAAGTGTGGCTTTGTGAATGTGACCACTAAGGGCCCTATCCACCTAGTCCTTGATGTCTGCACCAGTGGTGTGTAGATGTGGCTCTGCTCACTTCTGGAACTGAAGCAAACACTGTTTGGGATTTTGAGGGGGAGGTACCTTTTGCTTTTCGTGCTCTGTTCAACAACATTTGGTAAGTTGTTTCTCTTATGTATTTTGTGCTATGGTTTGTGGAATTTCTTTTTTTAAATAATAGAGGCTTAAAATGAATAGTTCTAGATATACAGCAAACTTGAGAGAATAGTTTCTGTAGCCTTTGGTTATACTGGAGTGGTAGGTTAGTTATGAATGAGTCCATATGACTGCATTGGTGCTAAGTAGTGTCTGTGACTCAGTGAATGGTGGTTCCGAGTGTATATCCAGGGTCCCGGATCTGCTATAGGATCCTACCCAGGATACCATATTACACTTGGCTGTACTGTCTCTATAGGTTCTTCTTGGCTGTCACCTGAGACCGTTCTTGGTTTTGATGGTATTGACAATCTGGAGGGGTGTTGGCCTGGAACTTTGTAGGATTCTCCGCTATTGGCATTTTTTTTTCTGGTATTTTTTTCCTACTTAGATTAGAATTAGGGGTTGGGGGAAGAAGACCACAGAGCTGAAGTCATTCTCATCACACCTCAGGGAGAATAAACAGCATCTCCTCAAGCTGGTGCTGCTGGCCTGCCCTGGATCTCCTGGCTGCCGGGTGGTACTGGGAAATTCCTCCTTCCCCTCTGGCTTCCATACTGTATTCTCCTGAAGGAAGCTGGTACACAAAAAGGGCCCATGGAGTGGGGAACTGTGCTTCTGCCTGTGAGGATGGGGTAGCCACATAAATACTGGAATTCCATATGGGAGACTCGTCTCTCCTCTATGGGCTGACTTTCGAAGAGTGAGTTACAGGTTTCTTGTTTTCCACCTTGTTGAGGCAGGGTGTGTTGTTTCTTTGCTGTTCTGCTCAGCACACTCCAGGTAGCCTGGGAGCTTCTAGCTGATTCTCCTGTCTCCACCTCCTGCCTCAGCAAGCAAGTCAGAATGAGGGACATCCTCCTGCTCACCCTTGACATGTGTCCCGAGGGTGGGGCTGTTGTCAGGCTTGTGCAGAAAAGCACTATTACCTACTGAGCCCTTAGCCCAAGAGAAGTTAGTACTTAAGAAAAAACGAATTTCCCCTTCCTGCTTGTCTTAGTCAGCGTTTCTATTCCTGCACAAACATCATAACTAAGAAGCAAGTTGGGGAGGAAACACTTCCATACTGTTGTTCATCACCAAGGAAGTCAGAACTGGAACTCAAGCAAGTAAGAAAGCAGGAGCTGATGTAGAGGCCATGGAGGGATGTTCTTTACTGGCTTGCTTCCCTTGGCTTGCTCAGCCTGCTCTCTTATAGAACCCAAGACTACCAGCCCAGAGATGGTCCCACCCACAAGGGGCCTTTCCCCCATGATCACTAATTGAGAAAATGCCTTACAGTTGGATATCATGGAGGCATTTCCTCAACTGACGTTCTTTTCTCTGTGATAACTCCAGGTGTGTCAAATTGACACAAAACTAGCCAGTACACTGCTTGTGTGAGTGAGTTTTAGGGCCATGTAAATACCAATATACTAAAATATTAAAGAATAAATATTATTTTGATTTTTTAAAAAAATGAAACATCATTTTAGGCAAGTCAGAATCATCCTCCAAAAATAAAAACAGTTATTTCAGGAATTGTTGGATTCACATGGATGCATGAAAAGAAAAATGTTACATCTCATTGCTGTGACAAACTTGGGAGAGGGGGGGAAAAAGGTTAAATTTTGTTTCATCAGAACTAGATAATATCTATTTACTTACTCACTATTCACCTAGGTGGAAAGTTGGCAGAAAAACCACATGCCCTCTCTGCCTCTGACGGGCACCTAACATTGGACACACTGGCTGATTGGTTAAATGGTAACCACCTCTTTTCCTTCAGGAATTTGAAGGCTTGGCTTGAGAGCTTCTGTAGAATAATTTGCTCTTGACCTTGCTGTCAAGTGACGATTACCTTACTGTGTGACTCTGGACAAGTTCCTTGTCCTCTCTTGTGCTTCAGAGTCCATATCCATAAAATAAGAAACCTGACGTTCCTTCTTTAATTCAACTCCACAGCTGTTCACTGGGAGGGATGTTGAGTTCGTATCACCTTCCTTACTGTCCTTTTATACAGCCATAAGCAAAGACAAGCGAAAGATAGGGAGGCTGAAAGAGGCACGAATAACTGTCAGAAGTCAGTTACTTTAACAGGAAATCAGCACTGGGGCTAGCATAACCCACAGAGCATCACATAAAGATGCTATTCTTGGGCCCAGGGCATGCAAATGTAAATAAACCCTAAAAGCAAAACTAGAGGGCTGACCGTGCAACTGAAACGCAAGCAAAATAACCCGGGCGTGAAGAAGCTCACTGGTCTGCGCAGTCTACATGTGGACTGCTTTGGGTTGGTTCTTTTTTTGCCACCATACTCCACCATTATTACCTCCCTTTGCAGGGAAGCAGATTCTGGTGTGGGTCTCTTTAAGACTTGGCCCTGGGGCTGTCTTAGCTGCACTGCTCCATTGCTTGGGAGCCCTCATCACTGTTAAGCTGCTGGTGACATTTCAAAATGAGGATGCTCATCTCTTCAGCAGCATCTGTTACACCAGGGAACACACCTTGGCTTATGGATGGGAAGCCCACGGCTCAGAGTGACAAGGTGACTTGTGGGAAGTCCCACAGCTCCACGGCTCTGTGGTTGGTAGCAGAATGAGAAGCAAAATGGCCTTTGCCACTAGAGCGCTCAGTTCCATACTGACCGTCTTGCCCCTGGGAGGTTTCTGTTGATTCTCTTCATGGAGGATTCCTGTCCACTTTATAGCGTCCCAGTTTGCCAACCAAATTGCCCTTCTACACAGTCTTTGGATTTGGCACGAAGAATCTGAAACCTGAATTCCTATAACTCCAAGGAATTCCCATTTATTTCCATGTGTCAGTCAGAGGCCGCAAGTTCCTTGTGTACTGGTACTGTGATGTTTTTTGGTGAGAGGCTTACGATTTGGTGTCTGCTTTTGATGCAGCTAAACTCAGTTTAACCCTGCACAGATCTGTGCCAACAGACCATTCTGGACATCATGTACTGTTGTTGTAGTAAATGAAGTCAGTTGAACTTACCCCTGACCCTGAATGAAGCCCAAACCACTGCTTGTGTTCCAGACTCCAGTGAGCATGCTTGCATCTTCCCTAAACTGTGTGTACTTTTAAAAATGTGCTTTAATCTACATCGTTCTGAAGCCAAAGGGCCTTAGCCCCAAGATGACTCTCAGAGCATCTTCAAATCCAAGAGTCCGAGAAGTGTTCGTGTAGCCCAACATCAGTAAGGCTTTTGCTCACTGGTCAATTTGTTCTTTGGGTTTTGTTTGGACTCATTATTCCTTCTGCCCCTGGAATTTGAATTCTAGAATACAGATTGTCCTGGCAAACTATAGATTTTTGTCCAATAGTGGGACCATGCATTTTCTTTGGTCTCCAGTGTCCACAGTGGGGACATGATGGCTAATGTTCTCTGTGATGACGGCTCACCAAGCCACTATTCCATAGAAAATAGCAAAGTTCTCTGTGACTTCCTCATTTTATAGCTGAAGTCACTGACAGGCCTTACTGTAGAGTGGCCATATGTGGTTTCGTTTTTGTAGTGGTGATTTTTAAAAAAATATTTATTTATTTATTATATGTAAGTACACTGTAGTGTGTCTTCAGACACTCCAGAAGAGAGCATCAGATTTTGTTATGGATGGTTGTGAGCCACCATGTGGCTGCTGGGATTTGAACTCAGGACCTTTGGAAGAGCAGTCGGCGCTCTTAACCACTGAGCCAGCTCACCAGCCCCGGTAATGGTGATTTTTAAATTATTTGTTTATTGTACTAGCTGATTTTGTGTGTCCACTTGACACAGCTGGAGTTATCACTGAGAAAGGAGCTTCAGCTGGGGAAATGCCTCCATGAGATCCAGCTGTGGAGCATTTTCTCAATTTGTGATCAAGGGTGGGAAGACCCATTGTGGGTGGTGCCATCTCTGGGCTGGTAGTCTTGGGTTCTATAAGAAAGCAAGCTGAGCAAGCCAGGGGAAGCAAAGCAGTAAGTAACATCCCTCCATGGCCTCTGCATTAGCTCCTGTTTCCTGACCTGCTTGAGTTCCAATCCGGACTTCCTTTGGTGATGAACAGCAGTGTGGAAGTGTAAGCTGAATAAACCCTTTCCTCCCCAACTGCTTCTTGGTCATGATGTTTTGCACAGGAATAGAAACCATAAGACTATTTATTTATTTATTTATTGGTGTTTTGCCTGTGCATATTTCTGTGCACTGTGTGTGTGACTGTTATGCACAAAGGTCAGAAGAGGGCACTGGATCCTGTAGAACCAGAGTTATGGATAGCCATGAGCCACTATGTGGGTGCTGAGAATTGAGCCTGGATCCTCTGCAAGAATGCTCTTAACTGCTGAGCCATCTCTCCAGCCGCAAGTATTTCAGTCAGAAGTCTCTTGTGAAATGTGACTGAGCATGCCCTCTTCCAGAATTTCTGCTAAGCACTTCAAATAAGAACCTAGAATCTTGGCATTTGCAGATGCCTTAAGGTTTATCTAACTCATTACCAGACGGTCATACACATAGGTGCGATTCCCCAGACTTCTCGAGTATCAGAAAACCTTGAAGAACTCATAGTTCCATAAGGAGGAGAAAACCTAAGTAAACCATGGTTAGTGAGCTGGGCATAGTGCTACATACATACCTATGAGCTCAGCACTCCAGAGATTGAGGCAAGAGAGTCATGAGTTGGAGGACAATCTGGGCTGAGGATGCATAGAAACATGCTGTGGGAAGAAGAAAGAGGTGGAGGGAGGGAAATGAAGAGAGAAAAGAGAGATCTTCATAACCAGACCATTTACAGAACAGTAGGTACCTGAGAAAGGAATGATTAGCAATTCAGGAACCTTACTGAAGAAAAAAATTCCAAGAACAAAATCTTGAATAAAGCGTTGTAGTTTACAGGGAAGAAAGGTGGCAGGGCTTCCAGTGTGCCAGGTTTGTGGAAATTCACCAGAACTCCCTTCCCTGGAGAACCATGGAGGGTGTGGGTGGCCAGAGAGTGGACTGCAGGAGACGGACTAGAGAGCCATAGTGCTTCTGACCTTGCACACAATCAGCATCCCACCACATTGAACTGGTATGTGCCAAGCACAAAAGCCATTTACTTGGGTCAGATCTGCAAGCTGAACTAAGAATAGATCATTTCAACCGATGAGCTGTCGTTTTAGTTTGGGGGTCGTGTGTATATAAGGTCCAGTCTGCCTTATTCGGCGTCTGTCTCACTAAGCCCTGTGAGACTAGTGCGGGGGTGGGGGGTGGGAGGGTGCAGCAGGGAGGGTTTGCATATTTCAGAAGGGCTGGTGGCTCTGTTTTTGATGTGCACAGCTGAGTGCTTCCCCACAGAAGTCGTGGCTATGGACTCTGGGTAACCCTCCTGTGTTCCTCATACCACTATCTACGTGGGTAGAGAAAGAGGTTCCAGGACGGCATATCTGCTCTGTGTAGTGTCATCTAGTTTGAGCCTCCCTCCATAGCACCCTGGATCTTCTTCATAAGCATGCCCTGCCTTGTGTACCAGTGACCCGGACACAGGCCAGCTTCTACACATCCTTTGGATATTTACATATTACTGCCCACCCCCCCCCCCCCCTGCAGATGCCCCATGCCTTAGGTCTGCATACAACCAACCTCCAGGAAGGCGCCTTCCTGTTGAAGTGCAGTGAGGAAGGTCGTTGACTAAACTACTGCATCGTTCCTTCCATGCTTAGGATCCAGCAACAAAACTCCATCCCTGAGAAATGGCATGTAGATATCCTAGCTTCCAGCTGATGACACTTGCTGGAAATAAATGGCATTGGCATAGGTTCAAGCTCACCTGACTAGGGGCATCGGTCTTGCCCACAAACGACCAATGTGTAGAACTTGACCTCCACAGCTCTGGTCACCAGACACGTATTCTCACTTCAGAAGGAGTTAAAGACCTCAGGCAATATCAGAGTAAACCTCCCTAGATACATGTATGTGGCAACCCAATGGTCACATGTTGACCTTTGTCACATGTAATGTGGTGCATGAGGCATTGCGCAGGTTTCAACGAGGCATTGTACAGGTTTCAATGAGAAGCGAGGCTGTTCCTTGATCCTTGGAACATTGAGATCTAGTGGCAGATGCAAAACACAAGCATATTTATGTATTCTCACTTTAGGAGATTTGTATTTTTGTTCTTGAATGAGTCACCGGGGTCTGTTGTGTAGCCCAGGCTGGCCTCAAACTTTTGATTCTCTTGCTTCTCTTTCAAGTTGTGGAATTGATACTCCTCCTGGCTGCTTTTTGTACTTTAAATGTACACATGTTTCCTCTTTGTTCTTTGATTTTTCAGGCTGGTTTTCCTAAGCTGGCAAAAGGAGCAACCGAGCAAGCCAGACATGGAAGAAATGGAGGCATTGGTGGGTGTGGTACCACACTCAGGTAACACCCTTGAAATGACCTTAAGTAGGACCTGGCTACTGTTGTCGGGCAAAGGCTGAGACTCCATCCACAGCTGTCATCCCTGGCTCTTTTAGTTGGATGCTATTTTCTAACAACAAGTTAGGAAGAACTGGATGCCAATCTTAAAAAACAACAAAGCAGTCTATTCATAATGAAGTGGCCTATTCAACTATCAATTATGTATGGGAGGGTTCCTACCGTAAAAATAAAGTTTCTAGAACATGGATTTGGACTCTATGAAATCCAAGGAGGTGACGTGAGACCCTTGGAATAGTAGCAGGTGGCTTTTCTTAGAAGGAGAGAGACAGGCCTATAAAGTGTCTCATTGAATGATGAGTCCCTTTGGAGTCAGTGCAGGCAAAGAGCCTCCCTCAGTGGCCAGGTGGAAGGTCTCTTGGGCCACAGCAAGTACCTCTTTAAGGAAGCCTTGGAGAGGACGCTCCCAGGTATAGGAATAGGGATGTATTAAATCATCTTTGTTTTCAGAGCTGAGAAGGGAAATGTTACTCACCACTATGGAAACAACTCCCTTAGGGGAAATGAAATCAACACTTTTGAACTATATGGGTAGCACCTATCACTTGAAGCCTGCCTGCATACACAAAAAGAGCTACAACTCCCAGGTCCCTTGGACTGAGCTCAGAACTAAGGCGGGGACCCTTTGCTTTAGCAATGAAACAAATTGACCATAGAGCTGCATTGGTTGGGGATCGGTTTCCAACAGTGACAGCTCCTGCTTCTCTCCACCCTTCTTGATAACAAGAAATATGGTCCAAGTTCAGGCCAGTTCATTCCAGCCACCGTTTAATAATACCCATTCATGGTATAAATCCAAGATGGAATATTTTATCCTTTCCAAGTAGTTTTTCATTTTGGGAACAGAGAAAATAATTGTAAACCTGTTATTTTATCTAAATTCTTACCCCAAGCTTCTGCTCGCATCAGATTAATCACTGAATAATACAAAGTTGAAGTAAGAGCCTGGATAGATGGGTTTGTTCCTTGTTTTATGCATATGGCTAAGAGACTGTGTGAATGTTGTTCATACAAGAGTCCCTGAGTTACAAAATAGACACCCATTTATGCCATTTCACAGATGACTGTGCATGAATCCTGACATTTTGAGCTGCTTCCTGCATGTGTTTGGCATGCAGCTGGCCCAGGCCTTAGAGTAGCATACTCTTTTCTTCTCTGCCTCTTCCTCTCTGGCTGAAGCCACAGAGCCAGCAAACACTTCATATTTAGTTCTAATTTGGTTCTGAAGTTGAGCCAGGATGGATTCCTCCAGTTGAGATCAATCATTTTCTGGGATGGAAAGATCCAGCTTTTTCATCCGTGACAGCAGACACATGAGGTGTCAGCCCTTTAAGCTTTGGCACGTATGTGGCTCTGCCCGGGAATCTTCTATGGTGTGTGAGCTCCAGAAGGCAGCAGAATCTGTGCTAGAAGAAGCAAGACTGAAGAGGTGGTGGGATCGTGTGTGTGCGCGCATGATGTTTGAGAGACCCACATCTGGAGCCCAGTGATGTACTCTGGGACTTCTGCGTAGGCTGCTACCCTGGGTTCCCACTGAAATGCCTCATTAATTTATCAAAGAACAGGACCTTCTTAGGCCACACTAAGCCTCATACCCTCTTTACAGGAGCTCGGAGTAGCACCTCTTGGGACTGGCTATTCCAGTTCATTCCAAGGCGTTTCCCCTGGTAAACAGCAAGCAAGCACTGGGTTAGGATAATTTCTAGCACTTTTGCCTCAGAAACCAATCCATTAGCTCCTTCTATTCAGGCAGCACCAAGAAGGTATATTTATAAACCTAAAGCACAGCTTTCCTTGAGTTTATGGCTCTGGCCAGCCTTTCATCTCATAATCAAGTCATCACGTAAGCAAATGACTGCTGCAGACTTCAAAGATCTACTGCTCCTGATTTTGATTTTTGTCTTGCTTAAGGAAGTAACTGCTAATGTCAGTGAAGAAGCATAAGGCAGGGGTGGTTTCCCCAATTTAATCTCCAAGAAGCATTCTATCTGTCTGTCTATCTATCTATCTATCTATCTATCTATCTATCTATCTTCCTACCTATCCATCCACCCACCCACCCACCTACCCACCTTTCCACCCACCCATCCACCCATCCATCTGCATCCCGACCGTAGGTAATTTCCCCTCCCTCCTCTCCTCCCAGTCTCTCCTCCATATCCCCCTAACTCCCACCCCATCCACCCTTCCTTTGTTCCTCTATAGAAAGGGGCAGGCCTCCCATGGATATCAGCCAGCCATGGTATATAAACTTGCAGTAAGATTAGGCACCTTTTCTCCTATTAATATAGACAAGGCAATCCAGTAGGAGGAAAGGCAAGCAGCAGAGTCAGAGACACCCCCTGCTCTGCTCTTAGGAGTCCCACAAGAAGATCAAGCTACATAAATGTAACATATGGGCAGAGGGCATAGGTCAGCCCCATGCAGGCTCCCTGGTTGGTAGTTCAGTCTCTGTGAGCCTCTTTGAGTCCAGGTTAGTTTTCTTGTGGTATCCTTGACCCCTCTGGATCCTGCAATCTTTATTAATTTGTGTGTGTGTGTGTGGTATTAGGGACTGAGCCCAGGACCTCATGAGTGCTAGTTAAATACTCTACTACTGAGCTATACCCTCATTCCTTTATTTTCACCTTCTGTATGCATACATGATGTATGCATTTGCATGTGTCCCTGTGTGTGTGTGTGCACATGTATGTAGATGTGCACATGTGGGCATATACGTATGGAAGCTAGATTAAATGCAGGCTGTTTTCCTCAGTTGCTGTCCACCTTCTTTTTATTTTTAAGATTTTATAAATACTTAATTGATAAATAATCCATATAATATACAATTTGCCTGTTTGCACAATTTGACAGATTTTAGTCCAGCATCCTCATAGGCCTGTGACACCATTACCGCTTTCTACTTTCGAGCATTGTTTTGGTCAATTTCATAGGTGCATATAATGTACTGTGAGTCCAGTCCACCTTATTTTTTGAGATAGAGTTTCTCATTAACCTGGAACTTACCGATTATGCTAGGCTGGCTGGCCAGGAAGCTCCAGAGATCTGCCTGTCTCTGTCTCCACAGTGCCAGGATTAAAGCTAGCCCACCATAGTTTTTATCTAAGTGCTGGTGATTGAACTCTGGTCCTCATCCTGTGTCACAAGCATTTTACTGACTGAGCCATCTCCCCAATCTCTATTTTCAACCTCTTATTTTGAGATAAGCTCTCACTGAGTCTCTCAGGCTGGTTTAGAAACCACAGTCTCCCTGTCTCAGCCTCTGAGTAGCTGGGAGTGTAGTCATGGACCACCAGGCCCAGCTGAAAGGCATCCATTGGAGGGGGAATCCCTAAATTGTTTCAATGCTTCCGTTTACCACCCTTTCAGTTTCAAAGGAGGACTCTCAGATTTAGCAGCTTTGAGATTTCCCCTCCTCAGTTAGTGGATCTCCTAAAACTTACGTTTGGTGAACAACACCCAGCTTCGTTGGTTTCTGAGAACATGCAAATACAAGTTTGCACCTAGAGAGTGATGTTGAAACCAGATGCATGGTGGTTAACATTGATTCTCAACTTGACAAGACCCAGAATCACCTAGGAGACCAGCCTACGAGCATGTCTATGAGGGAGTTCCTGCACTGGGCTAATTGGGGTGGGAAGTCCCATTCTGAATGTGGGTGGCACCATTCCCTAGGTTGGGGTCCTGGACTGAATAAAATGGCAAAAGTGAGCTGTGCCCCGGTATACATTACTCCTTGCTTCCTGACCACAGACCATATGCTTTGCACAGATAATACAAAAGTCTCTGATATAAAGCGCAACCAGTACAAGGACCTGAGAATTAGGTCCTAAATTGGGACAACCCCTCAGAGCTGCTTCCAAACGTGCTAACAGACAGGTGGAAATGACTGGGGTGTTCTGAGGCATTTTGATTGTGTGCATTGGCAAGGCAGAGGCAAAGATCCTTGGCCCACCCTCAACCTGTAATTCTGTATATTCTGTTTATCCCTAGTTGACTGCGATCTATTTAAAGAACCTGTGAGGAAAAGACGCAGGTTGCATCGAGACCGGCACTTCCAGGCCTTTCCTTCTGCAGAGCAAAGTGCTCTTAAGGAATGTGAGTGTTGTGAAATGCTGGTATGGCCCATGGGGTAGCATGACTCTGTTAGGAACGTGTGAAGATGCTCAGAGGGAAAGATGTTCAATTCTGAAGGCCAGGAGACATCTCTGCATGTATTTGCTCCATAGAGTCTCTACAGACTTCTGTAATTTGGCTGTTTATCTCCAGGCTGCTCTGAGGAGGGGTGTTATCAAAATAGCCTTTTCCTAATGAATAGACGACAGATGCTTAGCTAGGTGCCTTGGTGGGTGTTTATACAGCATCTGCAGAAGAGAATGATCTAGAAGGGCTAAAGTCCATGGCAGCACATAACTTCTGTGGTAAGGGGGCACAGCATGCGCTGGTCTGTAGAAGTGGTCAGCTCTGACACAGTGAGTACCTAGCTCCAGTGGAGGACAGCTTGCTCTCTGATTTAATTAGCTTCTCCTTCCACTGAGCTATCCCCCTTCCATGTAGTATTCGGCAGCTTCCTTTGGAGACTTGGTACTTTTACTCTGCCAGATACATCCCAGACACTCCATTTCTGTTGATTCCAGATGAAAAACTGGAGTGTCGGACCAGGAGGGTCTTGAGCAACACTTATCAGAAATTGATTCAGTCTGTCTTCCTGGATGACAGCATTCCCAGCGGACTCAAGTATCTCATGTGAGTCTGGGATCTGCACCTTACTATCTGATGCTACCCTCCTTCCCCAAGAAAAACCGAAAGTGCTTTTAATTAGAAGTAGCTTAGAACAATAGGAGGAAAATCCCTATGGCTGCAGGCTTTCTTTTTAAAACATTGATAGTCGCCATTTGTTGTGTGGTCACTGTTGACAGATTCTCTACTGTACACTTTACAAACCCACAGTTTCATTTCATCCTCTTAACGCCCCTATAAAGTAGGAGCTAGTGGGATTGTCCCATTTATACTGAAACTGATGCTCAGGGAGGCCAAGTCATCGAGCCAAGTCACACTGTGGATAAGTGGAAAGGCTCCAAACCGAGCCAAACCATGTATTACTGAGTTCATGAACTGTTTATCCTGAAGCCCCTGGGAAAGTCAAGGAAGTTGTTGACTTTGCTCATGGCACTCTGGGATGCTCCCCGGACTTCTGCATGAGTTTTGTTAGAGACAAGAATATGCAGCTTCCATGGAGCACAAACATGTCTATGTGAACAGTACAATGTTTATGGAGAACTATCTTTACCAAGCATTTTTAATCTAGTTCCATTTGCTTCCCCATCCCAGGTTCGTGTAGTAAACGGGGACAAATGTTCCCCCTTGTTCAGATAAAGGAAGGGTACAGCGAGTTACCCAGGACTAGAGCTTGGTTTCTTTGCATTCTGTTCTGGTGTGGTCTGTTTCATAGTTAATGTATATTTTGGAATGGATGCAGAAACCGGCTTCTTGCCTTGATTGAAAAATCCCCACTGGAGCCGGTCTATGTGGGGTTCTTGGGAATCACTGGAGCTGGCAAGAGCTCTCTGATCAATGCCCTCATCCAGCAAGCCATGTTTCTGCCTGTGTCTGGAGAAAGTGTTTGCACATCGTGCATCGTACAAGTGAGCTCTGGCCGCTGTGAGCAGTATGAGGCCAAAATTCACCTTCTGTCCGATCAGGTAAGCTGGCCCTCTCTCCTGCTCTCCCTTTCTTGTCTTTTCCATCTTCTCTTTTTTCTTGCTCTTCCCTCTTTTCCTTTCTTCCCTGAATTTTTTCTCTTTGAACCACCATAGATTGCAATCACATTCATTGTAAGTACAGCACAGAGGTTAGGGAGATGGCTTTGTTGGTAAAGTGCTTGCATAGGCTTAAGTTTGGACCTCCAGCCTCCATGGGGGGTGGGGAGAAGCATGTGTGTCTGTAATCTCAGCACCGGGGAGACAGAGATACTCATTGGCAGGCCAGCCTAGCCGAATCGGTGAGATTCAGTGAGAGACCCTGTCTCAGTCAATTAATGAATAAATGTGGAGATATGATTGAGGAAAACATCTGATATCAACCCCTGCCTTAACACACATGTGGGCAAACATGTACACATATGCACAAACAACTACAGCATGTTTGTATAATGAAACACAATGACATGAGAATATTCTGTAGAGTGAGATGGGGCTTCTTCTGGCTTTGGCTCTGAGGCAAGTCCTAATGAGACCCTTGGGCCAGCCATTCCTCTCTTTAAGCCTCTGCTTTCCCCTTATTCTAGTTTCCTTTCTGTTGCTGTGACAAACATCCAGATGAAGGCTAACTGAGGGATGGAAAGGGTTTATTTCCTTGCTTTACTTCCAGGTCACAGTCTGTCATTGAGGGAAGTCAGGGCAGGAACTCCAAGGCAGAAACCATGAGGAACTGCTGCCTGTTGGCTCACTCCCTGGCTGGCTCAGGCTCATCCTCAACTTGATTTTTATGTAGTTCAGGACCACTTGCCCCGAAATGGCATCACACACCATAGGCTTAACCCTCTTCCATCAGTTGAGAAAATCGAGACAGTCCCTCACAGACATGAGCACAGCCCAACAGTTCCTCAGGTGAAGCTCCTTGTCTCGGGCGTCTCCAGGCTGGTGATGGAGCCAACCAGGACATCTTGTCATTTACAGGACAAGAGATTTGGGGCAGCTGGGTTTCTGCTTGCAACCTCTGACCCTCCCTGGGGCTCTATGCTCCGCTCTCTCTTGTTACCATTCCCTCTGTCTATCACCCTGTCACAAGCAATGTGGCCCTCCTTGCTCTGCCTTGGCAGGAGTGGAAGGCAGAACTGAAGGACTTGACTAAGCTCCTGCACAGAGCAGAGCAGTCTGGGGAAGAAGAGGCAGACTCATGGGACAGGGACGATGCAGCGGAAGAAGCTGCCCAGAAGCTACGGATGCTCTATGGCCATGGGGCAGAAAGGAGGCACTACGAGGAGTTGCTAAGGCTGAAGCCCAGAGGGAGGATTCCCAACTCGAGAACCATCACTCTAAAGGCAGAGGAGGTAACGTCAAGATTTCTTTTTCCTTTTCATACATCTTATGTATAACACTTGAATCTATCCAGGGGAGTTATCCAAGGTACAGTGAGTGATTTTTTTTGGGGTGGGGGAGTAAACTGGTACCCAAATCCACCATTATCCACCATCCAAGGTATCTTTCATTGTTTATGCCTACAGATGGTAACCTTTGATTTCCAAATGGAGATTTTATGCTTAGAAAAGACTACAGTCAATTGAGAATGAATTTGGGATGGCTTTGAATGAAAATGAATATATGTATAGTTATTATATTATACATACCCATTATGTATTACTTCATTGCATATTATCTCTACATAATATAATATGTATATTATATTATATAATATAGTAACTATATAAAGGCTTAAGTCTGTGAAATTTACTCGTTTTTCTCATAAAAGACATTTGGGGACACTAGGGTCTTAGATTGATCTTGTGACTCAGCCATGTGAAATTCAACATCTCTGTGGTGTCCTTGGTCATCAGTGGTGCTTGTTGCCTCTTAGCCATAGGGTTGCTGCTGAAGTGCCAGACATTCCAGTCTCATGGAAAGAAGTAGAGAAGTAGATGAATGCTGGCACCAAACGTATCTCTCCTTCCAGGAAGTGAAGACATCCCCAGAAATACCCTAGATAAACCTGTGTGGATGTCATTGTTCAGAATCGGGCTGAGTGGCTCTTCTTAGCTGCTCTAGACAAGGCAGGAGCCCGACTTGTCCTGAGCAACTTAGAGCATCCTCACTCCCTAGCTCCCTAAACAGACGGACATCCAGCTGCTACGAATGAAGACCGGGATGCTCATCCTACCTTTAGAATTGGCATAGATTTTAAGCACTTTTTTTAAAAAAAAGAAACTTCATTCTTTCTTGCTTTCTTTCTGGAACATTCTGCAGACATTGATCGACAGTGATCACTGTACATTCCAGCCTTTCTGCTCTCTGAGGTGTCTCAGTTGAGAAGTACTGCTCTCATTGCCGGTATGAATGGGTCATTGTTCCCAGTGTGTCTAAGCAGGAACAGGAGGATGGAAATTACGCCCTCTCCCACTTACTGTTGAAATGTTCTGGAAAAACCTACATATCAAATTATATATATATACACACATATATATGTATATATATATATATTTGGAAGTTTTAAAAACTAAAACCCTTTTAAAAGATCAATTTTCTGATCAATTTTTAATTTGGAAAATATGATTATCATGTCGTGATTGACTTTCTATAATTATCCACGAGATTTCCAGTAATTAAATTCTTCACAGTTGCCTTTTGCCATGTGGAAAAAATATGCTCTAGGCAACATTTAGAAAAAAAATCACATTAATTTTAGAAGCAAATGGGACTTAGGAAATAAATTTAGTATCCTGTAATTTTTCTGGACTCCTCTTCCAAGCTGAGTTGGCTTGCAACATCTGAAAGCTAGGGAGCTTTCTAGTATTCCAAGCTGTCTTGAACTCACTGTGTAGCCAAAGATGGCCTTGAACTCCAGATTCTTCTGTCTCCATCTCCTGAGTGGTAGGATTATAAATAGGTCCCAGTTTATGCAGTAGTGCAACTAAACCCAGGGCTGTGTGCATGCTAAGTAAGCACTCTATCAGTTCTACACTTCTAGCCCCACTGAGTTCTAAGTATTTATTAATGTGTGTGTGTGTGTGTGTGTGTGTGTGTGTATGTATGATTTTTTTGTGTGTGTGAGTGTGCATATGTGTGAGTCTGTACACCCATGGAGTCTGGAAAAGGGATTCCTTTGAGTAGGAGTTATAGGCGGCTGTGAGCTGCCCAGTGTGCGTGCTGGATCTGAACTCTGGGCATTGTGATTGAGCAGCAAGTGCTCTTATTCACTTAGACACCTCTCCAGCCTGGACGAAGTTAAGGAGCTTGAACTTGCAGGTCTCTAGAGCCTTTCTAGGCTCTCAATGTCTAGTCCTGGCAGAGACCCTCCAGGCTTCCTGATGTCTATTGTCTAAGGACTTCCCACCATCCCTCAGCATTCCTTCAAGGACTCTGCAGCACAGTCAGCCCAGGATAAAGAGCTGTCAGCATGACTGGTATGTGCAACCTGTCCTTCCTCTGCAGGCAGAAGAGCTTTCTGTTAAGCTGGACCCCTACATCAGGACCAGGAGGAGAGACTGGGATGGGGAATCAGCAGAGACACCAATCTGGCCCTTGATCAAATATGTGGAAGTGATTCTTCCCAGATCTGCACTGATCCCAGAAGGGGTTGTCCTGGTAGACATTCCAGGCACAGGTGACTTCAACAGCAAGAGGGATGAGATGTGGAAAAAGGTGATTCTTCTTCATGAGGCTCAGCCCTCATCCCTCTACTCCTCCACCCCTTCAAAGAAGCAAGTTGGGATTTTGTGAGCTTGATGACATTTTACTCCCTCCTGTTCTGTGTTCGGGTGTTAAACAGGGCAGGGGCTGTACACTGATGTCCACAGAAACTGGGGAAGAGGAATCAGCAGAGGGAGGTTGTGTAGCTGGGACTAGCGTATATGATGTACGAGAAGAACAGCCACAGAGAGGCCAAAGGGAAACAGAGGAAAGGGATACGGTGGCCGTGAGCACCAAGGGGACTGAATTAGCAAGTTTTCTGTGGTTGGAATAGAATGTCCTGACAAAAAGAAGGATTCGTTTTGGCTTACAGTTCCAGAGGGGATACAGTCCATCATGATGGAGAAGGCATGGCGTCGGGAGCATGGGGCCTGCCGAGCAGTCAGCAAGCTCGGCGATCACATTTCATCCTCACATGGGAAAGAGAAAGAGACAGACAGATATACGGACATGTTTATGGGGGGGAGGGGGGAGAGAGAGGAAGAGAGAGAGAGAAACAGCGAGAAACAGAAACGGACACACACACAGAGAAATATCAGACACACACACACACATGGGCAGGGGGAATACTGATGAGACCAGAAAGTGGGGCTGGACTGTCAGAAATGTCTCATAGCTTCCCCAACACCACCAGCACCGCCAGGAACCAAGTGTTCCCAACCTGAGTTTGAGCAGAGCATTTCCCATTCAAACCATAGCAGAGGCCAAGGGTGCAAGGCACAGAGAAGTCAGTCATTGAAGAGCCTACATAGGGCTCTGCATCTGTACTGGCAAGGTGGGGAAGGATGATGTTCCTCGGGAGGGAAAGGTCATGGGATGTGTGCAGGAGGGAAGAGCTGAAGGGAAACCTGGAGCTGTTCAGCTTCATCCTGCTGCTTCTGGGAAACGGGAAGGAATAGAAGGACCAGGGTGTTCTTGGAAGAAGGGGCAGGTGTGGTAGGAACACAGGTTCCCACTGGATGGGGACGGGGATGGACGACCAATGTCATCACTGATTACTAGTAGCATAGCAACCATTATAAAAATGTCTTGCCACTCTGCCTATGGAGTCATTCACACTAAGGCATTGTCTGCCTTGACAGCTGAAACAGTGAATGTTCAGAGAAGGAAAGTCACTTGTCCAAGGCCAGCAAGTGACAGAGATTAACTGATAATCAGGTTATTAACTGATCCACAGGGCTCCTGCCTCTGCCCCCACCCATTTTTCTCCTCCTTTAGGTCATCCACATCCTTTGCCCTGGTCAATGGCTTGGGACTGGCCGTGTGAACTTTAGTTTTCCTCAGGTCTTCACCCCAACCTTGGCTAGGTTTAGGCCAAGCAGAGTGACAGCTGGAGAGGGGCCACTTCTCCCCCCAGGTGGAACAAGGCTACAGCTAGTGTTTGATGTACTGGGCAGCTTATCAAAGCCAGAGATCTGGCCTGGGTCGTGCTCCGAGGAGGTTGGCTACAGGGACAAGCTAGTTCCCAGAGTGCTTTGCCTGGCCTCACTCCCCTGCATTCCTGAGGATTTTCTTGGCAGCCTCTCACAGGAAGTAACTAAAGGCATCCTCTTCAGAGGAAGAACAGTCTGTAAGGACAAGGCTCCTTGCCACCAACTCTGTTGTCCCTAAAAAGATGACAATAATTTAGACGTCCTGGCTTTGCTACCTAGATGTTGTTGCATGACTTTGGGCATTGTTACCTAACCCTTGGATGCTCATTGTCATCTTTGGGAGGGATGAGGGTGGAGTTGGCAGACTGCCACCTCATCCCTACTCTGAGGTCTGGTTGGCTTTTTTTTTTTTTTCCTGTGACTTTTACTACAAAAAGATCCTGGTAGTCAGGGCTTTTGTATGGGGTCTGACATTTAAGCATCACAACTTTTTAGGACTGCTATCATTTCCCCTCTTACTGCATGTTTATTGAGTGCCTGTAGCTTGCTTAGACATGGAGAGGCAAGGGTGAAAGAGGCCTATTCTCAAGCAGCTCCCACACTGATGGGCTACAGCCTTCCATACCAGAGAACATGCATTATCCACCATGGACACTGAAGAGTCCCAGGCGTCTCTAAGTTGACTCTGGTTTGGGAACGGGTTGGGTGGGGGAAGGCTGCAAGCAGTTTTATGTTGTCTAAATATTGGTCTATTGCAAATAGACGAGAATCAGAGTCCAAGCATGTGTGGCTCTGGGTGTCTCCCTTGTTTCTCGGGGACTGGCTTCTTCTCTTTAGAGGGTTTTGTCTAACCCACGGGACACATTCTTTAAACCACAGTCTGTGAAACAAAAGGCTTGGGGGTCAGAGAGAGGTGGGGAGGCACACGCAAATGACGTCATCAGATTGTCCCCTCCTGGTGCGGCCAGAGCACTTCTGTGTCTAAAATCAAGCACACTGCATCCCTTCCAAGGCATTTGCCATGAGCTAGAGTCTGAGTTAAGGGAAGATACTCAGCTCTACCTTCTCACAAAGGCAGCTGAGAGAGGAATGCCCCGCAGCAGTGAGGGACAGCACACAGGGCCCTCAGCAGGCAAGTTAGGAAATTGGCCTAAACACAAATTCTGCCACTCATCAGCTATTAGCCTTGGGGAAAACTAATATGAAACTCACTGCCATTATTAACTCAAGGTCCCTCAACTTTGTAACATTTGAGGCCAGACAATTCTTTGTTATAGGAAGGTCTTCTGGGCATTGTTAGCTGTTTAGCCTCTGGCTGTCAGTATTTCAAGTTGTAACAATTAAAAATATCTTCAGAGAGGCTGGAGAGATGACTCAGGAGCTAAGTGCACTTGCTGGTGCTCTAGCAAAGGACCGGAGTTCAACTGTCAGCATCCATGGTCACTGGGCTCACAACTGTCTGTAAGCCCAGCTCCAGAGTATTGGGCACTCTCTTCTTGCCTCTGTAGGTACACATACATACATCACACACAGACACACACAGACACACACCCATGCATTCATGCATGTACTCACATGCAGGCACATAAACACACATATGTGCACAACAAACAACATTCTTTTTAAAAAAATCTTCAGCTATTTCCAAGTATCCTCTGAGGTATAGGATCTTCACTAGTTAACATAATTGGTCCTAACCAGAATAATGAGAGCATTTTCAGGTGACAAATCAGCCATACCTTTATGTGCAACATACTGTGTTGAAAAACTGAAAATCAACTTGTCTTTTGAGTCAGATCAGCATTTCACAAATTCAGAGGTAAGACAGACAATATACCAAGAAGCATGTCACAGGGCCATGCATAATTGTCACACAGAAGATGAACATTTAATAAAGCAGTGTTGATGCTATGAATGTCATGTTCAATGGCTTTGGAAATGTGAATTATAGGTTATCTAGCTTCTTGTTAGGCAACCAAAGATAGTTTTTGAAAAACCCTCTCCTAGAGGGTAATTGAGGTGACTCACATGACTGATGGTTCTGGGCCTAGAGGGTTGAGTTGTATGTAGAACTCTGTCAATCATTCTGTAGGAAGCCAGGAGTCCTGGTGGGTCAAGAGATTGAGATTCTGTAGATTCAAAGGTGAAAGGCTCAGAGAGCCCTTTCCTCTAGGAAATATGACTGCCCTGGGCAGTCAGAAAGAACCTGTAGTGGGGAATTGATCTGTGTAGGATTTCCAGAAGAGGTGGTCTGCTCATCTGTGGTAATTCAGTAAAGAGCCTTGACAGACAAATGGAGACCAAGCTAAGTGTGTAGCTGGTGCACACACAGGGGTCCATGAGCCACTTTGTTGGTCGGTGCAGAGAGTGGAGTGGGAGCTCTGAGTGAGAGGCGGGAGGGAGGGAGGAAAAGTGAGAGATCCATCCTTGAACCAGTCTCTATAACTGAGATGCCAGTCACATTCTGACCCTTGCTGTGGGCGTGTCCTGCAGACCATTGACAAGTGTTCCATGATCTGGGTGATCAGCGACATCGAGCGAGTTTCTGGAGGAAAGACCCATGAAGACCTTCTGAGCGAGAGCATCAAAGCCTGCCAGCGTGGCTTCTGCAGGGACATCGCCCTGGTGGTCACCAAAACAGACAAACTCCACTTGCAGGAATATCTCAGGTATAGCAATAAGCTTGTAAGGTTTTGCAGGGCTAGCCAGCCTGGGGACTTTCTTTCCTGGGTTCTGGCTATGAAAGTGACCCAGGCTTTGCCAAGTGACTGTGAGGGATGAAAAAGAAGTCTGTGCAACATGTTGAGATGTCAAGATGCCCGGGTGGGTTGGCTCAAGAGTCAGATGCCTGGGTGGGTTGGATCAAGAGTCGAAACCATGTAACATTCCGAGGACAGTTCTGTGCTAAGCCACTATTTTCTATGCACCTGAGGCACAATATAGAAATAATGCTTCCTGTCCCCAGAAACATGGAAATGTAGGTTTCCTGCCACCAGGAGGAACATACCATAAAACTATCCAGCCATACCTGGATGTCCACACCATAAAAGCCTGATGGAGCTTCCAAAAGTGCCAGGTTTTACTTCAGTATTGTTTAAAGATTTTTTTTTTTTTTTTTTTTTTGGTTTTTTCGAGACAGGGTTTCTCTGTGTAGCCCTGGCTGTCCTGGCACTCACTTTGTAGACCAGGCTGGCCTCGAACTCAGAAATCCACCTGCCTCTGCCTCCCGAGTGCTGGGACTAAAGGCGTGCGCCACCACGCCCGGCTCAAGATTTTTTTTTTTTAAACTCAAAACTTGAAAAATGTGGGTGAAAGTTTTTAGAGTGCCAGGTTAATGACTAAGGATGAGAGGTGTAGATTAGAGAGCTTGGGACTGAAAGCTTGAAGTAAATTAGTCGGTGTCCTGCGTCCGCCCCCTCCCCCGCCCCCATTACTAGGGAGAGGTAGAACTTGTCTTTCACACTGGGATCCCTCCAGAGTGAAAAATGAACCAGCAGAACAAATGGCAAACAGGCAATGCTGAGCACACAGCAGGAGGTCACATGATACAATGTCCTTGTCACCAGGTCACTGATGACTCTCTGCCATCATCCTGGGAGCTTGTCCCCTGCACGTTCCTCCCAGGCTCACCAAAACCCAAGCCTGGCTGCGTTCTCTAGGACTTCTTTTTCTCTCATGGTCTAGGTCAGAACTCTAGCTTCATCACTGACCCACTATGATCTGTCCTGCCCCACTCCCGATCACAGAATAGCTGAAGCTCACCTTTTTTCCAATGGCAACACTAAAACCAGACATCATGAAGTCTTCTGGGCACTGAGGTTCTCCTCATTGCTGAGAGCACCGTGTAAAGGAGGGCTAAAGGCTAGAGAGGGACAAGCCCAATGCCACATGAACTCAGACTGAGAGGGCCACCCTCTGCCTGGGACAGGGAGTGATGTTACGGTTCTGAGTGCAAAATATGGGCTACCATTGAGAAATAAAGGCTCCTGATCTAAGACTCTAGGAGAGGATCAGGAGAGGGGAGGAAGGGCAGGAGAGAGAGTTGAATCAGAGGAGTAGACAAAGGCTAAGGGGGCATGTCTGTTTATGCTGCTTTCAGGCAAAGATATAAATTTGCTAGAACACAAAAGTTTAGTCACTGTGACATTTTCTTGTTTCATTTCAGGGAAAGAAAGATGGGAAATGTAAGTATGGACCAATAGTTTTAAAACAGATTATTTAGTGGGTGTGTATGTTGTATGTGTATGTATGTGTGTATGTTGCAGGTGTGTGTGTGTGTGTGCGTGCATACATGCATGGGTGCCTGCTATAAGTGTGGATACCTGTGGAGGCCAGGAGAAGGCATCGGATCCCTGGAGCTGGAATTACAGGCTGATATGGTCCACAGAAGAGGATGCTGGGAACCAAATTCAGGTCATCTGAAATAGCAAAAGGTGCCTTCCACCACTGAGCTCTCTCTCCAGCATCTGGACCAGTAACTTTTTAAATAGTCCCTTTGTGTCTGGTGGTACATAATCCTGTAAAGCAACACTTGAGCTTCTGGGTGCACTTGTCCTTGCACCACTGCTGATGACCCTAGCCTTTGGCTGCTTTGTTTTCTTTCCTAATCTAGCAAGCTCTTCAGAGTCAGAGAGAAGCTGTTCTGCAAAGAAATGAAATAATCAAACTACAAAGGAAGAGAATTCTCAAGGAGAAATTGAAGGTGAGCTTGCAGGTTTGCTGCAGGTTCTTTCGCTTCTCAGTCCCCAGATACAGAGAGATAGATGTGTATTTGGTCCTTTGTGATATTAAGGCTAAGAGCTTTGGAGTAGGCAATTCCCACTTAAGTTAGTCCTGCTGCTTGATGACTTCTGCGACCTTAGTTAGAATACCTACCTCTTTGTGCCTCTACTTTCTTGTTTGTAAAATGGGGAGCTAGTGCCATCTTCCTCATCATTAATGGATTGAGTAAATGAGGGTACTGTTTCCTGGGAACGTCAGAGTTGACTACTGTGTGTGTGTGTGTGTGTGTGTGTGTGTGTGTGTGCACTCGCAATTGTGCTTCCCAAGGGTACTCTATAGGAACGAGTGTCTAAGTCCCACCAGCAGCAGGGAGAAATGATACTAGGGAAAAGGTTTTTTTTGGGGGGGGGAATTCCCAGCTTCTTGGGAATAATTAAAAACAAAGCAACAGAGCTAGGCTGGAAAGATGGGTTAGTTATAAAATGATTGCTCTGCAAGCACGAGGAAGGACCTGTGTGTGGATCCTTGACATCCATATAAAAGCAGATGTGGCTGCACACAGCTGTAGGCTGCAAACAGAGCTGTGTGAGCCAAGACAGGCAGGCCCCAGGGGCTTGCTGCCCAGTGAGTCTAGCAGAGACAATAATCTCCAGGTTCAGTGAGAAACTGTCACAAGGAATAAAGTGGAGAGTAAGAGAGAAGAAAGTCATGTTGACCTCCAGTTCAATATGTGTATGCATTGGGGAGCATGCCTCCCATATGCATGTATATACTCCATACACATATGTGTGCCAGGAGAATGCACACACAATCCCAAAAGTCTTTAGGGCTGGTGTACATGGAGCACATGCAAGAATATAATGGCAACAGGTGGCCATGCCTGACAAATTACAAAGTAAGGCTGGGGGTGCACTAGTTATCCTGCGGGAACCTTAGTGTTTTCTTCAGTTATTTTTATGACTTTATCAATAAAATAGTCCAAACATAACCTTACCCTATAGTCTCATGGGGCTGTACAACAGAAACCTATTTAGAGATGAGATCTAACCACGAAGGCATAAATAACATGCTAGAGGACCTATACTCCCACACATGTTAGGGGTTTGCCCAGATGAATTCTTCACTTCCAGGCTCAAGGGCAACATCTGGCTTCTGTCCAGTTTAGCCAATAGCTTTACGTATTTTAACCTCTATTACATGGAAGCTGAAATTGCATGTTGTACCATGTAGAACCAGAGGTGCCAAACCTCTGGGTGATCAGGCCTCCTGCATGAGGGGAAGTCCACTGCTGAGCAATCGGAGCCAGTTTCCATGAGGCAACAACTCAGCAAAGCTGTTTGTTGTCCAATCTCTCGAATTGTTCTTGCTGGCAGAGAGAAACACACATTTTATGAGGTTCTAATCAGATTATCTTGGGAACTGGGAAGGCATAGTACTTCAGTGTTCAGTTCACTATGTTTACTGCTAATAAATGTAGCAAATTGATTTGCATGAGTTGGGATCTGGGCTGCAGTGTGCCAGTGTGCAGTTTTCTGCAGTTCTTGGCATGCAAACAGTTTTGATTTTGCAACCCCTGCAGATCCCAGCTAAGGGCTAAGTGTTGGACCAATTTGCTAGTCACGTTGAACCTCCATTGATAAAAATCTTCATTTGTACTACATGTCTTTGGAGCAAACTTCATTTTACTCTTTGGACATATGAGGTTGAAGGTGAATAAGGTAGTCATTGTTATAGCTATTGGTCAATAGATCTTGTAATAGAAATGAGAATTAGAAGGTTAGGAAAAAGTCTCTAGAGAAAACAGGATGAAGGACTTAAGAATAAGTGCATCAGAAATGGGAATGTGAGAGAGGGTTGGGAGAGAAAGGAGCTGGGAAAGGAGAGCGAGAGCAGTTTCAACACAGCACTGAAGGTTCTAAGGATGGGAAAAGAAAGAAAGAAAGAAAGAGAGAGAGAGAGAGAGAGAGAAAGGAAGGAAGAAAGAAAGAAAGAAAGAAAGAAAGAAAGAAAGAAAGAAAGAAAGAAAAGAAGGAAGAAGGAAGGAGAGAGAGGGAGGGAGGAAGGAAAGAAAGAAAAAGAGAAAGAAGGAAGGAAGAACAAGAAGGAAAGAAAGAAAGAGAGAAAGAAAAAAGAAAGAAAGAAAAGAAAGAGAAGAAAGAAAAGAAGGAAGAAGGAAGGAAAGAGAGAGGGAGGGAGGAAGGAAAGAAAGAAAGAAAAAGAGAAAGGAAGAAAAAGAAAGAAAGAAGAAAGGAAGAAGAAAGGAAGAGGGAAGGAAGAGGGAAGGAAGGAAGGAAGGAAGGAAGGAAGGAAGGAAGGAAGGAAGGAAGGAAGGAAGGAAGGAAAATGCTAGGGACAGGTTAGAGCATCCCCGTAGCTTTCTTCAGTGGGAAGACAGTGTGAGAAGCAAGATTGTGATGCATCATACCAGTTCTTTGTTTAAACTTGGCTGTCAAGAGAAGAAGAGAGGAAAGATTCTGGATTCTCTCTCTCTCTCTCTCTCTCTCTCTCTCTCTCTCTCTCTCTCACACACACACACACACACACACACACACACACACACACACAGACAGACACACAGACTATTGTGATTGCATATAATTTCCCTCCTGTTTTGTTGTTTGCTTTTCTTTTGAGACAAGGTTCCTCTGTATAGCCCTGGCTGTGTTGGAATTTGATTTGTAGGCCAGACTGGTCTTGAACTCATGGACATCTGCCTGCCTCTACCTCCCAAGTGATGGGATTAAAAATCTCCATCCTCACTTTTCTTGAATACTAGAGGGAAAGAGGAGACTGGATACTTTGTGAGATGGTCAGTTCTTCTCTTCCTCACTCTAACCCTTCTGAGACTTACATCTTGGTCTAACTGGGATGCTATGGTGAGAGCACCATTAGAAACGACAGACACACATGTGTTTCTCACAGGCCTGGAGGCTAGGAAGGCCAAGGTCAACGGGATGGACATGTGGTGTCTGGGAGTGTGCACTTCCTGGGTCACAGTGTGATGTCCATTTTCTCCCTGTGTCCACATGTGATGGAAAGGGGTGGGCTGTCTGGAATATTTTCTTTAAGTATATTAATCCTGTTCATAAGGACTCCACCCTCAGGGCCTAATCACATCACAATAATCCTACCTCCTAAAACCATTACTTCAGAGAATCTGATATCAAATTTATACTTCAGTTTTAAGTCTCCAGGTTCTTTTGTAAACAAAAGAATCTTTTTAGTGTTAAATGAGAACATAATCTGCTTAAAGACTTTCAAATGAATTAAAGCTGAACCAGTAAAATTCTTATAAACCGCCTTCAAGAACACATTAAAAAAAAAAACCAGCCACCAAACAAAGTCCCTTCATCCCTGAGACTCAGGGATGGTTCACATATGTAAATCAATATTGTAGTTTATCACGTAAGAGACTCAAGGACAAACACCACATGGTCATCTCATCAGACACAGAAAAATTCTTTAACAAAATCCAACATGTCTTCATGATAAAATCCTAGAGAATCTAGTGTAATAGGTATTTATCTCAGCATTAAAAATAAATTACTCTGGGCTGGAGAGATGGCTCAGTGGTTAAGAGCACCGACTGCTCTTCTGAAGGTCCTGAGTTCAAATCCCAGCAACTACACGGTGGCTCACAACCATCCGCAACGAGATCTGATGCCCTCTTCTGGTGTATCTGAAGACAGCTACAGTGTTCTTAGATATAATAATAATAAATAAATCTTTAAAAATGAGTTAAAATGAGTATGATTATTCAGTAAGGAACTTTTGTGAGTCTGGGAGGAGTTAGGAGATGTGGGTATATATGATCATCACACACGGAGTGAAATTCTCAAAGAATTTGTTAAAAAAGAAAAGCTGTTTTAAAAAGAAACTTTAACTTTTATAGGATATGAGGAAAGTTTGGTTTTTATAGGACATTTCTTTGCCAGCCTTTGTGCTGGGAAATGTTTTAAAACCAGTTGTTTAGAACAAAACAAAACAGTAGCACCTCACCCTTTGCACTATGTACTCTGTGGGGGTGCTCTGAGTGTATCTGCCTACCCCACTCAGGCAGAGGCGGGAAGGCACATGACAGCCAGCGCTCAGGAGCAGGAATCTGGTGGTTCCAGTGACCACTGCCAACAATACATACTTTTGTGCTTTCAGCGTTAGGTTCTGGGACTTTGCCCAGGGCCTCACACATGCTAAAGCCACACTCCACTGCTGAGCCCCACCCCCAATCCCACGTTACTTATGAACATTCATTTTCCTAAACAGGATCCTCTTCTGCATGCTTACATTTGAGAAATTTTTGCTATGCGTTTTCTGCTATAATTGAAAATTTAATTTCACAGTTAAGAGAATATTGTCCAGAGATCAGTTTCTTTGTGACCTTGCTAATAGTGGACAGCTGGCAATACTTAACAATAGAAATAATTTTCACTGGGGAGGTGGCTTACTTGGTAAAGTCCTTACTATGTAAATAGGAGTCCTGGCTTCAGATCCCCCAGCACCCACATAAAAAGCTGAGAGTGGTAGTGGGTGCCTGAAATCCTGACCTGAGGCACGCTGGCAACCACTATACCCCCATCTGTGCACTTCGGGTTCAGACTGTGACTCTGCGATAGTAATCGTAATCCTAATTCTAATCGTAATCCTAACAATGGGGAAAGTAATTAAGGAAAATATTTAACGTCGACCCCTGACCTCGACATGCATGAGTTTGTGTGTGCGCGCACGCGTGTACACACACACACACACACACACACACACACACTTCATATTTGTTCCCTAAGGCACTCAGTGAGTTTGCTGAGAGTTCTCTTGGGGCTTCTGTGGTGCTTCTTTCCCCACACTTGACCTATTCTGCTCTCTACGTGTCTCCCCTGCTGCAGAGAAAACTGCCAGCTGACTCCAAGATTCTGGAAGCCTCAGATCTGGTGTACACGGTCAGTGCCCATGAGTACTGGCAGCGGACCATCCTTACTGAGGAAGAAAGTGGTAATTTCTATTTTTTAACCTCAACCACTAACATTTGAAAGAATAGGCTTGGCAGTCTAAGCACCCTGCTCTAGAAATTTTCTTGCCCTAGCAAAGTTTTATTCCCACTTAACTACAGTGTTTATACCTATGAGCATGTATTGTGTGCTGCGTCTATGTGTGTGTGTGTGCATATAATCACTTTTTTCCTCCTTGCATTGTGTGTCTGATACCAAAATTTTTCTCATACAAATTTTACCAGAGTTAGTAAAAGTCAAGGCATTGGGTTGTCATTTCCTTGGTGTGTGGCTTGTGATTCTTCAGTACCCAGCTATAGGCATCAGGCATCATTAACAGAAGTGTATCACATGTGTTGCTGGGAGGCAGAGAAAATAGAAGGCCATGGTTCCCTTCTCTGAATAATTTTGAGTCTAAATGAAGAGCCAATAATCCCCATGTGCAAAGATGAAAGGGAAAACTAGACTGAGCATGTCTTGGCCCTGAGCTCAAAGGAAAGCTGAGAATCTTGAGGCCCATGTGTATCTGAGCACTCTTGGTAACTAGATGAGGGTTTAAGTTGGGTTTTAGCCTAAGACTAACAGGGACTATGGCTGCACAGGTCTTAACAGATGTGCATATGGGTGAATGAATGATGCTTAAAGCAGAAGTACAACAAGTTCCCCAACTCAGGGCAACTGTTTCATTGACTACCTTTATGAATTCTATTGTGACAAATGTTTCGATATTATTTATGCTGGTTTTGATTTCCAGAGATCCCCAAGTTAAGAGAATATATTAGGAAAAGAATCTTGGACAAGAAGAGGAGGCTGGTGACCAAGTACATCACAGAAGCCTTAGGCCTATTGCTTCTCACAGACACGTTCAACATGGAGGAAAGCCTGCTGGTAAGGAAGGCCCCCTGGGTTGTCTCACACTCTGCCTGTATAGGGTAAGTTAGGAAGGCCCTTGGGTTGTCTAACACTCTGCCAGTGCAACTGTAAGTTAGAAAGGGCCCTAGGTTATCTAATACTCTGTCTGAGCAGTGTGAAAGTTAGGAAGGTCCCAGGGTTGTCTCAGATTTTGCCCGAGCAGGAGTAACTTAGGAAGGCCCCAGGGTTGTCTCACACTCTGCCTGAGGAGGAGTAAGTTAGGAAGGTCCCAGGGTTGTCTCATACTCTGCCAGTGCAGGTGTAAGGAAGGAAGGCCCCAGGTTTGTCTCAAACTCTATCTGAGCAGAGTGTAAGTTAGAAAGGCCCCTGGGTTGTCTCACAGTCTGCCTGTGCAACTGTAAGTTAGGAAGGACCCAGGGTTGTCTCACAATCTGCCTGTATAGGGTAAGTTAGGAAGGCTCTTGGGTTGTCTAACACTCTGCCAGTGCAACTGTAAGTTAGAAAGGGCCCTAGGTTGTCTAATACTCTGTCTGAGCAGTGTGAAAGTTAGGAAGGTCCCAGGGTTGTCTCAGACTTTGCCCTAGCAGGAGTAGGTTAGGAAGGTCCCAGGGTTGTCTAATATTTTGCCCGAGCAGGAGTAACTTAGGAAGGCCCCAGGGTTGTCTCACACTCTGCCTGAGGAGGAGTAAGTTAGGAAGGTCCCAGGGTTGTCTCATACTCTGCCGGTGCAGGTGTAAGGAAGGAAGGCCCAGGTTTGCCTCAAACTCTATCTGAGCAGAGTGTAAGTTAGAAAGGCCCCTGGGTTGTCTCACAGTCTGCCTGTGCAACTGTAAGTTAGGAAGGACCCAGGGTAGTCTCACAATCTGCCTGTTCAGGTGTGAGTTAGGATGGCCCCTGGGATGTCTAATACTGTGCCTTAGCAGAGTATAAGTTAGGAAGGCCCCAGGGTTGTCTCACACTCTGCCTGAGCAGGAGTAAGTTAGGAAGGCCCCAGGGATGTCTCATACTCTCCCTGTTCAAGTGTAAATTAGGAAGGCCCCAGGGCTGTCTCACAATCTGCCTGTTTAGGTATTAGAACCACCCCAGGATTGTCTCACAGTGTAAGTTAGTAAGGCGCCTGGGTTGTCTCACAGTCTGCCTGTGCAACTGTACATTAGGAAGGCCCCAGGGTGTCTCACACTCTGCCTGAATAGTAGTAAGTTAGGATGGCCCCAGGGTTGTCTCACACTCTGCCTATGCAGGAGTAAGGAAGGAATGACTCAGGTTTGTCTCAAACTCTACTTGAACAGGTGTATGTTAGAAAGGCCACTGGGTTGTCTCACAGTCTGTCTGTGCAACTGTAACTTAATAAAGCCCAGGGGTTTTCTCAAACTCTGCCTGTGCTACTGTAAGGAAGAAAGGCCCCACGGTAGTCTCACATATGCCTGTTTAAGTATTACAACGGCCCCAGGGTTGTCTCACACTCTGCCTGTGCAACTCTAAGTGAGGAAGTTCCCAGGGTGTCTCACACTATGCCTGTGCAACTGTAAGTTAGGAAAGTTCCAGGTTTGACTCACACTCTGCCTGTGCAGGAGTAAGGAAGGAATGGCTCAGGTTTGTCTCAAACTCTACCTGAACAGAGTGTAAGTTAGAAAGGCCCCTGGTTGTCTCACAGTCTGTCTGTGCAACTGTAAGTAAGGCCCCAGGGTTGTCTCAAACTCTGCCTGAGCAGGAGTAAGTTAGAAAGACCCCAGGGTTGTCGAACACTCTGCCTGTGCAACTGAAAGTTAGGAAGGACCAAGGGTTCTCTCGAACTCTGCCTGAGCAGAAGTAAGTTAGGAAGGCCCCAGAGTTGTCTCACACTGTGCCTGAGCAGGAGTAACTTAGAAAGGCCCCAGGGTTGGCGAACACTCTGCCTGTGCAACTGAAAGTTAGGAAGGCCCCAGGGTTGTCTCATGCTTTGACTGAGCAGGAATAAGAAAAAAGGTCGCTGGGGTGTCTCACACTCTGGCTGAGCAGGAATAAGTTAGAAAGGCCCCAGGGTTGTTTCACATTTTGCCTGTTCAACTGTAAGTTAGGTAGGCCCCAGGGTTGTCTCATACTTTGCCTGAGCAAAATAAGTTAAAAAGTCCCTGGGGTGTCTCACACTCTGCCTAAGCAGGAGTAAGTCAGGAAGGCCCCAGGGTTGTCTCACACTATGCCTGAATTGGAGTCAGTTAGAAAGGCCCCAGGGTTGTCTCACATTTTGCCTGTTCAACTATAAGTTAGGTAGGCCCCAGGGTTGTCTCATACTTTGCCTGAGCAAAATAAGTTAAAAAGGTCCCTGGGGTGTCTCACACTCTGCCTGAGCAGGAGTAAGTCAGGAAGGCCCCAGGGTTGTCTCGCACTATGCCTGAATTGGAGTAAGTTAGAAAGGCCCCAGGGTTGCCTCACATTTTGACTGTATAACTGTAAGTTAGGTAGGCCCATGGGTTGTCTCCCACTTTGCCTGAATTGGAGTAAGTTAGGAAGGCCTCAGGGTTGTCTCACACTTTGCCTGAGCAGGAGTAAGTTAAAGAGGCCCCAGGGTTGTCTCACACTCTGCCTGTGCAAATGTAATTTAGGATGGCACCTGGGTTGTCTCACACTCTGCCTGAACAAGAGTAAGTTAGGAAGGCCCCAGGGTTGTCTCACACTCTGCCTGTGCAACTATAAGTTAGGAAGGCCCCTTGGTTGTCTCACACTCTGCCTGAGCATAAGTAAGTTAGGAAGGCCCCAGGGTTGTCTCATACTCTGCCTGTTCAACTGTAAGTTAGGTAGGCCCCAGGGTTGTCTCACACTCTGCCTGAAAGGAGTAAGTTAGGAAGGCCCCAGGGTTGTCTCATACTCTGCCTGTTCAACTGTAAGTTAGGTAGGCCCCAAGGTTGTCTCACACTCTGCCTGAAAAGGAGTAAGTTAGGAAGGCCCCAGGGTTGTCTCACACTTTGCCTGAACAGGAGTAAGTTAGGAAGGCCCCAGGGTTGTCTCACACTCTGCTTGTGCAACTATAAGTTAGGAAGGCCCCTTGGTTGTCTCACACTCTGCCTGAGCATGAGTAAGTTAGGAAGGCCCCAAGGTTGTCTCATACTCTGCCTGTTCAACTGTAAGTTAGGTAGGCCCCAGGTTGTCTCATACTTTGCCTGAGCAGGAATAAGTCAAAAAGGTCCCTGAGGTGTCTTACACTCAGCCTGAGCAGGAAGAAGTTAGGAAGGCCACAGGGTTGTCTCACATTGTGCCTGTTCAACTGTAAGTTAGATAGGCCCCAGGGTTGTGTCATACTTTGTCTTAGCAGGAATAAGTTAAAAAGTCCCTGGGGTGTCTCAAACTCTGCCTGAGCAGGAATAAGTTAGAATGGTCCCATGGTTGTCTCACATTGTGCCTGTTCAACTGTAAGTTAGGTAGGCCCCAGGGTTGTCTCATACTTTGCCTGAGCAAATAAGTTAAAAAGTCCCTGGGGTGTCTCACACTCTGCCTAAGCAGGAGTAAGTCAGGATGGCCCCAGGGTTGTCTCACACTTTGCCTGAACAGGAGTAAGTTAGGAAGGCCCCAGGGTTGTCTCGCACTCTGCCTGTTCAACTGTAAGTTAGCTTGGCCCCAGGTTGTCTCATACTTTGCCTGAGTAGGAATAAGTTAAAAAGGTCCCAGGGTTGTCTCACACTTGGCCTGAACAGGAGTAAGTTAGGAAGGCCCCAGGGTTGTCTCGCACTCTGCCTGTTCAACTGTAAGTTAGCTTGGCCCCAGGTTGTCTCATACTTTGCCTGAGTAGGAATAAGTTAAAAAGGTCCCTGGGGTGTATCACACTCAGCCTGAACAGGAGTAAGTTAGGAAGGCCCCAGGGTTGTCTCGCACTCTGCCTGTTCAACTGTAAGTTAGCTTGGCCCCAGGTTGTCTCATACTTTGCCTGAGTAGGAATAAGTTAAAAAGGTCCCTGGGGTGTATCACACTCAGCCTGAGCAGGAGTAAGTTAGGAAGGCCCTAGGGTTGTCTCCCACTTTGCCTGAACAGGAATAAGTTAGGAAGGCCCTAGGGTTGTCTCACACTTTGCCTGAACAGGAGTAAGTTAGGAAGGCCCCAGGGTTGTCTCACACTCTGCTTGTGCAACTATAAGTTAGGAAGGCCCTAGGGTTGTCTCCCACTTTGCCTGAACAGGAATAAGTTAGGAAGGCCCTAGGGTTGTCTCACACTTTGTCTGAACAGGAGTAAGTTAGGAAGGCCCCAGGGTTGTCTCACACTCTGCTTGTGCAACTATAAGTTAGGAAGGCCCCTTGGTTGTCTCACACTCTGCCTGAGCATGAGTAAGTTAGGAAGGCCCCAAGGTTGTCTCATACTCTGCCTGTTCAACTGTAAGTTAGGTAGGCCCCAGGTTGTCTCATACTTTGCCTGAGCAGGAATAAGTCAAAAAGGTCCCTGAGGTGTCTTACACTCAGCCTGAGCAGGAAGAAGTTAGGAAGGCCACAGGGTTGTCTCACATTGTGCCTGTTCAACTGTAAGTTAGATAGGCCCCAGGGTTGTCTCATACTTTGTCTTAGCAGGAATAAGTTAAAAAGTCCCTGGGGTGTCTCAAACTCTGCCTGAGCAGGAATAAGTTAGAATGGTCCCATGGTTGTCTCACATTGTGCCTGTTCAACTGTAAGTTAGGTAGGCCCCAGGGTTGTCTCATACTTTGCCTGAGCAAATAAGTTAAAAAGTCCCTGGGGTGTCTCACACTCTGCCTAAGCAGGAGTAAGTCAGGAAGGCCCCAGGGTTGTCTCACACTTTGCCTGAACAGGAGTAAGTTAGGAAGGCCCCAGGGTTGTCTCGCACTCTGCCTGTTCAACTGTAAGTTAGCTTGGCCCCAGGTTGTCTCATACTTTGCCTGAGTAGGAATAAGTTAAAAAGGTCCCTGGGGTGTATCACACTCAGCCTGAACAGGAGTAAGTTAGGAAGGCCCCAGGGTTGTCTCGCACTCTGCCTGTTCAACTGTAAGTTAGCTTGGCCCCAGGTTGTCTCATACTTTGCCTGAGTAGGAATAAGTTAAAAAGGTCCCTGGGGTGTATCACACTCAGCCTGAGCAGGAGTAAGTTAGGAAGGCCCTAGGGTTGTCTCCCACTTTGCCTGAACAGGAATAAGTTAGGAAGGCCCTAGGGTTGTCTCACACTCTGCCTGAACAGGAGTAAGGTAGGAAGGCCCCAGGGTTGTCTCACACTTTGCCTGAACAGCAGTAAGTTAGGAAGGCCCCAGGGTTGTCTCAAACTCTGCCTGTGCACCTGTAAGTTAGAAAGGGCCCTAGGTTGTCTAATACTCTCCCTGAGCCGAATATATTTTAGGAAGGCCCCAGGGTTGTTTCAAACTCTGCCTGTGCAGGAGCAAATTAGGAAGGCCTCAGAGTTGTCTCACACTCTGCCTGTGCAATGTAAGTTAGGAAGGCCCCTGGGGTTGTCTCACAGTCTACCTGAGCATGAGTAAGTTAAGAAGGTCCCAGGGTTGTCTCACATTTTGCCTGAGCAGAAGTAAGTTAAAAAGACCCCAGGGTTGTCTCACACTCTGCCTATGCAGGAGTAAGGAAGGAATGACTCAGGTTTGTCTCAAACTCTACTTGAACAGGTGTATGTTAGAAAGGCCACTGGGTTGTCTCACAGTCTGTCTGTGCAACTGTAACTTAGTAAAGTCCAGGGGTTTTCTCAAACCCTGCCTGTGCTACTGTAAGGAAGAAAGGCCCCACGGTAGTCTCACATATGCCTGTTTAAGTATTACAACGGCCCCAGGGTTGTCTCACACTCTGCCTGTGCAACTCTAAGTGAGGAAGTTCCCAGGGTGTCTCACACTATGCCTGTGCAACTGTAAGTTAGGAAAATTCCAGGTTTGACTCACACTCTGCCTGTGCAGGAGTAAGGAAGGAATGGCTCAGGTTTGTCTCAAACTCTACCTGAACAGAGTGTAAGTTAGAAAGGCCCCTGGTTGTCTCACAGTCTGTCTGTGCAACTGTAAGTAAGGCCCCAGGGTTGTCTCAAACTCTGCCTGAGCAGGAGTAAGTTAGAAAGACCCCAGGGTTGTCGAACACTCTGCCTGTGCAACTGAAAGTTAGGAAGGACCAAGGGTTCTCTCGAACTCTGCCTGAGCAGAAGTAAGTTAGGAAGGCCCCAGAGTTGTCTCACACTGTGCCTGAGCAGGAGTAACTTAGAAAGGCCCCAGGGTTGGCAAACACTCTGCCTGTGCAACTGAAAGTTAGGAAGGCCCCAGGGTTGTCTCATGCTTTGACTGAGCAGGAATAAGAAAAAAGGTCGCTGGGGTGTCTCACACTCTGGCTGAGCAGGAATAAGTTAGAAAGGCCCCAGGGTTGTTTCACATTTTGCCTGTTCAACTGTAAGTTAGGTAGGCCCCAGGGTTGTCTCATACTTTGCCTGAGCAAAATAAGTTAAAAAGTCCCTGGGGTGTATCACACTCTGCCTAAGCAGGAGTAAGTCAGGAAGGCCCCAGGGTTGTCTCACACTCTGCCTGTGCAACTATAAGTTAGGAAGGCCCCTTGGTTGTCTCACACTCTGCCTGAGCATGAGTAAGTTAGGAAGGCCCCAGGGTTGTCTCATACTCTGCCTGTTCAACTGTAAGTTAGGTAGGCCCCAGGTTGTCTCATACTTTGCCTGAGCAGGAATAAGTTAAAAAGGTCCCTGAGGTGTCTTACACTCAGCCTGAGCAGGAAGAAGTTAGGAAGGCCACAGGGTTGTCTCACATTGTGCCTGTTCAACTGTAAGTTAGATAGGCCCCAGGGTTGTCTCATACTTTGGCTTAGCAGGAATAAGTAAAAAAGGTCGCTGGGGTGTCTCAAACTCTGCCTGAGCAGGAATAAGTTAGAATGGTCCCATGGTTGTCTCACATTGTGCCTGTTCAACTGTAAGTTAGGTAGGCCCCAGGGTTGTCTCATACTTTGCCTGAGCAAAATAAGTTAAAAAGTCCCTGGGGTGTCTCAAACTCTGCCTGAGCAGGAATAAGTTAGAATGGTCCCATGGTTGTCTCACATTGTGCCTGTTCAACTGTAAGTTAGGTAGGCCCCAGGGTTGTCTCATACTTTGCCTGAGCAAAATAAGTTAAAAAGTCCCTGGGGTGTCTCACACTCTGCCTAAGCAGGAGTAAGTCAGGAAGGCCCCAGGGTTGTCTCACACTTTGCCTGAATTGGAGTAAGTTAGGAAGGCCTCAGGGTTGTCTCACACTCTGCCTGTGCAACTTTAAGTTAGGAAGGCCCCTGGGTTGTCTCACACTCTGCCTGAACAGGAGTAAGTTATGAAGGCCCCAGGGTTGTCTCACACTTTGCCTGAACAGGAGTAAGTTAAGAAGGCCCCAGGGTTGTCTCGCACTCTGCCTGTTCAACTGTAAGTTAGCTTGGCCCCAGGTTGTATCATACTTTGCCTGAGTAGGAATAAGTTAAAACGGTCCCTGGGGTGTATCACACTCAGCCTGAGCAGGAGTAAGTTAGGAAGGCCCTAGGGTTGTCTCCCACTTTGCCTGAACAGGAATAAGTTAGGAAGGCCCTAGGGTTGTCTCACACTCTGCCTGAACAGGAGTAAGGTAGGAAGGCCCCAGGGTTGTCTCACACTTTGCCTGAACAGCAGTAAGTTAGGAAGGCCCCAGGGTTGTCTCAAACTCTGCCTGTGCACCTGTAAGTTAGAAAGGGCCCTAGGTTGTCTAATACTCTCCCTGAGCCGAATATATTTTAGGAAGGCCCCAGGGTTGTTTCAAACTCTGCCTGTGCAGGAGCAAATTAGGAAGGCCTCAGAGTTGTCTCACACTCTGCCTGTGCAATGTAAGTTAGGAAGGCCCCTGGGGTTGTCTCACAGTCTGCCTGAGCATGAGTAAGTTAGGAAGGCCCCAGGGTTGTCTCACACTTTTCCTGAGCAGGAGTAAGTTAAAAAGGCCCCAGGGTTGTCTCACACTCTGCCTGTGCAAATGTAATTTAGGATGGCACCTGGGTTGTCTCACACTCTGCCTGAACAAGAGTAAGTTAGGAAGGCCCCAGGGGTGTCTCACACTCTGCCTGTGCAACTGTAAGTTAGGAAGGTCCCTGGGTTGTCTCTCGCTCTGCCTGAGCAGGAATAAGTTAGGAAGGCCACAGGGTTGTCTCACATTGTGTCTGTTCAACTGTGAGTTAGGTAGGCCCCAGGGTTGTCGCATACTTTGCCTGAGCAGGAATAAGTTAGGAAGGCCCCAGGGTTGTCTCTCATTGTCCCTTTCAACTGTGAGTTAGGTAGGCCCCAGGGTTTCCTCATACTTTGCCTGAGCAGGAGTAAGTTAGGAAGGCCCCAGGGATGTCTCATACTCTCCCTGTTCAAGTGTAAGTTAGGAAGGCCCCAGGGCCGTCTCACAATCTGCCTGTTTAGGTATTAGAACCACCCCAGGATAGTCTCACAGTGTAAGTTAGTAAGGCGCCTGGGTTGTCTCACAGTCTGCCTGTGCAACTGTACATTAGGAAGGCCCCAGGGTGTCTCACACTCTGCCTGTGCAACTGTAAGTTATGAAGGCCCCAGGGATGTCTCACACTCTGCCTGTGCAATGTAAGTTAGGAAGGCCCCTGGGGTTGTCTCACAGTCTGCCTGAGCATGAGTAAGTTAGGAAGGCCCCAGGGTTGTCTCACACTTTTCCTGAGCAGGAGTAAGTTAAAAAGGCCCCAGGGTTGTCTCACACTCTGCCTGTGCAAATGTAATTTAGGATGGCACCTGGGTTGTCTCACACTCTGCCTGAACAAGAGTAAGTTAGGAAGGCCCCAGGGGTGTCTCACACTCTGCCTGTGCAACTGTAAGTTAGGAAGGTCCCTGGGTTGTCTCTCGCTCTGCCTGAGCAGGAATAAGTTAGGAAGGCCACAGGGTTTTCTCACATTGTGTCTGTTCAACTGTGAGTTAGGTAGGCCCCAGGGTTGTCGCATACTTTGCCTGAGCAGGAATAAGTTAGGAAGGCCCCAGGGTTGTCTCTCATTGTCCCTTTCAACTGTGAGTTAGGTAGGCCCCAGGGTTTCCTCATACTTTGCCTGAGCAGGAGTAAGTTAGGAAGGCCCCAGGGATGTCTCATACTCTCCCTGTTCAAGTGTAAGTTAGGAAGGCCCCAGGGCCGTCTCACAATCTGCCTGTTTAGGTATTAGAACCACCCCAGGATAGTCTCACAGTGTAAGTTAGCAAGGCGCCTGGGTTGTCTCACAGTCTGCCTGTGCAACTGTACATTAGGAAGGCCCCAGGGTGTCTCACACTCTGCCTGTGCAACTGTAAGTTATGAAGGCCCCAGGGATGTCTCACACTCTGCCTCAATAGTAGTAAGTTAGGAAGGCCCCAGAGTTGTCTCACACTCTGCCTATGCAGGAGTAAGGAAGGAATGACTCAGGTTTGTCTCAAACTCTACTTGAACAGAGTGTATGTTAGAAAGGCCACTGGGTTGTCTCACAGTCTGTCTGTGCAACTGTAAGTAAGGCCCCAGGGTTGTCTCAAACTCTGCCTGAGCAGGAGTAAGTTAGAAAGACCCTAGGGTTGTCGAACACTCTGCCTGTGCAACTGAAAGTTAGGAAGGACCAAGGGTTCTCTCGAACTCTGCCTGAGCAGAAGTAAGTTAGGAAGGCCCCAGAGTTGTCTCACACTGTGCCTGAGCAGGAGTAACTTAGGAAGGCCCTCAGGGTTGGCGAACACTCTGCCTGTGCAACTGAAAGTTAGGAAGGCCCCAGGGTTGTCTCATGCTTTGACTGAGCAGGAATAAGAAAAAATGTCGCTGGGGTGTCTCACACTCTGGCTGAGCAGGAATAAGTTAGAAAGGCCCCAGGGTTGTTTCACATTTTGCCTGTTCAAGTGTAAGTTAGGTAGGCCCCAGGGTTGTCTCATACTTTGCCTGAGCAAAATAAGTTAAAAAGTCCCTGGGGTGTCTCACACTCTGCCTAAGTAGGAGTAAGTCAGGATGGCCCCAGGGTTGTCTCACACTATGCCTGAATTGGAGTAAGTTAGAAAGGCCCCAGGGTTGTCTCACATTTTGCCTGTTCAACTATAAGTTAGGTAGGCCCCAGGGTTGTCTCATAATTTGCCTGAGCAAAATGAGTTAAAAAGGTCCCTGGGGTGTCTCACACTCTGCCTGAGCAGGAGTAAGTCAGGAAGGCCCCAGGGTTGTCTCGCACTATGCCTGAATTGGAGTAAGTTAGAAAGGCCCCAGGGTTGTCTCACATTTTGCCTGTATAACTGTAAGTTAGGTAGGCCCCAGGGGTGTCTCATACGTTGCCTGAGCAAAATAAGTTAAAAAGGTCCCTGGGGTGTCTCACACTCTGCCTGAGCAGGAGTAAGTCAGGAAGGCCCCAGGGTTGTCTCCCACTTTGCCTGAATTTGAGTAAGTTAGGAAGGCCTCAGGGTTGTCTCACACTTTGCCTGAGCAGGAGTAAGTTAAAAAGGCCCCAGGGTTGTCTCACACTCTGCCTGTGCAAATGTAATTTAGGATGGCACCTGGGTTGTCTCACACTCTGCCTGAACAAGAGTAAGTTAGGAAGGCCCCAGGGTTGTCTCACACTCTGCCTGTGCAACTATAAGTTAGGAAGGCCCCTTGGTTGTCTCACACTCTGCCTGAGCATGAGTAAGTTAGGAAGGCCCCAGGGTTGTCTCATACTCTGCCTGTTCAACTGTAAGTTAGGTAGGCCCCAGGTTGTCTCATACTTTGCCTGAGCAGGAATAAGTTAAAAAGGTCCCTGAGGTGTCTTACACTCAGCCTGAGCAGGAAGAAGTTAGGAAGGCCACAGGGTTGTCTCACATTGTGCCTGTTCAACTGTAAGTTAGATAGGCCCCAGGGTTGTCTCATACTTTGGCTTAGCAGGAATAAGTAAAAAAGGTCGCTGGGGTGTCTCAAACTCTGCCTGAGCAGGAATAAGTTAGAATGGTCCCATGGTTGTCTCACATTGTGCCTGTTCAACTGTAAGTGAGGTAGGCCCCAGGGTTGTCTCATACTTTGCCTGAGCAAAATAAGTTAAAAAGTCCCTGGGGTGTCTCAAACTCTGCCTGAGCAGGAATAAGTTAGAATGGTCCCATGGTTGTCTCACATTGTGCCTGTTCAACTGTAAGTTAGGTAGGCCCCAGGGTTGTCTCATACTTTGCCTGAGCAAAATAAGTTAAAAAGTCCCTGGGGTGTCTCACACTCTGCCTAAGCAGGAGTAAGTCAGGAAGGCCCCAGGGTTGTCTCACACTTTGCCTGAATTGGAGTAAGTTAGGAAGGCCTCAGGGTTGTCTCACACTCTGCCTGTGCAACTTTAAGTTAGGAAGGCCCCTGGGTTGACTCACACTCTGCCTGAAAAGGAGTAAGTTATGAAGGCCCCAGGGTTGTCTCACACTTGGCCTGAACAGGAGTAAGTTAGGAAGGCCCCAGGGTTGTCTCCCACTCTGCCTGTTCAACTGTAAGTTAGCTTGGCCCCAGGTTGTATCATACTTTGCCTGAGTAGGAATAAGTTAAAACGGTCCCTGGGGTGTATCACACTCAGCCTGAGCAGGAGTAAGTTAGGAAGGCCCTAGGGTTGTCTCCCACTTTGCCTGAACAGGAATAAGTTAGGAAGGCCCTAGGGTTGTCTCACACTCTGCCTGAACAGGAGTAAGGTAGGAAGGCCCCAGGGTTGTCTCACACTTTGCCTGAACAGCAGTAAGTTAGGAAGGCCCCAGGGTTGTCTCAAACTCTGCCTGTGCACCTGTAAGTTAGAAAGGGCCCTAGGTTGTCTAATACTCTCCCTGAGCCGAATATATTTTAGGAAGGCCCCAGGGTTGTTTCAAACTCTGCCTGTGCAGGAGCAAATTAGGAAGGCCTCAGAGTTGTCTCACACTCTGCCTGTGCAATGTAAGTTAGGAAAGCCCCTGGGGTTGTCTCACAGTCTGCCTGAGCATGAGTAAGTTAGGAAGGCCCCAGGGTTGTCTCACACTTTTCCTGAGCAGGAGTAAGTTAAAAAGGCCCCAGGGTTGTCTCACACTCTGCCTGTGCAAATGTAATTTAGGATGGCACCTGGGTTGTCTCACACTCTGCCTGAACAAGAGTAAGTTAGGAAGGCCCCAGGGGTGTCTCACACTCTGCCTGTGCAACTGTAAGTTAGGAAGGTCCCTGGGTTGTCTCTCGCTCTGCCTGAGCAGGAATAAGTTAGGAAGGCCACAGGGTTGTCTCACATTGTGTCTGTTCAACTGTGAGTTAGGTAGGCCCCAGGGTTGTCGCATACTTTGCCTGAGCAGGAATAAGTTAGGAAGGCCCCAGGGTTGTCTCTCATTGTCCCTTTCAACTGTGAGTTAGGTAGGCCCCAGGGTTTCCTCATACTTTGCCTGAGCAGGAGTAAGTTAGGAAGGCCCCAGGGATGTCTCATACTCTCCCTGTTCAAGTGTAAGTTAGGAAGGCCCCAGGGCCGTCTCACAATCTGCCTGTTTAGGTATTAGAACCACCCCAGGATAGTCTCACAGTGTAAGTTAGTAAGGCGCCTGGGTTGTCTCACAGTCTGCCTGTGCAACTGTACATTAGGAAGGCCCCAGGGTGTCTCACACTCTGCCTGTGCAACTGTAAGTTATGAAGGCCCCAGGGATGTCTCACACTCTGCCTCAATAGTAGTAAGTTAGGAAGGCCCCAGAGTTGTCTCACACTCTGCCTATGCAGGAGTAAGGAAGGAATGACTCAGGTTTGTCTCAAACTCTACTTGAACAGAGTGTATGTTAGAAAGGCCACTGGGTTGTCTCACAGTCTGTCTGTGCAACTGTAAGTAAGGCCCCAGGGTTGTCTCAAACTCTGCCTGAGCAGGAGTAAGTTAGAAAGACCCTAGGGTTGTCGAACACTCTGCCTGTGCAACTGAAAGTTAGGAAGGACCAAGGGTTCTCTCGAACTCTGCCTGAGCAGAAGTAAGTTAGGAAGGCCCCAGAGTTGTCTCACACTGTGCCTGAGCAGGAGTAACTTAGGAAGGCCCTCAGGGTTGGCGAACACTCTGCCTGTGCAACTGAAAGTTAGGAAGGCCCCAGGGTTGTCTCATGCTTTGACTGAGCAGGAATAAGAAAAAAGGTCGCTGGGGTGTCTCACACTCTGCCTGAGCAGGAATAAGTTAGAAAGGCCCCAGGGTTGTTTCACATTTTGCCTGTTCAAGTGTAAGTTAGGTAGGCCCCAGGGTTGTCTCATAATTTGCCTGAGCAAAATGAGTTAAAAAGTCCCTGGGGTGTCTCACACTCTGCCTGAGCAGGAGTAAGTCAGGAAGGCCCCAGGGTTGTCTCGCACTATGCCTGAATTGGAGTAAGTTAGAAAGGCCCCAGGGTTGTCTCACATTTTGCCTGTATAACTGTAAGTTAGGTAGGCCCCAGGGGTGTCTCATACGTTGCCTGAGCAAAATAAGTTAAAAAGGTCCCTGGGGTGTCTCACACTCTGCCTGAGCAGGTATAGTCAGGAAGGCCCCAGGGTTGTCTCCCACTTTGCCTGAATTTGAGTAAGTTAGGAAGGCCTCAGGGTTGTCTCACACTTTGCCTGAGCAGGAGTAAGTTAAAAAGGCCCCAGGGTTGTCTCACACTCTGCCTGTGCAAATGTAATTTAGGATGGCACCTGGGTTGTCTCACACTCTGCCTGAACAAGAGTAAGTTAGGAAGGCCCCAGGGTTGTCTCACACTCTGCCTGTGCAACTATAAGTTAGGAAGGCCCCTTGGTTGTCTCACACTCTGCCTGAGCATGAGTAAGTTAGGAAGGCCCCAGGGTTGTCTCATACTCTGCCTGTTCAACTGTAAGTTAGGTAGGCCCCAGGTTGTCTCATACTTTGCCTGAGCAGGAATAAGTCAAAAAGGTCCCTGAGGTGTCTTACACTCAGCCTGAGCAGGAAGAAGTTAGGAAGGCCACAGGGTTGTCTCACATTGTGCCTGTTCAACTGTAAGTTAGATAGGCCCCAGGGTTGTCTCATACTTTGGCTTAGCAGGAATAAGTAAAAAAGGTCGCTGGGGTGTCTCAAACTCTGCCTGAGCAGGAATAAGTTAGAATGGTCCCATGGTTGTCTCACATTGTGCCTGTTCAACTGTAAGTTAGGTAGGCCCCAGGGTTGTCTCATACTTTGCCTGAGCAAAATAAGTTAAAAAGTCCCTGGGGTGTCTCACACTCTGCCTAAGCAGGAGTAAGTCAGGAAGGCCCCAGGGTTGTCTCACACTTTGCCTGAATTGGAGTAAGTTAGGAAGGCCTCAGGGTTGTCTCACACTCTGCCTGTGCAACTTTAAGTTAGGAAGGCCCCTGGGTTGACTCACACTCTGCCTGAAAAGGAGTAAGTTATGAAGGCCCCAGGGTTGTCTCACACTTGGCCTGAACAGGAGTAAGTTAGGAAGGCCCCAGGGTTGTCTCGCACTCTGCCTGTTCAACTGTAAGTTAGCTTGGCCCCAGGTTGTATCATACTTTGCCTGAGTAGGAATAAGTTAAAACGGTCCCTGGGGTGTATCACACTCAGCCTGAGCAGGAGTAAGTTAGGAAGGCCCTAGGGTTGTCTCCCACTTTGCCTGAACAGGAATAAGTTAGGAAGGCCCTAGGGTTGTCTCACACTCTGCCTGAACAGGAGTAAGGTAGGAAGGCCCCAGGGTTGTCTCACACTTTGCCTGAACAGCAGTAAGTTAGGAAGGCCCCAGGGTTGTCTCAAACTCTGCCTGTGCACCTGTAAGTTAGAAAGGGCCCTAGGTTGTCTAATACTCTCCCTGAGCCGAATATATTTTAGGAAGGCCCCAGGGTTGTTTCAAACTCTGCCTGTGCAGGAGCAAATTAGGAAGGCCTCAGAGTTGTCTCACACTCTGCCTGTGCAATGTAAGTTAGGAAAGCCCCTGGGGTTGTCTCACAGTCTGCCTGAGCATGAGTAAGTTAGGAAGGCCCCAGGGTTGTCTCACACTTTTCCTGAGCAGGAGTAAGTTAAAAAGGCCCCAGGGTTGTCTCACACTCTGCCTGTGCAAATGTAATTTAGGATGGCACCTGGGTTGTCTCAAACTCTGCCTGAACAAGAGTAAGTTAGGAAGGCCCCAGGGGTGTCTCACACTCTGCCTGTGCAACTGTAAGTTAGGAAGGTCCCTGGGTTGTCTCTCGCTCTGCCTGAGCAGGAATAAGTTAGGAAGGCCACAGGGTTGTCTCACATTGTGTCTGTTCAACTGTGAGTTAGGTAGGCCCCAGGGTTGTCGCATACTTTGCCTGAGCAGGAGTAAGTTAGGAAGGCCCCAGGGATGTCTCATACTCTCCCTGTTCAAGTGTAAGTTAGGAAGGCCCCAGGGCCGTCTCACAATCTGCCTGTTTAGGTATTAGAACCACCCCAGGATAGTCTCACAGTGTAAGTTAGTAAGGCGCCTGGGTTGTCTCACAGTCTGCCTGTGCAACTGTACATTAGGAAGGCCCCAGGGTGTCTCACACTCTGCCTGTGCAACTGTAAGTTATGAAGGCCCCAGGGATGTCTCACACTCTGCCTCAATAGTAGTAAGTTAGGAAGGCCCCAGAGTTGTCTCACACTCTGCCTATGCAGGAGTAAGGAAGGAATGACTCAGGTTTGTCTCAAACTCTACTTGAACAGAGTGTATGTTAGAAAGGCCACTGGGTTGTCTCACAGTCTGTCTGTGCAACTGTAAGTAAGGCCCCAGGGTTGTCTCAAACTCTGCCTGAGCAGGAGTAAGTTAGAAAGACCCTAGGGTTGTCGAACACTCTGCCTGTGCAACTGAAAGTTAGGAAGGACCAAGGGTTCTCTCGAACTCTGCCTGAGCAGAAGTAAGTTAGGAAGGCCCCAGAGTTGTCTCACACTGTGCCTGAGCAGGAGTAACTTAGGAAGGCCCTCAGGGTTGGCGAACACTCTGCCTGTGCAACTGAAAGTTAGGAAGGCCCCAGGGTTGTCTCATGCTTTGACTGAGCAGGAATAAGAAAAAATGTCGCTGGGGTGTCTCACACTCTGGCTGAGCAGGAATAAGTTAGAAAGGCCCCAGGGTTGTTTCACATTTTGCCTGTTCAACTGTAAGTTAGGTAGGCCCCAGGGTTGTCTCATACTTTGCCTGAGCAAAATAAGTTAAAAAGTCCCTGGGGTGTCTCACATTCTGCCTAAGTAGGAGTAAGTCAGGATGGCCCCAGGGTTGTCTCACACTATGCCTGAATTGGAGTAAGTTAGAAAGGCCCCAGGGTTGTCTCACATTTTGCCTGTTCAACTATAAGTTAGGTAGGCCCCAGGGTTGTCTCATACTTTGCCTGAGCAAAATAAGTTAAAAAGTCCCTGGGGTGTCTCAAACTCTGCCTGAGCAGGAATAAGTTAGAATGGTCCCATGGTTGTCTCACATTGTGCCTGTTTTACTGTAAGTTAGGTAGGCCCCAGGGTTGTCTCATACTTTGCCTGAGCAAAATAAGTTAAAAAGTCCCTGGGGTGTCTCACACTCTGCCTAAGCAGGAGTAAGTCAGGAAGGCCCCAGGGTTGTCTCACACTTTGCCTGAATTGGAGTAAGTTAGGAAGGCCTCAGGGTTGTCACACACTCTGCCTGTGCAACTTTAAGTTAGGAAGGCCCCTGTGTTGTCTCACACTCTGCCTGAACAGGAGTAAGTTATGAAGGCCCCAGGGTTGTCTCACACTTTGCCTGAACAGGAGTAAGTTAGGAAGGCCCCAGGGTTGTCTCGCACTCTGCCTGTTCAACTGTAAGTTAGCTTGGCCCCAGGTTGTCTCATACTTTGCCTGAGTAGGAATAAGTTAAAACGGTCCCTGGGGTGTATCACACTCAGCCTGAGCAGGAGTAAGTTAGGAAGGCCCTAGGGTTGTCTCCCACTTTGCCTGAACAGGAATAAGTTAGGAAGGCCCTAGGGTTGTCTCACACTCTGCCTGAACAGGAGTAAGGTAGGAAGGCCCCAGGGTTGTCTCACACTTTGCCTGAACAGCAGTAAGTTAGGAAGGCCCCAGGGTTGTCTCAAACTCTGCCTGTGCACCTGTAAGTTAGAAAGGGCCCTAGGTTGTCTAATACTCTCCCTGAGCCGAATATATTTTAGGAAGACCCCAGGGTTGTTTCAAACTCTGCCTGTGCAGGAGCAAATTAGGAAGGCCCCTGGGGTTGTCTCACACTCTGCCTGTGCAATGTAAGTTAGGAAGGCCCCTGGGGTTGTCTCACAGTCTGCCTGAGCATGAGTAAGTTAGGAAGGCCCCAGGGTTGTCTCACACTTTTCCTGAGCAGGAGTAAGTTAAAAAGGCCCCAGGGTTGTCTCACACTCTGCCTGTGCAACTGTAAGTTAGGAAGGTCCCTGGGTTGTCTCACGCTCTGCCTGAGCAGGAATAAGTTATGAAGGCCACAGGGTTGTCTCACATTGTGTCTGTTCAACTGTGAGTTAGGTAGGCCCCAGGGTTGTCGCATACTTTGCCTGAGCAGGAATAAGTTAGGAAGGCCCCAGGGTTGTCTCTCATTGTCCCTTTCAACTGTGAGTTAGGTAGGCCCCAGGGTTTCCTCATACTTTGCCTGAGCAGGAGTAAGTTAGGAAGGCCCCAGGGATGTCTCATACTCTCCCTGTTCAAGTGTAAGTTAGGAAGGCCCCAGGGCCGTCTCACAATCTGCCTGTTTAGGTATTAGAACCACCCCAGGATTGTCTCACAGTGTAAGTTAGTAAGGCGCCTGGGTTGTCTCACAGTCTGCCTGTGCAACTGTACATTAGGAAGGCCCCAGGGTGTCTCACACTCTGCCTGTGCAACTGTAAGTTATGAAGGCCCCAGGGATGTCTCACACTCTGCCTCAATAGTAGTAAGTTAGGAAGGCCCCAGAGTTGTCTCACACTCTGCCTATGCAGGAGTAAGGAAGGAATGACTCAGGTTTGTCTCAAACTCTACTTGAACAGAGTCTATGTTAGAAAGGCCACTGGGTTGTCTCACAGTCTGTCTGTGCAACTGTAAGTAAGGCCCCAGGGTTGTCTCAAACTCTGCCTGAGCAGGAGTAAGTTAGAAAGACCCTAGGGTTGTCAAACACTCTGCCTGTGCAACTGAAAGTTAGGAAGGACCAAGGGTTCTCTCGAACTCTGCCTGAGCAGAAGTAAGTTAGGAAGGCCCCAGAGTTGTCTCACACTGTGCCTGAGCAGGAGTAACTTAGGAAGGCCCTCAGGGTTGGCGAACACTCTGCCTGTGCAACTGAAAGTTAGGAAGGCCCCAGGGTTGTCTCATGCTTTGACTGAGCAGGAATAAGAAAAAAGGTCGCTGGGGTGTCTCACACTCTGGCTGAGCAGGAATAAGTTAGAAAGGCCCCAGGGTTGTTTCACATTTTGCCTGATCAACTGTAAGTTAGGTAGGCCCCAGGGTTGTCTCATACTTTGCCTGAGCAAAATAAGTTAAAAAGTCCCTGGGGTGTCTCACACTCTGCCTAAGCAGGAGTAAGTCAGGATGGCCCCAGGGTTGTCTCACACTATGCCTGAATTGGAGTAAGTTAGAAAGGCCCCAGGGTTGTCTCACATTTTGCCTGTTCAACTATAAGTTAGGTAGGCCCCAGGGTTGTCTCATAATTTGCCTGAGCAAAATGAGTTAAAAAGGTCCCTGGGGTGTCTCACACTCTGCCTGAGCAGGAGTAAGTCAGGAAGGCCCGAGGGTTGTCTCGCACTATGCCTGAATTGGAGTAAGTTAGAAAGGCCCCAGGGTTGTCTCACATTTCGCCTGTATAACTGTAAGTTAGGTAGGCCCCAAGGTTGTCTCATACTTTGCCTGAGCAAAATAAGTTAAAAAGGTCCCTGGGGTGTCTCACACTCTGCCTGAGCAGGAGTAAGTCAGGAAGGCCCCAGGGTTGTCTCACACTTTGCCTGAATTTGAGTAAGTTAGGAAGGCCTCAGGGTTGTCTCACACTTTGCCTGAGCAGGAGTAAGTTAAAAAGGCCCCAGGGTTGTCTCACACTCTGCCTGTGCAACTATAAGTTAGGAAGGCCCCTTGGTTGTCTCACACTCTGCCTGAGCATGAGTAAGTTAGGAAGGCCCCAGGGTTGTCTCATACTCTGCCTGTTCAACTGTAAGTTAGGTAGGCCCCAGGTTGTCTCATACTTTGCCTGAGCAGGAATAAGTTAAAAAGGTCCCTGAGGTGTCTTACACTCAGCCTGAGCAGGAAGAAGTTAGGAAGGCCACAGGGTTGTCTCACATTGTGCCTGTTCAACTGTAAGTTAGATAGGCCCCAGGGTTGTCTCATACTTTGGCTTAGCAGGAATAAGTAAAAAAGGTCGCTGGGGTGTCTCAAACTCTGCCTGAGCAGGAATAAGTTAGAATGGTCCCATGGTTGTCTCACATTGTGCCTGTTCAACTGTAAGTTAGGTAGGCCCCAGGGTTGTCTCATACTTTGCCTGAGCAAAATAAGTTAAAAAGTCCCTGGGGTGTCTCAAACTCTGCCTGAGCAGGAATAAGTTAGAATGGTCCCATGGTTCTCACATTGTGCCTGTTCAACTGTAAGTTAGGTAGGCCCCAGGGTTGTCTCATACTTTGCCTGAGCAAAATAAGTTAAAAAGTCCCTGGGGTGTCTCACACTCTGCCTAAGCAGGAGTAAGTCAGGAAGGCCCCAGGGTTGTCTCACACTTTGCCTGAATTGGAGTAAGTTAGGAAGGCCTCAGGGTTGTCTCACACTCTGCCTGTGCAACTTTAAGTTAGGAAGGCCCCTGGGTTGTCTCACACTCTGCCTGAAAGGGAGTAAGTTATGAAGGCCCCAGGGTTGTCTCACACTTTGCCTGAACAGGAGTAAGTTAGGAAGGCCCCAGGGTTGTCTCTCACTCTGCCTGTTCAATTGTAAGTTAGCTTGGCCCCAGGTTGTATCATACTTTGCCTGAGTAGGAATAAGTTAAAACGGTCCCTGGGGTGTATCACAATCAGCCTGAGCAGGAGTAAGTTAGGAAGGCCCTAGGGTTGTCTCCCACTTTGCCTGAACAGGAATAAGTTAGAAAGGCCCTAGGGTTGTTCACACTCTGCCTGAACAGGAGTAAGGTAGGAAGGCCCCAGGGTTGTCTCACACTTTGCCTGAACAGCAGTAAGTTAGGAAGGCCCCAGGGTTGTCTCAAACTCTGCCTGTGCACCTGTAAGTTAGAAAGGGCCCTAGGTTGTCTAATACTCTCCCTGAGCCGAATATATTTTAGGAAGGCCCCAGGGTTGTTTCAAACTCTGCCTGTGCAGGAGCAAATTAGGAAGGCCCCTGGGGTTGTCTCACACTCTGCCTGTGCAATGTAAGTTAGGAAGGCCCCTGGGGTTGTCTCATAGTCTGCCTGAGCATGAGTAAGTTAGGAAGGCCCCAGGGTTGTCTCACACTTTTCCTGAGCAGGAGTAAGTTAAAAAGGCCCCAGGGTTGTCTCACACTCTGCCTGTGCAAATGTAATTTAGGATGGCACCTGGGTTGTCTCACACTCTGCCTGAACAAGAGTAAGTTAGGAAGGCCCCAGGGGTGTCTCACACTCTGCCTGTGCAACTGTAAGTTAGGAAGGTCCCTGGGTTGTCTCACGCTCTGCCTGAGCAGGAATAAGTTAGGAAGGCCACAGGGTTGTCTCACATTGTGTCTGTTCAACTGTGAGTTAGGTAGGCCCCAGGGTTGTCGCATACTTTGCCTGAGCAGGAATAAGTTAGGATGGCCCCAGGGTTGTCTCACATTGTGCCTGTTCAACTGTGAGTTAGGTAGGCCCCAGGGTTGTCTCATACTTTGCCTGAGCAGGAGTAAGTTAGGAAGGCCCCAGGGATGTCTCATACTCTCCCTGTTCAAGTGTAAGTTAGGAAGGCCCCAGGGTCTTCTCACAATCTGCCTGTTTAGGTATTAGAACCACCCCAGGATTGTCTCACAGTGTAAGTTAGTAAGGCGCCTGGGTTGTCTCACAGTCTGCCTGTGCAACTGTACATTAGGAAGGCCCCAGGGTGTCTCACACTCTGCCTGTGCAACTGTAAGTTATGAAGGCCCCAGGGATGTCTCACACTCTGCCTGAATAGTAGTAAGTTAGGAAGGCCCCAGGGTTGTCTCACACTCTGCCTATGCAGGAGTAAGGAAGGAATGACTCAGGTTTGTCTCAAACTCTACTTGAACAGAGTGTATGTTAGAAAGGCCACTGGGTTGTCTCACAGTCTGTCTGTGCAACTGTAACTTAGTAAAGCCCAGGGGTTTTCACAAACTCTACCTGTGCTACTGTAAGGAAGAAAGGCCCCACGGTAGTCTCACATATGCCTGTTTAAGTATTACAACGGCCCCAGGGTTGTCTCACACTCTGCCTGTGCAACTCTAAGTGAGGAAGTTCCCAGGGTGTCTCACACTATGCCTGTGCAACTGTAAGTTAGGAAAGTTCCAGGTTTGACTCACACTCTGCCTGTGCAGGAGTAAGGAAGGAATGGCTCAGGTTTGTCTCAAACTCTACCTGAACAGAGTGTAAGTTAGAAAGGCCCCTGGTTGTCTCACAGTCTGTCTGTGCAACTGTAAGTAAGGCCCCAGGGTTGTCTCAAACTCTGCCTGAGCAGGAGTAAGTTAGAAAGACCCCAGGGTTGTCGAACACTCTGCCTGTGCAACTAAAAGTTAGGAAGGACCAAGGGTTCTCTAGAACTCTGCCTGAGCAGAAGTAAGTTAGGAAGGCCCCAGAGTTGTCTCACACTGTGCCTGAGCAGGAGTAACTTAGAAAGGTCCCAGGGTTGGCGAACACTCTGCCTGTGCAACTGAAAGTTAGGAAGGCCCCAGGGTTGTCTCATGCTTTGACTGAGCAGGAATAAGAAAAAAGGTCGCTGGGGTGTCTCACACTCTGGCTGAGCAGGAATAAGTTAGAAAAGCCCCAGGGTTGTTTCACATTTTGCCTGTTCAACTGTAAGTTAGGTAGGCCCCAGGGTTGTCTCATACTTTGCCTGAGCAAAATAAGTTAAAAAGTCCCTGGGGTGTCTCACACTCTGCCTAAGCAGGAGTAAGTCAGGAAGGCCCCAGGGTTGTCTCACACTATGCCTGAATTGGAGTAAGTTAGAAAGGCCCCAGGGTTGTCTCACATTTTGCCTGTATAACTGTAAGTTAGGTAGGCCCCAGGGTTGTCTCATACTTTGCCTGAGCAAAATTAGTTAAAAAGGTCCCTGGGGTGTCTCACACTCTGCCTGAGCAGGAGTAAGTCAGGAAGGCCCCAGGGTTGTCTCCCACTTTGCCTGAATTGGAGTAAGTTAGGAAGGCCCCAGGGTTGTCTCACACTCTGCCTGAAAAGGAGTAAGTTAGGAAGGCCCCAGGGTTGTCTCACACTTTTCCTGAACAGGAGTAAGTTAGGAAGGCCCCAGGGTTGTCTCACACTCTGCCTGTGCAACTATAAGTTAGGAAGGCCCCTTGGTTGTCTCACACTCTGCCTGAGCATGAATAAGTTAGGAAGGCCCCAGGGTTTTCTCATACTCTGCCTGTTCAACTGTAAGTTAGGTAGGCCCCAGGTTGTCTCATACTTTGCCTGAGCAGGAATAAGTTAAAAAGGTCCCTGAGGTGTCTTACACTCAGCCTGAGCAGGAATAAGTTAGGAAGGCCACAGGGTTGTCTCACATTGTGCCTGTTCAACTGTGAGTTAGGTAGGCCCCAGGGTTGTCTCATACTTTGCCTGAGTAAAATAAGTTAAAAAAGTCCCTGGGGTGTCTCACAATCTGCCTGAGCAGGAGTAAGTCAGGAAGGCCCCAGGGTTGTTTCAAACTCTGCCTATGCAGGAGTAAATTAGGAAGGCCCCAGGGTTGTCTCACATTCCGCCTTTAAACCATAAGTTAGGAAGGCCCCAGGGTTGTCTAATTCTCTGCCTGTTCAATTGTAAGTTGGTAGGCCCCAGGGTTGTCTCATACTTTGCCTGAGCAGGAATAAGTTAAATAGGTCCCTGGGGTGTCTCACACTCTGCCTGAGCAGGAGTAAGTTAGGAAGGCCCCAGGGTTGTCTCTCACTTTCCTGAACAGGGGTAAGTTAGGAAGGCCCCAGGGTTGTCTCACACTCTGCCTGAGCAGGAATAAGTTAGGAAGGCCTCTGGGTTGTCTTCTATCTGTCTATGCCGGTGTGAGTTAGGCACAGGGTTGTCTCACATTCTCCCTGTTCAGGTATTAGGAAGGCCCCAAAGTTGTCTCACACTCTGCCTGTGCATTTGTAGTTAGGTAGGCCCCAGGGTTATCTCACAATCTGACTATTTAAGTATTATGACAGCCCCAGGTTTGTCTCACACTCTGTCTGAACAGAGTGTAAATTAGAAAAGCGCCAGAGTTGTTTCACACTCTGCCTGTGCAACTGTAAGTTGGTAAGTTCCCAGGTTTTCTAACACTGTGCCTGTTCAACTCTAAGTTAGTAAGGCCCCTGGGTTGTCTCACACTCTGTGCAACTGTAACTTAGTAAGGCCGCAGGGTTGTCACAACCTCTTCCTGAACAAGAGTAAGTTAGGAAGACCCCAGGGTTGTCTCACACTCTGCTTGTTCAACTGTAAGTTAGGAAGGCCCCAGGGTTGTCTCATACTTTGCCTGAGCAGGAATAAGTTAAAAAGGTCCCTGGGTTGTCTCACACTCTGCCTGAGCAGGAGTAAATTAAGAAGGCCCCAGGGTTGTCTCGCTCTTTGCCTGAGCAGGAATAAGTTAAAAAGGTCCCTGGGGTGTCTCACACTCTGCCTGAGCAGGAGTAAGTTAGGAAGGCCCCAGGGTTGTCTCATACTTTGCCTGAGCAGGAATAAGTTAAAAAGGCCCCAGGGTTGTCTCACACTCTGCCCGTTCAAATGTAATTTAGGAAGGCACCTGGGTTGTCTCATACTCTGCCTGAACAGCAGTAAGTTAGGAAGGCCCCAGGGTTGTCTCAAAATCTGCCTGTGCAATTGTAAGTTAGAAAGGGCCCTAGGTTGTCTAATACTCTCCCTGAGCCGAATATATTTTAAGAAGACCGCAGGGTTGTTTCAAACTCTGCCTGTGCAGGCGTAAATTAGGAAGGCCCCAGGGTTGTCTCACACTCCGCCTTTGCAACCATAAGTTAGGAAGCCTGCAGGGTTGTCTAATTCTCTGCCTGTGCAGTGTATTAGTTAGGAAGGCCCCTGGGTTGTCTCAGATCTGCCTGTGCCGGTGTGAGTTAGGAAGGCACAAGGTTGTCTCACAGTCTCCCTGTTCAGGTATTAGGAAGGCCCCAATGTTGTTTCACATTCTGCCTGTTCATTTGTTGTTAGGAAGGCCCCAGGGTTGTCTCACAATCTGACTGTTAAGTATTATGACAGCCCCAGGTTTGTCTCACACTCTGTCAGAACAAAGTTTAAATTGGAAAAGCGCCAGGGTTGTCTCACACTCTGCCTGTGCAACTGTAAGTTAGGAAGTTCCCAGGTTGTCTCACACTCTGCCTGTGCAACTGTAAGTTATGAAGGCCCCAGGTTTGTCTCACACTCTGCCTGAACAGGTGTAAGTTAGTATGGCCCCAGGTTGCTCTCATATTCTGCCTGTGCAGGAATAAGGAAGGAATGACTCAAATTTGTTTGAAACTCTACCTGAACAGAGGGTAAGTTAGAAAGGCCCCTGGGTTGTCTCACAGTCTGTCTGTGCAACTGTAACTTAGTAAGTCTGCAAGGTTGTCACAAACTCTTCCTGAACAAGAGTAAGTTAGGAAGGCCCCAGGGTTGTCTCACACGCTGCCTGTTCAACTGTAAGTTGGTAGGCCCCAGGATTGTCTCATACTTTGCCTGAGCAGGAGTAAGTAGGAAGACCTCAGGGTTGTCTCATACTCTGCCTGTTCAACTGTAAGTTAGGTAGGCCCCAGGGTTGTCTCATACTTTGCCTGAGCAAAATCAGTTAAAAAGGTCCCTGGGGTGTCTCTCACTCTGCCTGAGGAGTAGTAAGTTAGGAAGGCCCCAGGGTTGTCTCTCACTTTGCCTGAACAGGAGTAAGTTAGGAAGGCCTCAGGGTTGTCTCACACTCTGCCTGAGCTGGAATAAGTTAGGAAGGCCCCAGGGTTGTGTCACATTGTGCCTGTTCAACTGTAAGTTAGGTAGGCCCCAGGGTTGTCTCATACTTTGCCTGAGCAAAATAAGTTAAAAAGGTCCCTGGGGTGTCTCACACTTTGCCTGAGCAGGAGTAAGCTAGGAAGGCCTCAGGGTTGTCTCATACTCTGCCTATGCAACTGTAAGTTAGGAAGGCCCCTGGGTTGTCTCACACTCTGCCTGAACAGGAATAAGTTAGGAAGGCCCCAGGGTGTCTCACACTCTGCCTGTGCAACTGTGAGTTAGGAAGGCCCCTGGGTTGTCTCACACTCTGCCTGAGCAGGAGTAAGTTAAGAAGGCCCCAGGGTTGTCTCGCACTTTGCCTGAGCAGGAATAAGTTAAAAAGGTCCCTGGGGTGTCTCACCCTCTGTCTGAGCAGGAGTAAGTTAGGAAGGCCTCAGGGTTGTCTCACACTCTGCCTCTTCAACTGTAATTTAGGAAGGCCCCTGGGTTGTCTCGCACTTTGCCTTAAGAGGAGTAAGTTAGGAAGGCCCCAGGGCTGTCTCACAATCTGCTTGTTCAACTGTAAGTTAGGTAGGCCCTAGGTTGTCTCATACTTTGCATGAGCAGGAATAAGTTAAAAAAGTCCCTGGGGTGTCTCACACTCTGCCTGAGCAGGAGTAAATTAGGAAGACCCCAGGGTTGTCTCACACTATGCCTGAACAGGAGTAAGGTAAGAGGACATCAGGGTTGTCTCATACTCTGCCTGTTCAACTATAAGTTAGGTAGGCCCCAGGGTTGTTTCATACTTTTCCTGAGTAGGAATAAGTTAAAAATGTCCCTGGGGTGTCTCACATTCTGCCTGAGCAGGAGTAAGTTAGGAAGGCTCCAGGGTTGTCTCGCACTTTGCCTGAACAGGAGTAAGTTAGGAAGGCCCCAGGGTTGTCTCACAATCTGACTGTTTAAGTATTATGACAGCCCCAGGTTTGTCTCACACTCTGTCTGAGCAGAGTGTAAGTTAGAAAAGCGCCAGGGTGTCTCACACTCTGCCTGTGCAACTCTAAGTTAGGAAGGCTTCAGGGTACTCTCACATTCTGCCTGAACAGGAGTAAGGAAGGAATGACTCAGATTTGTCTCAAACTCTACCTGAACAGAGTGTAAGTTAGAAAGGCCCCTGGGTTGTCTCAACCTGGGTTGTCTCAATCTCTTCCTGAGCATGAGTAAGTTAGGAAGGCCCTGGGGTTGTCTCACACTCTGCCTGTTCAACTGTTAGTAGAAAGGACCCAGGGTTGTCTCAAATTCTGCCTGTTCAATTGTAAGTCAGGTAGGCCCCAGGGTTGTCTCATACTTTGCCTGAGCAGGAATAAGTTAAAAAGGTCCCTGAGGTGTCTCACACTCTGCCTGAGGAGGAGTAAGGAAGATCCCAGGGTTGTCTCACACTTGACCTGAGCAGGAAGTAAGTTATGAAGGCCCCAGGGTTGTGTCACCTTCTGCCTGTGCAACTGTAAGTTAGGAAGGCCCCAGAGTTGTCTCACACTTTGCCTGAGCAGGAGTAAGTTAGGAAGGCCCAAGGGTTGTCTCTCACTTTGCCTGAGCAGGAGTAAGTTAGGAAGGCCCCAGGGTTGTCTCACACTCTGCCTGTGCAACTGTAAGTTAGAAAGGCCCCTGGGTTGTCTAATACTCTCCCTGAGTCGAATGTATTTTAAGAAGGCCCCAGGTTTATTTCAAACTCTGCCTGTGCAGGAGTAAATTAGGAACGCTCAGGGTTGTCTGACACTGCCTTTGCAACCATAAGTTAGGAAGGCCCCAGGGTTGTCTAATTCTCTGCCTGAGCAGAGTATTAGTTAGGAAGGCCCCTGGGTTGTCTCACACTCTGCCTGAGTAAGAGTAAGTTAAGAAGGCCCCAGGGTTGTCGCACACTTTGCCTGTGCAACTGTAAGTTAGGAAGGACCCAGGTTTGTCTCAAATTCTGCCTGTGCAACTGTAAGTTAGGAAGGCCCCAGGGTTGTCTGCCTGAGCAGTAGTAATATAGGAAGACCTCAGGGTTGTCTCATACTCTGCCTGTTCAACTGTAAGTTAGGTAGGCCCCAGGGTTGTCTCATACTTTGCCTGAGTAGGAATAAGTTAAAAAGTTCCCTGGGGTGTCTCACGCTCTGCCTGAGCAGGAGTAAGTTAGGAAGGCCCCAGGGTTGTCTAGCACTTTGCCTTACAGGATTAAGTTAGGAAGGTCCCAGGGTTGTCTCACACTCTGCCTGTGCAACTATAAGTTAGGAAGGCCCCTGGGTTGTCTCACACTCTGCCTGAACAGGAGTAAGGTAGGAAGGCCCCAGGGTTGTCTTGCACTTTGCCTGAACTGGAGTAAGTTAGGAAGGCCCCAGGTTTGTCTCACACTCTGCCTGTGCCGCTGTAAGTTAGAAAGGCCTCTGTCTTGTCTCATACTCTGCCTGAGCAGAATATATGTTAGGAAAGCCCCTGGGTTGTCTCACACTCTGGCTACTCTTCTGTAAGTTAGGAAGGCCCCAGGGTTGTCTCATACTCTGCCTGTGCAGGTGTAAGTAAGAATATATATTTTTTTTCTTTTTCTTTTAAAAGAAGATATAAAGCCTTTAGAGTCTTGGAGGTGAAAATGACAACAAAAAGATTAAAAACATTTCATTTAGGTAAAAGTGAAAGGAAGATTACCTTACCTGGACAGATGTATTGAAAGGCAAAGGTGACAATACTTAGACATTTGGCATTTCTCCTGAGTCTTTAAACAAGATGGGATGTGTTTAAATAATGACTTTGTAGCTTGAATTATAGACAATCTAGTGGGCTACAGATAAGCCTTTGTTGTCTCAGAGATGGTCCTTAAAGTCTAACAGATGCCTTCATCTGTCCATGGACTTCCTTTTTGTCCTGGTCCATTGTAAAGTCCATGTTCCAATGCAATGGAAAGAAGCAGACTATTGAGGTCAGAGAGATTGTGAGGACACACAGGCAGATAACAGCTACTGATCTACTCTAGAGGATGGCTGCTAGGCAGGTACCCTGGCACACGAAGGCACATAAGGGTCCCATAAAGGTGGGCACAGGCGCATGTGTAGACCTGCTCTCAGACCACATGGAGGTAGGCCATCTGACAAACACAGGCTGACAAAGGGATAGATTTGGGAGTCTGATCTCAAGGTCATATTCATATAGAGCCACACAGAAGACAAATTCTGTCCCAAATAATTATATTACCAACTATATATGTTTTAGGGTCGCCAGACATCCAGGTATCACGCATTTTGTGCTGACTCTTTGCCCCCTGGATGTCTGTGTTTTATCTAATTCATCCATGTTAGTGCCATGTTATGTAAACCTTAGCTGGCTTAATTGGCTTCTTTCCCCAAGTTGCTCTCAGAATCTCAGTCTGTATTGATTACTTTCCTTGTTGCTGTTACAAAATACCCAGCAGGGAAAACAACAAAACCCCAAAACCTTAAGGCAGGAAGGTTTATTCTGGCTCCCAGTTCAGAGCATACACTCTCCATGGTGGTGGGCTACTTGCAGCTCAGCTTGCTCATATTTGGGGGTCAAATAGGTAACAGGGACCTTTGAGTAGATGGGAGGCTATCCTATAACTTGTAAGGTTCATGTCTGCTGACCTAGGGTCCTGTGTATATCACCTAGCCCCCATGTCCAAAGGATTCCACAGCCTCCGCAAACAGCGCCACCAGGTGGATTGAGTGGTTCACACAGCCGAGCCTATGGGGGAACATTTCACATTTGAACATAACAGGAAATGTAGTAACACCGTGAAGGGAAGGGGACTGGAGAGGAGGCATTTTGGCAAATTTTAAACATTTGTCTTCCCAGTCTAGAATGCAGACCTTTGGAATGCCCATCTAAAATTATGTTTTGTCACAGAAATGGACAGGTTTCTCTTTAATAAGATGACTGTTCTCACCCCAACAGTGAAGAGCTAACTGCCAAAATAGAAACCTGGAGACATAGGGAGAAAAATAAGCCCCTACATCCAATCGCTAACTGCGCTGTTTCTTTCTAAGAGACTGAGTATTCAGACATAAGCAAGACTGTATATGAAAATAGAACCCAGACTCACACCACCTGTAAGGTGTCAACAAAGCAGCCCCCTAACACCATACCCAGCCCAGGAAGCCAGCCTTCTGTTTCCAAGTCTGAAGACTCAAGCAGGAGGTCGGACTGCTATTTCTATTAACAATCCAGGAAAGTTGGACTTCTGTAGCAGTTCCAAATGGCCAGGGTTTGATGACTAACTTCCCTCCACCTTTACCAGCTGGAAAAAGCCAATTATGAATCTTTAGCTAAGCACACAGGAAGAGGGGTTCAATCAATAGTAGTTCTGAGTAGCCAGCATTTGCTTTTCTCATGCAGTTGACCTTGTCTATTTTCACACTCGGGTTTGTCCATCAGCTCTATAGGATCAAGTTGTCTGACTTCTTGTTGTACTGGGAAAGGGAGGGGTGAAGTAGGCTCTTGGAAAAGGTTCTGAAGATAGTCTGGGCCTGGGGGAAGTAAGGCAGGGATGAGCCTGACAGGTGGCAAGATGGCAGAGATAGGAAAGCCAACGTCAATGTGTAAATAAACGGGGCAGCAAGTTGGCCAATGACTGACGTGAATGACCCTGTAAAGGGGATTGAACATGGCTGCATTTGTTTCTTTGCTGCATTTCTTAGACTTCATTTTGGTTTAGCTGCATGAGACAAAACACAGCAAAACTCCTGGCATCTAAGGCTGTTTTTCTCTTTCTTTTCTAATTCAACTGGTGTCCTCTGAAATGGCTGGGGAAAGAGGGTTTGACCTTCCAATTTCCTGAAAAAGTTCTGCGGGGTGAAATCTGCCTTTTTGCCCAACACGAGATTGCTTTTGGAAGTGCTCGTGGAAAATGAATCAAACGTGATGCTGTGGGTGGGTGGTTTGTTTTACAGACACAAGGACAAGGTATTTTGGGAAACATCCCGTCCCTGTTTGCTGTTCTTTGCCCACTCTGAGGTGCAGCCCCTTGGCTCATCCTTATCTCCAAACCTAAGCCATGGAAGACCCAGGATCAGAGGCTGAGGAGCCTGTCCCTGGGGGAGGTCTGAAGGAATCAACAGCAGCTTTCCTCAAAATTCCTTGGCCTCTGATATCGGTCTTAGTTCTTTGATGGAAAGTTGGAAGACGAGAGTTCTGTCCGTGCCTTTGGATTCCTGAGTAAGAAAGAAAGAAACCAATCTTCATTCTTTTCAAGATTGTATTTCTAACCAAAAGTTTGGATTTTGTGGGGGTGGTTAGTGATTTTTAAATGAAGTAATTAATTTCAGGATCAATAGGAAGTTGATCATGACATTTCAATGTCGAATGAGCCCTGGGCTCCCATGCAAAGTCCCTGTTTCCTTCTTACTGTTCTTTACATCTAACATGTTATAGCAAGGATTTGTTCTCAGAACATGCATCCTTACCAACCTTGTTGACATGTGAACCTTGCCGTGTGTCTCTTTGTGAACACACGTGGACAGCTCCCCCAGAGTTAAGCCCTGTCATTATCATCCTGTTAGGAAGTCCCTAGTACCACCTCTGCAGTCCATTGCTGCATAAAACATAGCCCTGCAATGCAATGCATGTCTGGGCATGTTCTTTCTCCTCACTCTGCAGCGTTCTTCTGAGAAACAGGAGCATGGCCTTCTCTGTGTGATCTTAGAGCTCTGCTGTTCAACGCTGGTGGGAGGTCTGAGGATCAGCTTACTTGGAAGCTAAGTAGGAACTCAGAATCCTAGCCCTTCAGATTTTAAGATTGAAGGGACACTGAAGTCTGAGAAACACGACCCTCAACAACTGCTTTGTGTGACGTCAAAGACCATTAAATGTTCGTCAGACCAGATGGCATTGAGAAAATGTGTTTTCTTTTAAAACACTGTTACATTTAACTATAGATGCTGTTTCACTATGATTTTTCATACATGTATCATGGTCATATTCACCTCCATGCCCTGTCTTGTCTCTATCCTACTCCTGTGCCCTGGAAACATTGTTCTCATAATGACTGAATTATTATTTGGTAAAAGATGAAAGCTTTCTGTGGTATGAGGAGAAGCCAGAGTATAGACAATTATTCAGCCTTGCTTCCTCAAATAGCCCGCTCCATTTTACACCCCAAATAAGTTACAACAGGCATTTTTTTTTTTGTTCTGTTTCCTATACTAAGAAATTCTAGGAGGTCTGTGCACTGAGGGTGCCTTCTGGGAATAATAAAGATGAATCTACTGTGGGGGAATTGCAGGCTGGAGCTTGTGCTGCTGAAGGGTTTCCATGGGAGCAGAGTTTAGGAATCTGATGCTCCTGCGACTTTGTTCCTAGACTGAACAACTGAACACGGGTGGCCTGCGACAGTTTGTGGAGGAGAAGATGGAGCTGTTGGAGAAGGCCATTGATCAGTGCTTTGCTCGAATGGAACAGCCCCTGCAGACAGGGGTCCAGGTGGCCATGACTTCCTACCGCCGCATCCTCGGGTCATGCCTGGTGGTGAGTAGCTTTGTCCAGGGAATGCCTGTGTTCTGCAGCGTGATCTCCAAATGCCTCTAACACTGCCTCCTCACTTTCTAGAAAGAGCTTGAAGAAAGCTCGGCATGGTTTCTTACATCTGTAACCTTACCACTCTGGAGGATGGCTGTAAATTTCAGGCTAGCCTGGGCTGGGTAGCAAGTTCCCAAGTAATCTGGCGGATTAGAGAATGAACCTCTGTCTCCAAATCCTAAATCAAAATCAACCAACCAACCAACCAACCAACCAACCAACCAACCAACCAACCAAGAAAACAAAAGATAGTAGGGAAAAGTGAAAGTTCTGTGTAGGAAATCCTCTGTATGAGAAGTGTTCGCCTGTGGCTTTTGGGGCAAGTGAGGCCTACAGTTCAGCAGAGACAGGGCTGGGCTTCAGGGGATTAGTCTCATAGTTTGAGAGTCAGTTCCACTGCACACCCTGAGCAGGGCACAAACCATTCAGTACTTCAAGTCAGTTTAGAGATTTCTTGATCGTCTTTTCTGTAGAATTGGGGGTGCTACATGTCTGGCCTAAACATCTCCTGGCACTGATGCCATTATCAGTTATCTTGGAAAGAGGAAGCATCACCTTGCAGGCTCTTTGCTTGGCACAAATAGTTATACAAATCAAACAGTTGTATGGGCCTTCTCAAAGATGGAGCTGTAAGTACAGGTGGGATTCCGTAAGATTCATATCACTCAGGCAGCCATGACGGGATGTCACAGGCATAGGGGATGACTTGAGCTATAGGCACAGTTCAGGAAGCTGGAAGTTCAGGGTCAGATGTTGGCAGTGTCTGCTTAGGCCTCTTTCCTTAACCTGGGGACAATGGCCTGCTCATAGTGCCCTTACATATTCTCTCTCTCTCTCTCTCTCTCTCTCTCTCTCTCTCTGTGTGTGTGTGTGTGTGTGTGTGTGTGAGAGAGAGAGAGAGAGAGAGAGAGAGAGAGGTACTCTTAGTGTCTCTCTCATAAGGACACCCATCATATTGAATTTGGGCTCCACTTTTGTGACCTCACTTAGCCTAATGGCCTCCTTAGATAAGTCATCTCTGAATACAGTAACATTGGTTATTAGGACTTTAACACTTTGGAGGGGCTAGAGTATAACTAATGATTCATCCCATTAGCTTAATGAGTGGTGGTGACCTGTCCACATGGCAGGACAAAATGAAAGGCTCAGATGATATGTTGTAATTGTTTTTAAAATGACTTTGAATGCTGGAACATTAAAAAATGAAACGTGTGGCAGGGCCGTGAGCCTCTTATGTGAAGAGGCCTCAGCAAACAATGCCAACTTGTGACCCTGAACTTCCATCACCCAGCTGTGGTAAAAAGCCAGCATAGTGTGCGAGCTAGGACCCTTGGAAACATCTCCTCCTGCCTCATTTAAAGAACTCTAACACCAATCGAACTTGACTAGCCCCAGGAAAAGCCCTGGACCAGAAGTGGTAGCCAAACCATCCTCAAAGGAGAGATGATAGGTGCTTATTCTTGTTGTAAGTCCTCTACTTTGCTACACTCAGGCATTCTGTTTCCTAGTGAGGATTTCTATTTTTTTTTTTTTTTTTTTTTTTTTTTTTTTTTTTTTTGTAGAATAAGCTGGGTCATAAAAGGTGACTGACCAAGTAGCGCTAGCAAATAAAGCCATGGAGAAGAGGCACCTCCTTGAGACAGATTGCTTGAGGAAGAGGAGGTTGCCAGCCATCTGTAGACCTCAGCAATAATCCACCCCACCACAGCTCCCTCCATCAGCCCTTCAGTGACTTATTTCTCTGTGAGGTGCACCAAGCTGATAAACTATGTTCCTTTGTGGTCAAAAACTAGGGCAGACACACACCATCCCTGTCTCTTATTTAACATGGGGAAATAACCCAATGTTCTAAAACTAAGGGCGTTTCTAAAGTGAGTACTCTGAAACTGTATGAGTTAACTGCATGCATTATCTTTCCTGTGGCTGTGAAGCAAGTTAATGGAGGAGATGTTTGTCTTGGCTCACGGTTTAGAGGGCACAGTCCACAACGGGAAGGAAGGGGTGGAGCTAGCACATTTCTTTTGATGATGGCGATGGGAACTTGTAGCATGACTTTTTCACACCGTGATGGATCGGGAACCAGAAGCAGATATCACTTTGGAGTGATCTACTTTTGTTAGCTCGGCTATATGTCTGAGAGGCTATACAAGCTCCTCAGACAACATTGCCTGCTGGAGGCCAGGTGCTCAAACCATGAGTCTGTTAGGACTCTGCACATGCAAAGAATGGCACATGGTGACTAAAACACTTCTGAAATATATTTGATATTATACCATATAATACTTTGTATTATATCAAACTGTGTAGCTATTCTCTCAAAATAAATCACTGTTTAGGGCTGGTGAGATGGCTCAGTGGGTAAGAGCACCTGACTGCTCTTCCGAAGGTCCAGAGTTCAAATCCCAGCAACCACATGGTGGCTCACAACCATCCGTAACGAGATCTGGTGCCCTCTTCTGGAGTGTTCTGGAGTGTCTGAAGACAGCTACAGTGTACTTACATATAATAAATAAATAAATCTTTAAAAAAAAATCATTGTTTAAAGCTCATGCTGTCCTCTACTGAACTTTTAGCAAACAGACTTTGATTGTCTGTTATTAATCACTATCTAGATAAAATTGGTTAGTATTTCTTATATCTCTAACCACATACTAAATATTTCTTCCTTTGATGTCTGGACTTTTATTAACCTGGGTAAAATACCAAAGATACATAAATTCAATTGTATTTCATTCAATAGTCAACAAAATTTGTACTCTTCCTTGGTGATTTCAAGACGTATACTTACTGTGAGTCAGCAGTTCATTTTCTTTTCCATTTGTGCCATAATTGCTCATTAAACAATTAGCTGTCAATCACTATTTGAATCACTATAAGATGCAGACATAAAGATGGGTGAGATGCTGGGACTGAGCTCAACAAGCAAATTAGAGGCTAACATTAGAGACTGGCACATTAGAGACTGGCAGGGAAGGAGACTGCAAATCGAAGTTTGTCTGGAAAGGTGAATTGGTGTTATTGGTGACAAAATACCTGGTAATGTAAGGAAGGGCTTCGTTTGACTCACAGTTTGAGGGTACAGGCCATCGTGGTAGGAAAGGCATGGCTGCAGGAGTGTGAGGCAGCTGGTCACATTGAGTCTACAGCCAAGCAGAGAGAGGGGGGATGCTGGTGCCTTGCTTGCCCTCTCCCTTGTGTTCATTCTGGGACCACAGTTGATAGAATGATGTCATCCACATTTAGTGCTGGTCTTCTTCCTCAGTTAACTCAATCTAGACTTATATTAAGCATGCCCAGAGTTTTGTATCCTTAGTAATTCCAGATTCTATCCAACCGACAGTCAGTATTACTCATCACAGAGTTTGTGATTGACATGAGCCTGAGACCCTTTGAAAGCCCAAGCAGGAGCTTCCAGTCAACCTAGAGATGTATTCATGATTAGTCAATGGATTAAGGACATGTTTAAAGACCAAGGTGTCTCTATCTCCACCCCATAATTCTTAGTAATGAATAACCTTTGACCCATGACAATGAAAATTCAACCCTATGGCTTTCTAGTTAATGCCCACTGACTTGCTAATTCATTGTTTCATTGTCTAGAGGAGCAGAGGAAACCAAGGTTTTCACCAGACCCTGAAAGCAGTTTGCCTGAAAAATGGGGTGTATGCCTCCAGAACTCTGGCCAGAATTGACCTGAATGAAGCCCTGTCTCAGCCTATCTATGACCAGATCGACCCTGTATTTGGAGGCATTTTTAGGTAAAGAATTTTTCATCTTGCTCTCTCATTAATACACATCTGCGGGACATCAAGCCAGAGTCTTGGATTTAGGAATTTATTTTTTTTGGCTCAGGAAGTGTAAAGAGTAGCTGGTTATTTGAGACAGAAAGCTTAGCTTCTGGCAAAACACAAAAGCCATCTTGGTTTGGTTTACTTAAAATTTTCCCATGGTGACCTGGGGTACACATGGAGAGGTTTCTTCCAGACTAATATTATGATTGCCATTATTTTTCAAATATCTCCTCCGTGCAGCAGGGGATTCGTTTTCTTAGGGACCTGAGCCCTGAGACAGGGTATTTTGATTGGAGAGTGTGGAATAAAATAAGCACAAGGCTTTCAGAACTTTCCCTGAAGTGTGAAAAGAAAAAGTGGCCCCAGGAGGATGCTGTCTGATTCTGGTGTGTGCATGCTAATGAACGAGTTGTGGGCAGGGCCCCTTCCCCATGCCCGTGCATTCCTAGACCTTTAACTCTTCCCTCCATCAACAGAAAGATGCTCTCCAAATCTGCAGTACATCAGCCTGTCGCCAAGCATCCTGCCTCTGTCCCTACCAGTCTTTAAATGTTCAGTCATGCCATACCATCTCCTAGCCCACCCCGTCACAGAGACATGGAACAGCATTCAGAATCAGTACACAACCTACCTCTGCCATGCTAACAGGCATGTGTTTGCATTGTCAAATGCTTCCTGAGTGCTACAGAGTGGCTTTGGTCCTTTACACAAGAACAAGCAAACCGTGAAGAACTGTGAGAGACTTTTCTAGGGTTACCAGATCATGGAAAAAACTCCTTGAGGATTCAAAGTCCAGGCTCTCTTCTCTAGCCTGCTGCTTCTCCATTCTCAGATATTCTGAAGGGGATAACCTCTTCTTTCCACTCCCTTTCATCTCCTCTCCCACCCTGAAGGCTCAGCTCCTACCCTCCCTGACGCATGCACTGGCTATTGACAGTGACTTCTGAGGCAAGCCTGGCCTTTACCTCTTACTAGTTGTGTGATCTCTTGCATTCCAGCCATCCCCTCCGCACCCCAATGTTCTCATCTGTGTCAGAGACACCATCACACTGACTACAGCACACTGGCCTTGAACAGCCCAGTGTCTGGCACACTATGGGGATCCGATGACTGTTACCTTGCTTCAGCTTCTTTTTAAAGCAATAGAGGACATCAGCCTGCCTCATGCTCACCTGTCTGCACAGTCACCACCATGGTCACTTAACCTGCTATACCACTTTCTTCCATAGGGATGGGAAGCCCACTGCCCCTGCTCTGATGCAGCACATAGATGCTTTCAAGCATTCCCTGGAGGAGAGGATGGCAGAAGTTGGGGTTAGAAGTGGCTGGAAACAAGATGGATACAAGAGAAGCTTCCTGATCCAGGAGGTATGATCCTCAGAGGGGATGGAGAGGAAGGATGAGTCATGGCAGGATAGGAATAGAAGAGGTCCTAAAGCCACCATGGAGGCAGAGGACACTGAGACCAGCTTTGTTCCATGGAGAAGCAATGAATAGGAGCACCTGAGGCAGTGAAGTGGACTCAGACCCCAAAATATTCACAGAATACTTAAATGTATAAAAATGTGCATCCCATAATAAGATGGTCATTTACCTCTCCATCATTTCTGCCAATTTTATGAAGGAGCCAAAGGAGGGAAGCTTACAGAAATCATCCTTTATCATTACTACTATATCATCATCATCACCACCACCATCATCACCACCACCATCACCATCACCGTTGCCATTACTATTAACATGATTATTATTTTAGGTAGTTTGCTAGTGTTGACAACTCCAGGCTCCTGTCTGTGATTCACTTTCTTCCAGGCCTAACTGGAATCACATGTCTATGCTAGGAATTACGCTGGTGACCCTGGTCTCTCAATGAGGCTTCCTAGGTCTGTGCTCTAGTTAGGATGCACTCACTGGGTTTGTAGGGTCTAGGTACTGTGGGGCTCCTTAGGGAATAACGATCCTCTGGTTAGAGTCCTTGCCCATGGGGAGCTGGCAGATGGGATGTGACACGTGGGTGGCTGTATGAATTACTCTTCCCCATCAAATCCCGACAAAGGCAAATTAAGGAAGGAAGGGTTTATCTTGGCTCACAGTTTGAGGGTACAGTCCATCATCACTAAGGGGAAGCTGTGGAGATGGCTACTCACATTACACCCAGGAAGCAGCGGGTGCTGAATATGGGTGCTAACCTTGCTTTCTTTTTTTGGTGTCATCTGGGACTCCACTCGGTGGAGTGGCAGTCCCCACATTTGATACGTGATTTATAGAGCTCAGCTAGTCTGATCGATATGATCCCTAACAGACATGCACAGAGGCCTCTTTCCTTCATTATTCTAGATCTGGTCAAGTCGACAATATTTGTCATCACAACAGCCAAGCCTAATGTGAGGCAGGGGGATGGGTGGCGCGCAGACAGGCACACCCGAGTGCTTCTGTCAGAGCATCCATCCCAAATCCTTGTGTTAACATGGTTTCTCAGATAAGCGCCATCCTGGGAGGCCTGGAGAGCCACATCCTCCGGAGGAAAAGGAAGATCTACGAGTCTATCACCAGCTCCATCCAAAATGACCTGAAGCCGTGCTATGAAGGTGGCTCCCAGGGAGGCACTTCCTCTTCCTGGGTTTCTGGAACCCTCCCGTTTTCTATTAGCTTGCTGCTCTGCTGGCTTCTTTATAAGAATCCACCTCTCCAATCAACTTCTGGTGACATTCTCAACCTACATGTTGAAACGACTGCAGGGCGCAGGGAAAGGAACCGAGGGACCTCGTTGTCTACATGTTGCCTGGGCTGTAGCTTAGGACAGAGTTTTTACCTGTGCCTTCTTTAATTGCTCAGGGGTCAACTCTCAGGACCCTTCTTGAGCTGGGGAGTGATTTTTTGTAACCTGCTTGATTCAGTCAGTCCTTAGGTTTTCTGAATTATAGTTGATCTAAATCTTGGGTTTCATTATTTTACATGATAGGTGTATGTGTATGTACATGTGCATTTCTGCTTGCTTGCTTGCCCGGTTTTTCTTCTGATACCATAGATTTCTGACCAAGTCGTGGCTGTTATGTGATTGTAACTATCTTCTATTATTTTTTTTTTTCTGGTCAGAGGCAGCTCAGATCACTGGCAAGAAAGCATGCGAGAGAATGAAGGATGTCATCCGGAGAGGGGTAGAGCGGCAGGTGGCTGAAGGCTTGTTTGAGAGGGCTCAAGAGAGGATGTGGCACCAGTTTCGACAGCTGAAGGTATTCTACATCTTCGGGGGGAGGGTAGGTCCAGCCCTGGGGAAGGGAAGTGGGGAGCACAGGACAGATGGTAGACAGCTGGGCCCAGTAGAGCTGGATGCCATTTGCACCGGACCTAGCATATGGCCACATGGCTCAACATTCCTTCCTCCCTGCCACCAAGCACTGGACTGTAGAAATACATCACCTTCTGCTCTTTCCTGTGTCATTCCTCTCTGCAAAGCCATCCATAGAGCAGGGGTCGTAAGAGTTAGGTGGGTGCATTTGCGTGCGTTTACTCACGAATCCCCAGCAAGTCTGTGAGGTGGGTGTTGTTGTTGTATCCTTTCTATGCATAAACAAAACCAGGCAGAAGGAATGAGTCAAAGTCAAGAGGTGGCACAGCACTGAGAGGCAGATACATACAGAGAGACTTAATGGTACCAGCATCTCCAACAGTAGCATAATCTGAGGCTATATTTGATATCTATATATCGATATAGATATAGATATAGATATAGATATAGATATAGATATAGATATAGATATAGATATAGATATAGATATAGATATAGATATAGATATAGATATGAAATAAGGGAGATGGCTCAGCTCCATATACTTTTTTTTTTTTTTTTTTGGTTTTTTGAGACAGGGTTTCTCTGTGTACCTGGAACTCACTCTGTAGACCAGGCTGTCCTCGAACTCAGAAATCTGCCCTGCCTCTGCCTCCCAAGTGCTGGGATTAAAGGCGTGCACCACCACCACCCGGCTCCATATAATTTTGATAAGCAAATGTCAGAATATGACCATAGCTCAGTGGGTAGTAGGACCTGGCACAGATTCAAGTTTGAGTCTTGTTTCTGCAATGGTTCCTAAAAGTTCTCTTGGACCTAAGTGTATGTGGGCACTTTTGTCTTGGTTTTAGGTCTCTTAGCTTGCTACCTTCTCCCTCCAGAGTGATAGAAAACCTTCGTCTTAGTCCAATTAGCCCCTCCCTGGCCATATGAGACTCCCAAGGCTTCTGTCACTGTTCAGGTTTGACTGATCTCTGTCCCGCTCACCAGAGGAAGCATCAGGCTAACTCTTCACTAACCACCCTGAGTGAGACATTGGATCCTGTTTCTTCCTGACCCTGCCCACTCTAGGCTTAGAAACCCCCAGTCTCTGTTGTGTAAAGCATGGAGCTTTCTTGCTAGGTGAGAGCTGTCTTGCGTATGAGAGCTGTTTGAGTCCAGTCAGTTAACATGGTATCACAGTCCAGAAACACATGTGGGAAACTGACCAAGCTCCACAGAACCAATCTCCACTGAGTATGTAGGAATTGGTTCATAAGGTGTTCGATGAAACAGCGCCACCAAAAGGGACTAATACACTATCCATGCACACATGTGCATGAAAGAAAGAAAGAAAGAAAGAAAGAAAGAAAGAAAGAAAGAAAGAAAGAAAGAAAGAAAGAAAGAAAGAAAGGAAGGAAGGAAGGAAGGAAGGAAGGAAGGAAGGAAGGAAGGAAGGAAGGGAGGGAGGGAGGGAGGGAGGGAGGGAGGGAGGGAGGGAGGGATTATACAGGGAAGGGTAGCTTGGGGAAAGCCAACCTGGCCCCTGGGCTGAAGAATTTAGGGTAGGGGAGAAGTATGCCAGCCAGGAGGGCCCTTGGAGCATTGCCAATAGATACTGACTCAGGACTCAGGCTGTAGAGGACTGAAGGATTCAGGAAGAATCTGGCATCCAGGTCCACTTTGGTATGTTAAAGAGACACTTCAGCCATTTGTCCAAGGTTTGAAACCCAACAGCGTGTAGCTTAATGTACAGAAATGTACAGAGATAATAATGAGTAAGAGCATCATGTGTTCCCATCCCCCGATCTTTTTCAAAACCAAGAATGCTAGTCAACCTTTAATTATTTAAATATTTTTATTCTACATAATGAACGGAATTTTGTTTTATACACATTCAATGTGAGAAGAGCTCCTATTTTTAAAAACTGACCTCTGGGCTGATGAGATGGCTCAGTAAGTAGAGCCGCTTGCTGCCAAACCTGGTGACCTGAGTTCAATCCCTAGGACCTACATAGTAAGAGGAGAGAACTGACTCCTGCAAGCTGTCTTCCAATTCCATCTGTGTGTCGTAGCATGTACCACTGACCTCTGTAAACTAGTTAGCTAGCTAGCTAACAAATTAACTAAAAATAAAAGTAGGTAGATTCCTTTATAATGTTCTTACAAGTTGAAGGGCAAAATACTATCTAATGACTGAATTGATAAATCATTCTGATAAATTGATTAGTTGGGCGGCTTGCAGCTTTGTCTCCAGTCTGTAATGAGATGACTGCATGTGATTTTAGGAGCTACAGCTCTCCCAGTCTTTGATCTTACAGACAAGGATGCTGAGGGCCACTGAGCTTAATTTACTGCTCAAGGTAGGGGCCCTTGTCCCAGCATTGAAAAAGAAGTATAAGGTCAGGAAGCAAGGAGATCTAGGCTCAGAACTAGAGCACACTATGGTGCAGAAAAGAGTCTTTGCCACTGGGAAACAAGAAACAGAATTGGGAAGAAACTTGTCCTAGGTACTCAAAGGGTTGAGAGTAGCAAGAACACATTTCTCGGGTCTTAGGGAAGAAGAATCAGTCCTGTCAAGCAAGGTATGCTGCTTGGAGCACTGCTGATAGACACCAACTCAGGACTCATGCAGTAGAGGACTGTGGGTGATGCTGCTGCATCTCGTCCTTAGCTCCAGTTTCAGTTGGCCAACCTTCAGAAGATAGCCTGCTATACATCCGCATAGGCAGGAAAAGAGCTGCAGAGGCAGGTGGGAGCCAGAGGGAATGCTGTCCTGCTGTCCTGCTGTCCTGCTGTCCTGCTGTCCTGCTGACAAACCCTCTGGGGTCATCAGTACACTCCCAAGTGCTTCTTCTTTAGACCTGACTTTATTCCTGACTTTATTCCTAGGTCATCTCCATCTGAAGGACCGAGTGAGGTTCATTTTATATGACTCACTTTCCCTTAGGTTCTCTATCCTAACTGATCTGATGTTCTTGTCATGTAGCATGGAATCACTGAGAAGGTCAAGGGCAGCATCACTACCATGTTAACCCTTGCTGCACCCCAGGGAGATGGACTCTGCAAGGAGCTTGCAGGTAAACAGCTTTACTAAACTGTTAAATGAAGGGCAACTCTTGTGGTAACCTCTGGTTGAATGTAAAGATATCAAGGTGGGGCTGGAGAAGTAGTTCAGGAGTTAAGAGCACTGGCTGCTTTCCCAGAGGACCTGGGTACAACCACAGCATCTGCATGGTGGCTCACATATACCAGTATCTCTAGTCTCAGGAGATCTGATGTCCTCTTTTTGATGCTCATAGTACTGCCTGTGCATAGTACACACACAAATATGCAGGCAAAACACATATGCCTAAAAAAAATACATAATGAAAATTTTAAAACACCATCAGGGTGAGACTGTTTAGGCCAAGTTATGCAGACGATGGTTATAACTGTCACACTCCACACAACAAAGACAAGTACTACGACTTGATGGGCGCCATCTTGTGTAATTCTCCTAAGCCCTCTGAGATACTAGGTGGTGCTCCATCTTTTAGATGCAGCCTAGGTTATGCTCACTCCTGGTTTCCATGGCTGGCAACCCACCATCCCATCTCCACAACCCCTTCTTCCAAGTTTCTATCTCTTTCGAGAGGATTCCTTCTCCTGGTGATAGAGGGAAAGAGTCTGCTGATGTACCAGACCCCTGGGGATGTGACTTTGTCCTCATTCCCTGCCCACAGCTGCATTGAGCTACCTTGTATAAATTAAAGATAGTGATGGAGGCGGGGCAGAGCGGTTGGATAATAGAGAAATTTCTAGCAAAAATTCACCTGTTCTTAGGCTCAGCATCCTGGGAATCTAAAGATTTGCCCCTTCAGCATCTCATGTGTGCACAAAATGGCACAGACAAAGCCAGGAGAGCAGCTCCATTCAGTCTCACAGAGCAAGACATCACAAACCTCTGTGAGCACAACACAGGCTATGGTAGGCATGTGGCTAGTAGGTGATGGGATGGGGCACCCCAGCCCTGGACACAGGCGTGTGAAGCAGTCTCCAGCTCATGTTGGAAAGAGGAAGAAAGTAGCCTGAGAGAGCATGTGCAGCATACAGCCTTTTGTAAAAGGAGTCTCCATGGGGACTTGATTTATATGGTCACTGTATCTGTGACCTTTAAGGAAATCATGCCCGCTGAAAGTCTTCCAACCCTCCAGGCCTGATCTAAATTCTACCTGTGTGGGTGCCTTTCCCCTACCAACCCCAAGTGTACATCATGAGGGAAGACTGTGACGGATACCAAGGTTATGTGAGGACCAAATGGGACGCTGTGCATTCGGGTATTGTCTGGTTTGTCAGAGAGGAACCTCCCAGACTAGAAAGCATGACTCCCCCACCACCACCCCACCCCCCACACACACTTAGCAATAGATTTAAGTCAACTTCAAGGGGCTCCCAGGAGAGAGACAGGTAATAGCAAGTCAGTGAGTAGAATCCGTGGTAAAGCAGGGGCCTGAGGAATGTCTCATCAGGAATGACACTTAAGTGACACCTGAGGGGAGGGTCTGCTCTAGCAGCAGGTGTTTATTGTTGCAGCTGAGAAGCAGAGATGTTCAGGGCTGGTCCAGGGGAGGCTGTGTCAGCCTGAGGTCTAAAGGGCAGCTTTGCATGAAGGGTAAGGGGGACTGAGGAGCAGAGAGGAAGAAGGCCTTGTAAACACCATCAAGGCAGAAACCTTGGGTTCTAACTCACCTCTGGCTCATTGGTTCCATAGCAGGCCAGGCTCAGGCAGGCTCAGGCAGGCTCATCCAGGCCACCACCTGGAACGTGGCGAGCGAGCTAACGATGGCTGGAGCCAGACCCAATAATCACAAGTGTCTACCCTGTGAACTAAGTTGGTCAGGGTTCTCTAGAAAAACAGAACGCGAAGGATTTATGTGGCTATGGAAAGGGCTGCGTTTGAAGAATTGGTCTACTCTGTTGTGGAAGTCATGTGTGTTGAGCATTTAATGGAAGAGGATGGCAGGCTGGCGACTCTGAGAAGAGCTTCAGTCGGAGTCCAGAGTCGCTCTCTGCAGAACCGTGGGCTGACGGCGCATGTGAAGGCCGGGCTACCAGAGGATCTTGTCTCTTATTCTGAGGGAGGGCAGCTTTCAACTGATGGCATGCCACATTAAGGAAATTATATAGTTGAGTGTGATAGTACATGTGGGCAATCCCTGCACTGGGGAGGCTGAGGCTGGAGGATTGCCTGGACTGTCTCAAAACAAAAACTAACCAAACAAATCAAAATCAAAATCAAAACCAAATCAAAACTATAAAACAGGCACCAAGTTAACCACAGTGAGGATCTAATCAGAATACAGTTGGAAAATGAAAATCTGAGATACCAAGAGAGCAAAGCAAGTTTGTGGGGAATGGAGGTTGGCCTAGGATGGGGGTCTGAGGGATGGAGAGCTTCCTTGGGGGTGATGTGGGCAGATCCTCCTGTCCCTCCTGTTTTATGTCTCCTTTCACGAGACTCTGAAGAGGCCTAAGTGACGACTGCAAAGGCTCCCAAGGGTTTTTGCTTTACAAATTTATTTTTAATGTTTGTGTGTGTGCACGTGCGTGTGTGTATGTGTGCGAGTGTGTGCATAAGTACAGGTGTCCTGGGAGACAAGAGGGATGGAATTCCCCTGGAGGTTTTGTTCTGCGAAGTGTGGATGCTAGAAGTGGAATTTGGACCTTCTGTAAGAGCAGTCAGCCCTTTTAACCACTAAGCCAGCTCTCCAGCCTCCTAGGGCTTTTAAAGGGGTAGGCTCCTTTTAAGAGTGATCTTCCCACACCACCCCACCTCTGCCCCAGCCATGCTGAGATAAATCCTCAAATAACTACCTGGCTTGACTGTATCATTTGCAAAACAAGGGGATAGGGTAATCTGATTGTTCTAGGCTTGCTGAGGGCTTCATCATGAGGGATTCTGGAGAAGGCATTGACTGTGCATTTATGTCTGCTTCTCTGTAGATATCCGGAGTGAACAGAAGGAGATGGAAAAACTCCACAGAAGTCTGAGGGAGGTTGCCGAGAACGCACAACTGCGGAGGGGCATGCAAGAGTTCCTCCTGCGAATGTCCCCCAGCAAAGCAGGCCCCCATGGAACAAAACTTTAGTTTGGGGAAGAGGGGCTTACGTCTAAAGAGATGAAAATAGGCCTGGAGCCAAATAATCAGAATTATTGCTATTTTTTTGAAACAAAATAAAAAACATTCCTCCTCATTTGGACTTTCTATATAAAATGAAACTGCTACATCATTATTTCTGGTATCATTTTCTTTTATAGCCAAAATCAAAAAATAAACAAAAACAAACAAATACACAAAAATCCCCTGTTATCCTGAGTGAACTCTTAAGCTCTAAGGCAGGAACTTTATACATCACTGAAGACAAACATATACACCTCCAAGCTTACATGTCAAATAGAAAGCTACAAAGTTCAGCCTCAGATGCCAGGCTCTATTTCCCACTTACCTAGTGATGAAAGAGACAATGCTTACTTTTGAGAAAGAGACAGTGCTGCCCCCTGCAAATAAACCTGAGACCAAGGTATTAGTTACCTTACTGTGGGTGCTAATCAATACACTGGAACAAGTAACTGAAGGGAGGAAGGGCTTATGTTGTTCCAGAGTTAAAGGGTCCAATCCATCATGGCAGGGAACACATGGCCAAAGGAGTGCAAGGCCCTGCTCTCATCACCTGTAGTCAAAGAGCAGAGAGATGAACACTGGATCTTGGTTCTCCTCTATACAGAAGTCAATTGGACCCCTTATGTGTGCTTTCTGACTAGTACTTTAAAGAAACTACCACTTCACATAGACAGCTGCACAACTGGAATATAGGTAAGTGTTTTAACAGCTATTTTAACTTATCAGTGGGTTAATCCTCTGATTCTACAGTCTTGAAGAATGGTAGTTTATTTGAAAAGAAGAAAAAAAGAAAACGTGTTTTATTTTTTATGTATATAGGCATTTTGTCTGCATGAATATTATATATTGAAAGACTCCGAGAGGGGCCCCTCGCTCAGGCCTCAGGACAATAGCGGACCCCCAAGAACTCACGAGAGACCGAGCTTGTTGCAAACCACACGAGGCTTTATTCGGGGAAAGCCAGAGCTCTGGGGACGACTCATATCCCACGCAGGGGTAGAGGAGTCGACCTTGAGGGGAAAGAGGTCCCAGTTTTTATAGGCCCTGGGGGGGGGGGGGGAAGGAGAAGGAGGGAGTAGGGGACTTCCAGATCTAAACAATGTCTATTCTCAAAAAATGGGTATGGGAGGGGTACAAGGAAAGAGTCTGGAGCAGGTGTAGCAACTCAGGATTGGCCCGGCTGTGGTTGCTGGGGAGATTTTCTGACTCTTTCCCAGCAACCAATATCACAAACACCTGGCAATGGGCTTCATCAGTGGGCACACACATGGGTTCAAGGAACGGTCAAAACATTGGCAGACACACGGGTTCAAGGAGTGGCCAGAGCATTGTGCACCTCTATTTTTCTAAATCAGTAAAGCTAGTTCTGCTAACAATGAAATCTATCTTGCCAATTCCAGGGCTTCTGTGACCTTTTACATTCTGTCAGGATCTTTCAATATATGTGCACCACGGGTGTGCCTGGTGCCTATGGAGGTTAGAAGGGGGCATTGCATCATCTAGAATCAGAATCCAGATGACTGTGAGCCATCATTTGGGAGTGGGAATCAAACCTGGGTCCTATTCAAGAGCAGCCAGTCCTCTTAGCTATATCCTCACCACCCAAGAATGGTGCTTTCTTAAAGGCTGGTTGCTGTGTAGGAGCTGAAACCAAGTCATTAAACTTTGTTTTCAAATTCTGTTACAGAAAAATGCCAGGAGCCATCTTAGGGAAGCTAAAAACTAGTAGGTGATCTTCCTAAAATGTAAGCCATGATGGATTTTCTTTTCCTGGAAAGGCCAAAGAGATTACATTTGAGGAAAGACTGTTGCTATTAGTATGCTTTTCCTGGTGTGTGTGTGTGTGTGTGTGTGTGTGTGTGTATATATATATATATATATATATATATATATATATATATATATATATAACAGTTAGCCCACTCTTTTGAGCAGATTTCTGCAGAACAATGAAGATGAACTGTTTTGTAGTGATGCTATATAGACAAATAGATGATTTCTTAATTCTTAATGATGATTCTATAAGAATTTCTAAAGTTGATGTTAGGTGGCCAAGCAAGCAGGTGCCTGACACTGCTGTCCTATGGGAAGGTGTAAAATTTCGATTAGAAAAATGCAAGGAGGCTGGTCGTGGTGGCACACACCTTAAATCCCAGCACTCAGGATAGAGAGACCGGCAGATCTGGAGTTTCAGGCTAGTTAAAACTACGTAGTAAGACCCTGCCTCAAAAACAAACAAACGAGCAAGAAGAAGACGAAAAAGGAGGAGGAAGAGAACTAAGAAAAAGCTTTCTGATCAAGGTGTGGCTGAGACTGGAGAGCATGGGAAATATCCAGGATATGTGGCTTCAAAGACGGCCAACTCTGGGACAAATTGTTACTCTTGCTATCCTCCTGCTCTGGATCAAGGACAGACTGAAGAAAACCTGGGTTTTGCTTCATTATCTTTCTACACAGGACACCCCTTCTGCCTGCCCGGTCCCTCAGAAGACTCCCGGGAATCACCTCTCTATTCAGCTGCTTGCTGGTGAAAAGGTCAGCTTAGGAACTTTGGGAAGGTCATGAAACACTTGCCCCTCCCGAAGGGAGAGGCTAATTAACATTTCTCAGACCACAGGGCGGGAACTGACCTGTGGGTGGGGACACGTTCCTCAGGACAGACTGTTGTCCACCTTCAGACAAGGGAAGTCCTTGTCACCTCATTCTCTAAAGACCACTCAATTTAAAGGGTGCACTGTTCCGCCAATCATATTGTGCCTAGTTGCTGATGCTCTATTCTGTCCCTGAAAGCCATATAAAAACTTGCCAACTGGGTCCTGGGGGTTGCTGCCTCTTGTTCGGGTCTGGGTTGACCCCAGTGCACTGGAACAATAAATTCCTCTTGCTTTTTGCATCTAAAAAAAAAAAAAGAATTCCTAAAGTTATACTAGTAATTAGTAAGCCCTTTATAATAGGCCTGCTATTAAGTCCTCTCTGATATTAAAATTGAATTGAGAACTCTGCCAGTCTTCAAGTGTCATGAGTTAATTGTTTCTAAGATAGAAAGCAGGCATTTGCAAATTAGAACATATCAAGAGGTTATAAAACAATTAACCCAAGGTCATAAAGAGAGAACTAATGATTTATTGTAGTACAAGGACAGAAGATAAAATATTGACAGGGCTTATCTATACAAAACTTCAGTAATAATTTAGTTATGGTCGTTTACTCTCCATGAACCTGTAGAGCTAGTGACAGATAATGAATGTCTCCTCTTAACGGACACATATGTAAACATCTCTGTTGTAAACTTTTTATTCACGTTGTGATTTGAATTTATGTGTAAACTCATGCTGAATTTTTTACCATGTGATCATATATTCTTGCTGAGGTCAAAGGGGGTGAGGGTGGGGAGAAAATGTTTAGAAATCAGGGGAAAACCTAGAAGAACTTAGAAATAAAGATTAAAATCACTTTTCATGGCATCCCTTTTTCTTCCTGCAACTTTATAACTACAGCTGGGAGTTAGAGCCTCATAGTTCTTGAGAAGATAAGAACAAAGGTTACTCTACTTAATCTCCTGCTGTTTTAGGATGAGGTGCTAAATGTCAGAGACTGCGATTTTCTGGCCTCAGAGGAACTTAGACAGGCAGGTCAGCTACCACTGCAAAGTAACTTAGACTTAAGACAGGTAAATGGTTTTTTTGGTTTGTTTGTTTGTTTGTTTTTGGTTTTTCGAGACAGGGTTTCTCTGTGTAGCCCTGGCTGTCCTGGAACTCACCCTGTAGACCAGGCTGGCCTCGAACTCAGAAGTCCGCCTGCCTCTGCCTCCCAAGTGCTGGGATTAAAGGCATGTGCCACCATGCCTGGCTAGGTAAATGTTTTATTATTAAATAGTAACCTTAAATATCTTGAAAGACCTAGTCTTGCCCCAACAGATGCTCTTACCCCTTGGCTACCTTCAAGAGAGACCAGAACCACTGCAGGAGCAGGGTTCCAGCAGTAATGTCTAACACACATACACACACACACACACACACACACACACACACACACACATGCATACCCAAAGCAGGCCTTTTGTCTTCTGTCATTTAAAAATTCTCCTGCCTCAGCTCCTAAGTTCTGGAACTTCATGTTGCAGCACCACATCTGGCTTGCCTTATACTGAAAATGCATCTTTAAAAACCAGGGCATGATTTAATACTATAAGGTGTTTTGAAAATACTTGTTCAGGTTAAGCAGATATCCTAAGTGTTGACACCTCTCATCACACGTACCACAAACTCATATTTCTTAACACCTTCAGCAGTGTCATCAGGAAAGGCCTGAAGTAATTAGAAGCTGTGGACAACAATTCAATACATTTTTTTGTTCTCCCCTAAAGCTCATCTCCTCATCAACCACAGATAATGATAACTGTTTGAGGTAAAAGGTTCATTTTCAAGAGATTATCCACTCTATAATCACATATAACCAACCAATTTATTCATCACTTCGAGTAAAAATGGACTTCATAAAAACAATATCAGAGCCGGGCGGTGGTGGCGCACGCCTTTAATCCCAGCACTTGGGAGGCAGAGGCAGGCGGATTTCTGAGTTCAAGGCCAGCCTGGTCTACAGGGTGAGTTCCAGGACAGCCAGAGCTACACAGAGAAACCCTGTCTCAAAAAACCAAACCAAACCAACCAACCAACCAACCAACCAACCAACCAACCAAAAAACAATATCAGGTTCAGTTTGACATTCAGTCCCAGGAGTGCTTTTCTCTGAAGAAGCAGAAATGCCTCACCTGTGTTACATTTTGCTACACAGAGAAATAAAAAGACACCTGCTTACAGGTCAATGATTTACATTGATCAGAACGTTTGTCTTGGCTTCATTATCTTTTCTCGAAGTCTAAGTCTCTTTCAGCCCCAGCCTGCCTTCCAGAAATACCCGGTTCATGTAGGCCACGGGCCAGCTTACAACAGCTAGTAAGGTATAGGCATGTCTACCATCTTTTTCTTGTACACCTCTGATGAAAATGTTAGTCTGGAAAAAGGACAAATGGTTCCTCTCTGATCCTTTGTTTTTACTTTTGCATGTTGCAAGTATAGTCAGATTATATTATATACAGTAACATAATACAACAATTATATAAGATTATTTGAAGGCAGAGTATGATAAGTTAGAGACTTATAGTATATAAAACCTAAAGCAACCATGAGGAAAATAAAAGAGTAATATATCTAGTAAGCTATTAAAGGAAGTAAACAGAAATTATAAGATGTTCAAAAAGCACAGCAAATGTTGGGTGATAGAGAAAAAGAACAAATGTCACAAGGAAAGAAAAAGTAACCAAATGGTAGAATTAAAACCTAATTATATAGATAATCACATTAAATGTAAATGGCATAAAACATTTATTTAGTGGCAGAGACTGTTAGATAAATTTTAAAAATGTTGTCTATAAGAAATCCACTTCAATGTAAAGATGTAAATAAGTTAAAAGTTAAAATATCAAGATTTTTTAAAAATTACAAGTACATAGTAGTAAAATCTGAAATTAGCTTGTAGTCACTGTTTTGAATGTAGTTTGGGGTTACTGCCCTGGTTACTATTAAGGTTGTTATTAATATCAAACCAGTGAATTTAAGGAGAGGAATATTATTAGGCATAAAAAGGTTTATTGCATAGTGATGAAATGGGTAACCTGTCAAGAGGACATAAATATCCCAGTTACATCGCTAATAAATCTTCAAAATACAGAAAGCACAACTTGCTAGAACTAAAAAGCAAAATGGCCAAACCCACAGTTATAGTTGGAAATTTCAACACCCCCCTCTTGATAACTGGCAGAATAAGTGGAGAAGGACATCAAGAACATGGGAGGCTTGAACAACTTGTCACTCAGCTTTGTCGAAGTAAGACATAAAACACGGTGTTCCACATCAAAGTGCACATCTCCTTCTAATAGACATGGATCATTGCTAATACATACCATCCATGGAGTGATAATATAAATCTCAGAAAAATTTAAAGAGTGGAAGGCATGTAAAATATACTCTTGGACCCCAGTAAAAAAATTAGAAATCAATAACAGAAATCTGCAAAGTCTCCAAATGTTTTAGAAACTAAATAATATACTTTTCAATAGTCCACAGGCCAAGTAAAGCTTGTGGAATAATCTTAGGCTTATCTCTTTCTTCTCCAAACCTTAGTTCTACTCAATTAAAATGACTTCATGGTATCAGAAGCCAAGGATAACTCTAGCCAAAACTTTCAAATTGTAGCCGGGCACTGGCATTGGGGGGTGTTATCTACTAAAAAAAGCAACAAGCAGCTATCAGCCACAAGGTTGTATCCTCTAGCAGAGTGGAACAAACAGGAAGATATGGGATGAGTTTCAAGTCCTGTCAAGAAACTACAGACATAAATCTAAGAGAATTTCAGACTGATTTGACAAAAGAAAGAGGGCCTTAAAAATTAAGTGGATCAAGAAGATTTTGAAATAGGGACAGGGGAGTCAGGATATGGGTGGCTGGCTTAAAAGGTTAATATCATATTTCTTAGTCTAAAATCTCCTCTGGTAAAGGGTGACTGGCTAACAGAGCCAGGGTATAAGACTGGGGTCCAGAAAGCATCTCAATTTTAGAGGAGACAGGGAGATGGCTCTGTGAGCTGGGCAGAGGCAAGCCAGAGAAAACAATACTTTTTCAGGAAAGTGAGGTTATGTCTGTATGCCTAAATCACATCTGTGAATTTCAGGGAATGAGTGCATATGGGGAGCAACTGAGCTGTGTCCTCTTCCTGCGAAGCCACATCCCTGGAGATGGGAAGCTGAGGTAAGCTTTTGTCTTCAGCACTGGTGAGTACATAGATGAAGCCTCCTAGTTCTCTCTTCTCAGTGTCAAGAGGTGAAGAGGTTGTGATTAGTCAAGAGTCAAAACACACTTTTGCATTGGTAAGAGAGTAAACAAGGGACTGGAGAGATAGCTCAGTGGTGAAGAAAGAGTATTGTCTGTCCTTCCAGAGGTCCTGAGTTCAAGTCCCAGCAACCATATGGTGGCTCACAATCACCCATAATAGAATGTGATGCCCTCTTCTGGCACTCACCATATATGCACACAGAACACTCATGCATACATAAATAAAATTAAAAAGGAGAGAGAGAGAGAGAAAGAGAGAGAGAGAGAGAGAGAGAGAGAGAGAGAGAGAGAGAGAGAGAGAGAACAATGACGACTGTCATACCTCCTACCACCCACTCACCCCTCTACCTGGAATGGTGAGCACTTGCTTTGGAGAGTGAATGTACATGTCTCTCTGTCTCTCTCTCTGAGTCTGTCTCTGTCTCTGTCTGTGTGTGTGTGTGTGTGTCTGTCTGTCTGTCTCCCCTCCATAAAGAGTCATTAATCCTTCCTACACTGTGGGAAACTTGAGTTGGTTTAGACACTAAAGAACACAGGGATTCTTCATCACTTACTCTTAAGTATGGTGACGATATATCCACTTGAGTATGGTGACGATATCCACTTGAGTATGGTGATGATATCCACTTGAGTATGGTGATGATATCCACTTGAGTATGGTGACGATATATCCACTTGAGTATGGTGACGATATCCACTTGAGTATGGTGATGATATCCACTTGAGTATGGTGATGATATCCACTTGAGTATGGTGATGATATCCACTTGAGTATGGTGATGATATCCACTGTTATGGTTTGGATGTAAAATGTCCCCCACATGCACACGTGATTGAGCTCCTTTTGGTGTTTGGGGGAGTCTGGGGTGTTTGGTTTGGGGGGGTTATGAAACCTTTGAGATGTTGGGCCTATCTGGGAGAGATAAGTTATTGGGGGGCAGGGCCTTGGGGATGATTGCCTGACCCTATGTCTGGTTGACCTTTCTCAGTTTCTTGTTCTGTTGAGATGTGGGTAGGCAGCTGTCACCAGCTCTGCTCACCATAGTCATCTGCCACCATGCCCTCTCAATAGGATGAACTGTATCCTCTCAAACCATGAGCCAAAATAAACATGTTCTCCCTTAATTGCTTCTTATCAGTTACTTGGTCACAGAGAAGAGAAAATCACGAATGTATCAACCGTTAACCAGTCCTTTACATTGTCAGGGACTCTTGCTTGAGGGCAGGTTCTACCTCAGCAGGTCTGAGAGGACAGGGAGATGCAACCTTGCTGCTGGTCTGAGGTCTCCACTCTGGGTCTTTGGGTAGTGTGATAGTAATGTTGATTGTCAGTTTGACAGAATCTAGAGTCATGCTGAAGAAGTCCTGTGTCCTTGAAGGAGTTTCTGGAGTGAGTTAACTGAAGAAAGAAGAGCCATCATAAATGCGGTGGCACCATGCCATGTCATCTGAAGGGAGCAAAGGAGAAAAAGGAATCTGGGTACCAGCATTCGTCTCTGCTTCCTGACTGTGGGTACAGCGACTAGCTGCATCCTTTCCTGCCACCATGACTCCCCACTTTTGTGGACTGTACCTTAAAAACTTGAGTCTAAAGAAACTCCTTGTTAGGTATTTGATCACAAACTACAATTACAATAACAACTACAACTACGGGCAGCAAAGGGAAAGAGAGAGGAGTCCCGGACCAAGCTCTTACCCTTGCTTGGTCACCTGTACAAGTCATCTCTTTGAGCTACAGCCCCACATTCTAAGATGCCAATTGCAATGTGCTGAAGGCAAGAAGCTTTCTTTGGGAAAGAACATGGGACTGGATGAAAAAATGGGGAGGAAAGAGAAGAGAGAGGCACTGCATCATTCTGGGCCAGCAGTTCCCAGAAAATGCAGTACCACTGTGGACTCTAACAGCTGAGCAGCCCAGAGCTGCCTGCCAGACCTTCTTAGCCCTGTTTTTTGTTTTCCACTCATGAGCTCCCACTGAGAGAGAACTGCTTTGTCCTTGGAGGGTCAGTGACCTGCAGCATCTTGCTAATCTCAGCCCTATCCCAGTCCCTGGGCAGCGCTGTCCCCTCTTCATCATAAAGGACTGGGCATAAAGGCTGGAAGGAGAGCTTGGAAGTCACTATGTGGTCTTTGAGCAAAGATCAGGCTCTTACAGTAACATGAGACTGTGTGATTGCCTGTGTTGACCTGAGACTTGGAATGTTGGCTCTGGAAGCCTGGTGGATTCAGCAGGGCCATCAGTGTAGGCTTGGAATGTCAGCCCCAAATGCTTGGGTTTCAACTCTGCAATGTAGCCATAGCCTGCTGGGATGTTGCCATCAGCTTGGAAACCAGTCATGCAGTGGAGCTGGTTCTGTGCCCAACTTTAGGAGATGTCGCAGGGAAAGGACTCCCCAGAGAAGAGTCCATGCAAAGAATCTCCTGTAGGCCACATGCCCTCTCTTTCCAGAACTAAGAATTATGCACTATCTCTTCAGGATTCTTGTCTCTTTAAATATTCTACTGATAGATTTTGTATTTCTATTTATTTATTTTAATGTGTATTTTGCATTTGTGGTGGACTTAATTAAGAATGGTCCCTATAGGCTAATATATTGCATGCTTGATCCCCAGATGGTAGAACTGTTTGGGAAAGATTCAAAGGTATGGACTTGTTAAAGTATGTCTGCAGTGACAGGCTTTGAGGTTTTAGAAGACAGCCACCATTCTCAATGTCTCTCTGTCCTCTGCTTGCAGACTGGGTTGTGAGCTCCCAGTTGTTCCTGCTACCATGCCTTTGCTCCATCATCATGGACTTTAACGCTCTGAAACTGTAAACACAGTCAAACACATTCTTTTATAAAGTCACATCAGTGTGCCTGGTACCTGCAGAACCATTTGTGTGCCTGGTACCTGCAGAACCATTTGTGTGCCTGGTACCTGCAGAAGCCAGAAGCCAGGGTGTTGGATCCCTTGGACATGGATTCCCTGAGCATAGGGTTATAGACAGTTGTGAGCCACCGTGTGGGTACTAGATAGTATCGGAACCCAGGTCCTCTGCAAGAGCAGCATATGCTCTTAACTACCGAGCCATCTCGCCAGCCTCTCTACTGACTTATTTGAAAACAATTTCTGTGAAGGTAGAGAAGCCAAAAAAGACTCATGCCACAACCCAGTCTGAGGCTTTTGGTGTTGTTGTTCTTTAGAAATACAGGAGGTGAATATAAAAAGTAACAGTTAAGGGGTGGAAAAAATGCCAATGGGAAATAGGTTTTTGGTGTAAGAGTTGAGAGTTTAGGGAGCTTTTGCTTATTATGTAAGCCTTAAAGAACTATCTGACTTATTTTTTAAATAGTGGAATGTTTGCATGCCTTCCTTTGATAAATACACAATCTAAATAAAAAAAAGTAAAATTTCCATTTTGTGCCAACTCTAACTTATGCTTCAGAAAAGAAGAGAAAGACAATAATCCATTATGCTCTCTTTCCCTTTCTTCTTTAAAATAAACTTTGTTTGTTTTTCAAGACAGGGTTTCTCTGTGTAGCCTTGGTCGTCCTGAAACTGACTCTGTAGGCCAGCCTGGCCTTGAACTCAGAAATCTTCCTACCTCTGCCTCCCAAGTGCTGGGAATACAGGCGTGCACCACCATGCCCAGCTCCTTCTATTTTAAAATTTTATCTATTTCCTATTTATCTGTTCAACTCCCTTTGTTTCTGCCATTCTTTCTCAATCTTTGTCATTTTTTCTCATTTCTTCTATTCCTGACAGGGTACTTGTTGAAATGTCTTCACTATTAGGATCATCACATCTACAGGACGCCACATGTCCTGTTCTTGGTTGCTACTGAAGACCTGCATGGAGTGCTCTTTCTCTCCCTGACCACAGCGAGCTAAGTGGCAAAGTCATTTGTGAGTGACTTCTCAGCACAATGGAGGGGGGTTCTTACAAGTTTCTTCCAGACATGGGAGCAGTATCAGAGGTCACTGGGCCCAACAAGTCACACGATGTAAGAGACACCTGGTGTGGTAATTTTGTTGGGAACAGAGTCCCAGGCTGTGGTCGTACAAAGCCCATGGTGGGACTTTTCAGTTCCTGACAGCTAGTTCCTGACAGCTCAGTGCTGAAACGGGAAGTTATGGCTAAAAAAAGAAATGCCCCTGATAGACTCAGGTATTTGAACACTGGTTGATGTCTCTGCTTGGGGGGCGGTTATGAAACCCTTAGGACACAGCCTTGTTGGAGGGAGTCCATCACTTGGTGTGGGCTTTGAGGTATTGTAACCTTATTTCTTTCTCCTTCCTGTGAGTGGATGGAGTGTGATCAGCCCTTCTCGCCATCGTAGGCCCTCCCTCTGGGATCCTAAGCTAAAATGAACCCATCCGTACGTTGCTTTTCGTTATGGTATTTTATCAGAACAACAGAAAAGCTACCAATACACAGGTCCTTTGCATGTGGAGAAAGCTCTGCATCTCCTTCTTGGATAACTCAGCACCTTCCCATGACAGCTCTGCATATATTTGCAACCCAAAACCTCCTCGGAGTGACTTCTCAGAGCGGAATCTGCCTCTTTCTTGCCCACCTCTGGACCTTCCGGCTTCCTGGTTCCAGTTCCTAGCAGATGAATCTAGAAGTTAACAAATGCTATCCTGTATGCATTTGTCAGTTCAGGGGCTCTGTGATGCTCCCCACCCCACCCCCATGCTTCTGCCCATCTTTAACTTATAATGACTCAGAGTCATGTAAAGTAAGACCTGTTTTTTTAAAAAATGTGCTCTGGGAAGCCTGGTATCCCACATCCTGTCCATGGGAAGGAACATCACCCGAGCACTGGTGTCTGTTTTACATTTATCCCATTATTCTCTTCTTAAGGGTTTGGCCCAGTGTCATCTCACTCTGCTTTGACTAGTTTCTTATGATTGAATGTTTGGCTACAAACTACAAATCGCTCGCATTACGATCATTTCATTATCTAACTCCCAGGCAAATTTTAAATCATCTTTATTCTGAGATATGCTCCTTAGAAAGTACCCTGTGTCTCTGAGTTTGACAATACAAGGAGCTCCACGTAGGTCCCCAGAGGTAGACCAGAATGGATGGGCCAGTGTCGGGAAACAGGGGCTGTCTCCTGCAGTTCATCACCCACACACCTTCTAGGGATGAATAAAGCAGGTGGTTGGGTAGATTTCATGATGGGAAAAGAACAGGAAGCGCCACAAGGCAGAGGCTCCTGCCTCCCTGACTTGGAGTCAGCACCAGCTGTCAGCAGCTGGACACTGTGGAAACCCGCATGACAATTACTATCTCACTTGTCAAGAGCTGTCAGCTTTGAGAAGTAATAGCTATGACTAAGCTTTGGGAATCCTGAGCATGTTTTTAAAGATCCTCTCTCTCTCTCCTAAATACCCTCAAGCCAGGAAAGCCCAAACTAGGAACTTGGTTTCACAGACTAGGAAAGCTGGGTTCAAAGAAGTTTCATGACTTTACCCACCACCACAGAGCTGGAGAGGCTACCTGGCTGAAGACCCACTCCTCTCTTTACAGGGCCCTTCTGAGGGCCGCTGCTTGTGAAGTCCAGCAAGTGTTGACTTTCTACTTCCTCTGGGCCCATTTCTGGGCTGTGTGCTGGAATCGGACACACACAAGACAGAGGTAATCCCAAGAAAACAGGAAGCCCTCAATCGACGCTTCATGGTCGGTCCTGGCTCATCACCAGGACCACAGAACTGATGAGGTTGCCATGGAGATTCTCAGCTATGCAAAAATATTTCCCCTTCATATTAAACACCCAGAATCCACTTTCCTTAGTTTCACATACTTAGCTATGGGCAAAGCCTAATTAACCTTCCACTGTGTGTCCTGCTACCTCATAGTGGTGGCCGTGATGGGGCATGGGGTGCAGGTGACCGGCTACTGTAAGCCCGTGATTTGAATGGGAGGATATTGGTTTGGGGCAGAATTTTACTTTTTTTTTTTTCTTTTTTTGGTTTTTCAAGACAGGGTTTCTCTGTGTAGCCCTGGCTGTCCTGGAACTCACTCTGTAGACCAGGCTGGCCTCAAACTCAGAAATCCACCTGTCTCTGCCTCCCAAGTGCTGGGATTAAAGGCGTGCGCCACCACGCCCAGCTTCTATTGTTTTATTTTAATGTTCACCAATTTTTATTTTGCATGTGTGTGCACTTATGAGTGCACCATGGCGTGCATGCAGAAGTAAAACGACAACTCGCCAGAGTCGATTCCCACCATGTGGGGATCATGTGGGTTCCAGGGATCAAACCCAAGTCACCAGGTTTGGCAACAAGCACCTTTGCCCATTGAGTCATCTCACTAGCCCTGGATTGTTTTGAGCTTAGGTGAAAAAAAAAAAAAAAAAGTGACTTGAGCAGCCTGAAGTACTTCTTGCCCACTAAAAAAGAAAGCCAATCTTCCCAGCTACAGCTCTCCTCCATTATCCAGAGCCTGAGGCAGCTCATTCACAACTCTTCAACTCTTGCTGTGATTTATTAATCCACTCTATACTTCACAGAGGGTGTGAAAGACTCTGAGAGGAGCCCCTCACTCAGGCCTCAGGACAATAGCGGACACCCAAGAACTCACGATAGACGGAGCTTATTGCAAACCACATGAGGCTTTATTCGGGAAAAGCCAGAACTCTGGGGACAACTCATATCCCACGTAGGGGTAGAGGAGTGGACCACGAGGGGAAAGAGGACCCAGCTTTTATAGGTCCTCAGGGGGGAAGGAAAAGGGGGAGAGTAGGGGATTTCCAGATCTAAACAATGTCTATTCTAAAATAATTGATTCCTCAAGAAATGGGTATGGGAGGGAAACAAGGAAAGAGTCTAATGAAGGTGCAGCACTCCAGATTGGCCCTGACTATGGTTGCTGGGGAGATTTCCCAACTCTTTCCCAGCAACCAATATCACAATCACCTGGCAGTGAGGTGCAGCAATGGGCACACACCTGGTCAGAACATTGGCAGAAACACAGGTTCGAGGAGCAGCCAGAGCATTCATTGTGCACCTCTATTTTTCTAAATCAGTGAAGCTACTTCTACTAACAATGAAATCTATTTTCCCAATTTCAGGGCTTCTGTGACCTTTTATATTCTGTCAGGATCTTTCAGGTGTGTATGTGTGCTTCTCACTATCGCCCTAATGTTCTGGATTCCTGAAAGAAAGACACACATACACAGCCTTCTATTTTAAATACCTTAAACAGCTCAATGTCTGGACCCTAACTCCATGTGGTTAACACACATTTCCCTCCGATATTCCTGGGTTAATAATTTTTTTTTAATTATTTTTATTAGGTATTTTTTTCATTTATATTTGCTATCCCAAATGCTATCCCAAAAGTCCCCCATACCCTCACCCCCCCCCCACACTCCCCTACCCACCCACTCACACTTCTTGGCCCTGGCGTTCCCCTGTACTAAGGCATATAAAGTTTGCAAGACCAATGGGCCTCTCTTTCCACTGATGGCCGACTAGGCCATCTTCTGATACATATGCAGCTAGAGACACGAGCTCCGGGGTACTGGTTAGTTCATAATGTTGTTCCACCTATAGGGTTGCAGTTCCCTTTAGCTCCTTGGGTACTTTCTCTAGCTCCTCCATTGGGGGCCCTGTGATCCATCCAATAGCTGACTGTGAGCCTTCACTTCTGTGTTTGCTAGGCCCTGGCATAGCCAAATAATTTCTAAATATATATTTTATCTTTGCTGCCCTGGACCCTGCTGGGCAGCCCTTGTGGGGCCACTTTCCCCCTACACCTATACATGTCTGCTGTCTCTCCCTCCTGCACCTTTCCAGTGTGGTCAGTGTCCTATGCCCTCGTCATAGGGGAATCTCCTCTTCCTCCTTCCTCAGTCCCTTCAAGGGACTCCCAAAAGTCCTGACTCCGTCTCCCTGCCCAGCCATTGGCCATCGGTAACTTTATTGACCAGTCAAAAACCAGGGAGCACAGGCTTCCTTCAGTCCTACATGCAGGAGGACCCTGCAAACAGGTTTTTGGGCAACACAATCAGCATGAGAACACAAGCCACTACACACAACAGAGATAATAAACAAGTGAAATGCCCATAAAGGAGAGATAAACAGGGGCCAGAGAGACAATTCAGCTATTAAGAGCACTGGCTGCTCTCTCAGAGAACCTGGGTTCAGTTCCTAATACCCACATGGTAGCTCACAACCGTCTGTAATTCCAGTTCCAGGGGATCCAATGGCTCTTCTGGTCTCTGTGGGTTCCTGCATGCATGTGAAAGACCCACAAAGTGAGGACTCCCCCCACGTTCTGACTCGGGAGAGGTGACACCCCAAATCACTCACAAGAAATGGCCTTGATGCAAACTGCAAGAGGACTTTTTATTCCAGGGACCACGAGGGCAGAATTGGGACAGCTTTTATGGGGTTACAACAAAGCCCGTGCTTCGAAAACCAATCATGTCATAGCATCAAGAGCCTGCAGTGCGGGTCAATCGATTTGTACCACTCCATAGTTTCTAGGACAATCATTTTAAATCATCAAGCCCGCACTCCGAGTTTGCGAGGGTTCCTGGGTGGGTGGGGGGTGGGGGCAAATCGCAGTTTCAGTGTGTAATCTTTCCTTCTATGGTGCAAGCGGTTTACAGAAGCTAGATAATAGGTTAGTCAACTCATTTCCTGTTATCTTAGTAGGCCAGGATCACGTATTCACAGGAAGCAGGCCCTGGAGCAGCAAGAAGTGTGACCTTTTACCTACACTCTGGCAGGGAGCAGGGTCTGGAATTTGTGGTATTTTGGGCTTCTTAAGAGGCTGGAGTTGGGGTTGTATTTTCTTCCTTTCACATGGGTGCACATATATGCATTCTGGAAACACCCAGACACATGAAAAATTTAATAATCAAATTGTGGGTCCACGTACCTAATGTTACACTACTCAGCAAGAAGAAGGGGAAAAAAGCAACAGAGAAATGTTATCCTGAGACAAGTCAAATGAACCAGAAACAAAAGAGGGGAGGGGGCAAATGTCCTGACCCATAGCCACTGGCTTTAAGATGAAACACAGACTCCTCCAGCAATCTTACAGTTTGACAGTCCTATGCCCGACTGTGGGCCTCATGCAGAAAACTAGCCCCTGTCTAAATCAGTGTCTTACACACAGATCCTGCCAGAGGGGCTTGACCAGTTTCTTGTCACTTCTCTGCTGCTGTGATCAAACCCCATGACCAAGGCAGCTTATGGAAGTTAGAGTCTGTTTGGCTTACAGTTCCCCAGTGTCAGAGTCAATAATGGTGGGGATGTTATGACACTGGAGCAGAAGCTGAGGGCTCACATCTTGAATCCAAAGCAGGAAGGAGGGAGGGAGGCAGGAAAGGCGGGGCAGGGGGGAGAGAGGGAGAGAAGGAGAGAGGGAGAGAGATGCATTTCCTCTAGCAAGGACACACCTAAACCCACCCAAACAGTGCCACCAACTGGGGATCAAGTATTTAAATGCCAGTGACAATGAGGGACATTTCTCATTCAAACTACCACACTTGGGCTGTGCTTAGATTTCACCTCCCTCCTCCTTGTCCACATCTGTCTTCTTTCCCTACTTCTTAAGGCAGGTCAGTGCAGGTCTGTGAATAAACCGAGATAGTGTTCATTTTAGGCACAGTTGGTATTACAGTCTGAATCTGAAATTCCCATTGCAGGCTTTGTGGTTTGAATGCTTGGTCCTTAGCCACTGGTGCTATTTTAGGGTGCTGTGGAGTCTTTAGAAGGTGGAGTGACCAAGCCAGATCAGTCAGTCAACAGGTTCCCCAGTGCAGAAGTGAGGACTAAAAAGAAAAAGACAATTAGACAACATTGCAGCATGACCCCGGCCAGTTCTCAGGCTGAGGCTGGTTTATTTTTTCCCCAATCTGCTTTTATACCATTTTAATTACATGCAAGCAATAAGGTCAAACAGAACCATAAACACTTAAATAGTCAAGGAACAAGCAAGGCAATAAACAAAGTCCCTCGATCACTGTTTCTAAGGGCTTATCAGGAGGATCAAGATATCTGAGCCTACTTCCCTGTCCTAGCCCCAGATCAGATTCTTGCCTGAAGCCTACTTCCCTGTTCTAGCCTAAAATCAGATTCCTGCCTGAGCTTACTTCCTTGTCATGGCCCAAAGTCAGATTCCTGCCTGAAGCCCATTTTCTTGTCCTTGGCCAATGTCAGATTCCTGCCAAGCAAAGCTCTCCACAGTGGAGTCTGACTGGTGGAAGTTATGCCCCAGCCTCTGCTTCCTGCCTTGGTACTGCTTCCTGTCTGCCATGTTGTGAACAGCCTCCACCACCCCCTCTTGCATCCACCACACCTTCTCTGTCAGGGTGGTCTGAAGTCTTGAGGCAAAGGAAGCCTTTCTTCCCTTGTCAGGTATTATGGTGCCAGGAGCCACAAAGGTGAAGAATACATAGGACACCCCTGGTCTTAGCGACTGTCTTAATTTGTGATATAAAACAGAATGCCTGTGAACAGGAATCTAGACCAGACAGGGATTCATTTCTTCTCTATCTGAGACCTGAAAGTCCAAGATAAAAATGCCAGCTTCCGTCGTGTTCTGACAGTGTCATCACTTGGCAGGAGGCACGAGAGAGTCTGGCTATGGTAACAGACAGACAAGGAGAAGCTATTTCTGTAAATCCTTCTTACAGTGTGGTTGGCTCCTGCCATTCCCAATAGGCCCCGCCTCCCTGCACTGCTGCCCTGGAGATTCAGTTTCTGGGATGTGAGCTTCAACCACGGAACTGACACATTCCATTTCTTGCTGATGCATATGTGTGTGTAATGACGGTCTGCAAGTGTCACATTCTGAGCACGCACCTCGCTAGATGAGAGATTCCATTCCCAGGGATGTGACTTGTTGAGTGACAGAAGCATTATTTTTGTAGGGAGTAATAAAGGGGGTGGTTACAGGCCTAGACTCGGCAATGCCTAGGGCTGAACTGCATCTCTGCAGTTCACAGGCTGGAGGGATCCAAGACGGATCACTTGATCTCTGTGTAAATGGTTTCAGGAGCACAACGTCCCTCCCTGTATTAACAGCGTCCAAATCTGCAGACCGAAGCTGACTATAGATCAAAACTATTTTTTTTTAATTAATCGGAGTTTGTACTGAATAATAAAATGTATCCTTATCCTAATTCTCGAAACTATACGGTATGATAGCTGTTCACAATAACATTTACATTGTGTTGGGTAGACTACATAACCTGGAGATGGTTTAGAGTAGACTGGACGCTGTGCAGGGCCATAAAGAAGCAAACACCTTGATGTTTTATGCTGGGCATCTAAATGCCTGAGGTTTTGGCGTCCTGAAACCAACCTCAGGAGGATATCAAGAAACAACTATATAGGTATTTGAAAAACATTTGAAATAGTGCATGCATTATCTGCATGTATAGTATATAATATCAAAAAGTGCCCCTTTCTTCTCTTCCTCCTCCTCTTCCTCTTCCTCCTCCTTATACAAGACTGCTTTTTTCTTCCAGTAAAGCAGTGTCCTGCAGAAGCTGCCCCTGGGGACAGTCAGGAGACGTGGTCCCTGAAGTTGACTAAAGCTTTTCTGAGTAGTCAGCTGAGGGTTGGCAGCTGTACTGTGGGCAGAGTTGAGTTTGGCAGACTCTCCTTCTGTTAGAAATCTGACCTTGAAACCCTGTTCTCGTGTTTAGCCAACAAACAGGAACTTATTTATGAATGCTAGCTTCTGCACACTTTGGTCCAGACCCCATCATCTGATCTATCCAGTTGTGGCTCACACTGGGTTCTTGGGGGAGGGAGGGAGGGCATGTCTCTCTGATAGTCTTTTTCTTCCCACTGTTCTCATCTGAATTCATTGCTTCTTTAACACCTGCTTGGATCTCTTTTTAATCCTTCCAATTTGTGTTTAATTTTATTGTGTGTATCTGTATGTGTGTACATATGTGTACATGTGTACAAGTGTATGGGGGGAGGGGACTAAAGTCAAATTCTGACGTCATTCTATATTGAGGGTTTTTAAATACAGGTTCCCTTGCTGGTCTGGAACTCTTCAAGCAAGTTAGCTGTCTGGCCAGTGAGCCCAGCAATCATCTTGTCTATAGCTCCCCAGCACTGGGGTCAAAGTGTGTGCCACCACACCATCTTTTTTTTTATGTGGGGGCTGGGGATCCAGCTCGGGTCCTGCTTGAGAGGTCAGGGTCCTGTGGACTCCACTATTGCCCATCCTAGTGTATCTCCTTTTTTTTTTTTTAACAAGGTAATTGTTTGTGTTGAGATTTCCAGTCCTTTGAGGTCCAGTCAGACTTCCAACCAGAGGGCTTCTCCCAGGCCAGTTCTCTCGTGCCTCGTGCAGTCTTTGTGCTCCACAGACACTGGCATTGTTACTGAATTGTGTTGATCTTGACTTCGGGAAGTTCTTTCAGAGCCCCCCACCCCCACCCTCAGACTTTATTCTAAATAGCACCAGTGTGTGAATTGTCCAAGTCCTTTGGGAGTGGATGTAACTTTAGGAAATGCCAAATTTGCTGAATGAATTGAGAAACGCCAGTTCTGTGCTACAATGAATTTTACAAGACTGGCTTCCTTGGGTGTGTCACAAACCAGGTCTAGCCGCCATTTTCTCAGAAGCTGTCCAAAAAGTATTTTGAGCAAAGCCTTTAACACAATCACTGAGTCCCAGAGCCAAGGGCTGGAATGCGGTGCAGAGAGTTGTAAGTCTGGGGATGGCCACAAGGGGGCAGGCGTAGTCCAGACTCCCTCTAGAAGTTGCTTTTAGAACTTTTTTTTTTTTTTTTTTTTTAAATAAAGACTGGAGGTTGGAGCACCTCCCACCCAGTCAGTACCTAGCAGAGCTGCGGGTGACTCCACAGAATATCTCCGGATCGCTTTCTGAGGCTGACCGACGCTGCACCAAGACAAGGAGTCCCACGTGCAGACCCGTTCGTTATTCAGCCACTTTGTTGAAGGGATCCTCCCATAGAAATGACTCTGTGGCCCTGACATAAATCACTAGGTGACCCTGAAGACTCCTTCTATATGACTCCATCTGGATTTGGCTGGCTGTGGGTACAAGCTTCAAGGGACTTTCTGGGTCTTCGTGGGGCAGCAGTCAGCTCTCTGGCTACCATGGTAATCGCTGGGAACTGAAGGGACAGGGCCCAGCCTCAGCACGGGGCATACAGGTGAGTTTTGACATTTTGACCTAGAAGCTTGGGGTAATGGTGTCCCAAGGGCAGATGGAGGAAGCAGTGTGCCGGTGAAGCTGAGGGCTGGGAAGTCCTGCAGACAGAGGACCTGGAGTTGCAGGCGTCCAGGTGGGAGGGTCCCAGGGATCTGAGCCTGTAGACACACATGGGCCCCAGGACTCAGTTACTAGAGCTGTGTAGTGTGTGAGCCCGCATCCAGATGCCAGAGGGATGCTGTGGCTTCAGTGGCATCTCTGGCTGTCTTATGTCTCATGTTATAGCTCCAGAGCCTATTCAGGGAGTAAATGCATGTGCACAGTATGCAGTGTGCATGGGTGCATGCATGGGTGCATGTGCATGCATTGTGCATGGGCATGTGTATGTGTGTAGACACACCAGGGTGGGACTAATGATGCAGGAGGTTGTTAGTGAAGCATCTGGGCCTCTCTAACTGTGAGTTAGAACCCAGTGAACTGATGAATCCAGTTAGAAAAATAACAGGTTTAAGACCTAGCTAGCAACTTTTTCTTGGGGCCCACATTTGCAGTGGCTTATTTGGTTTAAATGAGTTTTAGAATCCAGGCAATCCAAAGAGAAGCTGTAAGCCCTGCCAAGTGAGAGATCAGAGCCCACGGGAAAAGGTTCAGAGTCGCAAGCGAGGCCCCTGATCTAGTTCCCTGCCTTAGCAGGAGTTTAGCCCTTTTGGTGCTCCCAGAGAAACTTCCAGAACCAGGGTTCAAACCTCAGTCTTAAGCCACTTTTGAGGTTGCTTTTTTGTGAAGGGAACCCCCACACAACTTCATTTCTGGGGCCTTTTGAGCAACGTGGAGTCCTCAGGACTCTTGAGATCCACATCTGCTGAGGAAGAAAGAATTTTACAGTCTTTGACTGTCGCCTGTCTTGCATGGCTTTGAAAGGTCCTCGCTCCTGTGTCAGCTCACATGATGCTCACTGCGTCCTCTTTGCTTCCCCCTTCCCAGGGAGGTGGTCCGCAGAGTGGACTTCACATCACAGGTCAGCAAAGTAGAACACCTTCCCAAACTGAGAGATAATAAAAGGAGCCCTTGTGCCGTGAGCTCCCTCCCTCCGGCACCTGTGCAGAGGGTTCGAGGGTGTCCCAGGGCAGCTGTCAGATGACTCTGGAAGCAATGCTTATCCCCCATCTCACCCTTTGTGGGGAATGACTCATAATAACCCCTGGGTGGCTTCCTTCTGATGAGCAAAGCTGAAGTTCAGGCCCCTTGAGCACCAGGGGACCTGGGGTTCCACCCATGTGACCCAGGCTCCCCTTCAAGCCTTCTCCTCTGCTCATGCCCTTACAGATGTGCACTGGCTGCCCCTCTGGTGTGCCTAGTGCAGCTCCTGTTTCAGCGGCCCTGAAGGTGGCCATTGAAAGTAACAGACATACATATATACCTTTGATACAGCAGCCCATGATGGAGTCAGTGCTGTGTGTGGAGACCCCTGAACCATCCATCTAATTACTGCCTCGTTGACTCTTTATTTCCATTCTTGCCTCTTTGATCTTGGTTAAGTTATCTTTAAACCAGAAATGCCAAAATGATTGATCTGCCTTCCTGCCTTGCTCATGGCTCCCAGGAAGTGCTCCCAGGAGGTTTTGGGGAGTTGGGGGCAATCAGTCTAAGGCCCAAGGGGCATCTCCAATGCACCAGCAGCTTCCGTGATCACCACTACTCTAGAAGATCAGCTGTGACGTGTCTGAGAGCACAAACTGGGTCTATAGGTGGTAAAACAGGATTTCAGAGTTCAGAACCTGCTCTGGACTCTGAGAGGAGAAAACAGAACCCCACATAAAACCAGAGTAGGCAGAACATGCTTACATTTTATTTCCAAGTAGTGAAGAATTGACCATTTCCAAAGTCATCCCTCTTACATCTGGACCTGCTCCGTCCCGGGCCCTTCCTCTAGGCCATTGCTCAGTCCATCCAGGCAGTGGGGAGAATGGCTAGGAGGGGTTGCTGGTGGACACATTCTAGGTCCCAGGGGTCTGGAGTTGATCAGGAGGGAAGGAAGGTGGCATGAAAGAGGTTCTGGGGACCTCTGGCTACAGCCACAGTTGCCTTTGGCAGAGCAACAGTTATCACAGGCTGCATAGACAGTGGCCTCCAGCTTTGTAGCTTCTTAAGACTGAGGCCAGAGGGGAAGGACCACACACATCCTGAGACCAGGGAGGATCCCCTATAGTTGAGTAGAGCTGGAGCCATTCAGTGCCCCACCTAGAGGCCCTTGCTGGGCGGAGGGCTTGGATGGAGACCAGTTAGGAGATTGGCAGATTGGACACCATGGGGAAAGGCACAGAATGGCTGGGCAGGAGCTGTTAGAAGGTGGTAGCATGTGAGAAGTCCTGATAGATCCAAGGACCATCTCCCTCTCCTGTCTCTCTCATAGACTGGAAGAAAGACCAGTGCCGGAGCGCTTGTGTGTGTGTGTGTGTGTGTGTGTGTGTGTGTGTACCCAAGTGAATGAGCCAGAGCAGGGGAATGTGGCACCCCCCTACTTGGTGTGATAGACCAGAAGACCCCGTCGATCCTGGGTCGTTGCTTGGGCAGTTGAACAGCCACTGGTCAATTTTAGCCTCTTCTCCTCCCCAAAGGTCAAGTCTCCATTCTTGAAGCTTCTCTGGTAGACCAAGCTCAAGTTGTAAAGAGAGAACATATGGTTTTGCTTTGCCCTTTCCCCTCCTTCTTTGTCCCCACGCCCTACCTCTAAAGAGGGAAGGGTGACTCCTAAGACCATCCCAGTCTCTGTCTCCCCACCGGCACCTTCCAGGCACCGTACATCTCACCCAGGGCTGTGGGTCCTGCTTGTTTCTCAGGATCTCAGTGTATCTGGTCCATACGGGGCTTGCGCATTGCTCCATGCGGGGCTTGTGCCCATCTTCCTAAGGGTTTTGTTTTTTCTAAAACCCACTTTGAAGATAAATAAACGCCTCTCCCATCTGACTTACCTTCTCTCCTCTTTACCCCCTTTGCTTTCCTTCCCCTCCACTCCTTCCCTCTCCTTCCCCTCTTCTTTATTTTGGTTAAATAACCGGACAGCTAAAGAACATCAGGAAAACAAGTTGACACACACTTACAGCCAGTTAGAGTTGTTGCTGAGGGTAATGTGTAAAATTACAGGCCATGTATGTGAAGAAAAAGCCAAAGGATTTTGTATAAACAAACGCTTTGAGATTCGGTTTTTATAAAAAGGGTTTTTCTCATTACACAAAGAATGCAAATCCATCTTAGAGAACTCAGAAAATCCCTTCCAGCCCTGGTCTCATAAAGACCTTCTTCCCCAGAGCCACCCGCACAGGCTCTGAGGATGGCCTTCCAGTCACACAATTATGCACGGCACAATGAGACAGTGTGGGCCACGCTGTGATGCAAACAGCATGGCTGGGTCACTTCAAGTGAGAGTTTCCCAAGACAGGAGCTCAAGACGCTGCCCCAGCCTTGGCCGCATCATGTAGGCAGAAGCCTCCTGGCCAACAGTTGCTCAGTAAGACTTAAGGAGACCACTCACCCGCTAGACTCCTCGGGAGATGAATTCCTGCCACAGCCTGCTGTGGGGCTAGGGACCATCTGACGGCCTCAGCTGACCCTAACCCATGTCAATGCATCTGTGCTTTCAGATTCCTTCTTGCAATTATCCCACCCTCCCAGGTCACTGAGGCTTACACAGTGGTTCCCAACCTTCCTAATGCTGTGACCCTTTAACACAGTTCCTCAAGTTGTGGTGACCCCCCAACCATAAAATTATTTCATTGCTATTTCATAGCTGTAATTTTACTACTGCTATGAACTGTAATATATCTGTATTTTCCAGTGGTCTAAAGCAACCTCGGTGAAAGGGTTGTTCGATCCCCAAAGGGGTTCACAGGTTGAGAACCACTTGTAGGAGCTACTCTCATCATTTGGGTGGTAGAGTCTCTTTCAAGTACTGCCCAGTGTGACCATGGGTCCCCAGCCTAAGGCTCTAGCCCCACAGAGAGCTGGTGAAAAGAAAAGACAGAGCCCATGCTTGGCCTTCTAGCACAGAGCAAGGAGAGCTGGAGATGTGGGGGGATGGGGAGGGGGAAGGTCCCGAGAACCTGGATGATGGTCCAGCTCCTGTAGGTGTAGAGAGAGCCCCGCTTCACGCTGGGGGTCATATGAGTGAGCACCTCCAGGCTGGGGACACATGGGTGGGCACCTCCAGGCTGGGGTCACATGGGTGGACACCTCCAGGCTGGGGTCACATGGGTGGGCACCTCCAGGCTGGGGTCCCATGGGTGGGCACCTCCAGGCTGGGGTCCCATGGGTGGGCACCTGTTTCTACATTAGTTTGTCACATAGTTGACTCTGTGTCCCCTTTGTCCCCTATGCTTCCTGGTGTCTCTACTGCTTCAGGATATGATGGACAACAAAGCCATGTACCTGCACACCGTGAGTGACCGTGACAACGGCTCCATCTTTGAAGAACCCTTTGATGGCAGGAGCCTGTCCAAGCTGAACCTGTGTGAGGATGGTGAGTGCTTCTATCTGTCTTGGGTGTTGAAGTTCTTTCTGGGGTGTTGAAGATCCTTACTTTCCACTGTGCTTTGGATACCCCAGTGCCTGCTGCCTTCCCCCATTTAGTTCTGCAGATATTGAATGCCATAACTCCAAAAATCTCTTTTGTGACTTTTCTCACTCATTCATATCAGTAAACCTGTATCATTAGCAAAATGAGAACCCATTTTGTAGATGGACTGGTTGAGACAGAGGACGTCAAATATTCCATAACTCACTAGTCCCTCAGAGAGGCTCCAGCACAGAATTGCCAGCACCTGTTCCCTGTGCACCAGCAAGCAGGCATTTAGTACATATCTGTTCTGTTATTGGGCAGGTATTTAATAAGAGCTTGCTTCACTCACAAACCCACTCTTCACTGGGCTTATGTAGAAGAGAACACCGCCCTACTTCTGAGAGGAAAGGAATGGCACCTACAGGGTTGTTTTGAAGGGACATCAGGCTGGGCACCTAGAAGCAGTCCCTTGTCCATGGTGTAGTGTGCAGCCTGGTTCTTTGCTTTGTGACAGTCCACAGCCTTTCTCAGCAGCCTGGGCTCTGCCTTTTTCACAAAGGGGCAGATATAGGAAAGCAAGAGGTGTCTGGGAGAAGAAGGAGGGGACCATCCCTACAGGAGGGTCAGATAAGGAGATCTGAGCTTTGAAGTAGGGTTCCTTGACCCACCCTTGGGAACTCTCAGCTTTTAGCTCTTCCTCTGAGTTCTAGTCTACATGTTGGATATCAGGGATGCTCTGGAGAGAAACTGGAACAGCACCTGCCCTCAAAAGGCTCATGATGGCTAATAGGAGGAGCAGGCTTGTCCCCTTGGTGTGGACGTTGAGGTAAAGCAGAGAAGAGCTTAAGAATGACCGTAAGATGTTTGGCTCACCATTTGAGGGCGCAGAGCATAATAGCAGACAAGGCGTGGTGGCAGGGGCCACAATGCACCCCCAGTCAAGAAGCAGAGATGATGAACGGGGTTGCTAAGCTCCCTTTCCCCATTTTATTTACTTGGGGACCCCTGCCCATGGTATAGTGCTGGTGGGTCTCCCCCTTCAGTTAAACTTCTCTGAACATCCTCACGAGCACACAGATAGATGAGTCTCCAAGGTGATGCTCAGCCCCATCACGGTGTCAATCAAGGTAAAAAATTTTGAAAAAGAAGAGTTGGAGAAAGGTTCTGTCAGCTTGATCCCCAGACTATGCCAGCATCCTGACACCTGGGGAAGAGAACACAAGTGTACATGTGTATGCCACAAGGGGTGTGTGTGTGTGTGTGTGTGTGTGTGAAGTCAGTGAGGATGTTGCTGGAACCATGCTCTTGATCCAGTTCTGTTCTCATTAGCACATTGTTAAAGAGGCCGAGATTGGCCAGAAAGGACCGTGGTTGTGAGTAGTTGAAGGGAGTCACCCAGGGTCAACCTGGGACACCAGGCCTGAAGTAGGGGCGAAGCCTGCAGCATGGGGTGTCACCAGGACTGCCACTTTTTTTTTCCTCCCCTCTCCCTTCTCTCTCCCCTATGTTCTGGACCTCAGATCAAAAAAACCAATCATTTCAACCAGGGAAACAAAACCAAGCAATGAGCCCAGCTTCTGTGCTTCCTGGTGCCAACCTGAGAGATCTGCCAGAGAGCACTGGTGATTCAGTGATCGATGGGACTCTCAGCTGTGCTAGTGTCCCGAGCAGGGCTTCCCTGGGCCCCTGTTTCCAGTGCAGTGAAGCCAGGAGCTGTGGATTCCAGACTGACTTTAGGCCTGTGTCTCCATCCACCAGAAGAGGACACAGCTGGTATCTCTGAGGTCACTGCCTTAGGGGTGTGGCTCTTTAAATTCAGACTTGGAGAATGATGCTACCCAATTTAAAAGCCAATTAAAGCCCAGCCCCTGAGCACATGGCCAAGGAACCCAAACTCCCCTCTCTCACACTGATACCTGCCTTCAGGATGGAGTCCCCAGTCTTCTCCCCAGCCTCCACTCCAGAGTGCATACCATCTGGCCTCCCATTTTGCCTCCTGCCTGCTGCCCTCCCACCTCTGCCCCCTCCCCTCTCATTTTCCTTGCTTCCACAACCTTTTCTCTCCTGACTGCACTATGCAATTCTCCAGTTTATTATACTGTTTGTTCTCGGTGTGGAAGCTGGAGGAGGGCTGGCACCTTCTCCAAAGGAGGAGGAGTGCTTTGCTCACTGATGCCTCTGACCCCCAGACCAGAACCAAGCACTCTCTAAATACTAAAGAGTGGAGGAGTGCGAGGATGGACAAGAGCTTGCGGACCTTGGAATCTAAAATCAACAAAACAGACGCCTTCGCTCTCTGCTTCTGAGTTCTCCGTATTACTTTACTCTTTGTCCCAGGCCCGTAGGTTCTGGGAGGAGGGGACACAGGAGTGGGAAGATTTGTGTTAGGCAAAATCTGTGGGTCTGTTTTGGAAGGGCCCTGGTGCTTTTTTCTTTCTTTCTTTCTGACCTTCCTCTCTGGACAACAAAACAGAGGAGGGAGAGGAGGGAGTCCAAGAGAGGCAAGGGGAAGCTGGAAGGAGATAACAAACGGATGGAAGCCTGGGCCAGGCCCATCCCAGAGGCCTCCAGTAGATTAAAACGGAGAAGGGTTGGCTGAGCTCCAGGCCCCCCTTACGGCTGCCTCCTCAAGGTAGAGTGGGAGTGGAGAACGAGTGTTTCCTCTCATTGGAGGCTGGCTCTTGGGTCTTGGCATGGAGCAAGATCCTTAAAACACAGCCTGGCTATTCAGGTGTGACTTTAAGAACTTTGGGTGGGGACTGGGGAGATGGCTTAATGGTTAGGAGCACTGGCTGCTTTTCCAGAGGACCTGGATTCAATTCTCAGCAGCTCACAACTTTCTGTAACTCCAGTTGCAAGGAGTCCAACATTCTCACATAGGCACATATGCTGGTAAAACACCAATGCACATAAAATAAAAATAATAATTTTATATATATATGAAAGAACTGTGAGTATAAGTACTCATGTTAGACAGAGGTCCTGTCCGGGGTACATCCTTTCCAGGTCTCTCTTGGCGTCCTTGCCAAATGATGGCACTCCCTACATGAGTCTGTCAATTCTATTTGTACCTTCTTGCTCTTGCCCAGCTCCTGAGGCAGCCACCGTCTTCTCACATCATATTCTTCACCTACCTGTGCCCCACCTATCACCTCAAGTGCCACCCCCTGCTCTATGCCCCATAGACCCGCTTCTCCAGGCACATCCTTGCTCTGGCTCTCAGAGCTTGTGCTTGGTTTCCAGCCACTGCCTAGAACACCTGACAGGGACAACTTACAGGAGGAAGGGATTTTGGGGATCACAGTTGGGGAGGTTCTAGCCCATGATTGGCTGGATCCAATGCTCTGAGCCAGACTAGAGCAGGATACCATGATGAGTGGCTCACAGGCAGAGGAGGCCGCCTTTTGGCTTCACAGTGGCCAGGAAGCAGGGAGTAGTTCAGGACAAGTTGCAGTCCCCACGGACATGCCTCCTGTGACCTACTTCGTCCGAGCAGACCTAGGTTTCAGAAGTTTCCACCACCTACAAATGATGTCAAATTACAAGCCCATCATGGTGTCAATTAAAGGAGAACCCAGATCCACCTCACTGTGGACCAAGGAAGCTTCAACACCTGAGTCTGTTTGGGAGATATAAACCATTACCAATAATTTTGTAAAATATAGTGTATTCTAGCTGGCTGGACTCTTCTCTGGGTGGTGTGCATGTATGTATGTGTGTATGTATGATATATATATATGGTATGTGTATTATGTGGTGTACATAAGGTGTGAGTATTGTGTGTGTGTGTTTGTGTATGGTATGTGTATTGTGTGTGTATGCATATGGTGTATATGTGGTGTGTGTATGTGTATGGTGTATGTATGGTATATATATGGTGTGTGTATTGTGTGTGTGTATGGTATGTGTATATGGTGCATATAATGTGTGTGTGGTGTGTATATGGTGTGTGTATTGTGTGTGGTGTGTATGGTGTGTGTGTATGGTGTGTGTGTATGATTTTTTTCCATCATTACTGCACTCCAAATGTCTTGAAGCCAGGGAAGGTGACAGGCTCTTCTCTGGGTTTTCTGGGAACTCTGTAGGTAGCAGGCACTCAGGAAGTGATATTAGTGTATGATTTATCCAAGGCCACTCAAGTAGCAACAGGACAGAAGCCTGACTCAGGGCCTCTCTGCCTTTGGTTCAAGGTTCTTTTTGTTTGTTTGTTTGTTTGTTTGTTTGTTTGCTTTTCAAGACAGGGTTTCTCTGTATAGCCCTGGCTGTCCTGGAACTCACTTTGTAGACCAGGCTGGCCTTGAACTCAGAAATTGGCCTGCCTCTGCCTCCCGAGTACTGGGATTAAAGGCATGCGCCACCACGCCCGGCACTCAAGGTTCTTTTCTGGGAAAAGAATAGGAAAGTATTGGCTGACAATCCTTAAGATCCCCTCCTCTGGATTCTGAACTGACAGAGAAACTGAGTGGGAGACAGGTAAGACTGGAGACACAGAATCTGCCTTTTGCTTGGCAAAGCTACCTTCAGGGATGTGGCCTGGGACTGCCACTGACTACCAGTGGAGTCCTGTGCAGCAAGGCGTTCATGGGAGGACACTGATCACCTAGCTGGCAAGCATGTACGTGTATGTGTGTGTGTGTGTGTGTGTGTGTGTGTGTGTGTCTGGTTGCACCTGGTACTGACTCTTATTTGGTTGCTGTGTCCTACACTCTTCATGAGAGGATCAGAGACAAAGGACTGGAGGGCCAAGAGCTCCTGCTTTGCAGGCTAAAGTAGAAATTCCAGAGCATAGAAACAGTGTGTCTAGGAGAAGTGAGAGAGGTCTGAGGGTCGAAGCCTCGTGCTACATGCTGGGCTAGAGGGTCCATTGCCAGGAAGTGTCCTCGGTGGACAGGAAGGGCCTCCTCCACCATATCTCCTGCAACCACCTTGCAGCTTCTACTACTCACAACTGTTGCCCCCTTCTGTCCAATCTATTTCTCTCTCTCCCTCTGCTTGCTCCTAGCTTTTGTCTTCTTCTCTCCTTTCCCATGCCTCCACTCCTCTATTCTTTTTTCCCAGGTGATAAAGAAAGGGGAGGGACTTGTTCCATCATTGGCCCCCTGCATGCAGCATCCTCCCATCCTTCCAGCTGCCCGCCTCCACTATAGCCTCTGTAGCTCAGGTTTTCTGTACCTCTGAGGCTGCTTCCTCCTTTCTGTGTCCTATTGCTCAGCAGTCTCCCTGGAGCCCACTGTAGACTGTAAGGCTAAGGGCAGGGCTACCACCTGCTAGGCAGTAGCACAGGGGATGTCACATCAGAAATGTTTAGGAGAAACTGCCTAGAAAAGACCTGAAGAGCTCTTTGCTCCATGTGGTCTTCACTGGTTATCCCTCTAAACTGAAACTCAGCTGACAGCCAGTCCTGATTCCTATCCTTTCCTTCTCTCCCAGGTTCCTTCCCACAGCTCCTCACCTTCCCCCCTCCAGCCTTTGTAGCCTCTGCCTGTTCAGCCAGCTGAGGATTGCTCCAGGTTGGCTCTAACACACAGAGGAGTCCCGGGAATGGAAGGTGCCTGGCTAGGCCAGCCTCCTCTGAAGTGTGTGTGTGTGTGTGTGTGTGTGTGTGTGTGTGTGTGTCCCAGAGAGAGGTGTTAGAGTTAGGAAAACATAATCCTGATCTCTCCGTGGCCTCAGCCCGTCCCACCACACTCGTGGCGTCATCCACGGCTCCCCGTGGGAAGCCAGGGAAGGTAATGAGTTGCATGTGCTTCTAAGTAGTGGCAGGATGCCTGCAGCCTGGACTCCCTGGTCCCTCGTTTCTTCCCTATAAAATTAAATTACTCTCCCAGGGGACTTGCTGCATCTACCTTCCATCCATCAAACGTCCCTGGCGTAGCTGCTGGGTTGCTCATAAGGTCTGGCTATGACCTCACTGAGGGTCACCGCCCTTCACATGGTTAGAGCAGAATACGGGTGTTAACCTGTTCAGTACTGTAACACCAGGAGACATGCCCTGTTATATAAGAGCAGAGAGTACTGGTAGATTGGGCTGTGCCCACTGGGGATGCTGGTGGCCTGGTATCCTGCTGGCTTTCCTCTTCAAGCCAAGAGAGGGAAGAAGAGGTCAGAATTTCTGTCAGATCATAGGCCACCCACAAACCACTGTGGGCCTGGGCACAGGTCCTCAGGCCTGGTGCAGACGCCTGTGTGTGGCTCTGATACCACTTGACCCTGTTCTGCACTCTGCTTCATGTCTCCTCCAGTTCAGGTACCAGGGGCCCTAGCAGGAGATGGCAGGAGGGAAGACATGGGGGCTCGAATGTGTCCTATACCTCAAGACCTGCTCTACAGGGCCACCTCAGGCTAGGGGACCTTTCTAGGAAAGCTTTTCCTTTCTGAGTTCCAGTTACTCTGTCTCATGTCTGAGGCATCCTCAGGCCCAAGGTGATTGCAGCTCCAAGACCCTGTTCTATGTCTAGTGGGTGTCTCACCTTTTTTTTTTTTTAAGATTTTATTTATTTCTTATTTTATGTGCATTGGTGTTTGCCTGCAGATATGTCTGTGTGAGGCTGTCAGTCAAACCTTGGAGTTACAGACAGTTGTGAGCTGCCATGTGAGTTCTGGAATGTAGAACCTGGGTCTTCGGTGCTCTTAACTGCTAAGCCAGCTCTCCAGCCCCTAGACCACTTTTTTTTTTTAAATCTAAAAAGTCTGTGCATAGGAGCGGGCCATCTGATGCCTGGGGGTTGGCTTTGCTCAGAGTCCTCATCCTTAAATGAAAATAATGTCATTGTCCTCCCAGGATCATGCATGACAGTAGACACTCAGTTCCATGTGTTTCTCTGTTTATCTGTTTGAGACCCTGAAACCCTTGGAGAGGTGGGGAAGAAGGAAAAGGAAAGAAGGGAGGGAGGGAGGGAGGAAGGGAGGGAGGGAAGGAAGGAGGAGGGTCCTAAATAGAAGACCACAGACAAACCCAGCATTAAACGTGTGTTGTTTATCTTTGCTCAGAGATGCTGAGCTTCCTTCAGCGGCACGCCCTGCTCTGTTTGGGGGTGGAGGTGGCCCAGCTGCAGCCTTCAGAGACACACCAAGCTCAGTCCCTTTCAGATGGCTCAACATTTCCTGTTTTCAAAAGCAGACACCCATGTGACCCTTCTCATGTGACTCTTCTCATGTGACCCTTCCCATGTGACCCTTCCCATGTGACCCTTCCCAAGCCTTTGCTTGCAACTGCTTGCAGAAGGGAGGAAGAGAAGACAGGGGCATTAAACTTGATTTTTCCCTATCGGAAGGGGAAGCCAGTTCACTCAGGCACAGCCGGGGAAGGAGCTGGGCCGGGGATGCAGACCTGCCTGAGTCCCTCACTTCCACGTTACAAACGTTTTCAGCTCAGGCATTTGACAGGGACAGAAGAGGAATTGGAATCTTTACTGGAATTTGGGGCTACTCTACAAGCTGATGGTCTTCAGGGGGTGCTTTGGTTAGTTAGTTTGTTGTGGAGTGTGTATGTGTGTGTCTAAGTCGGGGGTCTGCCTTTAGTGTTATTTCTCATGTATCACACACCTTGTTTTTCTCTCTGACCTGAAGCTCACCGGTCCGGCTGGGATGGCTGAGCAGTCAGCCCTGGGGGCCTGCTTGATTCTGTCCTTGGTGCTGGGATCACAAGCATGCACTGCTGTGCCCAGCTTTCTTCGTGGCTTCTAGAGATGAACTCAGGCTCATCTAAGGATGAACCTAGTGTTTGCAAGGGGAACACTTCACTGACGGAGACATCTTTCCAGCCCAAGAACGGGATCTTTTGACCTGAATGTAGGCAGAATTGTAGGCTTGGTGCTCTTTGAAATCCTGGATGTTTAGGCCATCCGCGCCCCCCTCCCTGTATTTGTAGCATCCTTTTAAAGCAGGAGCACTGCCTTTCATTTATTTAAGTGAACATTTATTATTTTTTTTAGAATTTCATATGTGAGTGCTGTGTTGACATCATTTCCACCCTTCACCCCGTCTCCCACCCCAACTACTCCCGTTTGTTCAAGGCTGACCACTGAGTATTGGATAACCCAACAGGGGCTTGTTCTAGCAGAAGCAGATCTTTTTCTCTCCACAGCATTAATTGCCTGTAGTTCTTTATCCAGCAGTTGGGCATCCAAACCTTGGTCCACATTGATACATTTTATCAGTCTTGTTTAAGTGACCAAAATTTTGAGATTTCACAGGTATGGCTTCCCTGTTGTGACTCTTACAATCTTCCTGTCCCCTCTTCAGTGATGTTCTCTCAGCCATGGGTATGGGAGTTATATGGGAGATGTATCTGTTGGGCTTGGGCACTCCACAGTCAACCGTTCTCTTCATTTTGAGTAGTCACGGCTTCATGTAATGGACTCTGTCTGCTGCAGAAAGATGCTTCTTTGAGGAGGGGCAAGAGCTACACTTACTGTGAGCAAAAGAAGAAGTATTTAGAGTGCAGTTAGGAATTACACTGGCTTAGTTAGGTAAGCGGCTGGAGCAGGTTTTCCTGTATGATCTGTGGCCTCCCAGCCACCGGTAGCTGGTAGTTGTCTATGTTTAATGTACCAGACATTAATTCTCTCTTGTTGAATTAGCCTTAAGTCCAATTTAGACAGCGGTTGGCTGCCTGCATGACATAGGTACTACGTCTTGTACTGTACCCTTGGGGATATCTTGCCTTGCTGGTCATTGGTGTGGTCTGTAGGCTTTACAGCTGGGTAAGACTATCGATTGCTTTTTCTCTCTTGGCAGCTTACAACGACTCTACAGATACTACCTGGATTGTGGTGGTACACACTTGGGAGGCAGAAGCAGACAGATCTCTGAGTTTGAGGTTAGCCTGGTCTACAGAACGAGTCCCAGGACAGTCAGAGCTACACAGAGAAACCCTGCCTAAAAAACCCCAACAATTTTCAGATACTCCTCAGGGAGAAGGTGGCTTCTCCAGGTCAGTTCCTCCGAATCATGTGTCCAAATACATGGTGACTTCAGCAATAGGGTCTCTGTCACCTTCAAGTTCTAAGAGGCAAGCAAAGGCCATGGTAAAAGGCCTTTGGGATTCTTTTTGACTCCTCTGACCGACAGCTCGAAGGGAGGTTTCTCATGCCTGGCACTGGGAATTTTGTTAGTCTATGGCTCTTGGTGAAAGCATTGTTACCTCAAGTGATATATATATATATATATATATATATATATATATATATACTTTTTTTTTTTTTTGGTTTTTCGAGACAGGGTTTCTCTGTGTAGCCCTGGCTGTCCTGGCACTCACTTTGTAGACCAGGCCGGCCTCGAACTCAGAAATCCGCCTGCCTCTGCCTCCCGAGTGCTGGGATTAAAGGCGTGCGCCACCACGCCCGGCACTATATACATATTTTTAAGGAAACCTGATATAATATGATTCCACTTGGGGCAAGAATAGTGGTAACTCCATGGCTCTTTCCATCCCACATAGTGACTAGCTGGCTCACCTTGCCTGCTTACCTCTGGACTCTTTTTGTATCTCTGTCTTAGCTCTAAAGGCACAGCAGGCTGTCCTTACATTGGTTTCCTGTGAAAGATAAGCACAAGCCATTGACTGTTTTCTAAGAATCTTTATTTGGAGGAACCAGGGGAACAGATGGGGTTTGGGTCACAGAAACAAAATGACAAGACAATCTGGAAGTGTTAGGAGGGGGCTCTCCTAGAGCCCCATGAAGTGGAATTAGCTCAGGCTGCCCTTTCTACCACCTTCTCTCCTTTTCTTAGAAATGGGTGTGAAAGGTTCAGACCCCTTTGACAATATGGGTGATCACTTCTTTCTGCTCTAGCCTGTCTTCCCCAGGACTAAGCAAGGCCTGAGGTGAAGCAGGATCACTGTTTGCTGCTCACTGTAACCCAGTTAGCTGTGCTGAGATAGGATACAGCCAAGCCAAGCGGTGCTGTTGGGTTTTCTTTTCCCCCTCCCTGTCAACAATCAACGCAGAATACTTTAGCTCAGCTCATCCAAGAGAGGGAGGGGCTTCTCCCCATCAACAGCCAGCTCCGTAGCACCTGGGCACCAGCTAGCTGTCTTCTTATTCACTTCAATTCTGACAGTATCTTCCTGCAAACAGCATCAGACCCCACAGACAGAGAGGTCTTAACACTGTCTCCATTAGAGAGCCCACTCATGCACCCCAGGTGTGGTATGCACTTCTCATCCTGCCTATAAATCAGTTCCCATGAGCCTCGTCCTCTGGTCTAATTGGTTTCAGTGGCTCAGGGCTCAGGAAAACACTATTTAACTGCATGTCCCCATTTATTACAATAGGTGTTACCAAGGACACTGCTTGACAACCACAGGGAAACTTTGTGTAGGATGAGGTAATGGGTTAGAAGCACAGAACCCCTATCACCTCCGGGGAGACACCGTTTCCAGCACCATCCACAAGTTCTCGAAGCCTCCAGAAACCAGTATTTTATCTTGGTTTGTTTTGTTTTATCTAATTATTATCTAGCATGATTAAGTAACTCACTAGTTATTACAATCAGCCTTTATCCCTTTCTGCTTCTTAGTGCTTGAGAGGAGGACTGCACTCCATCCCTCTCTGTGTACTTTGCTCTTTTTGGTAGCCACGCTGATTTTAAAGCTCCGTAGGTGGCCCCACCTATCTTACAGATGCTCAAAAGGCATTCTCTTTACTCTTGAGGTTTCAAGGGTTTGGAGAGATTTCTCCAGAATATACAAGGAAGACCGCGGCATGTATCACCATATCAAAGATGTTTAAGGTCCTAGTAAGACTTACTGCATGGCCCACTGTCCCTTCAGGCCAGAGGCTTCCATTCTGCATGGCCCCTGCTGCATGGGCGTCTTCCTCCCTTTTATGAGCAAAGCTAAATGGAGTCCCCATTAAAGGCACAGAGTTCCAGCAGCAGCCGAGACCGAGGTCATCTGGGGCTGCCTCACAACTGTGCCTATTGTACAATGAAAACAGCGTGAGGGATGAGTAACCAGTTTGAGAATGAAGCTGATCTTAATGAAGTCAGACTTGGGCAGGTTTAATGGAGATCCTTGGATGAGCTGAGCCCCGAGGTTCCTCCCAGTAATAAAATGCTAGCTAGCCCCACCTGCTGTTTATGGGCCTGGGACCAGTGAGAACCAAAGCAAAGGACTGTCCTGAGTGTAACAACTCAAGTTGTGGATTCCATATCACCCCATCCCCTGTTTGCTGTTGTTTCCACGTAGTTTCTTTAGAGATAAAGACCTGATTTACCAGGCCCAACTTGCAAGTACATTTGTATATGGGAAGAAAAACAAATTTAAGAAGATAACTCCCCAAAGACTCAAATTATAACTAAAAAACTCAAACATTATTTCTAGAGGAAGTGAGAGTTACGTTTTGAGGGGAAGAGTGTATTGATGAGGGACAGCGTGTGATGCTTTGACCTGGCCTCACAGCCCTTACATGACAGAGAGTCTTTAAATCTCCCTCCAGGGTCCCCACACCCATTCCTGCCCTCGTGACAGGGCTGGGCTGCTTGACACTCTTCTTTGGGCACACTCTTGCTCTCATTATTAAGAGTACTCCACACTTCTAACCTCTGGGAATAATAAAATACTTTAAGACATTCTCATTTTGGATATATCCTATCGAAAGAAATCAAATGTCCCCCCCCCCAATAGATATTTCGTTTTCTGTCCAAAAATGTGTCTTCACATTTTCTCTTGCTGTGACAAGTGACTTGTTCTAGAACCAAAGACTCCTATGCCCCAGATTTCATCACTGGATCAGAATGAGAATGTGCAGAGTGGAGCTTAGCCCAAAGAATGTCGAAGAAAGTTAACTCAGGTCCAGGGAATTGATTACACGGTTTACCTACGTGGGCACCCAGTGGTATTTGGAAGTCCTGGGTGTGTAGGGAGAGCCAAGCCGTCGCTTGTCTTTTCAGAACAAAGTTTTGCTCCAAGTTGCATTTTGTAGCCAAGTAGAAATTTGCCAATTATTTATTTGTATGAGACCAGTGTAAGAGATGACCTTTCCAGCAAAAATAAATGTGCTCACATTCCTGCAGAGAACCTTACCAAGCCTTGCTGCTCCCAGGAACAGGAAGGTGACTGCAGTATGTGGAGTCGACAGAAGCTCACGCCAACAGTTGCATGTAATGAGAGATGTGTGTGAGGTCCTGGCATAGTTCTCTTGATGATACTTAGTAATCCTCGGTGTACTGCCTTTATGTGTGTTGTGTATATGTGTGTGTGTGTATGTATGTGTGTGGATGTGTGTATATGTGTTTGTGTATATGTATATATATGTCTCTGTGTGTATTTGTGTGTGTGTGTATGTGTGTATGCATGTGTATGTATTTATGTATATGTATACGTGTGTATGTAAGTGTATACATGTGTATATGTATGTGTGTGTGTCTGTGTGTGCCTGTGTGTGTGTGGATATAAAAAGTAACCAGAGGACAATCATGCATGTTGGTCCTCAACTGATGTACACCTCTCTTTCTTTTCTTTTGAGACAGGGTCTCTCACTAGTTTAGAACTCACCAAGTGAGCTAGACTGTGAACCCCAGTCTCTACCTCCCTAGTTGTCGGATTACCATTATGGCTGTGTGTGTGTGTGTGTGTGTGTGTGTGTGTGTGTGTGTTCTGGGACTCAAACTCAAGTCCTCATGCTTGAAAGGCAAGCCCTTTACCAACAGCCATTCTCCCTAATCCCTTCCTGAACATTCTTAATCTTTATCTACCTACTATGAGGATGTTAATGCACGTGTCATGATGTTACAGTTTTTCCCTAAATAAAATTAACTTCAAAAGAGAGATGATGTCAAGAATGTAAGTGCCTGGGAAACCTGGCCATGGTTTAAAAAAAAAAAAAAAAGTATAGACAGCATGCAAGCACAGATATTTAAAGATGGAGAGGCACCAGCAGTTAGTAGCAGCCACCTGCTCCTTACCTAGATCACTGTCTCTTATACTGGCACACTGAGCCTAGACCACCATCTTCTATGCTGGCACACTGAGCCTAGATCACCATCTCCTATGCTGGCACACTGAGCCTAGACCACCATCTCCTATACTGGAACTCTGAGCTCTTTCTTTAGATCACTTTATGTGGATTTAGTTTTCAACTTGCTCAGAGCTGTTAGCCTCAACCTCTACTGACCTCTTGGGCCCTGTCCATCACTTCCTGGTCACTGGCTGTTTCTTTCAGAGGCCGTAGCCTGAGGGAATTCCTTTCCCATGATCCTCTTAGAGCTAGGATTCCTCAACCTTCCTAACCTAAACTTTGCTGTCACCCTTTAATACAGTTGCTCATGCTGTGGCAATTCCCCAACCATAAAATTACTTTTGTTGATATTTCATACCTATAACCTTTCTACTGTTATGAATCATAATGTAGATATATATGTTTTGTGATGGTCTTAGGTGTCTGACCTCTGTGACAGGGTCATTTGACACCCTCCCCACACCAGGGGTCAAGACCCACAGGTTGAGAGCCACTGGCTTGGAAGGTTTTTGTTGTCGTTCACCATTTTCTCTCCATCAATCTGGTCACCATGTCCCTTCAGCTGCAAACAACAACAAAACCTAATGGCTAGCAGCTTTGCCAGGACTCTCTCTTCAGAACTGTTCTCGCATTGGGAAGAACATTTTCTTCTCGGAGTCTCAGCTTTGGAATCTACAACAGCTGCTCACTGAACCATGAGGCTGGAGAAACAGGGGGACATCAGCCTCTCAGTCAAGCCCGTCCTTCAGGCTCACCAGTGTGGGATCTCTCTATGGAGACTCCCCCCTCAGATAGACTCACTGCCTCTACCAGAGCACTTTCTGGACCATGTCACTCTATTCACATGCCTCCTTGCTGTCCTCTGGGATTACTGGAGGGAGGTGGTTATACTTGTTGATTGACATGTGCCAAGCCCCTGTCTAGGAACCAGGATGGAGGCAGGGTATGCCTCTCCCTCATATATACCTTTATAGGTCTGTGGCTGCTTATAAATCTACTGGTTAGTCAATACTGTATGACAGTTTACTCTACACACACATTTTCTGAGAAAGCCAGGGGTGTGCAAGGAAAGTCCCAAATTTGCCATCTTTTAAAGATAAAGATGTTGCTCAAAAATATGCTTCTACACTTGATCTTAGCCAAAAAGACCAAGCAACAAGAAATCCTCTGCGGTCTGGGGAGATGGCTCAGTCAGTAGAGCGTTCGCTGCACAAGCTTGGGGACCTGACTTTGATCCCCTTTAGTCCACGTGAGAAACCAGACTTGACGGTGAATGCACACCTGCCGTTCCAGCACAGACAGGGAGACGCCTCCAGCTCTCTGGCCCGGCTATCTAGTCAAATGGGCAAGTTTTAGATTCAGTGAGAGATGTCACACACACACACACACACACACACACACACACACACACACACACACAGAGAGAGAGAGAGGAAAAAGGACAGCGACAACAAAAGCTCCTTAGTCTTCATCTTAATCTCTTCCCTTCCCTTGGTGTTATATCCTCTAAGCATCTTGCTATGGTATTTTTGTTCTGCTTATCCAAAGATTTGTGGAAATCTATGTCTGAAGCCCTTAGCCTGCTGTATTTGGAACTGCTTTCTTTAGTATTAGGGAGGGATTAAAGCTTCCTAAAAAAAAAAAAAAAAACATGCCATTTCAAAGGAAGGTCTATCTCCTTGTGTTTTTTTGACAAAGGGATCCATCACAGGTGGGTGTTCAAATAAAAGATAAAAGGAAGAGGGCTTCTCTTTTTTTTTTTCATAAAAAAAAAATATTGTGCTACTGTGCAATGTATAACTCAACACTCTTCCTGTGGCAAGCTAGTGACATGCATACAAATGGAAAAGGTTGGATTTGACTAAGGAATGTACATAGCAGTCAGTTTCCTCCTCCTATGTGTTCTGAGACTCAGGGAAGGGAGACCCAGAGTAAGACAGATGGGACTCCCATTGTGATAATGTGCATTACACAATGCTGTGCCTACCGTCCTAGCTCTTTCAGGAGGCAGGCTTTTCTCTGTAAAGGGTCAGTAAGCTAGCTCTCACCAGAAGTAGAAGTGTTCCCAGAGCCTACCTGTGCAGGAGTAAAACCAGCTGCATTCTAGTATAGAAAGAGATAGAGAATTCTAGAAAGATAATTTCAGGTAAGTTAGAATGATTTTCTGTTCAAATGCTAGTGAAAATTTTGCCTCTCCAAATTTGCTAACAATTAAGGATTGAGGGAAATGATCATTGACTTTTATTTCTTTGGCAGTTAGCTTTGAGTTGTGCCTGATGTTTTGCGGCAAGATTGTTGAGACTGTCCCGCTTGGTGTTTTAAAGGCAGTGTTTACAATGAAGTGGAATATATGAATGGGAACATGTTCAAGTCAAACACTTCTGAGAATCCAGAACTGTTTGGATCCAAAGGCATCCAGTGCCACCCACTACTTCCCAGTAGTAACAAAACCTCCAGAGGCTAAGAATTAGTAAGGACTGTCAAGAGGAAACATGGTCTTTGCTGATCCTCAAAGCCAATGAAATGTACCGAGAAATTGCAAGTGCCCCACCATCTTTCAAAGGTTTTTCTTAAAACAAAACAAAACAAAACAAAACACCAAAGATTTCAGCATCTCTTGCCAACCCTTTTCTTCTCAGTACCTGCTCCAGTCAGGAGCAGTAAAGGACAGTCCCTCTGGAGGGGTCTATCATTTCCAGAGAGCCAGGCAGAGACATTGTTCTTTGAAAAGAATGTCACACGTTTGTTCTGATAAAATGTCTGGGGTGGGGTAGAGAAGTGCCCCTTACTTTCTTTCCTCTTTTAATTGACACAGTAGTGGTGGAAGTTTATAAGTTTCTTGGTCTCTGGGTGGAATTTAAGGACTGTCTTTGAAGGACAAATTGAGTTAACAGGTCACCTGAGTCCTAATGCAAGGTATGTCACTAACAGTAGCTGCTATTTGTGATACTAAGGACAGGGCCTAGGGCCCCGTGCCTACTTGGCAAGCACTCTACCACAGAACTACCAACTGCCCTATTATTTTTACTTGGAGTCAAGGGCTCAGTAAGTTACCCAGACTGACCCCAAACTCACCATGTAGCCCGGACAGTCTTAAGTTTGCCATCCTCCTGCTTCAGTCTCTCAAGTAACTGTGTTGACAGGTATAATGGTTACTCCTTCCTTCCTTCCTTCCTTCCTTCCTTCCTTCCTTCCTTCCTTCCTTCCTTTCTTTCTCTCTTTCTTTTTTTTTAGACAGGGTTTCTCTGTGTAGCCTTGGCTGTCCTGGAACTCACTCTGTAGACCAGGCTGGCCTCGAACTCAGAAATCCGCCTGCCTCTGCCTCCCAAGTGCTGGGATTAAAGGCATGCGCCACCATGCCCGGCATGGTTACTCTTGATTGCCAACTTCACTAGGTTTTAGAATCACCATAAAAACTTCCCTCAGTGTACCCGTGAGGGTCTTTCCAGAAAAGTTTAGCTGAAGATGGACAGCAGCATCCTATGGGCTAGAATTCCAGTACTGAATAAAAAGGAGAAAGTGGATGGAGGACTAGGGTTCATCTCTCTTTGCTTCCTGTCTGCGGATGCAGTGTGACATCACACTCCTGACACCCTGCAGTGCGGATGACACCAAAACCTTTTTTCCTTGATGCTTTTGTGGGGAATTTTATTACAACACCAAGAAAACCAACTAGTACATCAGGCATTCAGTTAGCTGACTTTGGATGTGAGCCCAAAGAAGCCAGACACGTGCTCCCTCCGTAAGGCCCATGACAACAATCGCTGTTATATTTTCGCCAGATGCTGGTGGTCTGACAGCACAGGATGGAGTTACTATGGTTTTTGGTAAATTTAAACACAAGTTTACAAGCTGGTGATCAGATTTTGATTCCAGATGCATTTTTATTTCCACCTTCCCCTTTGTTTAGTTTTTAATTAGTTGCTGACATTAAAGTTAAGGTAGCATGCAGAACTTCTAGCACAAAGATTCTCAAACCATGGGTCACGAACTCCACAGAGGTTGCATATCAGATATCCTGCATATCAGATATCCTGCATATCAGATATCCTGCATATCAAGATATTTATATTACAATTCATAAAAGTAGCAAAGTTACAGTTATGAAGTAGCAATGAGATAATTTTATGGTTGGGTGCCATCACCACACAAAGAACTGTATTAAAAGGTTGCAGCATCAGGAAGGCTGAGAACCACTGCTCTAGCATCTCAAAAATTCTAGGTATTATATAGCCCTCAAGTTCTTCCAGAACAGGTGCCCCTGTCTATGGTCTGGCAAGAGTCCTGTGCTTGATTCCCATTTGTTCCTAATCACTGCAGAAGGTGGGACTTGCAAGTCCCATTCTTTTAAATTCATTATTAGCATGTGTGTATGCATGTTTATGTGTGGGTACATGTGACAGTACCCTGTGGAGGCCAGAGGAAAACTCTGTGGTGTCAGTTCTCTCTGTCCACCTTTCTGTGGGCTGATGAGACCAAAGTCAGGTCCGCAGGTATGTGTGGCAAGCATCTTTACCCACTGAGCCACCTTGTAAGGCCAGCGATTATTATTATTATTATCATTATTATTATTATTATTATTATTGCAACTGGACTCCTCTGGGAGTGACTCTTATCATACACTCTCAGTGACAAAAGGACCTAGTGAATTTTGTTAGCTTCAGGGACTTCCTGAAGCTATTTTGAGTTTATTTCCTACTCATAAACATCTTAGGTTCCCTAGAAGATGCAAAGTTTTCATCGAGGAAGAAACTGCCCTACAAAAATCTGACATTTTGTGGCTGTTGGATTTTTTTAAAATTTATTTACATTTCAAGTGTTATCCCCTTACCCATTTTCCCAAACTCCCAGAAACCCTCATTCCCATTCCCCCTTCCCCTGCTTCTATGAGGGTATTCCTCTACCTACTCACCCACTCCTGCCTCCCCACCCTCAATTCCCCTACATTGGGGGATCTATTGAGCCTTCATAGGACCAAGGACCTCTCCTCCCATTGATGGCTGACAAGGCCATCCTCTGCTACATATGCAGCTGGAGCCATGTATACTCCTTGGTTGGTGAGGTCAGCAATTCTCATTTTAACTTTCCTTTCATATTCCCTGGATCTTGTGAGATATTGATGCTTGGTAAAGAATGGACCTTAAAGCCTACTTTAGTGTGTTTCTATTACTTGGAGAAGGGTTTATGGTGACCACACAAACCTGTTTGGGTTATTCCTAGATGGCAGATAGAGAGCAAAAAAATCTGAACAGCATGTGATGGCCCTAGAAAGTTCCTGATTGTGGTGGCTGTGTTGCAGATGTGCAGAAGGGGCATAAGCATCTGCATGCAAGATGGAGAGGTGAGACCTCACAGGAAAAATGAGGTTGTTTTCATTCCTGTTTCATTTCTCCTCTTCAGGTCCATGTCACAAACGGCGGGCAGGCGGCTGCTGTACACAGCTGGGCTCCCTCTCAGCGCTGAAGCATGCGGTCCTGGGGCTGTATCTTCTGGTCTTCCTGATTCTTGTGGGTATCTTCATCTTAGCAGGTAAGAGCAGTCTTTCTCTGTCCACGCCTTTGGGGATGAGAGAGGAAGACTCAGAGGCTCTGCTCCCACTCTCACTGTCATAAGCCCAAAAGCTGTCCTTGTTGCTATGGAAACCAAAGAGGAAGATGCTGGCTGTTCTTTCTGACTGGACATGGCTCTTCAGTAGCTTTGTCTTTCTATGTGAGATGGACTGGCAAGGGAAGCTATCTGAGAGGGTGGAACCTCTGAATCCAGTAGGAGAGATCTGGTTTCCTAGGGTGACTTCTTACTATCCCTGCATCTTCATGGGGTACATGCCTTATTCCAGGACTCCCCAACCTCTGGGGATGGGGTTTATCTTAGTTCTTTCCCTGGGGTGTCATCAAAATAGAGACATAGCACTTTGCTGCTGAGGTTAATCAGGGTTGGGGAAGCCTGCTTCCTTTGCAGCTACAAGGAGCTAGAATAGATTCTATCTCAACTAAACAGGTTCTTTCTCGATGTTTGTTTATGGGATTGGTCTTTGATGGGTGGGGTGTATGGAAGAGGAGCACTGCCCGTAGCCAGGGCAAGGCAGGCTGGAAGATTTAGAAGGGGACCTGAAGGTGGTGGTGTACATCTTTAATCCTAGCACTGTGGAGGCAGAGCCAGGTGGATCTGTGTGAGCTCAAAGCTAGCCTCTTATACATAGTGAGTTCCAGGAGAGCCAAGGTTATATAAAGAGATATTGTCTCAAAAGAAGAAAAAAAAATTTTTTTTTTTCGAGACAGGGTTTCTCTGTATAGCCCTGACTGTCCTGGAACTCACTTTGTAGACCAGGATGGCCTTGAACTCAGAAATCTGCCTGTCTCTGCCTCTGCCTCCTGAGTGCTGGGATTAAAGGCATACACCACCACTGCCCGGCCCAAAATAAACAAAGAAAGAGAAAAAGAAAGACAGAGACAAGAAAGGGATCCAACAGGAGTCTGTTGACCTTCTGCTCCCACTAGGCTGGCTCCCCACCTGCAGGTCATCCCACCATGGTAGAGAGTAAAACCAGACCCTGGTGGTCTCTTCCTGGATATCTCCAGAGGAAGGGCCACTCGTTTATCACTTTCTTAATGGAGATATGGCCAGTTTGACAATTGGCCAAAGGATCTCTCTCTCTCACGCGAGAACCTACTGTGCTAAGACTGGAACACAGCTAAATATGGGCCAGGGGATTTTCTCAAGGAGTTTCCACTCTAGAGGCTGATTCAGGGTCAGATGACTAAAGCCCAGTCAAGGCAAAAGGCAGTGAGTTCTGTGCTAGGGTGTAAGTGGTGCTGGGATGGTGCACTCTGGGAAATGGCTGTAGCATAAAAGAGGGTGGGGTTGTTTGGAGCAAGGCTGCTGACCAGGCAGAGCTGACTTGCTCAGGGTGGGGTCCATGAGTTAACTAGAGGGCAAGACTCACCCCTTACAGATGACCCTTTGCAGGAAACCTCCAAGAGAGCAATGCCCAGGACCTCCCTCATCCTGACTCACTCTTCATCAAGCGGGACAAGCCACTTGGGCATTGCAAGAAGATATTGTCGGTGTTGCCTGTGCCCTCATGTTCCCATAGTCAGGGTCTCAGGGGTGGTGCCTGTCTCACCAAGCACTGCACTGAGGGTGGCCAACAGCAACATGGAGAAAAACTCATGATTCATCCTGATGACCAAAGGACAGTGTCCAGCAAGGTCTACCATGGGCCAAGCCAGCCAGGAGATGATTTGATCATGTTCTTGGTCTGCTCGGTGAGAGCTTGGGATCCGGGTTTTGTGGTTTTGGCTGCCAAGACCATAACAAATTTCTGGAATGTTTGGAAAGTCTTTCAGCCCAGCATGAAAGCCATAGTGTTACAACTGCTCTGAACAAAAAATTTTAGGTGACCAAAGGGGGTTTCCAGGAGAGGAAGAGGGGAGGGAAGGGACCTAGGATAGGACTCCAAAGACCAAGGACAGGAATAGAAGGGTGCCATCTTATCTCAAGAGAAACATGGAGGAGAGGAAAGTCCTCTTCTGACATCTGAAGAGCTGCTGCCTGGGGAAGGATAGATATAGTCTCCTTGCCTTGAAGGTGGATCAACCAGCAAAGGGTGAATATGGTGACGTCCATTCAGAACAGAGACACACTCTCTGTGGGCCAAGGCTGTACAGCGTGACAAGGAGAGGCTCTTTTCTTGGCTCAGTGGTCCGAAACAATTTATGATGATATCCTGGAAGCTTCAGAAAAGAGGGCGGGGTGTGGTTTCCCAACCCCGTGAAACTGCTGCCAGGCTTCCTTGCCTATTCAAGATGTCCGTACTTGAGCAGGGTTTTTACATTATCATTGTCACCTTTGAACCTGTAGGTTTTGCCGTAATGTATTACTGCCTGTACTCGAGGAAAATTGAGAAGATTGAAATGGATCTCTCGGATCTGAGGGTGTGGCCACTGTCACTTTCCTAGGTTCTTTTCTGGATAATTATGTTAGCCTCTGGGGGATGTGTCATGAGAGAAGCCCACGGAAATACAGACAGCACAGTTTCTCCAGTTGAAGGAGAAGGAGGTACTGAGCACAAGTCCTTGAGGAGGCTCGTCCCTGTCTTTCGGAAGAAGGTTCTTTGATGGCCTAACTGAATACGTCTAAGACTTTCCTTCCTAGGAGATACCAAGATGGTGGGAAATGGAGGGGGTGGTTCAGGGTGACCCCAAACTTGAAAGGCTGGCTGCTTCTTAGGTCACTGTAGAAGCTTCATCTCCAGCCAGACTTTCCATCCACAGTCAACATGCTCTCCTGTATTGTAGCCCAGGCTGGACTGGACTTCACTATGTAGCCCAAGTTGGCTTCAAATTCTTGCCAAGTCTCTGTCTCAGACTCCGGAGTTATAAGCATTTACTATGACACCCAGCTTTAACTCTTTCTTATTGTCAACACTGGGCATTGCCATCATCATTTTCAGTCATGAGAATAAAAAGGTATGAGGTATGTATGCTGCTCAGCGTGAGTTTAAAGTTTCCCCCCAATAAAGACACACACACACACACACGGACACGGACACAGGGACACACACAGAGAGACACTCAGAGAGACATACACACAGAGACATACACACACACAGACATACACAGAGATACACACATGGTCACACACACACAGACACACATAGAGACATACACCCAGACTCCAGACACACACAGAGACATACACACACAGAGACATACACAGAGACACACACATGGTCACACACACAAACACACATAGCGACATACACCCAGATTCACAGACAGACACACACAGGGAAACAGATATACATAAAGACATACATAGAGACACACATACAGACATACATAGACACACAGACACACACATACATAGAGACACACATATAGACATACACAGACACACACAGACACACAGACACAGACACAGACACACACACACACACACACACACACACTGTAGCTTATGTTTCATAGCAAATTTATGCAAAAAGAATGTCCCGTTCCTGAAGCTGGAGTTTTGGCGTCCTCAGCCTAGGGGAGATCTGGCCAACTGAATTGAACCGAGGGCTTACTTTTCTATCACTTTGTTTCAAGCAAGTTGGTCCCTGAAACCTGCAGAGGAGGAAGTGCGATTAGAACACCCTGCATCTGTGCTGTGGATTCTGATCACATCAATCATCTTGGAGGTCAGAGTGTGATGCCATTGGCTTTGTTAAGACAATCCTGTGACATTCCACCCTGTTTGTGGCTGCTGTCAAGGGCATCGCCCATTATGTTACAGAATCCTGACTCTGAGGCCAGCAGAGTTTTCCTGCCTCGTTGCAGAAGGAAGTATACATTTGTGTGAAGAGTGAGCTTGCTTTCTCCCCAGGAGGCTGTGAATCTTAGGTCATTAAAATCACCTTTGGAGGAGGCAATTAATGTGGACAGAGACAGCTGTCACCTGTTGTACCTTGTAGGAATTTGGAAGTAATTAAAATGAGAACTGAGAGACAGATCCTCCATCCACCTTTAGAGTTCACAGGCCACAGGGAAAGGATTCCGGAGGCACCTCCCTTGTGCTCTACTCAGGGCCTCTGTGCTTGCCCTTCCTAAGCCTGCTCTCTTTGACTCCCATTACAGTGTGTGTAAGTCTCCTCATCAAAGTTCTCAGTCCCTTTTAGAACAGAGGAGGGTGTTGTAATTGGCTTTTCCTTACAGTTCTTCATCTGTTCTGTTTGGTTCTTCAGTGCCTATTTTCAAATGCATGAATGAATGGGTGAAGACAGCCTTGGGAAAATGCTCAATGATGGTTGATTTTACTTTAATCAAGTATCTACAAACTACGAATATTGAATTTCCCTTCAAGGACACTTGGCCGGAGAGTTAGAGTTCTGCAGTTAAGGATGTGAACACACATTCATCTTAGTACGTTCTGACCCTGTGGTCTTCAGAGAGAGTATTAAGACAGAAGGGGTTGTGAAGTAGTTCGCACCGGCGTGAGTCTGGATCTTGGAGCCAGCCCCTCTAGGCTTGAACTTTAGGTTCTCCACTGTCAAGTGATGCTGGCCACATCACCTGACCTTTTCTGCACCTCCCCTTTCAATATAAGGGTTCTTATATTGAAAGTAGGGGAAGCTGGCAGTCCTACTTGCCACACTGGGTTGCTGTGAGGGTTAAATGGGTCAGTATATCTAAAGCTGACACCCAGCCAACATAGAGAGGAGCTGGTCTAGTGCTACCATTGATACTGTCACTCTTTCTTTTCCTTGGTTTCCTTTCCAGTCAACTAAACTAAAAGGTAGTTTTGGCTCATCTCCTATCATCTCTCTGAGATGCTCTGAGGTATATGGATATTAGATTATTCACTTATACCATCAGCAGAGTGGACCTGACCAGGTGTCTTGTCTTCTCTTTTCTTTCTTTCCTTCCTTTCCTTTTTTTTTTTTCTTTTTTTTAATATTACCATGACCTTGGTGCACGTTCCATCACAGCCCACCCACACACAAACCTGACCGGACATGTTTGATCCCACTGATGGTTTTCTATCCTGGTTTCCTACCCTATTCTACTCCATTCTTTCTAGTTTTTAAAACAGTCCCAGTCCAGCCGTTCGTTTCATAATCTCTGAATGGAACACAGCCATAGGCTAAAAAATAATGGGTCAAATGACAGTTTTATTTTTTTCTCTGTGTCTTTCACATATTGTAACAAGAGCACTGTTCCCACTAGGCTCTGGGCTCAGAGGCCAAACTTGTGGTTTAACTCCAGGCTCCACCAGTGAACGACTGTGCCATCTTGGGGGGTAAACAGAGTAACCTTTTAAAATTTCTTATTTTCTCATTTATAAAATAGCACACACGCCCCTGTAGGATCGCTGTGAAGATTAAACAAATGAATACGTGAAAACTCTTAGTTCTTGGCACAGGAAAGGAACTCAATAACCATTAGATTATTATTATTATCATTATCACACTTGGAGGGATTTTGCTGTGAGAATAGCAAAAGATTAACGGACCCACTGGTTTAGCCTAAGCGCTCATAACTGTCTGTCTTGCTGTCCCTCATGCTGGTTGTAGTGTTGGTCAGTTAGAAACCCCTAGAGTGAGCAAGCCCATTCCCACCAACAGCAGGGGCTCAGCAGACCTGGTTTGGAGACCCCTGTGTATGGAAATCTCACTCCTTACATTTGCATATTGAAGTTATTGGTGTGGATCTCTGTTCTCTTCCACTGTAAGAAAACGCTTTCATGATAAGGCACTACCTCTTGTTGTTGTTGTTATTGTTGTTGTTTTGTTTTGTTTGTTCAAGACAGGATTTTTCTGTGTAGCGTTGGCAGTCCTGGAACTTCCGTTGTAGACCAGGGTGGCCTCGAACTCACAGAGATCTGCCCACATCTGTTTCCCCAGTGCTGGGATTAAAGGTGTGCACCGCCACTGCCCCATTACCTCTTGGATTATTAATTCCCTGTGTGTAGCCAATACTAAAGTAATAGAATAAGCACATGGCCATTCTCCATCAACACCCATCCTCCCAATAAGCTCCAGAGACATAAACATAAATAGACACTGCTTATGGTTGCTGTGACCAGGGCAGCCTATACAAGGCTCAGGCAAGTGTGTTGTGGCCCATAGAGTTCTAATTATGGAATAGTATGCAGCCCCCAACAATCATGGCCATTTCCTACCCCTCCCCTGGATCTCTTTCAAAAGACACACTTCCTGGTAGGAGCTCTCAATCCTATGCTAGGAAAACAAGCTTCGTTGGTTTTGTTGCTGTTTCAACTTAAATGCAGATGTTGTCAGGGATCCCAGTGAGATGTCATCATGTGGATTCTGCCAAACATTGCAGTCTGTTGCATCAACTTGATGAGGGCAGATATCTGTCATTCAGTGTTCTTGTGCCAGTGTCCCAATCCAATACCCACCCCATAGCCTGCTGCCACATGTACAGTCCCCTGGAGAATGTGACCAGGGACTTACCAGCTCACATTTTTACTTTCACCCTTGTGCCCTGAAAGAAGAGACAGGTCACCTCTAGGGTCCTGAGATCTGACCAACACTCACCTGAGAGACTACTGCTCCCCGAATCTCCCCTCACTCTGCTGGGTTCCCTACCTCGCAGAACATCTCCCATCATCTCTCAGGTCTAAAGTGGTAGGAAAAAAAAAGGACCAGAATAACTTTGAAACCCTGACACCCCCAACCCTAACTATATCATCCAGGATGCTGCCTCTGACTTCCCTTGAGGTGAGAAAGATAAGGGACAGAGGTAGACAACACAGTGATAACAAGGCTGCTAAGTTCTCTCTCTGGGTCACCAATAGAGTCCTGGATGCCCAACAGGGAAAGAAGAACAGAGAGGTTTCAGCTACATCTTTTTTTTTTTTAGGCAAAAGGCTACATCTGATCACCACCTATTTTTATTTTTTATTTTATTTTATTTTTTTTAGGTATTTATTTCATTTACATTTCCAATGCTATCCCAAAAGTCCCCCACAAGCTCCCCCACCCGCTCCCACTTCTTGGCCCTGGCGTTCCCCTGTACTGAGGCATATAAAGTTTGCATGACAAATGGGCCTCTCTTTCCACTGATGGCCGACTAGGCCATCTTCTGATACATATGCAGCTAGAGACAAGAGCTCCGGGGTACTGGTTAGTTCATATTGTTGTTCCACCTATAGGATTGCAGATCCCTTTAGCTCCTTGGGTACTTTCTCTAGCTCCTCCATTGGGGGCCCTGTGATCCATCCAATAGCTGACTGTGACCACCTGTTTTTATAAGTAAACAGGTGGTCATTTATTAGAACACCGCCACACTCGTTCATTCACATATAACCATGGCTGCTTTTACTCTATAACAGCCAAGTTATCAGTAGTAGCCATTAGGTGACCTACAGAGCCTAAGATGTAACAGCCTGACCCTTGAGAGAAAGGGTTTGGTCACTCTGCTTGCTGCCTGTGTGCTCTTCCACTGGCTCCCAGACCCTCTGTCTGTGTTACATTTTCATAGGGTTTCAGGTAGATTTTGTCATCCCTATAACACCAGAGGAATCTAGAAAACATTTTATTTTCAGAGTGAGTTGCATGTCTGAACCCACAGACCCACAGGATTTGAGCTCAGGCCGGAAATACAGAAGGATATTAGGAGACAGTAGTATTTCCATTACCTGAGGCTCCTTGTGTGAGGTAGAATGTACTGCCTGGTGGGGAAACTCAGGAATATTGGACATAGACTGCAGGGGAACAAATCTTGGCTTTGTGACCAACGGACAAGAGATTCCACAGGACTGATCCTTAGATCCTTAGTGCCTCCATCTACAAGGAGGAAAGGACCCCAACACACACACACACACACACACACACACACACACACACACCCTTCATTCCCCAATTCAGGAAGAGGTGGGAAGTCCTCTGTGCTCCTCCCCCCATACCTGTTCAGGGCTCAATCTACCTGTCTTTCTGCCTTCTGCTGGGGGAGCTCAGGGCTACTGAGGAGACTTTGCCACTAACTGGGAGCTGTGAGTTTGGACTGGGATTGAAGCCAGACAGCTGGCATACTTTTGTTTCCACACTATTGGTGAGAAGTCGTAAACGCATGGAATTTCCGTGCTAATCCTGTAGGCAACATGACTTGATGGGCACACCCAAGGACTCAGAGCCTGCCTTCATCAAAGCCAACTCATCACTTCCCAAGGGCCAGCCAAATGCCACACACTGTGGGAGACGGAGGAGGAGGAGTGGAGGAGGGAGAGGGGGGAGAGGGATGAGGAGGGGGAGAGGGAGGAGGAGTGGAGGAGGAAGAGGAGGAGGAGGAGGGGTGGAGGAGAGGGATGAGGAGGGGGAGAGGGAGGAGGAGTGGAGGAGGGGGAAGAGGAGGAGAAGGAGGAGAGGAGGAGAGGAGGAGGAGGAGGAGAGGGAAGAGGAAGAGGGGAGTGGTGGAGGAGGACCAAAGAGCAAACCTAGCTATAGAGATCGGGCCTGGTGGTGGAGCAGACAGCTGTGACACAGAATTAGCAGAGATGTTTTGGATTCAGCAGACCACAGTTCGTGTCTTAGCTTGATTGCTCTTTTTGAAAAAAAGAATTACATGTACATATATGTGTCTCTGTGTGAAGGTATGTGTATGTGAGTGCAGGTGCTTGCTGAGGTCAAAGGTATCCGATCCCCGTGGAGTTGGAGTTACAGGTAGTTGTAAGCTGCTCAGTGTGGATACTAGGAAGTAAACTTGGTCCTCTGCAGAGTAGAACGTAGCAGCTGAGCTACCTTGCCATCCCCAGCTAGATCATTCATGATCTGTGATCTGGGGAAGTGAATTAAGCTCCCCCAAGCTTCATGGGTTAAAAGCATTAAGTGAGGGATGTGAGTGTTCCCTTACATTCCAGGTTGTCACCTCTGAAGTGCCTCTGAAGTTGCCTGCCTGGAACCAGGAGAGTCCTCAATGAATGCTTCCCTGCTGAGCTCAGCAAAGGGTTTGAGATACTCTGAGGTGCACTCTCTGTGTGCTCTCAGCTTCTCACCCCAACCTGTATATCTTGGGAAACAAGGATCACAGTCCTGGGTTGCACTGTGTCTTCCTAGTGACCTGTGTCACTATTGTGTCCTCTGGAATTCTGTCTGTTTTCCCCTCTGAGCTTTCTCCTGGATCCCAATCTAATACATTCCATGACCACTGGGTTACATCAAACAGCTTTTAGACAAAACTCTTGATTTTCCCACCCAGATCTTTTTCTCCCCCAGAGCCCTCCATCTCTGTAAACAGTCCCACTCTCTACTCAAGCATGGATTCCAGAGAGAGGAATTCCCCTCACACAACCCACAACCTCATCCTCATTCACCATGCACTCTGTCAGCACACCTACATCCTTGTCTCTCACTTGAGTCCTCCCAGTCTCCATCTAAAGCTGCCAGAGTCAGAAAAGCAGTGTGTGTGTGTGTGTGTGTGTGTGTGTGTGTGTGTTCATGCAAGTGCACCTGTTCTTGCATCATGCAACCAGTGACTTGGAATTGCTCTGTTCTGAAGGAAAATACAGGTTATCACAGGAGGTGAGAATAAGGCTCTCAGCATGTAGACATGGTGCACTGGGTCTGAACATGTTAATAACCTCCTGGTGTTCTACTTGGAAGAGGACCAAGAGAAGCATATATTTGGCCATAAGGACAAATACCTTCACCACATAAAAGTGCATAGTCATACTCTCATTCATTCTGGAGGGGTGGTTCATGGCCTCAGGCCAGACTTAAGTCACTATGACCACTTAGGACCAGGCAGTGGATGGTGGACAGGATCTAGAGAGTGGGGAAACAAAACTCTTACCTTAGGTCTGAGGTCATACAACGTTGCTGTGGATCCAGAGCCAGCCCGCAACTAAGCATGACCTGGGTGACACTAGTCTTAATTTTTTATCCAGAGACCTAGGACCAGTCTCTGGCTACCAGGATGAGTGGAGTCATCTCTGTAAGTCACTCAGTTACCCTTGTCAATTGTTTGGTTGTTTGGGGTTCTGCTAAGGGCCTAGCAAACACAGAAGTGGATGCTCATAGTCAGCTATTGGATGGATCACAGGACCCCCAATGGAGGAGCTAGAGAAAGTACCCAAGGAGCTAAAGGGATCTGCAACCTTATAGGTGGAACAACATTATTAACTAACCAGTACCCTGGAGCTCTTGACTTGGCCATCACTGGAAAGAGAGGCCCATTGGACTTGCAAACTTTATATGCCCCAGTACAGGGGAACGCCAGGGCCAAAAAGTGGGAGTGGGTGGGTAGGGAAGTTGGGGGAAGGGTATGGGGGACTTTTGGGATAGCATTGGAAATGTAAATGAGGAAAATACCTAATAAAAAAGAAAAAAAAGGGTCCTCTCTACCCATAATTGGACAGATCCTCACTAGAAAAATAAGTTGTTTGGGGAGGGGTCCTTATCAGCCCGTGAGAAATATGTGAATGTTACTGAAGGAAGCTGAACTGGTGGACCACTCTTAAGCAGGGAAGTCTCCAGGTATAAGATTTTCTTAGACTGGTCTTGCATAAAAGATGTTGCCTAATGTGTAACGTCTTAAAACTATATATGTATATTTCAGCAACAAAGGAGAATGCTTACAGAGTCATGTTACAGGGAAAGAGAGGTCTCAGTTGTGTGTATACACTTAGAGGATGTTATGTAAATACGTATATAAAAGGATAAAATATGTATATAAGAGAGGGAAACTCAATGAAAACCCTAGTGATAGGATGGGTGGGAGCTTTGATGAGACATAGTTTTTTCTTTACAATTTTCTCTAACTCTGTTGGTTTTGGCAATCAAACAGCCCTTTCAAAATGCCACAGGAATCCCTGTCCAATCCCATCGAGCTTGGCACTCACTGTAGTTTCTGCAGCCCTCAGGGAATGTATACAGTCAATCCCCACCCCAAGGTGGCCCAGAAGGTTTCCTCTAACCTCTGTCCAGATGCTGCCCTACCTGGCTCAGCATCCTGGCCAGCAGAGGCCCCAGAAGTGAAGAGCGAGGGGCACAAGGCAAGGTGGGGGCTAGGGAGCATTAACCCCACCCAGTTCTGTAAATGGGTAGGGGGCCAGGGTGGAGATGAAGCAGAGGGCCTTGCTTGCAGGCTCTGGTTTCCAGAAGCCCTGCCTTCCTCCTTGGGGGTCTCAGCTGCTACAAGATCCATACACACCCTTCTGGGCCATGCCTTTGTTCTTGAAGCCTATTATTTCACTAACTATAAGACAAAAATAAAAACAAAACCCACTTGTACCATTTTTTCTTTTCTCTTCTTTTCTTTTTTCTTCTTTTCTTTTTTCTTTCCTTTCCTTTCCTTTCCTTTCCTTTCCTTTCCTTTCCTTTCCTTTCCTCTCCTCTCCTCTCCTCTCCTCTCCTCTCCTCTCCTCTCCTCTCCTCTCCTCTCCTCTCCTCTCCTCTCCTCTCCTCTCCTCTCCTCTCCTCTCCTCTCCTCTCCTCTCCTCTCCTCTCCTCTCCTCTCCTCTCCTCTCCTCTCCTCTCCTCTCCTCTCCTCTCCTCTCTCTCTCTCTCTCTCTCTCTCTCTCTCTCTCTCTCTCTCTCTCTCCCTCTCTCTCTCTCTCTCTTTTTCTTTTTTTGGAGAAAGCTATGAAACAGATGCTGCATTTCCCCTTCTGGGTGACTTCTTCAGTGAACCCTACCTTCACAGCACCAGAGGGGCATCCTCAGTGAACCATAGTCCGCCATGTTTGAGCCACCTTATTCGTGTTCTAACATGGAGGCCCCACTTCTTCCTGTAAGGCACTTGCTTCCAAAGAGCTCCTGGTGGAGACTCTGAAGACTTCTACTTTACCAGGAGAAGTCCATTGTCACCAATCTCCTCCACTCCGGACATTCCTCATGTCCCACCTAGGGTGGGAGCCAATTTGAACAAGTATAACATCCTATCTTAACTAAATTCCTCTTGCTGGGAGCTAAGGCTTCCAACTCTGTACCTGAGGGTCAGGAGAGAGCCAAGATTAATCATGTAGAGTTTGCCAGCAGGCCAAGGTCAAGAAGGAGGCTGGATTGCTCTTGAAACTGGGCTCTGGTGGAGGGAAAAGCACAAGGCTCCTGTGATGGGCTAGCCTGTGCAGCTTGCATTTGGGCTCTTGGGCTCTATGAGAGGTAGCCCTCTCCTGAACCCTATCCACCCCTGACCCAGAAAGGCTCCCTTCTCCCTCCCTGGTTTTAGATGCCTTGTCTCCCATCCTACTAAGTCCTCTTAGCCATTGGTCCTGGTGTCACATGGTAGTGTCTCCCCTGGGTTCATGCGTAGGGAGAGAGAGCCCCTCTCAGTCCTGCTTCTGGGTCAGGCATCTACACAGACCACATTTAATCTTGCAAATGATCCACTGTGAGTGAAACTGTCCTATACTGTGATGATGCAAAAGATCCCTTCCCTTCCCTTTTCTTTGTGGCTCATGATAAAAGGCTATCTTCTGTCATTCTAGCATGGCCTGTGCCTGGTATCAAAAGGAGCTGGGGTGTGCCATTTGCTGTGCAGATAATGCTTGCATGGATATCATCTTCCTTGTGGTCAATCGTTTCCTAGGGCTCTACCCTTGATGGTGCTCTAAAGAAGGCAAAGATGTAATTTTTTTTTTTAGATTTATTTATTATTATATGTAAGTACCCTGTAGCTGTCTTCAGACACACCAGGAGAGGGCATCAGATCTCATTACAGATGGTTGTGAGTCACCACGTGGTTGCTGGGATTTGAACTCAGGACCTTTGGAAGAGCAGTCGATGCTCTTAACTACTGAGCCATCTCGCCAGCCCCGAAGATGTAATTTTATGTCTTTATATAAAGGTTATACTATTTTGGAGTAGCCTCCTGTCTCTGTGAGTATGTATAAATGATTTATCATTATTGGACCCACAAGAAGAGTGATCCATACCACCAAGAGAAATACAGATGGCTTAGTTACACTTTGAGCAACCAGCAGAGAGGTCAAGGATACAGGAAAACTGCTTTGCTGTGTCTATAGTATCCTCTCCCCTTAGGTCAGTGGTTCCCAACCCATCAGGAGTAATACCTTGGCAAACCTCGACCGCCAAAAATATTTACATACGATTCATAAGAGAAATCAAATTCCAGTTGTGAAGTAGCAATGAAATAATTTTATGGTTCAGGGTCACCACAACATGAGGAACTCTGTTCACTGCAGCATTGGGGAGGTTGACAACCAGTGCCTTGGGTGATGTCAGAAAAGGCAGAAAATAAAAGCCACAGCCCTACCTTTTCAAGAAATCTGCCCGTATGAACCACTATCCACCTACCTACCAGCTGGTGCACTTCCAGAACATTCTTCAGCAATCATTTCCTTATCTTGCCATTGAAGTCACTGGGAGCCAAGTTCACACCCATGACCCCTCCTACCCATAGCAGATTTTCAGGGGCCACAGATCTGAAACCCTGTAGGATTTTTCTGGCTGGCCCTGGTTTCTGTAGTTGTATTTCCACAGAGCAATATTAGGCCTGGGGTGTGACCAGGAGGGTGTGTGTGTGTGTGTGTGTGTGTGTAGGTGTATGAAGGTCCTCTGTACTTATCTGTCCTTCCTCTGAAATGTCATCCAGCAGCAAAATGGTGGCTTTCCAACCTGTTTAATTTGTACTACCCCAGGTACCATGCCCTTCTTATATATGAGAGCTCTACTGTTACATTGCAGTAGTGGTTTCAGCTCACATCTGACATGTCAACTGACCCCCCCCCCCCAGTGTGCTATAGTGGCATCTCCATTCACAGGTGAGAAGATGGAAGCCCAGTGAGGGCCATAGTTTCCACAGAAGATGATAATCTGGAGAGATGGGCGGGAGAGTTGGTTCAGGGTGAAGTGCCTGCCACACAAATGTGAGGACCCAAGTTCAGCTCCTCAACATCCACATGAAAGCCTAGATGTGACAGGATGTCCTTGTAAACCCTGTGACGAGGACAGAGGGACAGGAGGATGTGGAAGGTTCACTGACAAACATACAGCCATGAAATGAGCTCCAAGTTCAGCCAGAGACCCTGTCTCAAAAACTGCGGTGGAAAATAATACAGGGAGACACTTGACATGACTTCTAGCCTTTACAGGCACATACAACCATACATACCTGCCTATCACACACATATACACACACATCACCACCAACAATAACAAAATTAGGTGCACAAGGGTTCAACTGATTTAAATGGCTCTAACGGTTGGGAAATGGGCTGGGGTTCACCTTGTTCCTAGCCCAAAGCCTGTCCTACAAGCTCCCGTTGTCCAGTCATGATTTATTCCTGGCCTCCACAAAAGCAACGTAGACCAATTGAACCTAAAAACCTGGGCCAGGCAGAGCTCTGCCCACACGTAATTATATCAAGCCAGACCTCAGGTCTTACTGGATTCTTAATAAGTATGGGACTTGGGGTGGGGATGAATCAGGCAGAAGTGATTGACATAGGGGGTGATTTTTCCACATAGAAGCAAGCACCAAGCCAATTCTCTGTTCCCTTCATTTGGGCCCTGTGCATACAGCTGGGCATGTAGGTTTTTATGAGGTCTGTTTTATGGCACATGCTCATACACAGATGTGCAGAGGTATCACAGTACCACAGTGAAATTGCAAAGCAAAACACACAAGCTCTCAGGGATGGCCTTTCAAATTTCCTTGATAAAACGGCTTTATGGAAATGTTCCCATTCCCTCCCATTGCCTGTTGCTTCCCATTTAACTAGACATCTGGGGCTGGGATAACTTTTTCCCCCTCTTGGCTTTGGTACGTGTGCAGCAGCTGGAGATGCCTGCTCTCAGCTGTTTGTTTTTCTTCCTAGGAGAGGGGCTTGGAAATGTTACCCCCAGACACACCAAAGCCCATGGGAAGGGGTAGTTTTGAGGAACTTAAAAGTCCCCAACTACACAAAGCCAAAGCTTGTGGTACTTACTGGGCAGAGGGGCTAGCCTAGCCTTTGGACAAGCTCGTTGAACAAGCCCAACCCAGACCCACTACCTCTTTATTTGATGGAAGAAAGGATAAGAGGTGGTGAAGAATGAAGACTCAAGCTGATGGGCTCAGAGCCAGGTCCCCAAATTTCAAATGTGAAAGCTGAGCTGGGCCTTCATGGGGTCCCTCCCAGCTGGCCCATCCATCATGTGGACTTGGGTGGGACCGGGCGGACACTGAGTAATCCCTTGCCTGGAGAACTTGCCTGACTCTAGCCAGACTCTCCCTCAAGTTGCCTCCATCATCCCTGGGGTTGAATCTCAAGACCCAGGCTGAAACTCAGTCCATCTTCCCACCCTCCACCCTACTCAACACCCCTCTTAAATTGCCCTTGGAATCATTTCATTGTGGGAAAATGCGTGGCAGAAAATCTACCCTCATAACCATTTTAAGTGTGCAGATTTCTTTCCTTTCTTCTTTCTTTCCTTTTTCTTTCCTTCCTTCCTTTCTCTCTCTCTCTCTCTCTCTCTCTCTCTCTCTCTCTTTTCTTTCTCTCTCTCTCTTTCTCTCTCTCTCTTTCTTCTTTTCTTTCTTACTCCCTCTCTTTTTTCTTTTTCTTTTTTTTTTCTTTTGCTGAAACAGGGTCTCGCTATGTTGGTCTGCTTGGCCTGGAACTCATTATGTAAATGAGGCTGGTCTTGAACTCACAGATCTGCCTGCCTCTGCCTCATAAGTTCTGGGATCAAAGGCATGTGTCTCCACACCCAATTATTTAAGTGCATGGTTTAATGACATTGTGTGTATCCATATTGCTGTGTGACCATAGCCACCAGCTGTAGCTCCAGAACCCTTTTCAGCAATTCAAGGGGGAAGTGTGTTCATCAAGCATTGACCCCATCTCACTCCTGCTAGTGCCTGACCTTTCCATCTACTTCTTGTGACTACATGGGGTACCTCCTGCAGGTGGGAACCTGTCCTGTTTGTGATTTTTCTGAAAGCCTTCAAGGCTCATCAAATGTAGGCTGGCATGTGAGGTTGCTTCTGAGTTCTAACAAATACTGATGTCAATGAGAGTGTAAACTAGTCTGCTAGAGTCTCTGCTATCCATTTCCCCCACTGTTCACGTGTGTGTCATGCATGGTGTAGTATGTGTGCATGTGGTGTGTGTGTGTGTGTGTGTGTGTGTGTGTGTGTGTGTGTGTGGTATGAATGTGTGGTGTGGTATGTGTGTGGTGTGTATGTGATAGGGGGCATGGGATATGTGGTGTGTGTGGTGTATATGTGTGTGTGTTTGTGTGTATGGTGTGTGGTGCGAATGTGTGGTGTGATATGTGTGTATGGTGTGGTATGTATGTAGTGTGTGTGTGATGGGGGTATGGTATATGTGGTATGTGTGGTATATATGGTATGTGTTTGTGTGTGTGGTATGTGTGATGTATATGTGTAAGATAAGAGAGGGGGGATATGGTATGTATGGTGTGTGGCATGTATGCTATGTGTATGCATCTTTGCATGTGTGTGGGCACATGTGTGTGGATTAGGAAACTCTTTCACTCCCCCTTAACCTTTTCCACTTCCCTCAAGGCTTTCTCTGAATATGAGGTCTACAGTGCTGGGCTCTGGGACTTCAACAGTTGAGCTTTGGTCAGTAGGTGATTAGGTCAAATTCCCTCTATAGCTCAAACATATCAGCAGCACCTGGGTCCGTGAGAACCCACTCAGCATCCTGTGCTTTGGATCGGTGACTTTCAAGAGCAACAGCTTCCGTTTCATCCTGTGCTCGCATGTATTTGCTTACTAGCACCGCACGTGCCTTTCTGTGGTATTATGTAAGAGCCTTCAGGGTTCTCATATTGAGGGCTTTAGCAGAGTCCCTCTACTTAATGTGTTATGATTTAATTTTTTTTAATTGCCCATTCATGACTATCCAGGTCTTTACAAACTGCAGATGAGCGACGGAATACTCCCACCACACCCCCCACTATGCATCTCTGCTCTTTTGAATCTTTTTTTTTTTTTTTTTTTTTTGCAGGGGTAACCCCCAGGAGGGAGAATAGTTTATGAGCAATGTGAACACTTTGTAAGGCTCAAGATGAAGTTTGCCAGATTGTTCTCCAAAAGAATTTTGCACAGTCATCAGCAATGCATAAACACATTGGCTTTCACTGTGGTCTCGCCAGCATGATGTAGCACTGTTCGTTATATTTCAAGAGAGTTTCTTTTTCGTTTTGCTTTTTTTTTTCTTTTTTGCTAGATAATGATCTCATGATTTTTTTTTACATCCATATGTTTATTAATTGAATTACAGGTTTATGGAAACTGAGACTTTAAGCTTTTGTCTGTACTGTGAAACATGAAGTCAGTTGATTACATATAATACGCTTACCACTGTAAGCATCTATGGGATGACTGAGGGAAGCTTGCTTCTTATCCTGCAGAGGGTTATGAGTGACTATTGCATCCTACTCATTTGGTGTTGCTTTCCATGTCATATGTGTGCCGTGCTATTTTGTTCTATGCAGTTCAATCGCAAACAATGCGTTTATCTTTTTGTGGTTTGGGGAGTTCTGTACTGAACTGTAAAGAATGGAGACTCTGAATGCAGCATAAGCCTGACTCTTAGAGAGAGAGCTCAGACCCAACTATCTAATATTGATAATGCTGAATTAATACCACAGGAATAGGGAGGTTGCCGGCTGTGGTGGTGCACACCAGTAGGATTTGCTGAAGGAAGCAGAGGCAGGAGGATCACCAGTTCGAGGCCTGCCTGGGCTACACATCTAAGAAAGAAAGAAAGAAAGAAAGAAAGAAAGAAAGAAAGAAAGAAAGAAAGAAAGAAAGAAAGAAAGAAAGAAAGAAAGAAAGAAAGAAAGAAAGAAAGAAAGAAATTGGGAGACTGTAGTGCAACAAACCATAATTTTAACGCTTACTTGACAAATAATAATTTAATGAATGTATGGGGTACAGTGTGAAATTTCATCTCATGGGTTTTGCTTCTTTGTTCAGAGACATGGTCTCAATCTGTGCTCCAGGTTGACCTAGAAACTCACTTTGTAGCTCAGGCTGGCTCAGGTAAACCTCCTGCCTCAGGCTTTCAAGTGTTAGGCTTCTGGGTGTGAATTAGTTACCCTGTACAGCTTCAATTCATGTTCGACAACAATTTTTAAAACCAAGGTTTGGGTTTGAGGCCAGTATCATACTCAGTATAAGTAAAGGTGACACAGAGGCCATGTAATGCTATTGTTACCATAATTAATAGAAGTACAGTTCATAGAATTAGGGGTCTGATCATCCTGTTCAACCCAGTGCATACTGGACCAGCTTCATTTGTGACTGCCTTTGTTTTAAACCTACAAAGAAGGGGACAGTGTAACCAGTACCCACATGTCCTTTATTTGCGCCATCAACTGTGACTCTTTTGCTACATTTTGGTTGTCTCTTGCTTCTTTCCTCTTTCTCTCTCTCCTTGCTTTGTCTTTCTGTAAAACCATTTGAGAGTGAGGCACAAATATTCCCCCTAAATTAGTAAGAACTCATAAAACCAAAGGCACTCTCTTCTATCATCTCTATGTAACTGCTAAATTCAGGTATTTAAACATTGATAGAATTTGAACATAGATCTATCCTCTGTGTTAACTTTCTTCAGTTGCTCCAGTAGTGCCAATTACAGCATTATTTTGATTCTGGGGCGCCATCCAGGCTAGGGTCATATATGTGGGTGTCATGTCTCATTGCTCTGCCATCTTGAATTACTCCTGGAGCCTTACTGCATTTCATGACACTGCATTGTTGTTTGTTTGTTTGTTTTAAAGATAGGCCAGTTGCTGGGCATAGTCGTCTACAACAACGTGGGTTTGCTGGGTTTCCCCATGACAGGTGTGGGGTAGACACTATTGGCATTCTCACTACATCCTGTCCAGGAAGCAGATTATACCAATTTCACGAGGGGCAATAAATCTAATCCTTCTTTAAAATGGCACTATCTAGATTTATCCACTGTCAAGACTTCTTCAATTATTATTAGGAATCAATCTGAATCAGGGGAAAGAGCTCAGCTGGTGAGTGACTTGCTGTATTATCATGAGGACACAAGTTGCAGCCCCAGCATCAACTTTAAAAGCTAGGCTTAGTGGCTTTTAATTGTAATCCCAGAGCCATGGAGACAGAGATAGGCAGATTCCTGGAGCTCACTGGCTGACCAGTCTAGCCTAATCAAGATGGCACCTTGTCTCCAAAGCAAGGTGAGTGGAGCAAGACCTAAGGTTAACTTTTGGCTTACACATACACACATATGCACACATATACACCTGTGCACACATACACAAATAAGCAATCTGTTGAGAGATTCTCTGATATACTGTGTAAATATGCATGACTTCCCTATAATTCGTCTCTTAATGATATTAGTATCCACTGATAATTTTTTGCCCAAATAACTTACAGATTGAATATCTCTTATCTGAAATACTTGAACCAGAATTTCAGGTTGGTTTTTTTTTTTAAATTAAAATGTTTGCATATGTATAATGAAGTCACTTGGAGAAGTGAAGAGGGACCCTTCTTATTCAGATCCTCATGGAAATCGTGTGAACGCAGACACTGTAAGGTGCACAGTGGGCAGAGTTCATGCTATGTGGCTTTCATAGTCTTTGCAAGGTGGGTTAAGTCATATCTAAGAGCGAGATGACAAGGTAGGCCTGAGTGTTAAGGAGTATAAAGACATTCTGGGTGGCAGCTAGGGAGATTCTGCTCCTTCTCGCCTACCCACTCAAGGAACACAACTCCAGGTGTGTTCCAAAAGCACAGGAAAGGGCCACATTAGCAAAATTCTTTAGGAATCCCATGTGATCCAAGAGTTAAATCAGGGGGAGAAGTTGGGTACCCGTGGCCAAGGAATATCATTTGTGGGTCTAGAAGTAGCAAAGTTATGTAGAAGACAAGGGTGGGTGAGCACATCCCTGACTCCAGTCACGACTGTGATTACCAAATAGAATCAAGAGAGACTGTCAAATTACCCATTTATGTTTCACGTTGTGACCACTTGAACTCTTAGATTGTAGGTAATTTTCTAACATTTTAAGTGCATCTGTGGCCAGGCAGTGGTGGCGCGCACCTTTAATCCCAGCACTTGGGAGGCAGAGGCAGGTGGATTTCTGAGTTTGAGGCCAGCCTGGTCTACAAAGTGAGTTCCAGGACAGCCAGGGTTATACAGAGAAACCATGTCTAAAAAAAAAAAAAAAAAAAAAAAAAAAAAAGGTGTGTCTGTGTTTCAACCTTAGCCTATCTCAACATTTTTCCTCTTGTAATTTGATAAGTGCTAGGTTGATAGATGGCTAGGTAGTTAAACAATAGATGAATGGGTAGAAAGATGGATGGGTTCGTGCACACATGAGTGAATGTGTAGGTGATGGGCGAATATATGGATGATGGGTAGGTAACTGAGTGGTGGTTGGATAGATGTATAGATGGATGGATGTGTGGATAGATAGATGGATGTGTAGATGTGTGGATAGATAGATGGATGTGTAGATGGGTGGATAGAATGGTAGATGGATAGATGGGTGGATAAGTAGATTGGTAGATGGTAGATGGGTAGATGGTTTGTTTTTTCTTTTTTTTTTTTTAAAGATTTATTTATTTATTATATGTAAGTACACTGTAGCTGTCTTCAGACACTCCAGAAGAGGGCGCCAGATCTCGTTACGGATGGTTGTGAGCCACCATGTGGTTGCTGGGATTTGAACTCTGGACCTTCGGAAGAGCAGTCGGGTGCTCTTACCCACTGAGCCATCTCACCAGCCCCGGGGTAGATGGTTATATGGATAGATTGGCAGATGAGATGCTTAGATAGATAGGAAGATGGGTGGATGGCTAGATGGATGGATGGATATATTGATAGATGGGTAGATGGGTGGATGGTTTGGTGGGTGGATTCATGCACGGGGACAAGAGCAGTTTGGGGTGTGATGGCTTTAGCAGGAGTGGGTGAAAGGAGAATACAGTGTTCTAGACCTCTTTGGAAAGCATCAAGTGATCATTAAATCCTAGGGAGAACTAGGCTTATGGCCATAAGGGTGAGCAGGGTAAAGAGCTGTGTGTCCCGGTTTTTAAAAGTCACGGACCTGAGACCAGGGCCAGGGAAATATTCATCCTAACTTAGAGTGCCTGGATTTCACCTCAGGGCCTGGTTGTCACACCCCAGTAGTGGGAATATCATTTCTGTTCCTTGGCCTCAGTTCTTATCTGATATGAGTGGCTATTGAATGCTGACCAAATGTCCTTTGCTCTGCATTGGAACACTAATATCAACAAGTCTGATAGTTAGCGAAAAAAGGGGAAGCATCAGGATGAAGTCGGGGTGCATCAAAGGATGTAGATGGGAACTGTAGCCATAGCTTGCATTTTAGCTGGACTTTGTAATATATGCCAAGTCTCCTTCCCTCATATTTGATTTCCTTGAGTGGAAGAAAATCTACATTAAAAAAACCACAGTCTGGCTCATAGTAGGTATTCACCTAGAGCTCATTCTTTTCTTGAGTCTCCACACAACTCCCTGGAACAGATGTTGAGAGTGTCACTTTTATATGAAAAATGAGATACACAGAAGGACAGACTCCTTTGCTGCAGAGTATGTAGCAAGTTTATGGCAGACAGGATTTGAACCTGGACGTTTAGATTACAAATTAGTGATCCCTTTTCTTTCTAACTTAGCTATGTCTAAGCTCCTCCAACTCTAACATTCCAGACCCAATTTCTCAATGTAACCTTCTGCACTGCACACAAAGCTGCCAGAGTTTGAAAAACTCTAAACATGACATGAATGTAGTTGGTTCTTATTACAGTGTGTTAAATGTTGTCAACAAAATTGTTCTCTGTGGTTCAGAAAGGGTCTGGATCCATCTAATACCACACTGTGACTGATGACCATCTCTGGCAAGGTTCCATACAAGCCTTTTGCAACACTAAATATTTTTTGTAATACCAGATCTATCCCACCAACTTTATAATGCCAAATACTCTGGGGACCAATCAGTGTTCCCAAATAATTATTTGTGTTAATGGTTTTAATCAGAATGATTCTGACTATATAGAAATGCTCTTTGTATTACAATCAGTACAAATTTGGGTGAATGAATATGATTGGGTAGATGTATGCACGTATCGCTAATGGGTAGGTCAGTACATGGTAGACGAATGAATGCACGGATGGATAGATAGATGATGGATGGTGGGTAGGTGAATGGTGGAAGGATAGATGATAGATGAATGGAAGGATGAGTGCACATATGTATAAGTGGGTGGATAGGCGGGTAGGTGATAGATGAATGAATGATGAGGTGGTTAGATTAATGGGTAGATGGATAAATAATTATGGAAGGAAGGAAGGATGAGTGGATGGATGGATGGACAGACAGATGGGTAGGTGGGTAATACATAGCAGATGTATGAATAAATGGATGGATAAATAAATGGGCAGGTAGATGATGAATGGATGGTTGGTTTCCTTGGCAGCAGTGTGGTATAAAAGAATAAGACATAAGCTGTCTGCAGAAGTATATGCATGAGTCTTGATTGCATCACCAGCGATATTAGTGATCCAAAACATGTCACACCATCTTTTCCAGTCCCAATTTCTTCATCTGAAAGTGAGGAGTAAATTAAGGTCAGTCTCAGCTCGAAGTGTCCAGAATTGTATTGTCTTCTCGGTCCACATTTTGGAAAACAGAGATGAGAGAAATCAAAGGAGCCAAACCTCAAGTTTGGAGAAAGAAATCTCAATAAATGCCTAGAGTCCTGGCAAGTCTGTCTCAGATTCCTTTCATGCTTATTAGTGAGGATAATTTTTAGCCTCCTTAAAATACTTTATGACAGTCTCAACAAGTGAAGAAACATGGATCTGAGAAAACTAGCCAACATTGCTCAAATGAAAAGCAGTGTGTCCCCCCTGGGAGAGAGATGTTGAGCTGTTTGAAAACAAGTGCATACAGAACAAATTGTCCAAAAAGACAGAATGGGGGAGCACCCTGGCTGCCCTTGATGATTTCAGATCCCAGCCGTGTGGAATGGAGGCTAGGAAGCATCATCCCAGGGAAACACAGGAGGAGACTTGCTCAGCCTCAGTGGGTTCCTGCTAGAGCAGGAGCAATGGACCTTTCATGGAAGTGAGACAGAATGAGGTAGACAGATTGGTTTAAACCCTGCATTGGCTGTTCTTGAGTGAAATTATTCTGAACAAGCCAGTCAGCCTTCCTAAACTGCGTATGTAAATTAGATCAGGGCACAAGGAGCCAAGGCTCTCTGCCTGGCTGTGAATAGACACACATTAGTGTTAACTCTCTTTCTTGTCCACCCCAGTCAAGAGGATAGACCACTACGTTCCTCATCCCATCTGTACACCCATCATGGCAACATAGGCCTGTAACCCCATCACTGGGGAGCTGGGCACAGGATTTGTCCTGCCACACACTGGTCAGTCAATTGAATGGAATCAGTATATGACTCTATCTTAAAACATAAGATGGAGAACAACTGAGGAAGACACCCAGCATGACCTCTGTCCTCTAACCTTACACACACACACACACACACACACTCACACTCACACACACATACACACAGTGTTCACATATGTTCATATATGGATATGTGGATAGATATGGATAATAATAATAATGAAAGGGCAGAAAGAGGAGACTCCACTGGTAGGTGAGAAAAGGCAGAGTATACCCACTAGCTTGGGAGTTGGAAGCATGATGCTGGGTCAAGAGACAAACTGTCCCTGCTAATGTGAGCTTAGCCCCCACCTCTGTCCACAGCCACCTACACTGAAACTCTCTTTGGAGCCTGCATCTCCCCAGCATCCGACTACAGACCCAGCTTTTCATGGGGCAAGAAGACAGGATACAGCAATGAGGAAATGGAACAGAAAAAGTCTCTGTTCTCTCACATTTAATTTAATTTTCCCAATGATTGGAGTATCTTGTCAGATCCTAATTTTCACACATTACCTATCCCTGAGGCCTGTTATAAAAAATCAGACTAAAGAATTGGCTCAGCAGCCAAGGGTGCGCATTGCCTCTGCAGAGGACCCTGGTTTGGTGTCTAATGCCTCTCCAGCCTCACGCAAGAAGATCTGGTGCCCTCTCTGGCTTCTGGATCACCTGCACTCACAAGCACACACAAGCACTCACAAGCATACACAAGCACTCACAAGCACACAGAAGTGCACACACACATGTACATCGATGTAACTTACAAATGAATGTGAAAAACTGCCCAGCATAGCACTTGGCTATCAGTTTAAATGAAGAATAAATGAAAGCGTTCCTTCTGAAGAATTATTCAGAGCCCAACTCTTGTATCTCTGCAGTAAATTTTAAAATGATGTCAAGCCAAAAGTGCACACAGGAGAAAGGACACCCCCTTCAACAAGGGGGTCGAACTGGATAGTTGAGTGTAAAAGAATCCAAATAGACCCATGCCCATCACCTGCATAAAACTCAACTCCAAATGGATCAAGGACCTCAATGTAAGATACCCTGAATCTGACACAAAGAAAATAGGCAATAAGGTTGAGCTACTGGCACAGGACCCTGATAACACAGGCATTAAGACTAACAATAGGCGGTACCTCATGGAGCTTAAAAACAAAACAAAAACTTCTGTATGGTAAAGGACACTATCATTTGAGCAAAGAGGAAACCTACAGAATGTGGAAAAATATTGACCAATTATACATCAGATAGAGTTAGTATTGTAGAAATCAAAACCTCAAGAAAACAAATAACCTAATTTTAAATGGAGTTTAAACAAGAGTGCTCAGAAGATGAGACACAAATGTCTGAGAAACACTTAAATAATAGTCAACATCCTTAGCCATTAGGAAAATGCAAATCAAAACGGCTTAGAAATTTCATCTTACAGCAGTCAAAATAGCTAAAAACAATAACATAAATGACAACATATGCTGGCAAGGATGTGGGGAAAGGAGACTGCTTAGTCATTGCTAGGGGAGTAAAAACTGGTACAACCACTATGGAAATCACTATGGTGACCCTCTGGGAAGCTGGGAATGATCCACCACATCACTCTTGGGGATACACCCCAATGGCTCTACATCCTACCACAGAGGCGCTTGCTCATCCATGTTCTTTGCTCCTCTCTTCATAACAGACAGACTCTGGGAACAGTTAAGATGTTTATCAACTGAAATGAATAATGAAAGTATGGTACATTTACATAATAGAATATAATTCAGCTGTTAAGAAAAAGAAATTTTGGGGGCTGGAGAGATGGCTCAGCAGTTAAGAGCACTGACTGCTCTTCCAGAGGTCCTAAGTTGAAATCCCAACAACTACATGGTGGCTCACAACCATCTGTAATGAGATCTGATGCCCTTGTCTGGTGTGTCTAAAGACAGATACAGTGTACTTATATATAATAAAGAAATAAATCTAAACCAAAAAAAAAGAAAGAAAAGAAAAAGGAAATTTGCAGATCACTGTAGCATTTAACTCTCATGAGAGAGGCTTCTTTTTGCAGTAGATGGCAGTTAATGCAGAGATCCACAACTGGACAGTGTGCAGAGAAACCTTGGAGTCCTCGGGCCTGAAGGCTCACCCAGACAAAGGTCAAACCAGACAAAAATCCCAGCATGAAGGATGGGAAGTGGGCACCAAGTCCCACCCCTAGCCAAGAAGCTTTACAAATTATAGCTGCTAGAAGAGAAAAAAAAATCTTTTTCTTGAGTGGAGAGATACTGGGTAGATGAACCACACTCAAGGGCAGACGCTGTGCTCAGGAATAGAAGGCCAGCACCAACTGGACTCCACGTTTTCTAGTGGATTGTTTTTCCTCAGGAAAGAGAAAGAATAGGAAGTTGGATGGATTGTGGGGGAAGAGCTGGGAAGAGTAGGGGGAATGGGAAAGAATATAATAAAAATACTGCTTGAAATTCTCACAGAGTAAATTTAATGGAGGGGAAATGAGTATAACATAAAATACCTTATACGGTTTAAACCACGTGTTTGCTTTTTAGAATGCGTAGATGATCATCTTGCTAGCTCAGTGATGAAATGAAATTCCAGAAAGGAGTTGCTGTTTTACGATGGGTGGGTGCTACATTTATGTAAAGGGGCTGGGAAATACGTGAACTCCAGCTTGTCAGGGTTTATTTCCATCCTGAACTTCTCAAATGGTAATGAAATCTCTGGAGATAAGATCAGTGCTGGGCTCTGCAAGAGCAATCCGCATTCATGTCTCTCTCTCTGTGTATTACATCACTGTGGGTGACGCCTTTATTTTCTCGCAAGCCAACTGGGAATCTTTTTTTTTTTCTTTTTCCTTAAATACAATGTTGAGATACCAGTAAGCAAGTCACTATTCTCTACGGGGCACTCTGCATTCTGCATGCGATTGAAAACAGGCTCCAAACTTGCCTGAAGATGTTTTTAATCTCTTTATGTCTATAGTGAGCATTCTGTTAGCCAGTCATTGAAACGACCACAAAAAGCACCTGTAGCATGTGTTGCCTTATAGAGAAGGTTGCCCACAGGAGGTTTTGTTTTGTTTTATAAATTATGGTGCAATCTCATGCCACTACACTGAGTCTCTTAATCATGCTTGAGTAAAGTCGGTAGCGTGACACACGGTTGTGCCCACCGGGAGATTTGTACATGTCTGAACTGCTATCAGATCACACAAGCATGAGCCCAAGGGGGGCAAATGATTGGCTTGGTTCTGGGAGTTCCAGGCCACCAGGACCCAAAAGACTCAGAGTGGCTCTCCTGCAGAGCAGTGAGTGGTTCTCACCCTTCCTCGTGCTGTGACCCTTTATTACAGTTCCTCATGTTGTGGTGACACCCAACTATAAAGTCATTTTTGTTGCTGTAATTTTGCTACTGTTATGAATTGTAATGTAAATATCTGTGTTTTCTGCTGGTCTTAGGAGATCCCTGACAGGGCTGTTCAGCCCTCAAAGGAGTCAACCCACAGGTTGAGAATTGCTGCTGTAGAGCCTTCTGAGTATCCTGGGTCAGTTTGCCTAATCTCACGAACATGGGAATTGGCAGCGGTCTTTCATGTGTACTCCCTATTTTTCCAGTTAATCTTCAGTAAGGGACCTCACTTAGCTACCTTTTGGAGGTTGAATTTTGCCCTCTAAAAGTCACGTGGTGTAATCCTGATTTCCAGTTACCTGAAACTGATTCACATGAAGACCTCTTTAGAGAGGTGATGGAGTTTAAATAAGGCTGCTGGGGTGTGTTCTAGTTTCAGTTCTGCTACTGTGACAAAAATATCCCAGCAAAAGGCAACTGAGAGGACAAAGGGCTTATTTGGCTTACCATTCTGTGTTAACAAGCCATTGTGGTGGGGAAGTCAAAGCAGGATTACTTTACAGTCAAAACAAATTTACTGACTTCATTAGTGACCGGGAGGCAGGCTTCCTTAAGGATGCATCCTCCCTGGCCTAACTTCCTTCCACCAGACCCTGCCTCATGACAGTTCTACCATCTCCCAGTTAGCACCATAGGCTAGGGTCCAAGCAAGTCTTTGTCATGTGAGTTCTGGAGGAACACTTCAAACCACAGCCCTCTGGGTCAGGTGCTTTGCTTTCTCATCAGGACCACAGCTTCCTGAGCCTCCTCAGGCTCCCATTTCCCTCTGGTACATTCTCCTCATTGCTGACAGAAGCATTTTAGCCGCACCTCTCTGTCGAACATATATGAAGAATGTCCACTCCGTGTGTGGCTTCCTTAGGGAATATTCATTCTGAGCTTTGCCTTTCCAAGCAGAGTTTATGGCTAAGTTCTTACTTTTTTTAAGTAAGCGTTTTCACATTTTAATTTAATTTTATGTGCACAGGTATTTTATTTGCATGTATTTCTGTGGACCATATGTATACAGTGTCCCTAGAGGCCAGATGATGATCTTAGATTCCCCTGGGCCTGGACTTACAGACAGATGTGAGCAGCCATGTGAGTGCTGGGAGTCCAACCCATGACTTCTATAGAATGGCCAGTGCTGTTAACCACTGAGCATACTCTCCATCCTCAATAAGGTCTCCCTTTGCATCTAGGTTTCTCCCCTACTGTCCTGGTAGGAGAACTCATGTTTTAGGTCACCAGCTTCAAGACTCATATAGTGAGTAGCTACTTCACATTTTTTTGGATCAGATGACTTAAAATGTGTGTGAACCTACAGTCTAAACCCAAAACTCATATGTGGTTTCTCAAGACTGTGGGGAGTCAAGAGGTGAAGAAGCTAAAAGACAAGGAAGATGGGATTTGAGTTGCTGTATTGTTGTGGTGGGGGAAGGCATGCTTCGTATTTTGGCCTGGGATTTCTGTGGGACCAGAGTGCAAGGTGGAGGCCTAGTAGCTGGTGTTGAAGTGTGAGCAGTGGTGGGAGATAGAGAGAATAAAGCCAGGAAATAGAGAAAGCCAAGATCAGCACATGGCTTTGAGTTGGTCTCCATTTGGGACTCCGCCCTTTTCTGCTAACTAAGGAGCTGGTCACAAGAGCCTCAAGCTGTCTCTTCCAAGAAAGCATAATCGACTGGCTCCTGCCTCCCTCCATCAGGGTCTCCCAGGGATCGAGGGCATGAAAGTATAATTTAAAAGTCGTTCCTCGTGTTTCTGAGATACCAGATGGGCTGGATGCAGGGAGCTAGAGATTTGGAGGAGAGCTGGGTTGAGAAACAATAGGCAGGATATTAGGGGACTTGGACTGCTTAGGGCAGAAGTCACACCTGCCAAAACAGCCAAACCAAGCCCATCTTTTCCCAGGAAGAGCTGAGGACACGTGTGTTTCACGACACCCTTCCTTTTCAATCATTCGCTGACACTTTTGACAACTGTTTGCTCATTGCCGGTGAAGTTCAAGGCTCTGTGTCAAACATCATGCTAGTCAAAGCCGTCTTGACTTGCACTTGGAAAGAGTCAGTCCTTTTCCTATCAGGTACATGAGCCTAAGTGAAAACTCTCGGGGTTATTTGGAGTGGCTGGCCATGATTTCAGACACTCCGGCCTCCAAAAATGGGAAGCCAGGGCTAATCTCCTCCTTAGGAGCCTTTTTGGTTTATAATTCATCTTGGATCTCATTTTCACAGTAATCAGCAAAAACGATTAGAGACACTGTGTGCTTGGATCAGGATCAGGCAACTTTCTGCCAGGACACAGTATACACAATGTATCCAGTCTGGCCTCTGGGGACAATAACAAACACATTGGTGGGACTGGCCTCCTTTGAAGTTCTGACAGGACATCCTAATATGGGATGGTTGTGACTGGCTGGTGGACCCTATCCAGCCTGTGTGCCAACAATGTGCCAGGAACTGGACTTATTTGTAGACCATGAGCAGATCTGAGGTAACTTTTCGAGGTGCAGACAAGTAGGGTAGAGTGTGGTGGAAGGATTATCCCCTTTATTCTGGTCAGGAGACTTCTGGTGAGGTGGCCCAAGCCAGGCATGCTCAGCCCCATCTGCTCTCTGCAGAGCCCAGCCACTGAATGGGTCTCCACAGCCTCTGGTACTGAACATCTTCCCCATTCTCCTGATGAAGAAACTGAGGCCAGGAGGTGGAATGACCACTAGTGACACGCTTCCTGATTCGTGTTCCCATGGCCACACCATTACTGCCCTCTGGAAGCTGAACTGAAGAGGTGTCCATATAAAGGCAGCTTCCAGGGAAACGAAGCAGTGAGCAGCCAGAGGCAGCGTCCACAGGACTGGGAGCTGGAGAGACCACAGGCAGTGCTTTCTAAGTGTAAAATCAGTATGTCTGCACGTCCCACCCACATTGGCTGAGGCACTGAGATGGGGCAGGTGGAGAACAGAGATCCCAACACTGTCCCATCAGTCTCTGCTCAGGACACCTCAGAGCTCAGATACACCTCAGTTCCTCAGGGGTAGGAAGGACACCCCGAGGTATGGGTGTCCTGGTTCTGACATTGTAATTAGGAGTGAGCAGGAGAAAGAGTTCCAGACCTTTGGTTGAAGTCACAGGAGTGGTTTAAGGCCATATTTTCCTACAGGGAAGCCATCAGGATAAGCGTCTCCTTCCCTTTTTCTTCTTCATCCACAACCCCCTGGTCCCTAGGCCCTTGGAAGCCTCAGGCCCTGCCATCCTCAGAACCTGCCAGCTCTGAGTGCTTCTTTCAGAACAGGAAGTGGGATAAGACTGTGCTCCTGTAGGAACAATTGACAATCAGCTTCCCTGCGGCCTCTGTGGGTCCTTGATCATTGCCCAACTAATTTGACCATAAATCCAAATTAAGAGAAAAAAGAAACCTCCCAGAGCCCACACCCTCCATCAAATCAGTGTGTTGCTTTGCTTCAGATCCACCCATTTGTACATCTAGGCTGGACAAAGTCACTTCTGGGAAGCCATTCCACCCAATATCATTTGTATAATGATTTCATGAGAACTTTACCGTTCTCCTGGTCATTTATAATTTTAACGACTGAAAAGACTCCCACAAGGGGATCCCTAGACAAAAAACAAACTTTCCTCTCTGGGTTCTCAGTCAACAGTCAGAGGAGAAAATGGCACATGGCTCCAGAGAGTGAGTCTTTCTCCTCGTACACCAAGCAAGCAAGAGGTTCTGCCAAGATGACAATTGTGTGTCTTCTAACTTACATCTGACTATCTACTCAAAGGTAGCGTCAGTCCCCGGAAGCTGAGGGCCCTGTCTCCAGGACTCAGTCACCTCCACTGCCAGCTGCAGGCTCAGGTTTGTTTGACCTATGTTTCTGCTTGGTGAGCTACACATCGGCATTTCCAGAAGCCTGCTATTGGGTTTGGTGCATTTGCTAGAGAATTCAGGGAAGCACTTAGGCTTAAGGACTTATCGTAAAGGGCATCCTAAAATGTGCATGAGACACGGCAGGCAGTTTTCTTTGAACCTGACAGTTGTGAGCTGCCCAGTGTGGGTGCTAGGAACGAACACCCCAGTTCCTTGGTTTGCCTGCCATCCTCTAGCTATCCCAGTCTTCCGGGATTTGGAAGGTTCCTTATGTAGCCATGGTTGACTACATCACTGGCCAGTGGTAGGCACTCAGTCTTCAGTGCCTCCTCACTTTCTGAAGGTTGGTAGCAGGGGAGGAGGTGGTGGTGGTGTTAGGACTGAAAAATCCCAACTGTCCCCAACTGTCTCTTGGTTTTCCTAGTGTCCAGATACCATTCCTGAAGTCCATGGGGACTGGCAACCATCATCTCTTCCATTAGCATACCAGGAGACATTTCCGATATTATAGTGCAGATTCTGAGGTGGTTAGCAGTCCTGTGCCAGGAAATGGGGGCGGGGGGGGGGATGAAGAACAAAGACATATTTTGCAACAACACTGGGACACGTTGTAACTGAGCCAGTCTCTTCCTGGTGAATCTCCTGTTCAAACTTGGTAAACAAACATAGAAACCTTTCCCCATCTTCTGAAACTTTTCCTAACAGTGACTTCCCAGAAGTTGGATTAGTAAGTCAAATGGTGTAGACATTTTTTTTTGACTGTGAAAAAAATAAACCCAGCTAAGAGGCTGGAGAGATGGCTCAGCAGTTAAGAGCACTGACTGCTCTTAGAGGATCCTAACTTGGTTCCTAGCACCCACACTGGGCATCTCACAACTGCCAGGTCCAAAGGAAACTCCGTGTCCGAAAGTCTGGTGGTTAAACAAAAGCCAGAATTCCTCGGGAATTTGGGAAGTCAGTTCTTCTCTACCCAAAGAAGCCATTTCCTTTATCACCTAGGGTGCTTATTGGCATGCTAAGCTCACGCTGGCCTCCAGGCTCCCTCAGCTAATCAAAAGAACACATTAGAGTCCATGCTAGACTCCTAGCTCTTCTCTTCTCCTTCCCTCCTTCCCTACCCTAACTGCAGCTCCAAGGAACCCAGCATCTTCTTCTGGCCGCCATAGATATTTGTACCTGTTTGTTTATGTATGCACAGGCGCATGGGCACACACGCGCGCACACACACACACACACACACACGGGGGGGGGGGGAGAGAGAGAGAGAGAGAGAGAGAGAGAGAGAGAGAGCACTGAATTACTTCCCCCCATGCATTATACTAACACAAGCTAGACTAGAGAGTGTGTCCACACTGTTAGGAATCTGCCCTAATCTCACTTTCTCACTGTCTACCATCTTGGGAGTGTGAGTTCCATCTGCTGATAGAAAAGAACACTCTCTGCCTACAGAGAGGAGAACAGAAGCACAGACCCCATGTGTCTGTGTGTCTCCAGGTCACTGGGGATACTCTAGAACTCAGCTGTGGGCTGAGGGGGGGGTGGGGCTTAAGGAGGTCATACGGGTGGGACATGGCCCCATGGTTTTAGAAGGAGACACATACAGGAATACAGGAATGTGAGTGTCCTGCCCCATGGAAGGCCTTAGAGGAAACCTAGCGTGGGGAGCATCATGAACCCAGACTCCCAACCTCCAGTGTACGCTTTCCAGGCTGCTGTCTTCTCCTTGGCACTGAAACTGACTTCCATCATGCCCCCTCATTCCCAGGACCAGCTTAATCAGACTTGCTATCTCCAGAGCAACAGTGCTGAGTTTGGGTCCCGCCCACAGCATCTGAAGGCCAAACACAAGCAAAAATGAAGGCCCTGTGAACGGGGGTTGGGGGGGGGGGAGAGCTGCCAGGATTTTATATTTGCTGTTCACTGCTATGTGACCTTGGGCATGGAGACACACTGGGCAGTGGGAGCCTTCCTAATCACCTGGACTCCTTTCTGGACCCAGCACAGGTGCTGGAGCCCACCCTGATTGTTCCTGCCATGGACAAAGAGGATGTAATAGGTGGAGGTCAGAGGGTAAGACTGCATCCTGGTGCTGAGGGGAAGATGTGGACACATCAGCAAGGCAACAGACCAGATTCATTCATCCCATGGTCCTTCACTGGGAAAACACAAGCTGAGAGATAAATTGATGTCCACTTGCAGAGTCTTGGTGGGCCTAAATGCAAAGCGTGGGTCCTGTGTGTTAGCTCTGGTGGAACACGAAGGAAGGATACCAGGAGACATTAGCAAGGCTGGCAATACAATCCACATCGCAGCTCTGTGATAGACTCCTCATCAAAAGTGCTGGAAGGATATTAGGCTCTGCTCTTGTGTACGTGTGTGGGAGTATGTGGGCATGTGTGCACATGTGTGAGAATGCATGTAGAAACCAGTGGGCAGCCATGAGGTCAATTCCTCAGGTGTTCTCCGCCTTGCTTTTGGAGGCAAGGTCTCTCACACTGGCCTAGAATTGGCTGAGTAGGCTGGGTTGGCAGTGAGCCCCGGGATTCCCCTGTCTCCACCTCACCAGGGCCGGGCCTGCAGATCCATGCTACCATGCTCAGACTTTTTACACGGGCATTGCACAAACTCTCGTGCTTGCACAGCAAGTGCCTGACCCAGCTACCCTGGCTCCGATCTCTGATTTAAAATGAAATTTTTCCTTCACATCACTCACTGTGACCTCAGGTAACAGTCCCGTGCCATGGCGTATCTGAAAGGCGTGCCCTTCATTCCTGATGCTTCTGCGAATGTGCTGGTTTTGTCATTATCTTTCAGCCCTATCCTCTCCCACACCCTGCTCTGAATATAATGTTCTGTGAGTTCTGATCCCTGCCTGCCTTCTGCATCACTGGCCTGAAGATAGCAGGGTTGGCTGTTGGGACCTTGGTAAGAGTATAGGCTTACAACTCACTCCTACTAACAGGGTGGCCTTGAGCTTAGTGACTGGGAGGCCTGTGTTTAGATTTCCCCAGCAGTGAACAGTGACACTGTCTGGGACTGAAGGACACTTGGCAAGTGCATTTCTCCAGGGAGAGAGGATGCTCCATGCAGCTTTATTCAGTGGGTGACAGCTGTGGTTCCAGGGCCTTCCGTGCCCAGCAGCTAAGCCTGCCCTTACCACCTCTCAGAGCTGCTTCACCTAGAAGTGGATGTGGCCATTCCTACTTCCCAAGCTTGCTGGGAAGGGCCAGAGAGCAACTTCTAAAAGCCAGGACTGTTGGACAGACAGTAGATAGTGATAACTTCTCTTTCCCTTCCTTTCCTCCTGCTTGGATTTGGCATGTGACTGACTACCCTGGCAGCAGATTCAGAGGAGAGCACGAGGAAGGGGCAAATGACCCAAGTGCCTTGTTGTTTTATGCTTCAGACAATCTATTGGCATCCCAGCTCAGATAAAGAAGAGTATGAATAGTATAAATGTATCCTCTCACTTCTGAAGGGAAGGTAGGTTAAAAATGAAGCCTAATAGATGTGTAGTCCCTCACAAATGCATAGGATGCGGGGCCAGAGCATTGGCTGTGTTGGCGAAGTACTTGGCCTGCAGACATGAAGACCTGAGTTTAACCCCCAACGACTGCATAAAAATCGGGGCATGTTGGCGCATATTTATAATCCCCGTGCTGAGAAAGTAGAAGTAGAAGGATTCCTGGAGCTCACTGGTCAGCCATCCTAACCACACTGGCAAGACCAGAGAGAGACTGGTCAAAAAACAAGTTGGGCCGGGTGGTGGTGACGCACACCTTTAATCCCAGCACTTGGGAGGTAGAGGCAGGCAGATTTCTGAGTTCGAGGCCAGCTTGGTCTACAGAGTGAGTTCCAGGACAGCCAGGGGTACACAGAGAAACCCTGTCTTGAAAAACAAAACAAAACAAAACAAAACAAGTTGGATGGTGCTCGAGGAGCAACACTTGAGGCTGAGCTCTGGCCTACGTGTGTGTGTGGGTGTGTGTATGCACACACATACACACACACACACATGAGTGTGCACATACATACACATATATACATACACATGCACAGATGAGCATATCCTCTTACAAAGAAAAAGAGAGTGCGGGGAGAGAGAGAGGGGGGGGGCAGGGATTAACAATTCCCAACATTCATGTCACTAAACATCCAGTGGCTTGGAGAGCCTTCTTGCGACACACACACACTCATGCAAATGCACACACATGCTTCACTGTTACCAGTGCACTCTTGCTATGCTGAGGAAATAACTCGCCGGTCAGGTCACATCTGGAGCACCCTGCCTGAGCCTGAAGATGATGGTTTATTCATGAACAGGACAGCTGTGGCCAGGGAGCTGACTCGGGACTGACTGTGGATGGAGGGCCAGGTGGCACAATGAACGTTTCTGATAAGCAGGCTGATTTTACTGCAGCTTGAGGCAAGCATTCACTCCCACACTGACTAGAGATTGTCAAGACATAGGTACTAATTCATCAAAGAGGACCCAGCAATGGACCTGAACTTACATATCTGTGTGATTTCTACCAAGTCCCCTGGCTCCAGCCTGGGTTTAAGCTGGGAACCTGAGTGCTCTCAGCATTCAGTCCTTTCATCAGAGAGCAAAGCTGTTCATACAGGGGGACTCTGCGGCCACACTTCCAGAGCCCAAAGTCAGTTCCCCACTGCCTCCTGGCCCTGTGACCTTGTGAGTGACTTATCCTCAGTTTGCCATAGTCTCCTCACTAGGACCATGAGGATGTAGTTGATAAACGAGGCTTATATGGCAGGGACATGAGTTTCTTTGTATTAGCATGGAAGGCACACAATCAGAAGAGTTCGTGGCACACAGTGAGGACTCAGGAGAGCCCGGTTGTTAGTGTTTGGCTATGTTTATTTTCCCACTTGTGAAAGTATAAAAGTTGAAGAATAATTAAAACACATTAAAAGTAGATATGCCAGGAAGGGAGATAAATGAGCTGTTTGCATAAACACGAATTAGGAGAGTCACACTCAAGGAAGAATTGTTCCCTGTTGAGGACAGCAACCATCTGGAAGGAATTAAAGGGGGAGGGGGTGGGTCATGAGCAGGGAACACTCGGGGACTGTTGGAAGGAGATAATTCACTCCTCTGTGCTTAAAGGGTCCCAAAGGAAGGACATTGCTCTAGGCTTGGCCAGCATGAACAGGGGCCCCCAAAAATTTGACCTCATAAACAGTGATCTGATTGGCCTAGGTACCTACACTATCTAGGCCACTCCAATGGACAAAAGCATCACCTTGAAAAGTCTGCTTCTGTAACAGAATTAGGCTAATAGCAAGGTGCCACTTTCCATCTGTGGAAAGAGCAATGAGAACATGGTGATGCAGAGTGAAGTAGGGGTGTAAACCGACTCCATTAAACTTCAGTGCTCAAAGTATGAATTAACATGATTTGGGGAAAGTCATTTGACTGTGAGTTTTTTTTTTTTTTTCATTTGTTTGGTTTTGGCTTTTGAGATGGGGGGAGTGTGGTCTCATTCTGTAGCCTAGGCTGGCTTCTAATTTACTATGTAGCCTAGGCTGGCTTCTAATTTACTATGTAGCCCAGGCTGGCTTCTAATTTACTATGTAGCCCAGGCTGGCTTCTAATTTATTATGTAGCCCAGGCTGGCTTCTAATTTATTATGTAGCCCAGGCTGGCTTCTAATTTATTATGTAGCCCAGGCTGGCTTCTAATTTACTATGTAGCCCAGGCTGGCTTCTAATTTACTATGTAGCCCAGGCTGGCTTCTAATTTATTACGTAGCCCAGGCTGGCTTCTAATTTATTATGTAGCCCAGGCTGGCTTCTAATTTACTATGTAGCCCAGGCTGGCTTCTAATTTACTATGTAGCCCAGGCTGACTTCAGACTCATGCCACTCCTTCTGCCTCAGCTTCCCTAGAGTTTGCTGGATTCTACTCCATCTGGTTATGGGATTTTTTTTTTAAAAAAAGCTATGAAATGTCTATATATCTTTCGACCTACTAATTCAACTTCTGAGACTTTATTGTTATGAAAATCTTAAGAGGGGGAGAGAGGGAGGAGGAAGAAGAGGAGAAAGAGGAGGAGGAGGCAAAGGAGGAGGAGGAGGACAGGGAGGAGAATAAAGAAGAAATATTTGCATTATCTGCTGGGATAAATTGTGTGTCCCCTCCAGAAACGATTTTCAGTCAACAAAATTATAGGAGACTAAAAGAAAGATGGTAAAATTCTTGTGAAATAATTATAATTATACTAGTAAGTGGAAAACTCTGCAGAAATGACACTGTAAAGCCCAGGCATGCAAATGGATGAGCTGAGAACCCGAAGCAAACAACGCTGACGGAGGGTGTGGGCCCGGGGAGGAACTTCTTCCTTTCATTTGGATTTGTGTTCAGATTGGTTGTGCAATGATTGAGGCCCCAGAGGGACTCCCTGGGATGGGGGAAGGTCGTCATCAGATGTCTCCATATAAACACAGACTTAGCGCCATTCCCTGACAAAGACAAGGACCTAAAGCTTGCGGGTACCAAAGAAGGGTCAGATGGGCAGGGCTTGGGGCCTTCAGGACTGGGAAGGAGAAAGAAGAAAAAAAGTTGCTTAGCTCACTCTCTGGACTCTGGGCAAATGCAGCCCTAAATTCCTCCTGTGACTTCAGCCCGGGATCTTACAGTCACATTAGAACCAGGACACCCCATACCTCAGGGTGTCCTTCCTACCTCTGAGGAACTCAGGTTTGCCTGAGCTCTGGGGTGTCCTGAGCAGAGACTGATGGGACAGTGTTGGGATCTCTGTTCTCCACCTGCCCCATCTCAGTGCCTCAGCCAATGTGGGTGGGACGTGCAGACATACTGATTTTACACTTAGTCAAGCACTGCCTGTGATCTCTCCAGCCCCCAGTCCTGTGGACGCTGCCTCTGGCTGCTCACTGCTTCATTTCCCTGGAAGCTGCCTTTATATGGACACCTCTTCAGTTCAGCTTCCAGAGGGCAGCAATGGTGTGGCCATGGGAACACGAGTCAGGAGGCATGTCACTAGTGGTCATTCCACCTCCTGGCCTCAGTTTCTTCATCAGGAGAATGGGGGAGATGTTCAGTACCAGAGGCTGTGGAAACCCATTCAGTGGATGAGCTCTACAGAGAGAAGATGGGGCTGAGCATGCTTCACTTGGGCCACCTCACCAGAAGTCTCCTGACTAAAGGGATTTACCCTTTTGCTAGACTCTGACTGTTCATACCTTCTTTCAACATGTAAGTGGCTGTTGAGAGACTAGAACAGTATAGAAGGCAGCCAAAGTGTCTGGAGTCTAAGCCTAGTCCTGAGAAAATGAACAGGGAAAGCATAGATTTTAAGCAGTGTGGGGCTGAATGAGGCCTTGGCGTTCTGCATCGACTTTCCCCCATTGCTTTGACCCATGAAAGGCACTGCCCCTCAGCCCCTCCACCTTTAGTTTGTTCTGACTGTTGGAATAATTTACATTCTGCTCGTGTTGGAATTGGTCACACTGGAGTTCCTATCCATGGCTCTTTCTCTATTTCTCTTTGGCTAGGGTATAGAACCTGCACATCTCACACCACAGAATCTTATCTAAAGTGACTTGCGTCCTCCAAAAGGAGTCACCAGCAATGCTGTGTGATTCCAGGAGCATCACGGAAGGCATACAGCAGCGAGTTATCATGTGGTCCGAGAACTTTCATGTCCTGTTTTCCTGTTTTCCCTTTTCATGGACAGAATTATGTTCATGATACTTAAGACCTCAGAATGAGAGACAGGCACCGAATCTTCACGTCTCTCTTAACTCACAGGGCTAGCAATCTGAGCAGACAGTGGATCTCACAGGGAGAAAACAGAGCAGAGCCAGTTAGGCCTTCTGGGGCTCAGGCTTGCCCTGCTGCTCAGGTGTCAGCCATGTCTCTGAGATGTGCGGTGTCCGTGCCTCTCTCCTTATCATTCCCTGTGTCCTTCCCTCATTCTGTGGCTGTGTGGACTCAAGAACTTCTAGATATGCTGAGTCATCTAGAAGTGCTGAGTCACTTCTGCTGGTTTCAATTTTTTGTTTCTCCAAGAGTATCTCGGTTGAGGTGGATAGGTATCTCAGAACGAGCAAGCCACCATCAGTATGTAGATGCCAAGCTAGCAATTCATGCATGGCATGGCCTGCTTCCTTCTGACAACATGGAGTATAAGTATGTCTCTGCAATACAGAATATGAGCATGACCCCCAACATCTGTCTTAGTCAGAGTTTCTATTCCTGCACAAACATCATGACCAAGAAGCAAGATGGGGAGGAAAGGGTTTATTCAGCTTACACTTCCACATTGCTGTTCATCACCAAAGGAAGTCAGGACTGGAACTCAAGCAGGTTAGGAAGCAGGAGCTGATGCAGAGGCCATGGAGGGATGTTTCTTACTGGCTGGCTTCCCCTGGCTTGCTCAGCTTGCTCTCTTATAGAACCCAAGGCTACCAGCCCAGGGATGGCACCACCCACAATGGGCCCTCCCACCCTTGATCACCAATTGAGGAAAATGCCTCACAGCTAGATCTCACGGAGGCATTTCCTCAAGGGAGGCTCCTTTCTCTGTGATAACTCCAGCTTGTGTCAAGTTGACACATGAGAGCAGCCAGTACAACATTCCTCCTGTCTCCTATCGATTCCTAACACAAAGTCCTCAAAGAGAAGTTACGCTGTCAGTTTTCTCGTTTGACTAAGCTTTGGACTAAGTTCCTGGTGCTCTGGGTTTCAAGATTTCCAAAGCAGAATTATCTCATTCTTCCTGCCCCAATCCCATTGAAGCTACTGGTTTCCATTTCAGGCTCTACAGGCCCATGTGTCCCTCGAAACCTCAGCACCCAGTTTGCATGAGCTCCCAGGAGACACCAGGATGATGTGATGGAACCCAGTGATGAAGATGTCTTGTCTTAGGATTTTTCATAACGAGGGGAAAGACCTCTCTATGAGGAAATGTTGGGAGGGGCAGAGTGGCTTGTTTTGCTGGGCAGGAATGTATCAAATCTAGAAGGGCAGAGAAGGGGTAAGAATAGATCTGACATGCTCTCCCCTGCCTGGGGGGTGCTCTTGCTGCAGCAGAAAGAGATGAGATCTTGAATGGAAGAAGCCACAAATCCAGCAGTGTAGCTGTCAGCCTGGTTCTGCCTATTGCCAGACGGAGTGGCTTTAAGCAGCTCTTAGGGAGGCATAAAGTAGTGGTTCTCAACCTTCCTAATGCTACGACCCTTTAATACAGTTCCTAATGATTCAGTGCCTGAGGGCACCTCTTGTGTGTCCTCCCGTGGGGGTAAGAGTAGATAGCTTCCTTGGACTTCATGCACAAGTTCTGCCCTCATGACCTAGTCACCTCCAAAAGACCTCACCTTTGAATGTCGTCATTGGCTATTAGGTCTTTAACTCCTGTAGGAGAACTTTCGACCATTGCTGGTACCTACTTCCTATAGCGGAAGGGATCATAACACACAAACACTCTTTCTCTCAGGGTGTGTGTGTGTGTCTCAAGTTTAATGAGAGTTGTTTACAGGAACATCAGTGAACAGTATTTAGAGGCGTGCAGGCAGCTAACCAGAGACATATCACTGAAGAAAACGTCTCCCTTCTCTGGCAACCATTAACTGCCAATAGATCTTCAGGGGAGATGGGGCCTCATACACCCTCTCCCTTCTAGGACAGAACGCTGACAGCTCAGTCTTCTTCAGGTTCTGTAAGTGCCTGAGTACGAAGGCCCTGCCACACTTGGAGAGCATCCTTGCACAGTGCCCACCCCCAGCCCCACCCCTCCCTCCCTCACATCCTTTCTACCTCTGCCAGGAAGTGCCCTGGGCAGTGGAGAAAACAATCAATATCTTTTTTTTTTTCTTTTGAGACATGATTTTTTTTTATAGCTTTGAGTGTCCTGGAACTCACTCTGTAGACCACATTGGCCTTGAACTCGCTGAAATCTGCCTACCTCTGCCTCCTGAGTGCTGGGGTTAAAGGTGTGCACCCCCACTGCCCAGCTTGGGACAATTGAATTCCATAAAACTGTTCACATCCAATTTCTGTCCAATGGAAAATAATGTCCATTTCCTGTGGATCAGCCTAATACATGATGTGTATATTTGTGCAGCAGAACACTAACTAGGTGTCTTAGTTAGGGTTTTACTGCTGTGAACAGACACTATGACCAAGGCAAGCCTTATAAAAACAATATTTAATCATGGCTGGCTTACAGGTTCAGAGGTTCAGTCCATTATCATCAAGGAGGGAACATGGCAGTATTCAGGCAGGTGTGGCGCAAGCAGAGCTGAGAGTTCTACATCTTCATCCAAAGGCTGCTAGTGGAAGACTGACTTCCAGGCAACTAGGATGAGGGTCTTAAGCCCACACCCACAGTGACACACCTATTCCAACAAGGCCACACCTCCAAATGATGCCACTCCCTGGTCCAAGAATATACAAACCATCACACTAGGCTCTAACTTAAGAGTTGCCAGGAATCTTTTTTTTTTTAAGATTTATTTATTTATTATATGTAAGTACACTTCAGACACTCCAGAAGAGGGCGCCAGATCTCGTTACGGATGGTTGTGAGCCACCATGTGGTTGCTGGGATTTGAACTCTGGACCTTCGGAAGAGCAGTCGGGTGCTCTTACCCACTGAGCCATCTCACCAGCCCGCCAGGAATCTTTTAAAGTCCCAAAGCCAACATCCTGCCTGGTATCAACAATATCTGCAGATGATTATAGTGACAGATAGGTCTGGGGTCCACTGTCAGCACAGGGTCTGGGATCTACTGAAGCATTCATTATCAGCTACCCTTCCGTTTCAGTCACCTTTTATTGAGTACCTGCTATATGCCATAGACTTCCCTGTTGTTATTTGGACCTCTCTACTCAACCCCTTCTCACTCCTCACCTCTTCCACAGTGTCCCGGCCTCGAAGCTCCCCAGATGACTTGAAGGCGCTGACTCGGAACGTCAACCGGTTGAATGAGAGCCTCCGGGACATGCAGCTGCGGCTGCTGCAGGCTCCATTGCAGGCAGACCTGACAGAGCAGGTGTGGAAGGTTCAGGATGCGCTGCAGAACCAGACAGACTCGTTGTTGGCCCTGGCCGGCTTGGTGCAGAGGCTGGAGGGCACGCTGTGGGGGCTGCACGCGCAGGCGGCACAGACTGAGCAGGCGATGGCCCTGCTGCGGGACCGAACAGGACAGCAGAGTGACTCCGCACAGCTAGAACTCTACCAGCTGCAGGTGGAAAGCAATCGAAGCCAGCTACTGCTGCAGCGCCACGCGGGCCTGCTGGATGGGCTAGCACGCAGGGTGGGAGTCCTAGGGGAGGAGCTGGCTGACGTGGGCGGTGCGCTCCGTGGCCTCAACCACAGCCTGTCCTATGACGTGGCCCTGCACAGCACGTGGCTACAGGACCTGCAGGTGCTGGTGAGCAATGCCAGCGCAGACACACGCCGTATGAGGCTGGTGCACATGGACATGGAGATGCAGCTCAAGCAGGAGCTGGCCACACTCAACGTGGTGACCGAGGACCTGCGTCTGAAGGACTGGGAACACTCCATCGCCTTGAGGAATATCACCCTGGCCAAAGGTACTTGGGTGAACTACCCTGTGTGTAGTTCCTCCTTCCTGCCTACATTCCCTACTAAGGCCTCCCCCGGCCCCTGCAAAGTTTATCCCGAGGACCCATCCTGGAGTAACAGTTAAAACTTACACCTCCATCTTTACGTCTTACACTGTATGACTCTGGAATGTCCTACCTAAATGGCCTATGCCCATTTCCAGGACCTCCCTAGGTCTCTCTGCTCAGTAAGCATCCCTGGAGCAGAGAATGGACCCAGCATCCATACCCCTAGGCAGGAAAACAACCATGGGTAGATGGTGATGGGGTGGGTGGTCAGAGATTAGGTATGCCCTCTGCAGCCTTCAAGAGACAGAAGAGGATCCTGCTATAGGATCGGACTGGAGGGCAGAGAAGTCCTCCAGTGGCAAAGGTCCTAATGAGTGGAGCTTCTAGGACTGGAGAATTCCAAACTTGATCTTGGTCTACTAGACTATTAGAAAAATGTTTGCCCAGGCAGTGGGGGTGCATGCCTTTAATCCCAGCACTCAGGAGGCCTTAGGCGAGCACACAGGCGAATCTCTGAGTTCAAGGCCAGCCTGGTCTACAGAGCAAGGTTTCAGGATAGCTACCTACTCAGAGTAACCCTGTCTCAAAACAGAAAACAACAAACAAACAAACAAAACCAAAACAAAAGAAGAATATTATGTTTGTCAGATAGAGTATGTTTGAATTCACTAAATCTATTTCCTAAACAGGATTGGCTGTGTGCTGGCCCATGCCTGTGAGCATAGCACTTGAGAAATAGAGGTGCAAAGATTAACAGATGGAGGCCAGACTGGTCTCTATAAAAAGACCCTGCATTTGAATGGATGAAGTCACTAGTGAGTGGGCTGCTATTGCTGTGATGAGACACCATGCCCAAAAGCAAACGGGAAGAGATTTATTGGGCTTATGGTTCCCTGCTGCAGTCCATTATTGAAAGAAGTCAGGGCAGGAACTTAAACAGAGCAGGGACCGGTAGGCAGAAGCTAATGCAGAGGCCATGGAAGGGTGCTTCTTATTAACTTGCTCTTCATGGCTTGCTTAATCTGCTTTCTTGTAGAACCCCAAACCACCAGCACTGGGGTTGCGCCACCCACAAGCACTACAGGCTTGCCTGCAGTCTGATCTTAGGGAGGCATTCTCTTGATTGAGGTTCCCTCCTCTCCTCCAACTGTGTCTCCTCCAACTCCAGCTTGTGTCAAACTGACATAAAACTAGCGAGCACACTCAGCGGCTGCTAACCTAGAGACCCAGATCATCTCTTCTGACAAACCACTGTCTTCTCTCCTGCCCGGCTCTGAGATCCACGAGACCCTGAGTAGTCTGGCAGTTGGCACTACTGAAGTTGTCCTCATTGGTATACCTGCTGCACATGGGCATACCTTGGGCATGCCACACAGCACCTCTTAAGAGCAGTACCTGTCTAGGGAAGTGTTACTGTCTCCTTGGGTGCTGCCATGGGCACTGAGACCCAGAAAGCATAAAGAGCCTGCCCAGGTTGCAGGATGAGGTGGGAGTAGAACCAGGCATGGACTCTGGCCTTTGTGAGGCTATGCCTCTATGACTCCTGTTTTGTTTTCTGGGGCATTCCCTCTGGTCCTGTCTGCTTTCTCTCCCCAAACAGAGAGGTTGACAGAGCCATCTGAATCTCTCCAGTTCACCTCCTCCAGCCCTGTTTCCTCTCCTCACCATCCACAGTCCCTCCTCTGAGTTTCCACAGTGACCACAGGGCGCTATAGTCATCCTGGTGTCTTTAGCTCTGCCTGTTCAGAGTGCTCTAGCATGTTTTCGTGAACTTTTATACTGTTGTTGGAGTGGCCTTTCTGCCATAATTTTTCTAATTTGTCTCTAATTTATACCTCTCTGAACACACATGTACATATTCATGCACACACATATGCATACTTGCCTATACATACCCATACAAACACGCACACACACACACACACACACACACATTCTTGAATGTATAACTCACACACACACACACATGTACAGATACATTCACAAACACAGATACCTGCATGTACTGCTCACATGTGTTCATATGTACATACACCTGAATACATAACTCACATGTGCACAAATAGGCACACACATGCACAAGCATACACATAGACACCTCCATGCATAGCTCACCAGCACACACATATACACACACACCTCCATGTGTAATTCACATGTATGTATACATGTATGAACAAACACACAGGTGAATGCATAACTCATAGGTACATATATGTGCACACATACACAAACACAGACATCCTACATGCATAGCTCACATGTATACACACATATAGACAAGCAGATACCATGTTCCACCCCTTTGCTCTTTTCTGTCTCATACTCATAAATACTCAAGAGCATGTGTTTTTCAAAGATGAGGGCATTTACATTATCCTGGAGCTGCAGACGATTTTCATTCTCACTTTGCCGTGCAGTTTTCTAGAGTTTTCTACTCCAGTTCATCTTTCGTAGACATTCACGGCAAAGCAGTGTTTTTCTTCTGCTTTGGATCTTTTGGCATTGATGAGGTCTGTCAAAATCTGCCTGTGCAATTTAAAGGCACAGAGAACTTAGATCATCAGAGAGGGAGGCATCCCTAGAGAAGGAAGGAAAATCAGAGAGGGGAGACATGCCAGAACACATTGGTACAGCAAGCCTTGAGGCAGGCCACCCAAGCCATATACAGATGGCTAAAATGGAAACTTTCTAGAATTCTTTGGAATGGGAATAGACCTCTGAAATCATCTGGTCTCATCCTCCCGTATCACAGTGGAGAACCACAAGACCCCAGGAGCGAAAATGACTTATCCAAGTCAAATGTCAACCCTCTTGATGAATGAAAACAAGTCTTCAAGGCAGCTTTATCAGGCAGCTGCTTTGTTTTCTATAGAAAACACCACCTAGTGGATGGAGGAGGGAGTCCGTCCCTCCCCCCCCCCCCCACCAGTGCCTTCTGTCAGGTGTGTGAGTAAAGGAGTTGGGGCTGGGTCTAGGGCTGACAAGGGAACTCTGCCTTCCAGTTAAAAGTACATCTGTGAATGGAACCACTTGTAAAACAAGCGTACCTGCTCTGGAAGGGTTGGGGTGTGTGTACAGGTCCTGGGTAGGTTGTGTGACCATCTGTCCTCTTACCTTCCTCAAAGAGGATGCGGGATACACTGTGAAGGTGAGCCGATTAGTGCCTCCTGTTCCTGTTCCTTTACTCTTGAGTATCTCTCCAGCAGGGCTGCCCCTGAACCTCCTGTGGGTGCCGCTCTTCTGGCTGTGGAATGGAACTACAGTCTCTGCCCTGCCCTTCTCTTAGGTAGAGATGTTTTGAATGAGGAAGGAGTCAGGATGCTCTCATGGGCCCTGTAGCATCACCAGAAAACCGAGGCACAGCCATCAGTGGCAGGGACAGTGTGGGCTCAGATGGCAGACAGACCTTCCACATTGTAATCTACCTCAAAAAAATGAGAAACAAGACGTGTGACTATAAAACTCTGAGAGATAAAAAAGGGCTTCTGTGGGCAAACCTAGGTGCCACTGCAGCTGTAATCACATATTGCCCCGATGTCACCTCAGAATGCCAGCTGTGGGTTGGCACAGCTGTAGCAACTGGAGCTCAAGGTCCTGGCGAGATGAAGAGTGAAATGGGGTGAAGTCTTTGGAATGGGTGAGCTTTAGCAGCAGAGATCTGTGCTAGGTTTCCTCTGCTGCTGAGCTTGGCGGGAGGAGAGACAGCTCGGTACAGCACAGGGATGGGGAAGAGGGGCAGGTGATGGAGCTCATTTGCATCTTAGCTCTGTCTTGCATTGCCTGTATAACTCTTGGCAAAACAGGTTTCACGTCTTGACCCTGTTACCCGAGAGTTGGGATAAAAAAATATGATGATGCCTAAAAACTCCAGCTTTCCTTAAATGCTTTACATAACTTGTGAATTAAAAAAAAAAAATGTTAACTACTTTCCCCTTGCTCTCGAGCCATTGAATTTGTTAAATAGCTGTCAGCTTCGGTTAGGGTCTGAGGACAGTGCCAACTTTTGGAATGTATCAGTACATCTTGATCTTGGCAGCCAGGTTGTTTTGTGTGTATTAACACCCTCTGGTCTCATATCCTCATTCATTTGTCAGGCGTTGATTGTGCAAGACACTGCTCTGCTAAGAGCCTGCATGTTTGGGGTTCCAGGGAAAGAAAGCATCACACACTGGGGCTAAAAATAACAGTTTCTTGTCGAGAGATTGCGAGCCTTCAACCAAGGCATCTGTAGGGATTGTGAGCCTTCAACCAAGGCATCTGTAGGGTTTCACGCCTCTGAAACTCTGAGAGACTTATCCCTGTGTCTTCTGAACTTCTAGTGGCTGGGGCAATCATGGCCTGCAGATGCCTCCCTACCTTCTCTGCTTCTGTCATCCTGTGTCTCTGTCTGTTTACAGGACTCTAGTCACATGATTAGGGTCCATCCCTCTCCAATATGCCCTTAACTAACAGCATCTGTAGAAACCCAATGTCCTAAGGAAGGTGAGGATGTTCTGGGGACAGATGAGTTGAACTATTCAGCTAGTACAGCAGGAGGTGAGTGCTTGCAGCCTGGATTCCCACAGCAGGGTCAGGTAGACAGGATACATCGAAGCAAACCAGATCTGCTTGTCTGGGTTGCACCCGTGCCAACAGGAACCATGGGACCAAGAAAGATCATCAGCAGAAACAACAAGGAGCATCCTCAGATCCTAGTCATGGGCAACTGACAGGGAGGCCTCCTGGGTGACTGAATGAGTGGCAGGAAGGTGGTAAGGGTGAGACGTCTGGTCTCGTGGGTGTGGCAGAAAGGATAAGTGCCAGATGGATCTGGACCGAGATCACTGTGGCTGCCTGTGTGGCCTCAGACAAGTAACTTGAACATATGGCATAGGTATAGTGGAGACTGAATTCAGTCATGTATTCTTGAGTCTCCGCCACACCCACACCGGAGCCTCTCCCGGGAGGTAGTCCCATCCATAAGTAATTAGACACTTATCCTCCACCCAGGTGCCCCGCTGAAACCTAAGCTTCGCTAGGCCTCCTTCTTCACTGCGTCCCCAGAGGGAGCCAACAGCTATCCTACATTCTAAACAGTCTGGCTGTTCCTTCTGTCTCTGATGGCCCCTTTCCTAACCCAGGGTTCCTCCACCTCCCACTCGATGGACCACAGCCCCTGCCACTTTGCCTTTCACCTTCTTTCTGTTGTCTTTCTCTCACACCACAGACCAGCCATCTTCTTCCCTTTGTTGTGCACAGACCTGATGTGGCTTTCCTACCAGGCCTCTTCCAACCTCATACCTACCTGGTCAGAGTCAAGTTCAGCACCTCAGCCTCCATTACTCTCGCTTTCTCAGTCCACTGAGCTCCTGCTGCTCGGCTCACCACAGCTTACACCGCTGCGTCGCCGCCTTCAGCTCCTGTAGGAATGCTCCCTCTGGTCACGGGATCTCTCCCTCTTCCTTCTGCTTCAGTCAGCCCTGACCACTGAAACAGGCTGGAGGGCTTTGACCACAGGCATTGCTTTCTTTTCAGTTCAGGAAACTGGAAGTCTGAGTTCAGGGTACTGGAGTAGTTGGATTTGGGTGAAGGCTACCTTCCCTGCTGTGTACATGACCACTTGTTTGCCATATTCTGGTCTAGCAGACAGAGAAAGACAGAGAGAGAGAGAGACAGAGACAGAGACAGACAGAGAGAGACAGACAGACAGACAGACAGAGACAGAGAGAGACAGACAGACAGAGACAGAGAGAGACAGAGAGACACACAGAGAGAGAGATGTCGGGGTAGGGCTGGGTGGTAAGGGACAGAAGTGAAGGGAGAGGAAAGGCAGGCTAGTGCCAAGCTCAATGGCGTCCCCCAACTCCAGACAGGAGAGTGGGTCTCATGCTATAGCCCAGGCTGGCCCTGAGTTCACCATCCTTCTACCTCTGCTTCCTGAGTAAATACTAGGGCTACAGTCATAGTCCACCATAACTGATCTTCCTCATTTTATAAAGACATCAACCCCATCGAGGAGGGGCCCATCCCTATGACCTCATCTAAACCCAGACAGTCGCCATGATGCCCCCCATAGCCCCACCTTTCCAAACTATAACCTTGGGGGTAAGAACTTCAACATATGGATTTGAGAGGGACACAGATATCCCCCGAATACCCTCCACCTTCTTCGCTTAGCTAAGACCTGTTTCTTCCTGAATGGGATTCCATGGAAGCCCCTTTGGTGCCCCCAAAGCTGAGTAGCTGCCATTATATGTTTCCAGCCCAGAATTCTGGCTCTTCCTCTCCTCTCAGAGAGAATCATTTGCTTTTTCCACCAGTGTCCTGACTTTCTAACCCTCTAATCTGTTTGTTCTTGTTGTCATCTTTCAGGGCCACCGGGACCCAAAGGTGACCAAGGAAATGAAGGGAAGGAGGGAAAGCCAGGTAGCCCTGGACTTCCTGGATCTCGAGGTAATGGGGTACGCTGGGAGGAATCTGGGGGAGCGCTTCACATCTACCCCTGACACGCTCTTCCTAGGGATGATAGACAGCCACCGCTCGCTCTTCCACCAGGTGACTAAGAGGCTGTCAACTTAACCATAGAATGGGCCAAATGCTTTTCCCTAAGAAGTACCAGGATCTGAAGGAAGGGACTCCCAAGAGTCCCCAGATTCACTAAGCTGCTGCCCACATAGGAATCGGGGTTCACATGACCAGGGCCTTCAAGCGAAGACTGTCTGTGATGCTCGGAGCCTGACACTCTGCTGCCCCATCTCACTGCCTGATGCCCTGCAGCCTTTCTGAGGTTCATAGTCTCAGAAGTTTCCTATCGGGACTCGGACAAACATCTGAGTGTGCCCATTCCTGTGTTGCATGCAACGTTCCACTGAGTGAAGAGGCTCCAAGATGATGCGAGGAGAGGAGGCTTAGCGGGGAAGGGTCTGGTTATTTATTTTAGGGGGGTTATTCCTGACAAATCTCTAGGTACATTGCAGACGAGGGGAGAAGACAAGGCATGGAAGGGGAGTGCTCCAGCCTGACCTCCCCTCTGTCCTCAGCTCCACATCGGAGGATGCCCTGAGGCTCTCAGGACAGAAGAGCCACTTTTCCTGCCTCATGAATCATAGGGTGGGGGCCCTTCGGGCACATCTTGCAGTAGACTCAGAGATCACCGCAGGACTCTTAGACTCTGGGAACAGATGCATCATGTCAAGAAGAAAAAGAAAGGCATTCCATCAATTTCTTTGACGTCCTCACACCCTTGGGAGGCCACTGCCTCCCCTAGCCGTTTGCTATTAGCCCTGGGGTAATAACTGGGAGATAGGTTTCTTGTGCTGTGGAAAAAGAGGCCCAATGAAAACCAGCTTGCTCTCCAAGCAGGAAAGAACAATTAGGGACTTGATTAAGAAAACTGTGTTCTACAGCGATGACTAGTCTTGGGTCAGGACCCTTGGGCCTTGGGCTCTCACTCCATAAAAGTGTTTGTTGATTCTGGCTCTCCATGGTACATTCAGTGCAGGCTGTGGCCATGGTGTCTGATAGCCAAGAAGCTGGAGCAAAGCGCCTAATGGGATGGCTGCCTATGCACCCATTGATTGGTTTTTGTGGACATTCTTGTGCTTTTGACACTTTGTTTGTGGAAAGAAAGGGAGTGTTTTGTTTTTTTCATTTGTGTTTTTTTTTCCCCCTCTTCCTTTAAATAGGTTAAGGCGTCACCTCAGTCTCTTCCCTCTCACTAATGCCATCCCCACAGCATTCTCCTCCCTAATGACCAGTGAGAACCTTAGCCTAAAGCAGGACATGATGTAAAAGCAGGACATGTTGGTTAAATCATGAACTTCCTGTAAGAAAGAAGGGGACTCAGATCCTGCCTCCAAAGCCTTTTGCTGTGTGCCCTGGGGCAAGCATCTGGGAGACTTAGTTTCTTTATCTGTAGTATGGGTATAAATATCGCCCCCCCCCATGCATGTCATAAGGATTACATGAGATTCTTTATGCCTGCACACAAAGAGTAATCCAAAAGATGTTTGCAGAATTTAGAAATCCAGCATGCTTGCAGGTATCTGAATGGGACTGGCACTACCACTACCACAACAACACTAGGTCTTTCAAGAGTAAGGGGTCAGGGAAAAGTGATGTAGGTGTGTATGGGGAGGCTCTGAGCTGCCCTGTAGGATGCTAAGCAAGGGAAAGCAGAGGCTATGGAAGACCAAGTTCATATTAATTATTAAACTAGACAAGGGCATCTAATGGACATGAGTCTAAAGCTATACTCTTGTCTCTTCTCACCCCAGGTCTGCCAGGAGAGAGAGGTGACCCAGGACTGCCTGGTCCCAAGGGTGATGATGGGAAGCTAGGGGCTACGGGCCCCATGGGCATGCGCGGATTCAAAGGTAATACTGAATCTCGACACACCCTGGAGCTCACATTCCTTCAGTCCTAGAGTAGCATCCAGGAGAGTGCCGTGTGTGTGTGTGTGTGTGTGTGTGTGTGTGTGTGTGTGTGTGTGCATGGGTATATGTATACAGGTTGCAGAGATAAAAGCAGGGGACCTAGTGAGGGGTCTCTGAGAACAGAGCCAGGCTGCAGGCACCTTATCATTTGTCCTCAGTCCTATCAGACTCCTCTCCTTCTACATGCCCCCCAGCCCCCATGCTTACAACTTTATTCATTTTCTCCGGTTTAATTTGCCAACCATGCTTCTTCTGATATTTTTCCTTCTTTCCGTGGGTACTTCCCTTGCTCATCCTCATGGGAATCTACTTCTTCACGGTCAGTCTGGATTGTTAGATTGGCCAGGTGTGCTGTACACCATTAATCCTAGCAGGAAACAGAGGCAGGTAGATCTCTGTGATTCCAAGGCCACCCTGGTCTACACAGTGAACTTCAGGATACCCAGAACTACATAGAGGACCATGTCTCAGATAGATAGATACATACATACATACATACATACATACATACATACAAACATACTTACATAGATACATACATACATAGCTGCATAGATACATAGAGAGATACATAGAGAGATACATAGATACATAGATAGAAGATAAGGATACCTGATGCTCTTTGCACTGACTGCCTACATTTCACTCATTACCATGACAACTCAGAAAAAGTACTGCTCACCATCACCCCTGCCCCAACACATACACCCTGTGACTGAGAGGTATTCTGTTCTTGGAAATCATATTCTACTCTCTAGTGATCAAATGGACTGAGGTCTTTCTTTTATGATCCTAATTGAAAATATGTGATTTTTTTAAAGACCATATAAAAAGAGCCAATGCTTGTTGACAAATGACTAGACAGTACAGACATACACAGAGGGTAAAGTAGACCAGGAAGTCCTTTCTTCTTTGGCCCCTTTGGCTCCGACTCTGCAGAATAACCACTGTGAAATCTTTGGAGCACACACTGGTGGATACTTCTCTAAACATGTTCAGCCATGTATGTGGTTGGTTTCCTTCTTTTCAAGCCTGGGATCACAGTAAATACTCTCGCCCGGACAATTCTGACTGGCTTTCTTCACCACAGTGTGCAGTGGGCTTTGGACTTGCAGAGATTATGTTGGGAAGCCTTTAAAGTAGAAACCCCCCACACACACACACCTTTCTGTTGTCCACTGAGTGAGTGGGGCCAGGACGTTCTCCTTCTTTGTAGAGTGAAACGGAAGCTAAGAAAGATTTGACCTTTTAACTCAACCCTGGACAGGAAGTGCCACAAGTCCTTGGAAACTGTCTGCCCTACCAGAAAAACCAGCCTGACTTAGAACCTGACTCCATGGACAGCTGGAGCTCAACCCCTTCCTCTCCGATGAGCCTGAGTGCGAATTTCTCCAACACTGACTAACTTCGCTTCCTGCCTGGCATTCCTTGATGCTATATGGTAGATGGGGCTCTAAAGTGCTTTCTCATGGGACCCTTCTTTTTCCCTTATGACCAGAGCAGACACTTTAATTATCTTCTCCACAGCGCCCTCTGGTGGCTGCTGGCCCCTGCCTGAGGGATTCGCTGGCCTTGAGTTAGCAAGTCCATAGATAAAAAAATCTTATTTGTAGTGTGTTGTTTCCATTCCTAACACCAGCTTTCCTTCCGTTCCAGGTGATCGAGGCCCAAAAGGAGAGAAAGGAGAGAGAGGAGAGAGAGCTGGTAAGGAAGTTCTGCTGGGTCCGTACTCTGGGGCACAGGTGAAGCCTGTGGTCAAAGGTCAGGTGCTGAAACCACACTCTGGGACTTAAGCATCAAAGAGTTCCCCCTCCCACCTTTTAGCCTTCATTGGCCCAGCAATATGTATCATCAACCCCTAGGGGTGTAGGCCTGGGGTTGTATAGATGGATCTAGAGGTTTCCTTCCCACAGCACCCTGTAGCACCACTAATTCCCTATATACAATCTTTGTAAAGTGGAGAGAATAGGAATCCTGACCTCTTAGGGCTATGGTAAGACTATAACAGAGTCTGGACACCTGATTCAGAGCTCATGAAGTGTTAGCCATTAATATTTCATACCATACACCAACTCAGACATACTTCCTAAAAATCACTGGAGGAGATGTTGGCTAAAACTCGGCTCCAGACTTTGTAGAAATGGCTTGTGCAATGCTCAGAGAAACACACCGAGGCTCAGTGGACCCTCTTTTGTCTTCTCCTTTGCTACTTCTGAGGCCATGAGGCTTAAGACATTCCCTGGCAACCACACAGTTGGGCCCCTTTGCTGAAATCCTTCCTGTAGCCATTGTAAGAGAGCTGACTGATCCAGCTGAACCACATTTTTCTGAGGTGTATCTTCCCAATGTGCCATGTGTAGACTCCCAGAAAGACTGTTAGGAAGAACACACAGAACCTCTTAGCCAAGATCCAAACAAGAATAGAACACCTGGCATTCGGCATTCAGCACCATTGGCTCTGAGTGTGTATTCAAGAGAGCAGGGGTGGATGGTGGATTAGCATGTCTATAGGCACCTGTGCTCCGGGCATGACTTCAGGGCATGTGGCCTGGGTACAGAGTTGGGGAAGTACAACCTGAACTGTTTACTGAGGGGCTCCCAAAAAAGGTGGTGAATGTGGTCTTTGGGGTGCTGCCTACTCCTGGGCTTAGAATCAAGCATGTTTGCGTCTTCTGACAGAATGTTGCCAAGGTGGCTGAGAAGGACTGAACTGTGGCATTTAGTTCTGAGACATAAACAACGTGTGGAGGGTCGGGCAGGAAGAGAGGAGCTATGTGGAAAGATGACCTTTGAGAATGAGATCCGAAACGCTGCCCACATACCAGAGGGGTCTCACTGGAGACTGTCTGCCAACTGTTTTCTTAGCTGACTTGAGAACCCAAACAGGAGGTCACAGCCAGCAGAGTGAATATGGTCATTGTCTACCTGAATAGCGCTGGTTACACTCTGAGACTGAGGAGGTGGAAGCCAAATCTGGCTGGTGTGAAGTTCCCCAGTCAGAGGCTGGGGAAGAGAGCCCATTCACTTGACCTTATAGCCTATGGATGACCCAGCCAGCGACTGGCATCAGCTCTGAATTTGTCTCCCAGGGGAAGGAAGGTTTCTTTACTGTCATAAGGAGACTATATTCAGACTGGAGCCCAGAGCTCATACACAAATCCTAAGCTTGTACAAAACTTTTAGCTACCTTTCGGAGACCCCAGAATTGGTCTCCTTGTGCCATGGAACTGGCAGGTGAGGGGTCTTGGCAGACTGTAAGATACTCGTGCTGTGAAGAAAAGCATCAAAGGGGTACAGGAACTCTAGAACCATGGTACTGGAAGTCTACCATTCATCTTCCCCCCCACTGTTAGAGGCCCAGAACTGAGCGCTGGGTCCCTGGCTTCCTTAATCTGGAGTGGGAAGTCGGGCCACAGTCTTGGAGCAGTGGCTTCTTGGGTGGCATGGTTGGGCTCCCCAGAGTTCCTAGTGAGTTCCTCTTTCCTCATGGCTCTAGACGCTGACAGAAGACCCAGGCTGACCGAACCTTTGCCTCGGTTTAGAACTGAGGTCTGACTCTGGTTGGCAGCGGAGTTATCTTCCCACAGCCTCAACTTCCTAGGTTGCGTCTGGCCATGCCTAGTCATATGTCCCCTGTCCCTGAGGTGTTACTTATATCCCTGAGACCCAGGCTCTGAGGAGAGGCCCATGGTTCATCTTTCAGAAAACTGTGGAAATTCTGATGGACACAGTGCCTACTACGACTGGGGATTTCTTAGTCATTCCCTGGTTCCTTGGCAGTCCCACCGTGGGATCCATGGAGTAGGAAGTGTGAGTTCGCAGAACCAGAGAACCTCAAAACCCTGAGCTGAGTGGTGCAGGATTCTGGCAGCCGGTGCCTTTGCCAAAGGCTTGAAACCTTTACCAAATTCCTCAGGTTAACCTGTAACTCAAATGCCTGAAGTTCCTTCCAGCAGGGAGTGTTACTATAGTAACAGTGTTCATGAGAGAGAGATACCTCTCAGTGGCTAGTGGCCAGTGTGTGGTATTAGGGAAAACTCCTGGGGGCCATGCTTGCAGTCAGTGTGAACATGCTTTGCAGAACAAAATTCTTGCCGGTGTTCACTCATATTGAATCTGGAGTTGTGGGATTTGGGAGTGGTGGATAGGTTCAGATCACTTCCTGTCCCTGTTCCTAGCTCCACCCCTGCAGGTCAGACTCTAGGGCTACCTGCTGAGATGGTGGTTGCAATGGGTCTAAAATCCAGACCTCTTGGTGTTTTTCTTGATGAGAAGTAAAGACTTTTATTTTCCTTTTAAGCCTTAGTGACACCAATCATCCCATAAAACCCCGTTAAATAACCCTGGCTTTTGGAGATTTGGCCAGGGAAAAAAACAAGATCCATATGTACATCTCAAGGAAGACAGACATTTGTTTTACCTTGGAATGTGATCTGTTTGCAAGATACAAATGTGTGTACAAAGTTCTGTTTAAATCCCAGTGCGTACATTTTAAGCGGTATATAAGCTCAGGTTGTTTGAAAAACAACAAAAACTTTACTCTGTTTGGTTTCACATGAAAAGAAACTATGCAGCCTGACATGAGGTGAATCCCCAAGTCAATATTAATCAATGGTTATCACTGGAAGTGTGTTTTGTTGTTTAAGTAGAGGGGTTTCTGGGTCCCAGCAGGATCCAGACTCAAACACATACACACATGCAGGGACCTCATTATCTCTACCATCCAGCATCACAAGGAGAGAGACAGAGACAGAGAGACAGACAGACAGACAGAGACAGACAGATACAGAGAGACAGAGACAGACAGAGAGAGACAAAGAGAGACAGAGACAGACAATGGAGGGAGAAGGATGGCAGGGAGGGTTGAGGGAGGGGGGAGAAGGAGAGAGAGTGACCAAGGAAGGGAGATTCCAATAGTTTTCCAATGGCTGCTGGGATGTTGCTACCTCTATTTAAAATAAAGGAGGGGAAGGGACTCTTTAAAGTGTGCACATACACACACACACACACCCCAAAGCTCACAGCTAGTAACTGAAATATAGAGAGATGCACATTTCACTCAGGAAAATCAGCTTGAAGCAAAAACTGAAGCAAAATGCAAAATGTCAGAGAGGAATAACAAGGAAATGGTAAATGGAGATGGAGATGAAGTACAGCAGAGCCAGCCCCAGGGCAGGTGGGGGTCACCACACAGGAATTAGGGCAGAACTGACTTTGAAAAAGAGTAGAGGCCAGAGAAGATGAGGGGACTCTCGGGGAGTGGGGACTGGCCTTTCTTACTTCTATCAGAATGAGAAGGTATGTGGGTGGAAAGCTAGCTTGAGTGACGAGAGACGGGACACCCATCCCTTTGGCAAATATCTATTGAGTGTTCGCCCCAGGAATTTCCATCTAGCAGAGGGGAAAGACTCATTAAAAGTTACTGGTGACCTTGGGAGGGGCTGTGGTGGAAGTGAGGGAGGGGGAGGCAAGGTCAGAGAGGAGTTGTGATCCAAACTCTGAAGGGGAAGTTGAGGTCTAGTAGATGCTTGAGGAAAGAGATGGATGGCATCCCAGCTTCAGGGAGCTGTGCGTGGAGCTGATAACCCAATAAATGGGCTGAGTAAGAATTTAAGGTATTGGAAACAAAAATCCAAGCCCAGGGGGACAAGTGAGAATCCCTGCAGAACTTTGCAGTGGTCGGAAGGTTAGCTTTGACCTGTTCACTTTAGAAAGTCACCAGCGGGTTGAAAGCAGACGTGAGCACTATGGGGTAGCTAGGAGGGCCAACCAGAGGCGAAGTCATCCCTCCTCCTTCCCAAGACCTGGGGCATGTCCTTCCTCCCCGGGTACAGTCCCCTCTGTAAGTCCAAGCCGCTCCTCTGCTCCAGCTCCTGCTTGGGTCTCAGGGGTCCTGTCTTTTACAAAGTCTTCTTCTGACGCATCATCCAAAAACGAAGACAAGACCCAAACTCCGCCAAACTCTAAACAAACAATATGTACCACGGGGCAGCTCAGAGAAAACCACTTGTTTCTTCTGAGCCCGTTCACAGGCTATGACCTCAAGCTGGCTTGTCCCATACCACAGGTTCCTGGCACCACTCAGGGGTCCTACTCTATCTGCTCAGAGTTAGTATGGACCCCACAGGCTCAGTGCTCAGTCTCACGGGACCCCCAGTTTAGATTCAGTTGCTGTAATTGGTGCTTCCCGCGGCCTTCTTGAGTTCAGTCATTTGCGAGGATGGTTCACGGAGTGGTACCTCTTCCTGATTTCTCCCTTCTAAAGGACATTCTCACCATCCCTGGGCAGCTGAAGAGAGACAAGAATGGGTCTTGTGCCCAAGCAAGGAAAAATACTAAGGCCAGTGTCGAAAGAAGCGAAGTCGCCCTTGGGAACCCAGCAGTGCTGAGGCCACCAAGAGAATGCTAATATCTAAACACATGTGAGCGAGTGCAGGAGTCTCAGGCCAGTGCCTGAGAAGGGCAGCTATTAGGAAACAATAAACAAATGAATGTTTGGCATGTGCACTAAGCAAG